>NC_134516.1:22539821-23139821 GCF_027942865.1 Odontesthes bonariensis | reverse complement strand
TTACATTGGATGCAAATGTTATTTTTTGAATGATTATTCTTCTGTATTATATTTAGTGTTTTGTGCTGAATAATATATATATATATATATATATATAAATATAAAAAAAAAAAAGCCCATAAAAAGCAACGGTTTCATTTTCATTTAAGCGGTCATCTCTCTACTGGACAACTGACCACGCCCTCCAGTGACGTCATACGGGAGATATTTGCGGAAATGATCCTGAACTGTTAAGTTAGCGCTCGTTAGCCCGGTCTGACACGGAAGTGTAGCAAATTGTATTGAAAAAAACTTTTGACATTACATGGGCAAGACACTTGTACCTGAATTAAAAAATATTTCAGTTTTTTTTTTTTTTATTTGACTTTAGAAACGTGGCTCATAAATTAGCCCTAAGCTCACGCGGTACTGTCCTGTAGCTAAACATTGGCAACAAGCACTTGTTGACACCACATCTACAAGTAGGCCTACTCCTAGCAAATAACGTAACGTGTAAAGATCTTTTTACACTTTCCCTAATGATTGGGACACGTCGTTACTGTTTAAACAATAACAATACATGTATATTTGTTAAAAGTAATTCAATTGTGTCTTATTTGACGCCTTTATTTTGAAAGCAATAACCGGGGAAGTCGTTATCCTACCAACTTAACACTAAGCCGGGTCAATATTTATTCTCCTTGAGCTACGTTTATCGTCCAACCCTTACATTTAGACGCTGGGACGATACGTATGTCAATTTTTAACTGGTGGGCTGAATGGAAGATAGTGAGAAATGGGACCGGGCCGGACCGGGCCAGTCCAGGCCGTGCAAGGAAACGAGAGACAGCAGCACCCAGACTGACAGCAAAATACAAGGTGAGCCAGATGGAGGAGTATGTCATGTTTTCACCTCTGTCTTGTGATGCCACCGAACAGCTGATTAATTAGAAATATGTGGGGGGTGATACAGAAGCGACAGTGCATATTGGTACTTACTACAGTTTACACCTAATTATGTTTTTGCGTGAGCAGTGCTGAGGATGTTTTCATGCATAAAGCATAAGTAATTGCTGCGGTTGGGGGTTAATTTTGCCGTCATAAAAAATGAAAGGCTGCTTGTTGAAAATGATGCGTTAAATGGAAAAGAGTCTGATTTTGCTGCTGTGATTCAATACATTATTACTTTAGTTATAAGGCACTGAAGCTGCCTAGAGTGACTTCTGAGAAGTGAGATCCAGTCACTGCTCACCTTAACACTCAAGCAATACCATACCAACTTTATTTATAAAGCACTTTATACACCCACAGGACCAAAGTGCTATGCTTCTCCCATCAGCCAGCAGAGCTTTGGACTCTGACTCTTCGTTCACTCGTTGTCTCTGTTGCATCTTTTCCCAGGTCATGGCCCCAGGTTATCAAAGGTAAATCTGTTCACTTTGTTGAGCTTGTGGATGGAGTTGTTCCCTCAGGAGAATCATGAAGAGGATGACGATAGCCAGGTCAGTATAAAAGATGACTTCATGTATCAGACATTGTGCATACAATACAGTGAATTGTTGCAGGCTCTGTTTCCACACCTGTCCACGCTCCCTGTGAGGTAAAAGTTCTCAATCTGCCTTGGTTTCAGATCCGGGCGGTGGGTCTGGTGGTGGTGCGGGAAGGCAAGGTGGTGGGCCTCCATTGTTCAGGAGCTGAGCTCCACGCAGGACAAACGGCTATCATCCAACATGGGGTCCGCCTGGCAGACTGTCAGCTCTACTTCTCGAGGAGACCTTGTGCAACTTGCCTTAAAATGATCATCAACGGTGGGGAGAGATGAGACTTATTTTAACATTTTAAGAAAGTGAGAATCAATCCTTCTAAACAGATAGGATGAGCATGTTACTTTGTGACACTGTAATGATCAACCAAACATGAGATGATGTTGTTTTATTGACTCATTAGGACGGTGGGAGTATTTTATAGCTTCCATATGTGTGTGTGTGTTGCTCAGGTAATTCATACTGTTGTAAACTGCAGGAACGTTTTTGTCATGCTCACTTTTTATCAGGTGTTAAAGTACATGAGCAACAAACTGAACTTTGGAATTGTGCCTCTGACTTTGGAATGAGACTGAATGGCTGTTGTTTGCTCTCATTCAGCTGGAGTCAGTCAGATCTCCTTCTGGCCCGGAGCCCCCGAGATCAGCATGCTGAAGCCCACGTTGACAAACCGTCCAAACTCCCACAGCCCGCCTCACTCCATCACAGAAGAAGCGGCGCTGGACGCTATTGCAACAGAAAAGCTGAAATCTAACAGCCGTCCTCACATCTTTGTGCAACTGCAGCCGCTGGCGCCTGGCCTGGGCCAGTTTGTGTACGAGACTTCTAGAGATTGTGATTTCATGGAGAGAATGGTTTCTTATGACCCGGGACTGAACCGAGAGGAACTCTTCAACAGGTACTCCACTGTACCTGCATATCTTTGTACTTTCAGATAACTGTGAGAGTACTTAAGTAGGTGCTCGTGAGCATTAAATACAACTAGATTTAAGGTGGATCTTGCAACTTCACCGCTAGATCCTAAATCCTAAACATTACTTCTTACAATTACTTGTCTGTTGTATGCGTATACAGATGAGGACTTCTGTGATGTTTCTTTTTAAGTGGTTATTGCTTTCTTAATAATTCCTGGGTGTAGATTTTGTCCCATTTTGAGACAAACGGGATATTGTGTATTTATGCTTTGCAGAGAACGCGGAAGACACCTGAGAGATTTCTCCAGGCGGTTCCTGGTCAGAACGTGTCAGCAGCACAAGGACATTTTGATCCCAATGGGCCTGGAGAATTTCTGTGTGGAGCCTTACTTCTCCAACCTGAGACACAACATGAGGGAGCTGGTGGAGGTTCTGGCTGCAGTGGCTGCTGGGGTTCCACAGAGAAACTGTGGTTTCTACAGGTTCATTTCTTTTCCATGTAAATGTGAATGTACTGCAACCACAGTTATTTGTTGCTGATTATGTTGTCTCTGTGATCCAGGGAACAGCTGGCAACCTCACTGCCTCCTCATCACGAGGAAGTGTCCCAAGAGGTGGCTCGCCACTGCGTCACCCAGGCCAGGCTGCTGGCCTATAGGACAGGTGCGTTTGGACTAGAGCTGAATGTAGCAGAGCAGATCATATTCTGATGAATATCAGAGGGAACAATACGGGATCAAACACTTCAAGATGTACCTATCTAAGCTGAAAAATAAGCTATGATTTAAAAATGAGTCAAATCTACGACGATGCAAAAACACAATTGAATTATTTCAACCAGATAGAGTAAATAATGAGCCATAATGTGTTCATCGCGTTGGGCAGAGGTTGCCTGTTTAGTTTTTGTTAGCTTGTATGAAGGTCCTATTAATGTTAAGATTAGATTATGTCACTGTGAAATGATAAAAATAATTACTACAAGATTAAAAGAACCGAAGTCAGCATTTAATAGCTTTGCGTGAATATCCGCAGAAGGCAACAGACGCATGCCTGTAGGATGTTTTCCTGAGTGATAGGCTTACAGTTGAAACCAGAAGTTAACATACAAAGACACAAAATGATATATGTGTGTGTGTATATATATATATATATATATATACACACACCTCTGATATTAAATAGTAAACGTTTGGTTTCAACTGTAAATGACACAATAATTTTGAGCAGCAGTCACCTGCAAAGCTGTCATTTTCATTCCAGAGGACCCAAAGGTGGGAGTGGGTGCTGTGATCTGGGCCAAAGGAAAGTTGGTAAGCTTGCCTTTCTTGCCTTTGAATTGATTTGAAAAAGAATAACATTTTGTTCCTCGTTCAGATAAGACGTTACCCTCTGTGTGAGGGTTTCAGAGGGGCTAAATGAACAAATATGATATCTTCCTCTTGCAGATGGGATTAAATAGATTCAACTCTGGCTGACTGTATTAACGAACTGACGTTTTCTGTTTGGTGTGTGTGGGTGGGTGGATACAGTGGGATGTTTGTGCTAACAGTTTGTGACAAATCCCCAGTTATTTTCCTTGATATGATGGTTCTAACTAAAAATTAGAATTATTGCCACCTCCTTCATTAATAGGGTGAGCTGGCATGCTGCCCTTTAATGTTCCTCATTTTCCAATCCAAAAAAAACAATCATTGTTTTAGGTGCAACATTTGTTCAGCAAACCTTTATTTAAAGCTACATCCAAGACACTGTTGGATTTTTGCCACTGTTGATGAAGGGCTTTGAACTGCTCTCTTGTCCCAGGCTGGCTGTAGTGGAACTGGGTGCCTGCATCTGGTGGGCTGCGGGTTCAACGCTTACCCTGCAGGCTCAAAATATGCAGAATACCCCCAAATGGACAACAAGCAGGAGGACCGTCAGAGACGCAAATACAGATACATCGTCCACGCAGAACAGAACGCCCTCACCTTCAGGTCAGAGCCTGCTCATTTACACGTTCCAAGCATGGCAGCGATGTAAAGACACCCGCGCTGTACATAAATGTTCCTCGTGATGCTTTTAGGATGCGAGACATCAAACCGGAGGAGGCCACCATGCTGTTTGTAACCAAATGTCCGTGTGACGAGTGTGTCCCTCTGATCAGAGGGGCTGGAATCACACACATCTACACCTCAGACCAGGACAGGGACAAGGATAAGGGGGACATTTCCTACCTGAGATTCAGCAGCCTGAAAGACATCAGCAAGTTCATAGTAAGTGCACGTTATTTTCCGTCTTGTTTTTTTTGTGTAGAAATTCGTCTCTGGTGCGCTGGCTTTGGGATGTCTTTCTGCTGATGCATTTAAAGAAAACGGATTAGACTTAGATATGTCCAAAGGTTTCTCTACATTGACATTTTTCTTCTCACAGTGGCAAAGGAGCCCCCCAGCTTCCTCAGTGCCTTCTCCTCACCTTGGCAGTAAGTTGCACTTTGTTATCCTTCATGTGCCGTTCAAAATGTCACAAAAGATTCCACCATTCTGAATCCTGGGCTCTGTTTAGAGGGGTATCACATGACCAACACACGGCAAGATGAGACCCATGTTGGCACAGATCAAATATGAAGTGGGGTTTTATATTTGTTAGAGGTAAAAAGTGTAACCTCGTCTTTTTTTGTTGCAGATGGATGCGTTGGGAAGCGCAGCAGGCTGACTGAGCAGGAGAGCTACAGAAACAAAAAGCTGTGCAGCGACTCGCCTTCTGTCAGCTGTTGATGGATGAACGGACAAATCCATATATGGGGGAAGAAAAACAAAAACAACACCAGAGAAACATCTTTTTAGTTGCTGCACCGCAGATTCGATTTTTTTCACATCTGCACCGCAGCGAAATGTTATTTATTTCTGCCCCGATTATCGAATCTCTGCCACAAGTGATGTCACTAATCGGTGTCTTTTACAAGTTCATTTATATCTGCACGTGGGTTGGAGAGACAAGACGGCACGTTTTAAAGGGAAACCTCTAAGAAAGGATCAAGGGTAAAAAAAAAAAGCATGGACAATTAAAAAAATAAGGAGTTATGGCAAAGAAATAGGGATATAACAATATATTTAAAGTAGTGATATTAGCTGTAATATATAGATGTTGGTTTTATTTTTCTATCGAAATAAGGACCAGTTGGACTTAACATACTGGAAGTATTGTCTGGTGAGAGACTTCCAGCTGCCACTTGAATGGTGCAGTATCTCTGGATTATTTTATTTGTATTTTGCAGGTTGTTGCTGTGAGAATATTTGAAGGTCAAGTCTTTGGGACTGTAGAAGTATACAACTGTATTAACGCAAAAATTGCACTTAACTAAAGTAAAATGGGATGTTTACTTCTCGGGCTTGGAAGAAAGGAAATCCTTTTCCCTCGGTTTAGATGAAGAAACCTTTATTATGAAGACGGAACGTTGTCGCTGACGGTGACGCAAAGATGGAAGTTACCCGTAATCACAAGCTCAGATAAACAGAAATGCTCCATATAGCAGCTCACAAAAAGAAAAGATTTATCCATAATGATGAGGAATTAACTTCCAGCTTTGATTTTTCTATAAATCATCTGTTCAGTTTGCCTTTTGTATGTATTTTTTCCTGTTGTTGCAACAAGATGTAAAAACAGTCCTGTAACTGTAACAGAAAAACAATGCAAGAAAAACAAGGGGGTGGGGTTTTTCTTCTTCTTCTTCTTCTTTTTTTAAATAAAAAAACTGAATCTGTATTAGTACATGAGCGGTCTGTAAACGTGAACAAATGAGCGCACAAACAATGCCTTCCCATCCTTTTATTTGTAGTGAGTGTGGTACAATGGCATCAATGTGGAAAACAAGGTGTCTGCTTTCACAAAGGATTCTGGGAAGATTTTATTGACCAAAATTGCTCATTTAAGTTTTTGTCAATGGACTATATAGATGTAAAGCTGGTTGATTTTTTTTTTTTACATTTGCATCTCATATTATAACACTGTCACAGCTTTAAAGTGTCCAAACTAGCTGGTGGTATATTTATTTGTCAAGGGAAAGACAAGCATGGGGAAAAAAAAAACACACACATTTTCTCCCACTTTGCAGGGTAGCAATTCACAGGTTTACTATTAATAAGGTCAATTTACTTCCCCCGCAAATGATTTTTTTTCACTCTTTAAGTAACTGTTGAGCCAGAATTTGAAATTTACTTTTATGCTTTTCACTTAAAGATTAAATTCTAATTCAAGATTATTTAATTACAACTTTATCTAGAGGAAAGCTCAAAGCTTTGTGGAGGGAAATCACATATTGATTAGGTAATAAATGGAGAACTTTTGTGAGTCTTTCTTTTTGGGGAAAAAAAAAAAAAGACAAATTTACTTTGCAAGTCAAATTGAAAGAAAAGTTGACCCTGCTTAAGCTGTGCTTTCTGTGCACCGTTTTGGCCCATTTTCTGGTCACTAACTCCACATGGATCTTCACAGTCCCATTTCACCAACAAGTCCTTTGATTTTGGCTTCATTCTGCGAGTTGAAATGAGTTCATGGTGGACAGTTTACACTTCACATGTTGAATCGGCACTACTTTGTGTTAAACTATGGCAAGAAAAAAAAAGTTTCAAACACTTCAAAAATGACAGCGTAACTCAAATATAGTGAGTTAAGAGGTTCACCGCTTAATCAAAAACAAATATGTTCTATCTAGAGCATATTTTCATCAACATAACAATTAAGCTCCCCTAGAAAGTTACGGTAAATACAAACAGAAGGGAAAACGCACCTAAACAAAAAAGGCACCTCTGAATCTTCGACTACTTCCTTCCTAATACCAACATCGGAATCAAATCGGATCAAAATGCACGTTACAGTACAAAAAGAAAAGGAGTGAAACAAAAACACAAAACAGCCATCTTCACCGCTGCTTCTCCTCACACAGCGAGGTGCCTCCCGTCAATGTTCTCACTCATAATGGCACTCACTTCAGGCGTACAAACCATAAACTGTACATGGCAAGAAATGAAACTCTCTTTCTAAAACAAAATCAAGCAGTGTGAAAACTGATCAGCTTAAAATGTTTGATCGCATTATTTTATCATACAGAAAGTGCTATTAGCCACCAGCAGAGAACCAGTGATCAGCATAGTTGAAGCTTAATGTACCGATAGCGGCCCAGTGTCACAATTTAATTAAAATAAAGGCCCTTCATTTTGTAGATTCCTAAAAATGTTAGCAATCAATAAGTTTTGTTGGCAATTTTTGGTCAACGGTGACGGTAAAGTTCTCCCACTAAAGCTGACTGATTTCTTCAAATGTCACAGGTTGACGCTCAGCTCTCCCTTCATTGAGCTGGTAAACTCAGGTGTTTCACTTTAGAGGCAAAGCGGGAGGAGAAAGCTGCCGTGGAGCCACGGTGGCATTTCAGATAGTATTTAGAGAAACAGAAATATATCGGCTTTGGCAATACGACGGCTACAAGTTTGGACTTTTTACAAATGCTCCTGCCCCAGTCACCAAGAACAAGACTTCGAGCTGAGAACACGTGCCAGGAAAAAAAAAAAAGAAAAAAAGTTCTTCATGATTTTCCTCTAATCGGCAGCTACTTCATTTAAAAAGTTACAAGTAAACTCAAAGGCGGCGGCCAACAAGAGGGTCTGCAAATGATGATTGAAACTGCAAAAAAATAAAAACAAAACATCAGCCACTGGACCATTTTGGCCAAAGTTGTTTTAACCGCTGGTTCTCCTAACAAAGCAAATCAGCTGCCTCCAACACAACGTGGTTGTGGCTCTACATGCTACAAATGAAGAAGAAATAAAATAAAATACAAAAGAAAGTTCAGTGATGAAGAGCTACTCTTGCACAAGTTTTCAATAAACCAACGAAGATGGGAAAAAAAAAAAGGCGATGTCTTGAAGAATTTTTTTTTTTTTTTTTAAATAGAATAACCATTATTGTTAATGTGATTTTTTTTTACTTTTCTTTTTCTATGTCTTCCTGTTGATAAAAAGTTGGGGTGAAGGGAAGGGAAGGACGCTTCTCTAGGAGGCCGGTTTCTTCAGATCCCTGATCTGTTTGATTAGGTAGGTCTTCTCGTCGTTAAACTGCTCGTCGTCTGTGCGCTCCTTCTGAAAGTTGCTCAGGAAGTCAATTAGTTTGGTCTGGTTCTTGAGCAGGATGTCGATGATGGGCTGCGTCTTGTTGGGGTTCGCAACGAACACCTGAACGAGGAAAGAAAGAGGAATTCAGCGACTGTCGGTGATAGTTTGCTAAGATGCCAGTAGGTCATTAAATCCAGAGATTAACTACATCCACAAAACCACAGAGGAAGAAAAAGCGTCAATGAGCGTCTATATGCAGAGGTACCGTGTACATAAGTGATGCTCATGCGCGAGATGATGCAATCTGTAGCGCAGGATAGGCAATGAGCCACTGTTTTAGAACGTCGTCAAAATGTCAAAGAAGCAAGCTCCATTAAGCGATTATTTTGGTGTTCCTCCACCTCCAAAGAAATGTCAGACTGAATGCGAACCGCAAAAGAAGCTCGCGTTCTCGGAAAAGTGGTTGCAGGAAGTCAGCCGGCTTCAAAGGAATGATGAACGCACAGAGATGTGGTGGAGAATGCGCCGTTTACACAGGTACCAAAAACCTTAGTCTTCCAGCTATTGGTGAGCTGGCGTGCTTATAGCAGAGGGCACCAGAAAGTAGTTCGAGCAACTGATGTGATGATGACATTCTGTAGTATAACGGAGCCTTCAGTGATTTAAAATAGTAACTTTTGTAAGTGCTGAAAAAGCTGTCGTTTCATTTGGTTTCCGGTGTTAGACGAGTAGATATTGGCACATTTAGTTTTCAGAGCTTGAAACAGAGTCATGTTATTAGAAAATTACAAGGGTTTAAAGAACAGACATTTTGTTGTGCTGCTTCTCTTCCATTTCAGTTTAAATTAAAGTACATTATCCCTCTATTTTGTTCCTCCCGTGAGGTGGGTTAAGGAAGAAATGTATTTAAAATGTGAGGACCAAGCAGCAACCCTAGGTTCCCCCCTGAGAACAAGACCAAAAATCTTATGTGCACCCCTGTCTATACGTCTCTAAGTCAATGCACAAATGTTGTTTTTACCTTGAAGACATGGAAGGCCTCAAATTGGATGTTGGGACTCTTGTCTCTGAGCAGATTCATCATTAACTTGAGGTTCTCAGGCTTGCTGATGTAGCGCGTCATCACTGTGAAGTTATGTCTGTCCAATAATAGCTCGCCCAGAAGCTGGAGGAGAAATGATTTGCAATGTGACAAAGAACCTGTCTAAAAGAAGTCTTGTGTAAACTTAAATGAATGTACAAATCAGAGCCAAACCTTCAGAGACTGCCGCTTGGTGACGTAGTTCTCAGAGTGCAGCAGCTTCTCGTAATCTGCAAACACCTGCAATCCAACGACAAACACCCCCGTTAGGAATTATGAACAGACTGAGACCAGCTTTGAGACTTTTTGCTTTGTTGTTCAACTCGACCATTTGCCTACAAGGAAACTACGGCGATCACCTCGAGCTGCCTGGAGAGTACAAGCTAGGTGTCGACCTGTTACTCCACCTTCTCCAAACTTTCAAACAGAAACCAGACTCTCCGGAAACCATGTTAGATCTGTCCAAACAAGCCCTTGAGTTTTCATGCCAGCGTGACCTTTGGATCCTTGTCTTGGCATTAGTGACAAATGTCAAAATGTGCCTTTGTTTTGCATTTGTTTGTTTTATGTCTCTTAGCAACTTTGTCCCTGAGCTGTGGTATTAAAGTGATACTCCGGAGTAGATTCAACCTGGGGTCATTTGAACCGTGATATCCAGCCAAGTAGCCCACCCGCAGTTTTTTCGATATTGGCTGAACATCAGCTGAGTTACAGAGTTATCCCGAATAGCTTAGTACAAGGGTTAATGGAACCTGGCAGTATCTCCAAAATTACCACACTAAAATCACATGCCATGACACTAAACTTCTACAGTAGTACAAATATGGTCTGTACTCACAAAACGATGCATTTGGAAGTTTGTACATAGTCCAGGAGTTTATTATTATCAACACAAGCCTGATAGCTTCTCTGCTGCTAAAGCTGCGTCGACGTCACTTCTGGGAGCTTCAAAGTAAGATGAGGGTTGATCTACTACTGTAGACAACAAAGTATATGCTATATTCTACATGGTTTTTTTTATGAATTTTTTGTGAAATTATTTTATCAATGGAGAAATTGAGCAGCCTTGCTTTGTTGTCTACAGTAGTAGATCAACCCTCATCTTACTTTGAAGCTCCCAGCTCCCAGAAGTGACGTCGACGCAGCTTTAGCAGCAGAAAAGCTATCAGGCTTGTATTGATAATAATAAACTCCTGGACTATGTACAAACTTCCAAATGCATCGTTTTGTGAGTACAGACCATATTTGTACTACTGTAGAAGTTTGGTGTCATGGCATGTGATTTTAGTGTGGTAATTTTGGAGATACGGACCAGGTTCCATTAACCCTTGTACGAAGCTATTCGGGATAACTCAGTAACTCAGCTGATGTTCAGCCAATATCGAAAAAAGTGCGGGTGGGCTACTTGGCTGGATGTCACGGTTCAAATGACCCCAGGTTGAATCTACTCCGGAGTATCGCTTTAAATTCTTTAGCTACACGTTCCTAAATGAAGGTTATAGATTTGGAGTAAAAGCCGTTTAAATTTACATTTTTAAGTACTATTATTATAAGATGATGTTTAACATATCTCACGGCTTTTTAGGCTAACCTGGGTGGCTGTAACTATCTGGACCACCAGGAATTAGTCGAAGCGATGTGTTCTGGCTCAAAATTCACTTTTTAATCATACTTTTCTCAGTACTTTAAGTGTATTTGTCACAAAGGCCTGTGTGTGACATGGCTGGACTATTGAGCACTGCAGTGACTGATGCCTCATCTAGTTATGCATCTGTGCATTTTTCCCTCATTCAGACTCCTGTAGAGAACTGGGTTTATGTTTCCAAATCATGGCTGATGAGATGGTGATCCATGCGCGTCGTGGCAGACGTGAGGAAATCAAAGGCAAACTGGCCTCAACATGTCCAGCAGCTCTTACGATCGTCCACAGACCAAACTAATCCTCTTTGGGAAAGAGCTGCAGAGGAACAAAAGCATTAGCGAGTCAGATCACTCACAGCGTCGTAGTTCTGTTCGAGGTATTCGGCCACAAGCACTTTGTGTCTCGTCAGAAGATCCTACGAAAAAAAACCAGATTGGTTTCAGATCGTACAGCCGCAACAGGAAAGCAGTTAATATTCATAACGAGGAACATATTCATTAGAATATTAGAAATTCCAACTCAATCCAATGAAAATTGAACAATTGCTGCAGTTTAGAATGAACCGCAACAGTCATGAAATTGTGCAGACGAACTGAATATTTGTAGACTTTTGGAAATAAGAATGTCTGTGAAATGATCTGGGAGCGTTAGGTGAGTTAACACCAGCAGAAACTGCATGTTCTTTGAAAATAAAACCAAGTCTGAAGCGTGTAGGAAAGAACAAAAACCCTGAACAGGATTGAGACTGAAAAAAGTGATCGTGATTCACTTTGGTTTCAGAATTTCCATTTAATAAACTAAATCAATGAAATTAAAAACCACCCAAATTTGCCTTAATAGACCCAACTTTATTTTGGGAACAACAAGTGATGCTAGCGTAAGACACGACTCAGTCTAAACGCATATCTGCTTTTAAAAGCCGAGTAGGCGTCGTGCGGGTAATTCTGGTGTGACTCAGCGGCTCAGATCCAAAACTATGCAGGTACCTTAAAGGTGGCGAAGGCGTCAGAGGCGATGTCGAAAGTCGACATCTCCACATAGTTGAAGAAGCTGTGGAAATGATCAGAATGAAGAACTATTTTGCCGAGTGGCTCATGGCGGATGCACTCCCTCAGCATGATCCCGCAGTTCAGTGCGACCTGGGGCGTCTCGTATCTTTAAACACACAAGAGAAAGAATACTGCATCACCATCCTGTAAGTACGCGGCTAACAGTACAGCACAGCACAGTACAGTAGAGTACAGTACAGTACAGTATGTGCCCGTCTCACCCTTTCAGCAGTATGAAGAGGACCTCTTGGTGGGAGCAGAAGTATTCAACAGTGGGGCTCCTCGTCCCGATCTGCCTCCTCAGGATGTTGTTAAAGATCTGACACACGTCCTTCTTCCCCTGGAAGGAAACAGAGTTCAAACTGAATCGTCCAATTCTGCAGTTTACCATTTTTTCCCAACCGCACTGGAGCATTCCTTTTTTTTTTTTATATATATATATATATATATATCATTTCTCCTTACCTCAAAGTCGATGACCTGCAGGTTTTCCACCAGTGATATCAGTAGGCCGCTATTGTACAGCTCCTGGGCCAGCTGGGCCACAGTCTCAGTGTGCGGCTCCTTATCGTTGCTCCCGTACAAAATCTCCTTCATGGACACCAAGCACTTTGACACCTCCTCAGATGCCTGGAGAGCAGAGAAGAAGAGTTGAGCAAAGATCTGAGGAGACAGGTGGGTAAATGGGCTTTCAGAGGGCACAACGTGGAGGTGCACAGAGTTGTTTTTATGTGTGCACGTGTGTGTGAGTGAGAGAGAGTAAAATGTCTTGACAGTGAAGTGTCAGGAGATGACAGGCCCAGGCTGTTCCATGTTCTAATTTCACAGAGGGCTGTCACCCTTGGGCCCCGGGACACCGAGGCATTTACAGATACACACAGGAGGTCTTTCCTACCTTATCCGTCTTCTTATCATGTTTGACCAGGATGGCCAGGTTTTCCTTCAGGGTCCTGACGATGTCTGTGGGACTCTTGTGCGATTTACCAAACAGCGGCATGATGAATACACACACACACACAAACGGATCTGCGAAACACACCAAAGGTGCAGTCAGTGCAAAGCTGGATGCATGAATCGGGAATCTTTTCACACACCATCCCGAATCACAAAACTTTGGATTTCTGACATAAGCATGCTTTAAATTTGATCATTTAATAGTGAACTGGACATTATACAGCGAAAGGTGAACTTGTCTGGTGACATGTACTCGTTTCTAATTAGATTTAATCTAAAAAGAGCAAATTTCCACAGACACAAGTCCACTATTTTTGCACTCTTGAAGCATGATCCAGATCAAATCTAATGTGTGTGGATATGGGCCTGATGATTGCTCGTCGGTGGTTTCTGTGAGGCAGACTGTCTCCCTGCCTTTAACAATCCTCTGTCTCCATCAACCTGTTATGACAACTGAACAAAAGGCTGCCTAGGAATGCAAGCGTGAGTGCCTCAGTGCTTCAGGATTACACCTCGGAGACACATTCCGGTGTCATCTCAAGTCTATGTGAGCACAGCCTTCTTGACACTACAGTCTCAGATGATCACAGTGGAACAAGCAGATTGAGCTTGCCATGAATTCCATTTTAGGTAAACCGTCTAAACGATGCTTCTTTCCATATAAGATGTGCAACTATTAGTTGTCTTTGAGTCAGGGCTAAAACATTACCACACATCAGTAGTATCATACCGCATGTTACTCAAGACTTTGAGGTGAATTTGGGGGGGGGGACGGACTCATCATGACAACACTGGCCTGCCCAGACTGAAATAAGAGCATCCACTTATCCAGGTAAGCTTTAAAATAACACTACAAAGCTTTTCCTACACAAAATAAAAACATTCATCTGAACTATCAGATATTGAGCCTGGATCAGCTGAGAGGAAATACAGACTCCATCTGAAGTCAGGTAGGCTGTACTGGCATCATATGTTACATTATCATAATATCATATTAATATCTGTTTTCTGCCCTCACACTGCCAGAATATCAAGATCTACATCCCTACATCTCATATTTTGTTGCAGCATTTAAAAAAGATCTACCTGGCAGCTGTAGGTTTTTTTTTTATTTTTTTATTTTTTAGTTCAAATGCCAAGAGAAACTTACAAATTATTATTCTATCTATTATTAAGCTTCTGGCTGCTGACTCCGTGAACGTTTGAAAAGGATTCAGGGGGAAGTGGTCGCCTTCACAATGCAGGTCAGGTCAGAAACAGCCAGGGAACTTGTGACTGCTAATCCTCCTCTGGGAATGTAAAAGGGCATTACCCTCCCCCTTTTCACCCCAACTCCCACTTTCAATCCACTCCATCCATATCTGCTACACTCCTCCCTCCAGTCGCTCCATCCTTTAAGCTTAAACTCATTTCGGCAACTTCCGCTCCCTCTAAATTCCCTCATTTTCCTGCTTCCTCAGTCGCTGCTTAATAAGGGCAAGTACACAAAATGACTAAGTAAAATCATGCCTAAACTGAGACTGGACACAAGCTGCTGGTTTTAACGTGCACATGAGCTGACCAGCTTCCTGAGAGCCAAACGTAAAACGATTACCACCGAGAGGACAGAAGCACTACCAGACAGCTGGACACTTGGTTTAAGAATGAAAACTGCACGAGAAGATGTGTCTTTACGTTTATCTGTACAGCTAAAAGCAAGAGTGATCCAGTTACCCCAGTATATGACACTGAAACCCAGCGATACTGTTCTGTTGCCCAAATATGATCAAATGATGCTCACGAATCAAATTTCACAAAGATAGTAGAAATATTAAAGGGTATTCACTTTTCTCAAGGTAGCCTCAGTGTTCAGACCTTTAGTTTGAGCATCAAGGACTAACTTTTAGCTGGTAATCATGCTAGTCCATCTCCTGGCTGAGCAACAGGTTTGTTTGACACACGGAATCACAAGCAAGATGCCCCTCAACACGAGGAAAAGTTCAAATGTGCAGTCAACAAGTAGCAAATTGCTCAAACTATTTTGTTCACACATCCGCAGAGGTTCAAGTTGAACTGGAGGAGCCGCGATCTTACACAGAAAAGCCCACAAATAGGTTTTTCTTGGATATTGGCAGCTTCTTCCACTCGTTCTCAATTCGGTTCTTGTACCCGACCATTTTCAGAGGGATGTTTTTCTTGTTTGTGAAGCCACTGAACACTGACCTGTGACTCATTTAAGCACAAAAAAAAACAACACACCCAACTCAGGGTATGAACCAGGTGCATTAATAGCTTATAAACACACCTCTGATACTGAATGTTGATAGTGCAATGTGGCATTTTCCACAGATTACGCATCTCTACCGCTACGGTATGTCAACTCCACAGTCAAAGGCGAGTTAAAAGTACACCCTTTAAAGGGCACCATGTTTAGAAAATCCATACAGAAAAACAGACGAATAACAAATTAAAGAAATCCCTAAAAAAAATAAAATAAATAAAAAAAAAAATATATATATATATATATATATATATATATATTGAATAATAAGGCAGAGCCCACAGCTTTATGCATCTGGCCCCTGAAGTTCAACATTTCCAGTCTGGCTTTGTTTTAAATGTTAATAATTAGTAAAGAATTATGTCCAAACGATCCATTTTAATCACCTAATAACAAGCCCTTAAGCCCTGGAAAGCTTAAGCAGCTGGTTACTGTGAAACCTTCATTTCCAGTTGTTGCCAACTTAAAACAGACTAAATGTTGTGTAATGGAATTAATCCGGTGCTCGCTGGGCCTGAACGCACACAGCTTGCTGCTCTGTTCACGTATAATCGAACCAGAGGGCTTCAACGTTGCCCCTAATGTATTATCTAAGGTGTAATCTTCATAAGATAGAATAAGCCTACAGTAATGTGGATGATTTCAGCTCTGATGTCAGACGCCTTTGTTGGTCAATAATGTTAAATGTCAGGGTGATGTGTTTAAACCATTCATTTGAACATGAATAAATACAATCATCAACACAGTGCTTTAAAATCTATTGTGATTCATTCATAAAAGATCAAGCAGATGGAAAACAAAAAGATATCATCAGTTGTCATTTAAAATGTCAAAAAACTGAGAAAATGGCTCGTAATTTCTACTATCGCATAAATGAGATGAAAATTAAATGAAAAAAAAGGTGTACCTATCCCAAAGAGAAATTATAACAAATATTAATATGAAGTAATAAGACACGAACACTGAAAGTTCTTCCAAGTTGGAGGCTCGACTCTGCAAAGTTTGATTTCACTACATGTTCAGCTTCCATTTCGTCTCGTATCACATGCTGAGAGGCCATCAGTCGTCTAAGGTAGATGTTGAAACTTTTAATTCTTCTGAGCATAACAAAATAGGAATTTTCAGCGTGGGTGCTGCCTGTCTTGTGACATTTTAAAGTACATTGACAGTCTTAATGCCGGGACTTGACAGAAGCCTCGCTGTCAAGAAAAAGAAAAAAAGAGAGTCGCAGACGATTCCCTTGACCCCAGCGTAGATGTAGCAGAAAATGACGACATATTTAAGCTGTGATCAGATTTCTCCTGGATTATGTGTGAGTGTGGCCTCCGCTGCTGGCATGTAGGCTCAATGTCAAAGCAGACAGTTGAAAGGAAGCACCTGCAACATTCAACTTTACCAGCATAACCGACGGCATCCTTCATATAACTCAGGCCGTCCTATACAGCATGCATCAGCGTCTCTGTTCATACATCTTTTCTAGCCTGGCTGCTGTAGATAAGCCCTTCTGCTATTCAAAATCTCCTTCTGTAATTCATCCTGGGCTTTTGGACTTAAAGATTACCGTTTCTCTGCAGATTACATTTGTCATATTTAAAGTTCATTCCTCAATTGGAATATTAAAGTACAGATTTATCATTTATTAATTTAATTTCGCATTCAGGCCGATGACTAACCCAGTCATCCTCAAATAGCACAGTCACCTATTGCAGCATCAGACTACAGTAAAATCCACTGAAACTAACTCCATGGCAGCGAGTGGCTCTGATGACTAATCAATGACATTCTGAGATAGCGATCCAAGGCAGGAGCTGGAGAGATGTTGAGGTAGTGAACTGTAGATGTCATTCGTGTGGAGCAGTTGGGAATACAAGTTGGGTCATTTCAGGGCTTTTGATAAAAAACAGGGGTCATGTGAGGACTCGACAGAATTGCAGAAAGTCAGAGCTACTAAGTAAAAGGCACCAGAAGTAAAAGTATAGACTCCTGTCCCACATTCTTTATCGCATGTACGTGTAACTCCTCATGTGAGGCGTGTAAGCAGATAAATACCTGCAACAGTGAGTATAGTTTGAGCACTCGGTGGCGATTGACGCTTCATTAAACCCGTTCCAGGTTGTTTAACAACTTCAAGAATGTACTGCCTTTTAATTAGAGCAGAAACACGTCTTCCTGTAGCTTTCCAGTAAAGACTAACAGTAATTTAGGTATTGGGAAGGGAGTAACAACTATATTTCACCCACTTGCTCAGTCTAGATTATTACCGTCAGTATAAGTGACACAGACTACAATAAAGCTGACAAAAATCTGCTGAAGTTTTTAAATTACAGCACAGCAAAGTACATGTTGTTTCCTGCCAAGCACAGAGCCTTCAGGAGCTGAGAGCCTTTCAGCAATGGTAAAAATCAAAAAGGTTTTTTAGGCCCTGAAAACACCAGTTTGCTGCAAATTCTGCTTTATTTTTTCCACAGGCTCATTTTTGGCATTGATAATAATGTGACAAAGCCTGTTCCTTTTTTCACTTTTAAGTCTTTCTGCAGAGAGATGCTTACCTGCATTTAACTGAAGCACAACCTCACCTCTATTCAAATTCAGTTACAGCTCTGTGCTTTTAGCTGCTTTAGTGTAACCCATACCTGCTGCCTCAATAATCATCATCACGGCAGTGGAACATTTTGTATACAAGTACAACAATTACACTTAATATCTTGAGTTCCTGTGTCCATAGTTGATTCTCACAGACAGATTTTTTATTTCCAAATCATATTTTACTGTTCCAGGCAGCAGAAACAAACTCTAACCACCTTTTAAATCCTAACCTCAGTATTTGATTGGTGAAAAAGGAACTAACAAAAGTACACAAAAGTCTGTAACTGAAAGAAAAGTTAACAGAAATGGTTCAAATGCATAGTTACATAGTTTTCAATGACCCCGTTAAGTAATTACTACTGAAAGGTAAGGTGGACCATTATCTATGTCCTTCAACAGCGAGCTGGAACTGCAAAATGAAGTGCAAGAGCTTTATCTGGTTACACAGATCGTCACTAGTTTGAGTGAGTCAGCAGGTTGGAGCAGCTGTGTGCAGAGTCACTACGGCTAATATTCTTAACTAGTGTCAGACAGGCCTAGCCTACTAGTACATGAAAGCCTACTGTATCCTACCCTGGTTTTCCTATATAGGATATAGTATAATTTTATATTCAAATTAAAAGCTCAGCACACGGTCACAACAATCAGCAGTGGTTGTTAGTTAACCACAAAAAACATTTTGAAATCAAGCTTGTTGATTACTGAGAGAAATTTCATACATTATATTATAAATGATGTGTGATGATCATGTTTTGCCCAAAGTTATTTTGCAATACTTTCAATTAAACAACTGAATCAATTGTGCATGTTTTTTTTTGTCTCATTTGTCTCTGTGGGATGGGCTCAGATAACAAAATTACTGACTTAAACCATCCTTAAGTGCAAAACAAGTGTAAAATCGATTTTTAAGTCTACTAGCTTATATCACTACTGATGACAGATCTTTTAAAAAGTAAAAAGCAATGACCACACAAAATTCAGTGTAGGGCTTCAACTCACTGATTATTTTCATGAGCATTAAACCTCTGATTGATTTCCCCAAAATTTGCTCAGTCTCAAAAAAGTAAAAAAAAAAAAAAAAACATTTTTGCAAATTCCCAAATATAAAAAGGTGAATTGATAAGTGACAATTACTAATATAGTGCATATGCACATTTAATTCCAAAAGATATCTTTATCCGTTTAAAAGACTGTAAATGTAACTCTCATATCTGAAAGATGTAGACAGAAAACGTTTAGTATTTTCTTCGGTAGTTGCATAAATACTATTGCTAGAAGACTTTTTGAGCAGCTTTTGTTTTGAAAGCCTTTACCGGAAACGGAACAACCTTCTCTCAGGATAGCCTGACGCTGGTCGTCTAAAGTAACATAAGAGAGGGGGAAAAAAACAAAAACAAAATACAGACTCTGTGTGTATGTGCTGCTGAAGAATTAAAGATCACACGAACGGCAGTATTTGGAGGAATATGAGCTAATAACGCAAACGGACGCAAACAACGCACAAGGCCGCATTAAGTGTCCCAGACAATGTGATTTAAAAAGGCTACACCCCTCTCGCCTCCGGCCAAACTCCCTTTTTTGTTTGACAGATTTCCAAAGCTAACCACAGTTGTCTGCATCATTGCAGAAACAACTCGTGGGAGGGGGTCTCAAGTATTAGCATAACTGACATTTCTACGTGTCAACCCCCGGCGAAGTTACACAGACTCTCAAGGGCAGTAATATCGAACCATAAGGTTAACTGGAAGCTATTGCTCTTCGACAGTATTAGCTACGAACGATACTTACAGTGAGAAGATGTTTGCCGTCTTTAAATGTCTTCACCGCTTCTGCCCCAGTTCACAGCGCAGCCGAACCTCCCAGGAAGGCGTCTGTGTTCACGCCAGGGTTGTTTGTCAGCAGGAAAGTCAGCTAAAAATGTGTGCAATACAATTCAAAATGTGAGGAATCTGTTAAGAAGGCAGTGCAGAATTCCATCTGGTGTTCCATCCAGTGTTCTGCAAAGTTAGCAAGAACCAAGACAAGAACTTCCGGTGTAAACCTCCGTATTAAAATCCAGTGGACTCCCTATTTCGCGGCTGCAACGGAGAAGTACTGTTGGAATTCCAATTGAAATAACCATACCAATACAAATTTGATTAAAGTTGTTAGTCAATTAAAAGATTTCCCCACTCTTATGGTTACCCGATGTCACCGAGTCCTGACGTACTTACTGCGCAAAAAAAAATCAACTTCCGGTATGACTCAGACTCATTCACGCTAACTTGACAAATCTGTATCTTTCCAGCCGCAGCTGAATCTCGTTCACATCCTCTCACTAAAATTCCTCCTTACCACCTTTCCTGCTGCATTACTGCGTTGTGTTTATTTGAATAAGCTTGAGTAAAACCATTTTCATCATAAGTTTGAGTAAAGACAACTTTAACTGTTTTATTTTATGTTCTTCGTCATCCAGCGAGGACATTAAAACACGATAAGGAGGTTAAGGTCAGACGGCGAACTTATTCGAACGCACCCCAGGCTAATTCCTGACAGTCTCAACCGTAAAGACCCATTGGAGGCGAGAAACCACGTGGTTGAAATTACGCATCCGCATCAAAATAAACAAGTGATTCTATGAGAAATAAACCCACGGGGTGTTTTTGTTTTGTTTTTTAAATAGAAATGTGACCGGTAATAAATATATACTTATATAAAAAATAAAATAAAAAAAAATAAAATAAAATAAAATTCCCCACAATAAAGGCAAAACCCCGTAGAAGAAACCATCTCAGATTTTATTAAAGCTGCTTTTCATTTTACATACAAGTCAGAATTACATATTTACAAATATACAGACATGTCTCATTATAATATTTATTTTCACCACCATACTCAGTAGATATACAGTAAGAAAATAAAGACAGTGGTTGCTGCAATGTGCTGCATAAACAGAAACAAAAAATATATAACCCTTTCTCATCTCTCCTGCCTCAGTCGAAAAAGTACAAATAACTCAGTAAGCTTTATTGTGTGACCACGATCAAACACTGACAAGTTTAGTGCCCATGTCAGCTTTCTTAAGAGGGCAGAAAATAAACTCTCACAATATTACAACAGGTAGAAAATACTTGCCTTGTTTAGAAGGTTTCAAATTTGAACTGCGAATAACATGCCACAAAGATTGATGATGAGACAAGGACACTCACAAAAACCATGATCCTCAAAACAGTTTACATGCTCTTGAGGAAAATAGTGTGAGGTATAGAGAAGACATTTATACAAGTGTAACATTTATGAACACATAAGACCAGAAACGCACAGTTTTGACACTGAGAGGCCTGCAAACTAGCTTCTTCCTTTTTTCTTCGTCTTTACAGGGAGGACACTGAATCGAGCCAAGCTCCAATTCAACAAAGTAAAGTGGCATTGTGGGGCCTGCTGATGGGTCATAAGTAATAAACAGGTGGGGTTGGTTTTAGTCCAAAGTGTCCTGCACTTTCCTGGCTGATAAAAAAAAGGAAGAGTGTTTTACAGCGACCTGTGGATACAGTAGAAATCCTGGTATATAAAAAGCATGTTTACTCTTAGAAAACACGGAAGAGAAAAGGTGTCATTCAGTGTTCATAACAGCAGTGGTTCCTCAGAGGTGTGTATACTCACCAACCCCTGTTGTGTAAATCCCACAAAAAGTCAGACTTTTATCACTATTTATTTAAATTCTTTTTTCTTTTACTCGATTGCGATCAGCTACAGTTTGTAGTTAGGTTAACAAATGATACTTTCAGGCTGGAGGTGCAAACACGTTGAGCAGGTCTGGGCCCCGGCTGGGCCTGCATGTAGAAAAGTGGCCACTGTCACATGCCTGAATGGGGCTGGGAGCAGAGGGAGAGGACAAAGCTCGCTTTTGTGCAGACCAAATATAAGGGAGCACAGTGACACAAAAACAAACATATATGCAGAATATTTAGATTTGGAGACTGTTTTTACCATCCCACAAAGCTGGAAAACAGCTTTATAAGGTAACTAAAAAGTCTTGTGTCTGTGTGTCGATGCGTTTTCTGGTGTGGTGGATTTGTTCTGAAACGCACACACACCCCAACACACACACACAGTCAAGAATGCGCACGCACGGTGACGTTTAGCCAACACGTGGAGGTATGCAGTCACACCTGCCTGCTCAACGCAACTTCTTGGGTTTCCTGAGAGGTAAATGCAGAGCTGTTCAGAGGCGAGTCTTTGAATCCCTCTTTAGAAAACAAAGAGGTTCAAAAGATGTCCAAGCTGCCAGCCTTTGAGTAGGTGGAGAAGTGCAAGACGTGTGTGTCCACCAGGTAGCGCTGTTGGTGATACATTGAGTGCGTTTCTTCTATAAGGATATCTAGGAGGATTACACCTTTATTGTGTCACTATTGTCACACCCTCTGCCCCATTTGTGTGTAGCTTACAAAAAGGTGGCAACACTCAACCTGCTCAGCTTTGCTCCAAGACACACACAGAGCATTTCTCTTGTTGCAGCCACCTGCTACTTTTCACAGTGTACAATCAATGTCTGACACTAAAGCTGATGCGTCGTGTGAAATACCTGCCTGATAGTATCTGCGAGTGCCCCGAACAAGAATCATGTTGCTATGCTGCAATGTCCTCGAGTTGAACGGGTTTCAAATGGGTCGACACCAGCAGTGTTGCATTTGGTGCAGACGTTCTTCAAAACTGTCCACTTTGATGCTACATAATCACATAATGGCACTGAACACCTGTTCAGTAAATGAAGGCTGATGACTTTTAGCCCCCTGACATCTTTAAAGCAAGATTAACAGGAGGTGGTACATCACATGCATTTAATGTGTATGATTAGCAATGATTGATCCCTAATGGAATGAAGTTTGAAATTTTAGAATCAGTCGAAGAGATATTTCTCGCCTTGGTGGTAGGATCCAACAAACAAAGTGGTGTTAAAAAACATAAAATTAAATAAAAACACTGATTGTATCCTCCTGTCAGTCCTGTCTTAACTTTTTTTTTCCACCTGGATATAGTTTTAGATACAGCAATGGAGATTGGACGGCGATCTCAGGTCAAGGTTTGATGTCGGAGAAGCTGGTGTATGTCTCGCTGCAGCTGGAAGAAGTGCTGAGGTTCCCAGAGACGCTGCCATCTGAAGGGCAAACACACAAATAACAACAACAGCCTCATTATCCCACTGTTCACTCATTCTCTTTAATCACAATAAAGAATGGATGATGAATGTAGCAATATCACGTGACACACAGTAGGGTGCTGAAGGGTAGATTTAAATTGATTCAAAATGTGTATACGTCCAATTCATGTAACCTACCTGAGCTGCTGAGAGATTGGGATGACTTGGACTCTGAGATGAGGCTGAGGAGGTTTGCTGCTGCCACCCAACCCTCTTTACTGCTGCGAAGGTTCTTCACAAACCTGTGAGGATTCAACTTTACTCAACAATGTGGCATGGCACATAATAGTTTTTAAAAAGGACTTTGAGGTGACATGAAAGGGGAAGTTTTTTTTTTTTAAACGTGGACCTCATTTCTGGCATAAATTACGTTCATCTACTCACCGATAACAGTCAAGATCCGAGTATATCCATATAAAGGGAGAGAACAGGGCATAGACAATAGAGCCTCTAAATAAGGCATTATCTGTTTTTATTTCACCAATACTTTAAGACGAATGAATGAATGAACGCGTACTATTGCCCTGTTAGCTCATAGCTGCCATGTTGTTGTTATCCAGGGCTTACGTATTTCATGTCGGATATAAGGTCCAGGTTTAAAAAAAAACAACTGTGTGTTACTGTGGGAATAGTCTGAAATATTAGACTTACGAGTTACCTTCCAGATTTACTCTGATCCATCACAACATAGAAAATGTCTGCCTAATGTTGTGCATGTACCCCTCATGCTATATGAAGTAAGGTGTCAGAAACATTTGGATGTACTCTCTGTCATAAAGTGTCTGCATTTGTTCTCTCAAACATAATTTCCAGAAAAGTTGGGAATTTTTGTCTTGCTGCATTCATTTTATGGAAATAGAATGATAAGAATAAGAACGGTGTCAAATCTGTTGGATACAACTACCGTATTACAATAATATTAAAACATTGTTTTTGGCTAAAAAAAAAGAAAAAAAAAAGAAGATTTTTTTACCATTGCCCCTCCTCTCCTTCCCTGATTAGTTGGACCATGTCTCCACTCTTGACAGACAGCTCCTGAGGTCCTGCCTTCTCGCAGTCTGCTACCACATTGTACTTTCCTGGAGCCTACAGGGTCAAATTTTACAACCAGACTGTGAATGATTAACCAAGTGCAACAAAATTAATAAAAGCACTGATAGGAAACCTTATATTGTGTGGAAAAATCCTCATGCTTAGGCTCACCAGCTTTTTTACCACTTCATCCTCGGTGTCAGAGTTCATGGGGTCCTCACCGCTGGAGTAGCCATCATTCTCCTCTAAGGCATCCACTGAGAGAGACGCCTTGTTCCAGCCTGTAGGTGGGCGGAGGAGGTGGGCAATTATGGATGGTAAAAAGAGAATCAAAGGAAAGGAGGACAGAAAGTGAAGCAAATCTTTACCACATGCCCACAGACTGTGACAGTAGAATGTTCCCGAGCCACTTATTGGATGACATATTCAAAAGCAGCTCTATAGAGAGATCTTTGATATAATCATTAAAGAAAAGATGTGTTTATGGTTGTGAGGGAGAAACTGAATGTCACAGATACACAATAGGAGCACAAAACAACTACCGTTGAAACATGACTAACTGCTCCACACTGAAAAACACGAAGATCAACCCAAACTCCCAGAGAAGATGAATGTTGATAGTAAACAGATAAAAATAGAGCACAGCAAGGAAATACCTGATAATAAAGGTAGATTTTGATCGAAGATTGGAATCACTTGGATTCATTTTACGGCTTATCTAGATTCCATTGTTGGACATTAGTCGCGTACTGTGACAGTTTTCTTCAGGCCACACAACAAACCAAAAACACCCAGTGAAGAAGAGGAAAGGGAGAATAACTGATTAATGGTGAAGCGGCCATTGTGACACTGTCATTCTGCCAAGAATTGAGACTTAAAACTTCAGAAAAGAGTGGAATTTCATTTTTGGATAATTGCAAGACTCAATTAATATCTTTCTACAATGTTTCTCAAGACTCAATACAAGGCAGATTGACTTGGAAAGGTTGATATTTTTTGCGACACTTCACCTATGGCAAAATCAATCATTTCCACCACAAAAAAACAGCAAAAACCCACTGTGGCTGATCCTCAGAGCAGGTCTGTACCTTGCCGTTTGCTCTGCAACAGACTAGAGGTACTCATCCACTTTACTCTGCTCAGAGTGATGTGTGGAACTGGCTCTAAAGGGGAAAAACGGTCGGCAAATCAGTGACAGCCGGCCAGTCGCGTAGAAAAAAAATGGTTAGTTGGTCAGTCGGTAAAGTGAAGCTTTAGAATGCTGACCAGGCTGCAATTTTAACACAATCTATATCGTTTCCTTGTGCAGGAGAAAGGGTTAGTAAAGCACTCATGGGCTTTCTCTTTTACTTTATAGGTCATTTTTACCCAGGTGCTTTTGCTAAATGGTCCCCCATGAAAAGGAAAGAGCATCTCCAGAAATGATAAGATACCAAACATGAAATTCACAAATGAGGATGATAACAATGACCTGTGGATGAAGGTTAACATGTTGTGGTGGACATAGGAGTTGCAGTGTTCAGAGGCAAAAAAAACATGTCACAAAGCATCTGTATGCACCACAAAGACATTTCATCCCTAATCATGTATGTCAAGTGGAGAATGACCTGGGAATACATGAAGAAAATGCACTGATACTGATTATTTGTTATGTATTAGCACAAATCTGTCTCCAAATTTGTAAAAAAAAAAAAAAAGGCTTCTATTGGGGGGTTAATGTCTTCACATATCCAGTTTCATCGTTCTACATGAGCTACAGGTGAAACCTACTTAATGATGGCACAAGACTGGTGCACACTCTAATGGTGAGTGATGGGAAGGTGAACAATGGCCTTTAAAATCAGATGGACCCTAGAATGGGACAGGAATATACCTTTGAACCCAAACGGTGTGGGGTCACTCTTGCCCGTGTGGCGTTTGGAGCTGTGCTCAGGGCTCAGAGCTGAGCCTGGGCAATGCAAGCAGGGGGGGGGGAGAAGAAGAGAGCGGTGAGGGTGGGGAGTAGGAGCAGAGACGCAAGAATTCAACACATCATAGAAAATTTAACCCAGTTAGAGGTTTGACATTCTGTCTTTGGAAAGGTAGAGAACTGATGTTTATTCTCTATTCTTATTATATTCTATTTGCTTGTTTTTCCTTTAATTGTTTACATATCTTTTATACTGTACGCTGTTGGAACAGAATAATTTCCCAAATTGGGATGAATAAAGTTTATTTATCTATCTATCTATCTATCTATCTATCTATCTAACAAACAGGTTTAGAATACATACTGATCAGCTGATTGATTCTGCTGAGACAAGGAGCATCAATGATGGCCTTGCAAAGTTTTACACTTCATGGCAGCGATATAGTGTCCAGTACAAAAGCCCTAACAACGGTGGCAGTGGTGCACTTTACCACCAGGAGACAGACTATCTCCAACAAACAAGCTGGGAACACACCGTCAGCCCCTCAATCAATTTAGACTGAGGTATCAATTACTCTAATTAACAGGCACTCAATAATAGCTATTGAATACAACTTTTTGAAACTATGAACAAAAATATTCTAAATATCAAGCTCGTTCGAGCTTGCCAATGTTACCTTTCGGACTCTTGAGATTGCTGAAGCCCTGCAAAGTAAAACGCTTTTTAGCCACTGAGGACCTGTCAGTGGTTGGGCTGGTCACAGCTTCATCTAGGGGTCAATGGTTTGATAATGAGGGGCAGGGGAGGGAGAAGATAGGAAACCATGGGAACCATGGAAATGAAGGTAATGAAGAAAAGAGGAGTCCACGTTAGGGGGAGTGGAGAGAGCAGAGCAGCTTTTCAGGTGGGACAGAGATAAATCTCTTGAAGGTCTACAGCAGTTGGAGGATGCAGCATGAATTCAAAAATCACCTTTGTGTTTTGGTGAGGAACACGAGTTGGTGTCATAGGTAGGGCTTGGCTCTGCCTTCTTCTCCTCCTGCTTCTTCTGGTTCTTCTGACCGCTGCTTCGGAAGGGGCTGGAAGAGACCAAAAGTGGAAACATCAGTATAAACGCAGCGCAGATATGAGTGGGTGAACACGCCTTATGTAAAGTCCATGACACCAACCTGAGGGAGATGGAGGTGTTGCTGGTGGGACTTGGAGAAACTGTGTCTGAGCTCTTCTGCTGGATTGCATCTGAAACATATATCAGTTTACTACAGTGTCAAGTGTTTGTGCCGTGCAAAAGATGGAACAATTCAAGCAAACAAGCCTACCTCTGCAGGCTTTGAGCTGCCGAGTCAGAACCTTACGGATCTCATTCACCCACGCCGTTTTAATCTCTGGTGTTGGAGCCTTAACATAAAAAGTAACGATTTATTTCTTTGTTATATATTGAGTGCTCCGTCAAAGAAATAAGGCTGTGTGATGTTACCTGGACTATAAAAACTTCTTCTCTGGAATTGCACCAAATCTCAAACTTCTTGTTGTCTCCTTTAGCGTTCTCTGTGATGCCCACCGCACTCATCTGAACAAAGAGAGAGGGACATTTTAGCACATAAGGGAATTTGCACTCACGTGAGCCGTCTTTAAATGTGACACCATGAGCTTACACTCAGGGAGTGTTTGAAGCTGTAAGACGGAGCTTTCTCATAGCCCTCGCCATTCTCCTCCCTCCTCTTGCAGAACAGCAGAGCCTTCTCGTGCAGGAATAAGTGCCTCTGCATGGGCTTGAACCTGGCCAGATCTTTCACCTTGGCATGGCCTTTTTTGTGCTCTGTCCACACACTGAAGGAACCTTGCATCAGCAGACGACCCAGCTCTGACAGGTTACCCTAAAAAGAACCATTGATTAGATATGGTCTGCAAATGTAGCCACAGCCATCACGCTCACCAATCTTAAAGACATATTCCTGCATATGCCATTCTATTCTTAACATTCATGTTTCGATTGAGCCAATTTATCCTCGGTCAAGCCACCAAGATACCCAACTGCATCTGTCTCTGAATCAGTTGCACCGTGAAATTTCACTGACCTCATATCCTGTAATAGCAATGAGGTGCATGGAGTCATTAACAGCTTTCAGGATCCCCAGGATGGAGGAGAGAGCTTCCTGGAGGTCATCACAGCCATCACAGCCCTTACTGTACTTCAACAACTCCTGAAAATATCATAGTAGATAATAAAGTCAGTCTTACATGTCCACTTCCTCCACATTACCCATCATTCTCTACAGTGGTAAAGCAAAGGCAAGTTGTTTAGTTGATTTATTAAAAATAAAGATCTCAAATATTACATTACATATTTATTCAGACCCTTTGGTACAACATTCAAAAAGGAACTTTTGTGCATCTTCCTTCTGTTACTGGTTCTTGAGATACATATCTTGGGATATTTCACTAAACTTAGATCATTTCTTTATTTAGGATAAAGAAATAGGACTGACATAGAGGGCCGTGCCAACCATGAATGCCTATGGCAGGCTTGTAGGATCAATCCTAAGAGAACACTCATTTTAGAGGATTGTGTGCAGGGTAAATGTGAACTAAATCATTTTCAAGATTAGTTTAAAATAGGCTCTGAAATGCAGCGCTCACTTTAAGCAGTAGCTGGTACTTGGTGATTCTCTGGACAGGTTTAAGGAGGTAGGAGTCCAACCCAAGTTTGTGTTCCAGCTTCTTCTGGCACTCCTGGTTTGTAAAACAAACATATATCACTAGAATGCAATTATCTAGTAAAAACCATGTAAAGAGGAGGGTGTTGTTAGAGACACGAGGCCAACCTGGAAGAAGGCACAGTCGGAGCACTGTCTCCACAAGCTCTCAGAGCGAGGTTTATTCTGACAGTAGGCCTCGTAGATCTGCAGGTCCTTCATCTGCAGAGAAAGCAGCAAGTGTAATCAGCTCGCTGGGACAAGTTCTCCGCTTGCTGATGGAAACAGTTTATTGAGGCAAATACTTTTTTGGTAATAAGTCCAGAACCTAATGTACAAAGTAATCCGAGGAAGAGGTACTCACCCGTTCTAAAAAGCAGCGGCCCACAAGTTCAGGGCAGTCGGTGTATGCTTCTAATTCCTTTAGAAACGTCCTACAGACAAACAATAAATGTTTACACTAAATATATTTCAAGTCTGGAAACATAAAAATGTCCAAAATAACACCGAGGTATACCTCTTATGAAACTGGTAGATTTCAAACATGTTGCCAAATAGGACGTCCTTCTTGCTGAGCAGAGTGCTGGGGATGAGGAGAGCCATGGCAGGATTGTCCATCTCTGCTGCATAGCCCTGCAGACAAGACGTCAACCAATGAGCTATAACTTGAATACTGGAATAGGTCGTGCACTCAGCTGACGATCAGCCTCACTTAACTAGACTGTAAGTGAATAACAGCACTCACTTCCAGCACACACAGGAGCTCCTCCACATATGCTCTCTCTGTCTCCAGCAGCTCGTTCATCACATGCCTGGAAACCACGGCAACAAAACAAACTAAGCTTTCATCAGAATTGATTGAACGCTGTCATGCTGCTTTTTAAAGTCATTACTTTAGAACTGAAGTATCTGGGTGCCAGGTTTATCGAGAGATGATTGAAAACTAAATGCTTTCTGATCCTTGACTTTTGAGCACTTACCGCCGAAGTACTGCCAGATTTTCCTCTTCTTCTGAAAGAGAAGCGTGCCTCGTGCCACCATTATGTACGGGAGACTCCACCTGGAAACCGGACATCTTTACTCATAACAGCCATATAACTGAGCTTTGATAAAAGGTTTGTCTTTAAGATATAATTAAAACTTTAAGCACCAAAAATACAGAAATAATTTAATCTGTCATTTATCATTAAAAAATGATGGCACAAACAATAACCATGCTTTTACCTTTTTGCAGAGGGCACTATCTGCTGAATATCTCCTCTCTTTTCTCTCCTGACCTGGAAAAGAAAATATCACTCTTAATCCACTTTTGTTTCTTGTCTTTAATCTACTTTCCCTCTTTTCATATCAAGTGTTGGCCTTTGTGATACACCCTGCTATCCATCTTTCTGTCAAATACAGATTTACTGACACTTACTGGGAGAGGAAAGAGGAGACTTGACCTCCGGTCTTGGAGCTACTGGCTGGACTGGCCTCGTCTGCTTGGCAGCGAGTTTCTTCAGACTGATGCGTCTCTTCTCAAACATCTCCTGGACAGAGCTCTGCTTCTGGAAAACACGCTCTATCTGGTCCTGAGGACGATGGAGAACAAACCTTTAATACATGCCGGTAAATAAAGATAATTTCCATCAACACATTTTCAGACAAAGCATTCACTTCTTGCTGACCCTGAGCTGAGCGTTGAGTACTGCCTCGTACTGACAGTAGATGGCGCTGCGGTCTGTGAGGGTGTGAAGCGATGCCGTATCCAGGTAGCGCTCCAGTTCTTGCAGAGCTGCTTCAGCTCCATCCTGAGACTGACAGCGGTCCACGGGCTGGCTAGCCAATAAGAAGATGCCATCCTCACACCACCGAGAGGCCTGTGGGGGAAAACACTTATCAGTACTTGTAGGGGACTGTGAGGGTGCTGTGCACCATCCCTCTCACTAAGGGGAAAATGCACATACATTGTGATATTTATATTATAATAAATGTAATCATTTATTTGCAACAGAATTTTTTGTGTTTTTGTTATATTTTTGGGGAAGTATACTAAAGTCTCTCTCTTTGACATTTATTTTGTGTGTTTTCAAGGAGTGCGCACATGAGCCCAAAGTCTCAAGCTGAAGGGAATTGCCTGATTGATCACCTGGTTTGGGCAAACCATTAAGCCACAGTGAAGGGTGGGAGTGTACAGGCATTTTGTTTCGTTTGACCTTTCTGTTTAGATATTCTTTTGATCATTTATCTAAATTTTTTTGTCAAATGTGTATTATACATGTACGGGGTGTGCTGTTTTAGAACGCACTTGTATCTAAGACCAGGGTGAGGGCCCTTCACTGATTAAGCAAGTCTAACCCATACGTATAAATGGTGTAAAGGAAGGGTACAGGTTGTTATACGAGGCTGATTTCTGGCCATCCTGTTGTTGTCAGCCCTGCTATGGGTAAACATGCTGTAAGTAACTGATGGTAAATCTTCTCTTCAACATCCCATGCTGTGACTTTTAACATTGCTGGGTTTTTCATCTGTTTTCAACAAAAAAAAAACAACAGAGACGTAGCACTTATTTTCCTGCTAAGAAACTTTTCCGGGACCTGAGTCGCACTCTTACCTTCTCCAAAGCATGGTGGAGCTCCAAAGCCCTCAGCAGGAGGCTCTTCTTGCTCCTCAAAGTAAAGTTTATCTCCTCGCACGCTCCTCTCAGCTCGCTGCACTTTGGCCTGATGGAGTCCTCTGCATAGTGAGCGTTTTCTATCAGCCTGTCGCCTTCACTAGCAAGGGACAGGGTAAGGTCCAGCAAGTCCTATTGAAGCACAATGGAGAGGTCTGAGCTTAATAATACACTCTATTGTTCATTTACGCCCCCAGATGGAACACCATCAATCACTGGCTGACGATATTAATCGGTTTCCTCTTCGCACTTCATTTCTATGCAACTTTTTCAGTAACCATAATATATAATCTGTATAAGTAAATGTATCTATTTATGAAAGAATGGAAACTTGCCTAAAACCCATTATGACTTCAGACTTTGTTTAAAAATTCCTCTAAAACAGGAGGGATATCTTAAAAAACTTGTCCATTAAAACTTTTTATTTCTTGGCCTCTGAGGATAGTGGAAATATTAAAAGAAAACATTTGATAGGGTTAACCTTCTGCTTTTAGAGTAAATTACTGGCTTTGCCCTAATTCTTATCAGTATTCTGCGATAAGTGTGGCACTCCAGGCCTGACAGGTAAAAGCACACATCTATCACACACATATAACTACTAAAACCTCATATCCTAGATAAGAGTGTATGTGTATCTGTGTCATTGTCAAGCTAGCAATTTGTTAAAATAGTGGGCAACTAGTTTTTCCAATCTTTCATAAAAGTTAAAAACATGTAAAGAACTCTTGGCAAATTACTAACAGCAAAAAGTGAACGGAAAAGATTGAGTTTTGCAGATTTAATGGAAGTCATAGCCAGATGGATGATTCCCATACGTAGGCAGAGTTAGAACAAAGCATCAGGCCTCCAACTTCAACAACATGTAGAATGCAGTGGTCATTATTTAATGCTGGACAGAGTAGGACTCCTACATTACACAAGGCAGTTGATTTATTTGGTGTTTTTTTTTTAAGACCTGTATAGATCTACAGACTTATCCTGCATCGGTAATTAATGCAAATATGGATATGATGTTCTGCACAAACAAAAACTCATCTTTACGTTTTCCAATTTTCACAAGAAAAAAATTCTAAAATTTCAGCCTGTGAATTTCTTACATCCTCTTTGATTTATATCACTGAGTGGAGGGTGGATCAGTGCATTGATTGTGTCATTAGCTAAACGAGCATGCATCAAAAGGTCAGTGTCTTTGTTTTCTGAGCCATGTGACCAGAATTATTGTTTGTTAGTGCTTACACAAGCCTTGTCCTCGTGGCTGCCGAGCTCTCGGAGGACATGCTCGGCGTGGGCGGGGCTTACGCTGACTTCAGAGAAACTCGACAAACGCTCAGACATCACATCCAGCTGGGCTCGCACCTAAAGAGCACAGGGATAGGTAACACCTTGTAGTTCATATTTTGGAAAGAAGATGAATGAAAAATATTTCTTGTGATCAAACTCAACACACTTCACGGAAGTGATGTTCAAAATGGCGGAGCTGCAAACACTGCTCCAGCTTGGTGCTGTGGCGCTCCCAGAAATCATCAAATGCTGTCTCTGTTTCATCAAGCTGACCCAGGAGTCTGAAGGGGAACGAGGGGAGTAAATATGGAAAGAGAGGAGAGTCTCATTCATGTGTTCACGGACAGCTCAACTTGCATCTATGTGAATGTATCAATCCCTTCTTCTACCTCTGTACAGTAGCTAAGTTCTCCATTTCATCATGCGTCATGGTGTACTCAGGATCTGTCTGTAGAGGCTCATTAATACAGTCTAACAGGCATCTTCCTTGAGATAGCGCCACCTGCAGGTCCTCCTTGAAATTAAATTAATAATTTAAATAAATACTTGGCAACTACTAACATTCTCAGCTGTTTTTGTTCAGTAGATATTAAGTTTTGAAAGCAGACATTAAACACATGTATAGCGTGTTTTACCTTCATCTTATCTTTCTTCAAAGTGTGCACATGCAGCAGGTTGGTGGTGGCCTCGGCATCGTTGGGCAACTCTGTCTCTGCGAGCTCAGTTCCAAATGCCTGCAGAGTCTGAGCCGTGGTCTTCACCATGAGGGCGAAAGCCTCAATGGCCTGTGGGGAATATCCAGGATTTTATACATTTGAAAAGGGTGAAGGGTGCATTGTGTGATTAAAGAAAAAGAAAAAAATGTAACTGTGTGGGTATACATACAGTGCGGTGTGAGATCCAACTGTCATGGCAGTATTCCTGTGTGCCTCCTAGTTCTGTGGTCAGTTGCCCTGGGTCGATATACGCGTGGAGCTCAGTCACCGAACTCAGCATCACCACCTGACAGACACACCAACACAGTAAGTTGATGATATGATTCTTTTTCATTTTTATTATCAAGATAATCCCAAACACATGCAGAGTAGAAGTCATGCCGGCACCTTCATTTTGAACTCATCCTTGTTAAACTTGAACAGTAAGTCCGAGAGAGTCCGCTGGAACAAAGTAGTGGGACGTAACACCAAAACCAAGTGCAAGTTCCCTGGAAATGAACCCTGAAAGAGAAAAAGAGAGGAACAGAAATATGCTTATCCATCTGCTACGATTGTATGTCAGCTGTGGAAAGAATTAGCTATCTGCACCAATGTTAATAATTGGAAAATACCTTTTTTTTCTGAACATAAAGAACCAAGAAACTATCAAACAATAAATCCGAATGTCTAGAGCCCCTAACAAATTCATGAAAGTAAAAAAAAAAAAGAAAAAAGGAAACTCGTCATTACCTCAACGTTTCTTGGATAATAAGCCTTGTTTTACTCTACAGTGCACAATTCAATCTGCTTCGTCAACATATTCCTATGAAACATGACTTGTGGATGGATATGAAACTGGCCCCTAAACTCAGAAGTGCAGATATCCCATCAATCAAGAAAAAAAGCTATTCTAGCTATTCTGTATCTGGTGTCATTCTATTTAACATGTCTCACATGACTCATTTTCATCTCTTTGTATCCATTCCATGTCTTATTGAAATCATTTAATGTCTCTTTCGGTTGTCTAGCCATCCGCGTTTGAGTCACATCTGTTTGTTTGTTGTTTAGTGTCTCTTTCTAGGATAGAAGATACTATTTTCATCTTCTTAATCTCCTACTATAAAACAAGTCACTGCAACAGACGTAAAAAATAAAAGTCTCTACCAAGGAAGTTAGTTTGTGTAGCCTAAAGTGAAGTGGGCTTTTAATGTACTGTGAATGTATGAGACATGAGGTTTACAATAAATACAAATCTTATATAAATTATAATATATAAAATCTTTGTATTTCATTGTAGTAATTCCCTACTGCCGTCCTGTTACGTGGGTAGTAACCACAGTTTTAATCTCTTCACCGCCACGATAACTAGCAGAGCCTTTTACAGAGACAGACAACGGCCCAAGAGGCCACTCAGCTGAAAGACTTTATCGGATATGGCTTCCTCTGAAACCCTGAGTGAATTGCTCCACCCTGTTAGACGTGATAAATCATTACAGGCTGACATGTACACACACACACAAACATGCACACACACTCAAGACTGGAGGCAGCCTCAGAGATGTGAGACAAGCGCAGGACATTTTAATTGCTTCAATACCTGAAAAAATAATGTTAAAAACATTCAAGTAATTTGAATATTTCATTGCTTAGATTATGTAGTTACATGGCGGGCTTTTCTGTTAATGAGCTCCCTGTAACTATTTGAAATAGTTCTTTTTAATAACATATCTTACCTTTTTCCATTAATGTTTAATTAGGTTTTAACATCCAGTCTCTATGAAATCAGGTAATTGGTGTTCCATTCATCAGAATTACAGACGCTACAAGCGTTTTAATCAATCAATTTTAAGGAAATGCATCACATGGTTGTAATATGGTCTAGAACATATGTGTCAAACTCAAGTAATATAAATGATGATCCCAAAATGTCCAGAAGAGAAAAATTGATGCAGATGGAAGGGCATCTGCATCAATTTTTCTGTTTCAAGAAAGATTGGAAGGCGAATACGTGTTTGTGCTTCAAGGAGAAAAAACGGTATGTGTTCGTGAAAGCCCCAACCAAAAACAATGCGGCAGTAAAAGCTAGCTTTGTTTGATATTTCAAGTTTTTAACAAAGTAAATGTCATAACTTGTGTCTGATGTTATTTTTCTTTATTCACTCGGATAGTTTGATCGTTACTTGATGGAGTGATGTGGGTTTCATAACCTGACAAATTAAAAGGATTTATGATATAATAACAGAGCAACAAGCAAACATATTTTTTTTTACATCTATGCAAATATATATATAATATTTGTAACTTGAATAAGTAATAAATTAAGAGTTATTTAACATTAAGGAGTAGTTACATTTATTTTACATTGCATTTAGTTACATCTGGCCCTTTGAGGGCAACGATTATACTGATGTGGCCCTCGGTGAAAATGAGTTTGACACCCCTGGTCTAGAAGGAGGAAGGGGTGCATACATGCATACATCATGGTCACAAAATGCCCTGTGCTGCATTGCCATGGAAACCATTTTCCTTGAAAAACGCATAGAGGAAGATGTGCGGAGAGAGCGGATGATGGGACGCAACAGAGAGCGATGATAAAGAGAAATCTGCGAGCATAAAAAAAATTATAAAAAAACTCTTCTAGTCATTTATTTTTGTCTCACACTCACAAATACAAACTATGCCTGCTGGGATGTTGATGAAGGACAAGTTGGAAGTTGGAAAGTTCTTCAATATCAACCCAAACAATAATAACATACGGCATGTTTTTAAATAAAATCACAAGCCTCCTAATTTAAGTGATATGCTGCTTTCAAATTACATTTGCAGATCAAGATAAAAGCCAATAAGTCGGAGTGCGTGTCTAACATGAAAATGCAGTGTCCTCGTTTTTAAAAGCAGTGTGAGCATTACATCTCATATTTTCATACTGGAAGTCATTAAATTCAATATACCCTGAGGTCTTGGTTTCCTTTGTAACCCCGCATTAACATGACAATGCGCATGCCGCTCGGTGCGTCCCCCCGACACACCAACACAGATATATGCAAATGTGCACACGCTTCCCTGGACACCTGCTTGCATACAACTCTCACAGATAAAAAAGAATGCATTAATAAATGTAAGGATTAGAATGTTGACCGGGCTGATTCATATTCTGTCAGCGAGGAAGTAGGGAGGAAGGATGGGTGGACAGGGAAAACCTCTCCTGGCATGTCCTCTAATGACATCCACATTATTCTCCTGGGAGCTGGACAGGCACCATATTAAAACCACCTCCCTTCATGTGCTTAAACCCCCCTCCCATCTTTCAGCTTTTGAACACGGAGAACATCCCACTGCAGTTTAAATCCTGAATTCAGCATCACTCCAGCTATTTCAGCTGATACTATTTGTTGCAATGTATTCAGGCCTCTTGTTTGCGGCAGATGACGGAGCCATCTGCCTCTTCGCCCCGCAGCAATTATCCAATACAGTTGACTGACGGTTTATTTATTAGGCTAAGATGGGCTGCAACAGAGATAAAAGTGTTCCTTTTTAAACTTTTTACTAGAGGGCATGTTGACATAGACACTCTAGTATTTGAATGTTGGATCTAAAGTCAGCAAATATGGAGCCTTTTGTTGAAGCAGAAAGACGAGGAGCAGATGCAAGCAACCAAAAGATGAGATAGAGAGCAAGACACCATGAACATGAGTGATAACCTAGAGGGATTCGTGTTCTCTCGGTCAGGGAAGTGATGCTTTTCTTTGGTCACTGACTGAACCTGATACATAAAGGGGAAATTTAACCAAATTATCTAAAGAGTTTAATTTGATTTTAGGAAGGAAAGCCTATTAGTTAACTTAATATAAACTGTATCAGAAATATAAAAAGTACTGGACTTCTGAGCAGTACGGTGCTCGTGTGTTTTACTCTAATCTCTGGCTTTAAAAGACAATGCTGCCCAAGCCAGTTTTTTTTTTTTTCCATTCTTTCTGCCAGGGAAGCAAATGGTAGCAAGTGCCCTTGAATGGCCTTGATGAAGAGTGCTTCTCATGGGAGGATGAACAACCTTCACCCTCCAGTAAGACTGAGTGTCATTGGCTGGTGGACAAAGCAGGCGTGCCCAACAGGGACACCCACAACAGTGAGAGGGCCTGAGAAGGACAGGATATGAGGCACCTGCTCTTCATGCCTTCAGGTTAAGTTATAATACCGTTGTGTGCTTAATGTTCTGCTCTCCCTACGTAAAACATGAAAGAGAATAAAAGCTGTAGCACTGTGTCTATATCGAGCTGCTGCATCTGCTGGTTTGCATAAGGTTTACACAAAATATCCACTTGTTTTGGATTTGTTAGCCAATCCCATTATCTTCTTTATTTACGTTTGTCACATTATTATACCAGTTTTTTGAAGGGTAGATTGCAAGGAGAAAAAGGGAATACACACTCCCCTTTGAAAGTGAAGAGGATTACCCCAGAGGGCACGCATAGAGAGAGAGGAAAAACAAAAGCAGAACAGAAGAGTGAAGTGATGGAAGAAAGGAAAAAAAAGAGGGAAGAAAGGTAATGAGAGTGGGCGATACAGGCAGGAGGAGAGACGCTTCTGCTACCCTGCTGATAAACTCAACTACCACTCTGAATTATGTTGTTTCAGGTTGAGACATAAATCATCATGGCTTCATCAATATTATCTTTTGCTGGTTGAATTCAGAGAGAATAAAGCCTGAGCAACGAACAACAAGACCCGGAAAAAAGAAACATACTAGGAAAGCATTGGTTTCCGTACATTGTTGGAACTTGCAGACACTAGATTTATATTTTAATATGGATTTATAATTTTATGAAGATAAAAAAAAGATGTATAATCTGTTATTAGTTTCACAGGCGGTGGTTAGTGGATTCGGCTGCTTTTGGACGGATGAGTAAAACAAACAGGGAGAATAATAGTTCTTCCCCGGTTGCACTAAACTTGGCTCACCAGCTGCTCGCCCTGACAGCTTTGAGAATGTAGTATTGATCTCCTCATCTATCTAATTTAATGATTTATATTTACATCAACTGAATGGTAATAACTTGTCAATCAGACACTGATCCAAACGTATTCTTGATCAATATTAATGCTGACTCCAATTACATCATTAATACTTTTCTAGGGGGGAAAAACCACATCTGTTCTTAGTCCTTAGTATCTTTATTAGCTTTTGCTCAGTGTCACATGACTTTACAGTAACAGCCAGTGGCAAGAAGACATCTACTAATCCATCCTGTCCCATCAATTAAACCACACTTTCCACCAGTGTCCCTTTCAATACTGTAATAATATTCTAATGTCTCAAGCGTGCAGATGTTTCGTCTGAGTACTTCAGCTACTAAAGTAAAGACTCCCATAATGGCTTACTTCCACTGAGGGTATAGTTTCTTTGAAATACTGTAGAAAAACTATTAGGCCTAATGATAACCAGTGTCCAATTAGCATACATTTGCATATATTAGCACAAATTGGACATGTTAAACTGTGTTATACAAGATGAGCATCCAGACAACAGATGTGAAGGGTGTGGTGAAGCCTCAACCTCCTGCTGGCAGGGCTGGTTAATATGATTCCGACAAAAAGGATTGAAGACAATAAAAAATAATGAAAAAATGAAAAAAGTGAAAAACATTTGTAGAAGAAACAGTGAAACATCTAATGAATAACATAATCGAAGACCAAAGTAAAACAGTACAGTGTCCTCCTAGAAAGATCATTTTGTGAAATTGTTCTAAATTAAATTTGACAATTAGACTGTAAATTCTCTGTTAAAAACCAAAAACACCAAAAAATTAAGTAGCTTCTTATTAAAAAAAGAAAACTGGAAAAAAATCTGCGTGGCCTTCAGACAATCAGACTGCATTCCATTGAAACAACATAATTCTGTTGTCGAAATCACAGCATGAGCTCAGGAACATTTATAAAAACTATTGTCTGAACGAAGTTAATCACTGGATCTATAAATACAAGTTAAAACTCAACCACACAAAGAAAGAAAACGTACAACCAAGATGCAGAAATGCTGCTGCCTCCTCTGATATGGAGGCTGATATGATGGAATAATGTGAAGTGTTGATCAAAATTTAGATGTACTTTTTAGAAATCCTGACTTAAGTAACTTCCATATATGTGAGAGCACCATTAAAGCTAAAATATATATATAAACTAGGGCTGGGCGAGTTAATTTGTTATTGTCGCGTTAACTCGTTAATTATTTAACGCCGATAAATATTTTATCGCGCATTGACGCAGTTTTTTTTTTTTTTAATTATTATTTTTTGGGGCTTTTGTGCCTTTAATGGATAGGAAAGTTCAAAGAGTCAGGAAGCAGGGGCCAGAGGGAGGGGGAACGACACGCAGCACAGGGCCGTCTGATACGGGACTTGAAGCGGGGCCAGCTGCAGCGAGGACTGTAGCCTCTTGTACATGGGGCGCCTGCTCAATCCACTACGCCACAGACCACCCCTGTTTTATTATCTATTTTATTATTGTAAAAGTCTGTTGCTCACAGGCTTTTATTATTGTAAAAGTCTGTTGCTGTCTGCTGCGGAACAGGAAAAGAAAGTAATTGACAGATCCACCAAACATGGAACAACGGTACGGAACTTTTACTCGGCCATTTTCATTTTAAAGTTCTTCCAGACAGAGGAGCTGACAGAAACAAAGTCATCTGTAAACACTGCCAAGTTAAATTGTCTTATCACCGTAGTAGCTCCAGTCTAAAATATCACTTAATGGCAAAACACACAACTGATAGCAGCAAGTCATTCAAGGAAACAGACAGTGGAGCGAGGCTTCTACATAAAAACTACATAAAGATGCTGATGTTAAAAGTGTGTTTGCACAACAAATGTTATGGCACTTTCATTCATATGGCAGCACATTTAAAATAAAACTAAATACTTAAAGCTATACGCTACTTTTGAATTAATTTTTGGATTTTGCGTACAAATGCGATAAATCATGATTAATCAGGGAAATCGTGTGATTAATTAGATTCAAAATTTTAATCGTTGCCCAGCCCTAATATAAACATTTTGGAGCAACAATTACTGCTATTCAGACAAACTACCAAACAACATTCATCACATATTACAACAGCATCGCCATCACCTCAGCTTTCAAAAACTTACAGTTGAAAGAAGAGGAATAAATAAGCATTTTTGGAACACATCCCGGGTATCAAATTCCAATTATTCGTTTGAGAAGTTGATTTTTTTTCCTTCTACCATTTCCTAATTAAACAGAGGCTTTAAGTCATCAGCTAATCATTCCAGTTTACTTTTATTTACCCCTTGTACTGTGTCCCTGCTTTTTAGTAAAAGGGGTAAACATCCAGCAGGGAATACGTTTGCTTTTTGTTTCTGGAGTCGATTAAAAAGTTTTTTTGTTTATTTTTAATGTTTGATAACTAAAAGCTTACACGTAGGAATCTGCCAAAACACCATCACTTCTCTTCCCCTTTAAGCCATCTGTTGATGCCCTCTCTTTACAGCCTTCGCCCTTGCTGTATCAAAGACACCAGTAAAAGTTTTAAACTGTCCACAAAGTAGGCTAATGGAACACAGATCCAAGGCTGGTAGTTAAAAAAACATTTACAGAATTAGACTAATGGTTAAAAATGTGAGGATTAAATATAAGTTGTTTTGTTTTTTTGTCCCAACAGGAGTGTATATAATTACACACACAAACGCCCACATATAGTATATTCACATGTTGTAAGACTCCACCACCCACTACAGAGTAATATACTATTTTTAACTCCAACTGAGATACACAGGTATTGCTGAACTCCCAGTACATATCCCTTCAACATGCATCTCATGAATAATACACAGCCCTTACTGCAAGTACCAACTCACAGAAGAAATGCCAAAACAGTCATTATTCTTAGTGGTGACACACCAAATTATACCCACAGACAGCTGACACCAGCAACTGCAACCACAGACCCGTGTTAACACAAGCATTAACACACGCAGACTAATGCACAAGCTCCAAAACAGCTATTTGTGGCTGTAAGTAGTATTTCATCAGCAAATGATGCACACAAACAAACCGGTCCAGTAAAAAGTGGGGCAGTTTCTCCACTCTCTGTCCATCATTCACAAGCTCACACACAGTTAAAACAGGATCTTACTGCAATGCGAAGCAGGGCGGCTTTGACGGCGGCCCATCGGTCCTGCCGTCGATCGATGACCAGGATGAAACCCACTCCTGATGCTGCAACGCTGCAGGAGAGAAGCACACGCTGTTATCATCACAAAACCACTCTTCTGGGTTTATGTGTGTCTATTAGATAAGGGGAGGGCGTGTACTGTTTAAGTCGACATCTTGCAAGTGTTAGGTCTAGACAAAAGATCAAAACACGTGAAAACAGAGGGGGCCTTTATGCCGCATGTGGGACTGTGTGTCCTGCATGGCAATGGACTCTATGTACAGGAGCCCACTTGCAAGATCAAATTACACACTCGTGCTCTTGTAAGTCTCTAAAAGATATCCTAATAAGCACAGTAAGCTTGAAAAAAACCTTCAAATGTATCTTCATCACTCTTTACTCTGATCTCGGGGGATGCGGCAGGTACTGTTGTGTAATTTTCAGTAGAGTTCATAGGATATAAACACCTTAAAAGCTAATTTTTACTCCACATGAGGACATTTTTCATGCCTGAAAGAGCACATATTAAAGCTTTCACTGACTGACACCGCTTCGGATCACTATTAGCTGAACGTCTTCAGTGTCTTTATTTGAAATTCTGATTGGATACATGTTCAGTGATTCAAAAGCAGTGCGAATAAAGGTTAAAATGTTGCTGATGTGTCCGCAGTCATCATTTGTCATCTGCAATAATTAGGATTGCCATGGCAACCTTGGCTCTGCATCAATGTGTTTGTGAAAAACCTGCCATTCATTCCACAGGCAGGGCCATATGTAGCAGCCTCATTAAGCTAATGTTTGTGCATAGGTGTGTGTGTGTGTGTGTGTGTGTGTGTGTGTTGGGGGGTGCAGCATTTTCAGCAAAGGTCCGGTTGGACAAACTGACATAACACCTAAAAATACTGAGGCTCAATATTCAAGAACAAAACGCACACACACACACACACACACACAGAGAGAGACTGTGAGCCCAGCACAGAAATACTGCTGAGCTTGCCCATCCGGGCGTCATTATATGCCAATTTTCATCATTGCACACATCCACACAGAGACGCTAAGATGATGTACCGAGCGAATGCTGCAACAGCAGATCCTCAATCCATCTCTACTGGAAAAAAATATCCAAACCACGTGACTGAATAATTGAGGAAAATCTTGATATTCCAGGATAGAAAAAACAAATGCAAAAAATCCCTCAATGTTCCAGTGTTATCCAAAAAGAATCCTTAAATCTCCCTTTTTCTGTGTTCATCCAGTGTTTGCGGCTCGCAGATGGAGAGAGGTGACCGTTCCCATCCTTGCGGAGCATCTCCCTCCTCCTTCTGCTCCTCTCTCTGCTCCTCCGCCAGCCACCTCCTGCCAATTACAGCTGAGCTCTGCAGCCTGCTGCTCGCCCATAGCCAATCAGAGCTCAGAGTGCAGCTGAGTGGCAGCATGGTGCAAGTAGCTGGTGGGGAGAGAGGGAGGGGACTCAGAGGGTTGGGGGGTGGGGGGGTGTTATATATAAAAGGTGATGAGCTACACAAAAAAAAAAAAGCCGCCATGACCCACTCATATGGATTTACAGATGCATCCTCATGCTTTCTCGTCCCCTTAATTTTGTATGGGAGAGCGTGCTTGTGTGGGGACAATGTGCTCAGGGATAAAGGAAAGGTGAAAGGAGGGAGGAGAGAGTGATTAGGAATTGAGAGAAAGGAGAAAAATTGAGTGATAAGAACAGATAGATGAGAGGAGGTGGGGATTAACTACCAATAGAGCCTCAAACAAAAACCAAAACCTTTTGTTTCAGAAGGGTCACTGCAGCATTTATGAGAAAAAATATTTGCAAATTGCGTCTATATTCCATTTATATTTACTTGAAGATCAGAACATTTTCAATGGGAATAATAAAGTCTTAATTCTTCTTTAACAGGCTCAATTCTTTTTTATTGTCTTAAAATCTTTCATTCCCATTTAAATTAATTTCTTTCAATCTTTTATGGCTCTATCCTTGTGTCCCTTTAGTATTGTACTGGCATCTGTTGGCACCACGTGGTATTACACCTCACTTCACTTCCCAGACCAAAGGACACTTTGGAAAACGAGCATGAGCAGATGGGTTTGTGTGTGACACTGACCTGGGGACACTTGTGAGGTAGCCGAGCACATTTTGGACTTCTCCTTCCTCGAGCTCATTGAAAGCCGGGAACTCTGGGAAGATGACGATGGGGCTGCCGTTCATCCCGCGACCCCCTAGAGACACAGAGGTCAGGGAACAGTTCACAGGGTCAGGGTTACAATCAGGCTTGGTGTCAACCTGGTGCTGTGGATTATCCATTGACCTGCTGACAGCTGGAGGGATAATATTGACTTCTTAACCGTCTCTGAATCCTAATTCTAACAAGTCACCAGGATAATGTAAGAAACATTATGCAGTAGATGTAGGTGTATCAGTTCCTGATCATTCATCTTGAGTTACTCTTCTTTGACTTAATTGTTATTTTTGTATTATTTTTCTGTGGGGAAAAAACTTGGGATTATAGACTCAAATAACAAAACAGAGCGACATGACCACAGTGTACAAGTTAACTGGCCCAAACCTGACTTTTTACTTGGATAAAAATCCCATCACATACTGACCCCATACCCATAGTTGAAAACTCACTCTAGATCTGATTCATAATGGCAGAAAAATATTCTCAATACAAGTATCTCCGCTATAAAACCAAAAGGGTCCAAACACATGTAATCACAAACTTGGCCTCGTCTTTCTCTGGTGGGTCAAGTTGCACAGTACATGATTGCTGCCATGAATTATTCACTGAGCAGCCATGATTGTCATGGTAACCCAACACATGGTCCTACGTGTATGCTTATGTTGCCTTGTGTGCTTTTCTGTGCAAGTGGTTGGTCATGACTGTCTGTGTGTCTCCTGTCTGGGTTCAGCAGAAAAGCTGAAAAGAAAAAGCTACAAAATATGAAAAAAGTTCCACCCCTTTATGGTGGAACCTGCCCAATCAAAGCCTTCTACAACCTGGCGCTGTCTTTGTTACTAACATGTGCGCCAAAGCAAATAAAGTATTATAAGATATCCAAACAACTTAAAATAAAATCTTTCAAATGGATTTAAATTAATTCTTTACATTTAAATCCAATACTGGTCACTCCGGTGAATTCAGACAGAAGCAAAAACAATTCTCAAAGAAGAGCTTCCGTCCAAAATGAGCATCAGAGCAAAACTACAGGATTCCAGATGCATAAATTATGTGTATGCACAAAAATCATGCATATCACTGGTGGTTCGAAAGGACGAATGTGCACTTAATATAAAGCAAAACCGACAATTTTACTATAACAGGATAGAAACACGTGTTTTTCTCATTATGTACTCTTACTTAATTGCGGGTGCTATAAAAAGCTGCAGCTCTGCGTCACTGTCATGAGTCAGGATGACTGTGGAAGACCGTGATAATGAGACTTTAAAAAGATGAACAGGGATTTATAAATCATTGTGATTTTCTGCCACAACGCTGGCTCATAAATTGCTTTTGGTTACCAAAGGCTGTATAAGAACACAGCCCACATCCTGTGATTTATCTGAACGTTTCTCTCTGCCTCCCTCCTGATCATCTCCAAGACAGGCTGTGTACTGTAAATGCTTTAATCTGTTGAAGATTAGGCCGGGTTGGCCGGTCCTCCACCTGTAGCCCTGACATGATGCCCTGTGGGAACTGATGCATGTTTTGGCCTCTCATTTGGAATCTGACCACTTCTTCTTCTTTTTTTTTTTTTTTTAAATCTCTGAAGGGTTGTTTGCTCTGATCTTACATGGCTGGCTCAAAATAAAACAGATGTACTTGCGACCCAAACAATTAGGCTAGTGGCTGCTTCTATGCATGGCTTAAAATGGGAGAGGAATTCAAAGGATTACATTTTCACAATGATGTAGATTTATAGAGGAGAACCACACGTACGCACAAATTCATAAATCTGCACAATTTTGTGCATTTGCGCCCTGCCCTTTGGGAATAATGTTCTTTGGACAGAAGAACGCAACAGACATTTCTGGGATAGCAACAGCTTTTCAGGGAATGAATCTCATACTGACTATGAAGCACAGCAGTGGAAGTGTTATGATTTAAGGTTGCTTCATTCCTGCAGGAGACGGGAAGCTTAACTACATTAATTCAATTAGGGTTTCTGTGTCATACAGTGTCAATAAATGTTTGAAGATAGTTTGAGGTGCTCTGACTTAAGGCTGACGTTGAACCAGAAGTGGACCTTTCAAAAGGATGATGAGCATCAGCAAAAATCCACATACTATCATCTTTCTTCACAAGACTAGTAATTTTGATAGGTTTTCTAGTAAACAACTGGTTTTATTAGGTTAAGACTGAAGCTCAAACCAAGGAGACACTTGAATTTTTTTCTTTTATGACAAAAATATCCAGACTAACGCATCCAAAAACAGAAAAAAAATCTCCAAAGACCCACAGCCTTTCAAGCAGTGCCTTTTAAGTCTCTGCACTTAGACGTGAAGCTATTTCCGGAGTCTAGATGACAAATCTGTGTTGGATGTCCTTTTAGTTGTCTTTTCACACAATTTTATTATTTCATTTCTTTACCATTCCTCCATTTCTTTTTTAAAAACTCAGAAAATCAAACATTAGGCCAACATTTCAACAGATTTATCCTGACTTCTGATAGGACAAGGCTGCACGGAAACAATGACTCATCTTGAGTTTCACCACTTTACTTTAGGCAAACAAACATGATTATTTCAAAAAGTTTCACTGTTTTACTTATTAGGATTTATTGCATCAATCAATGTATTTTTATATTTTTTTGGAGTTCAGTTAAATTGTTCAATCTGCTTAAATACGTGACTTCAGCCCTGGTTAAAGCTGTGCATGACCTGTGCTCAGGGGAGAAACAAATCAACCAACCTGGCAAGATGGCAAACTGTTTCTGAAGTTCAGATCCAATTTCAGCTGCACACAGAGGAACATCTTCTCTCTGTAGGATGTCATCTGGACAGAGAGATAGAGAGAAATATTAGAATGCACACAGAAATATCCTTTTCACTCATATGCATAATATACAGCTGCTGGAGTTGTTGGAAGCTCTCTCGCTGTTACACGCAGCTGATTGCACTTTGAAGGTCAGAGCTGAGCACTGTCAACTGAAGCAAATGGAAAGTAAATGTGTAATTTATTCTGTTGGATGAAGAGGCCGGGCAAACATTAAGAAGGTCAGATTATTTGAGACCACAAAATATGAGAAAGATGCACAAGAAATCATACAGCAGGGAGCGCTCTGGCCACATTCTGATAGGAAGTCAATAATCCATCATAACCCGCTCGGTCTTTAGCACTCATAGGTCTAATTCATCAGCAACTACTTTTGTACTCTCGTTGTTGTATCAAACAGAAATCGAGACTATATTGATATTCTGGACTGATAAACTCTATATTTTTCTTGAATAAATGTTTAGCCTCCTCTGGTATAAACAATGGGAGAGGGATAGGAAGTAGGTGTAAAAGGAAGTATGGCAAAGGGAGAAATGAGCGGAGCAGAAAGGGAATATGGGGTGAAAGTGGGATAGAGAGTGGATGAAGTAAACCGCATTTGGATTTCCTCTTCTCTCTGGTCTAGCTGGATTACAGTAATCTCATTTAGCCCGCTCAGACATGGAGGCAGAGAAAAAGCATCCCCTCCCCTTTCATTTGTTTGCCATGTGTGACCCATGCATGCCAAACAAAAGCACTGGTCCGTCAATAGTGTACAATCATATGTGTATCTGTGAATATAAACTGAGAACGTCTCATCTTTGTGTGCATGACGGAGGCTCACAATGAGGCGTTTGTGCATGTGGACAAAGGCTGGCACTGACAGCCGTGTGAGCGAGTGTGGCAAGGTTTCCAGACACAGTGGTGGGACTGCCAGAAAGAGACATTAATTATCATGTAAGTGCAAACCAAACAAACTGTTCACGCTCAAAAGATGAGCCATCCCTTCAAATCATCCCACAGGAGTGATTGTAAGACATACAGTTAAAATCTCACTGAGATTCTCTTGAGTTTCAAAGTCCAAGAGATGTGAGAGTGGGTTCAGTGCAGATTCAAAAGCCCCACAACCTTCTCTGTAACTAAGCACAGCCGAAATCTTATTTCTTATTGCAATCACAGACAGATTGTGAGGTGACAGGCCCCTGGACAAAGACTTGGAAAAAGATGTGTTGAGAGTCTTTTGGTGGTTGTTTTGTATCTATTTGAAGCTAATGCACCTCTTCGGGACACTCTTTAAAGTCATTTAATGTCAATTTGCAGTCATTAGGTCTTGTTCTGTAGTCACTATTAGCCTCCTTCTTATAATTGTCTTTCTGTGGTAATTTTGTATCTCTTTTTTTGAACATTGTGCTCATTTTGCATATATCTATGGAAATTTTTTTGTCCCTTTGTGTTCAGTTTGCATACATTTTTGGTCATTTTAAGTAACGAGATGTTTCTTTGCAGGGATTCGGCTTTCTTTTGTGGTAATTTGTCATTTTGCATCTCTTACGGTTTATTTTTCAAAATTTCTTCATGGTTGATGCGAGTTTCTCCGACCAAATTGTGCATCCTTGTGGACATCTGCTTTTTTGTCACTTCTCATCTCTGTGGAGACTAATTTCATATCTCTTTTCAGCCAATATGTGCTACTTTGTGGTTTTACGCATTTGCTGTAATTTTGCTTCTTTGTCCGGTCAATTTTGCATCTCTTTGTCATTTTTGATTGATTTCTGTCTGTAAATGTTTATAATGCTGGTTAAGCAGAACTCAGACTGGATTCACAATAATAAAGACTTGCCGGACATTTCCTCTGTGTGACTGGCCTTACTTGAAACCTGTTAAAATCCAGCATTAACAAAGGCTAAGTAAGTCCACAGTCACACTAGCCGCTACCTAACGCTACTTGACTTATAGCAACAAATACAAGGCTGACATATTTAGCAAATCCAGTGTTTGTCATCTAAGTTCAGCGTGTGCCCCAAACTAGTGTAAAGCCTTTCAAGGGATCATGCAGCTTGCATACTCCATCATAAATGTTATTTTTCAGGCACTATTATCCACAAACAATGGATGTTATTTCTCTATTTCATCTTGAAAAATGCATATGGCCCATTGACACTTCTGTGCTTCTCTGCAGCTACTCTATATGATGAAGAAACCCATCAGATTAAGAGCTTAGATCTTCAGTAATGCTACATGCAGTGTGTCAGCATACTATTGGCCAGACAGTGACTCATACTACACACTATAAATATAATCTCCAGTCCACACTCAGTGTAGAGCAGCAAGTGTGGGAATGTAAGCAGCTGTTTGCTGAATGTTTGGCATACACTTGGCCCCTGTTTTCAACATGTTCACTATGACGAAGCAAGTGAAACACAAATTATAGTAGTTTTTGGTGACGCATGAGTCCATCGTGGATATGTAAAACACTGTCTGTAACACACACATATGGAGAAAAGGCTGATTAGTCATGGGCAAGGCTCTGGATGTCAGTGAATCATGTTTAGATGCCAGAATACTGATTTTTAAGAGACCATTAAAGAAAGGACTGAGTCAAATTCTGGACAAATAATACTGACTGAAACCATAGATTGATTATGATCTATAAGTAATACAAAGAAAAGTGAAAAACTGTGTCAGCAAATGGGTCAAAAACGGATGCATGTCAAGATAAAAGAAAGAAAAATGGGAAGAGGAAAGACTAAAGGAAAGGATCTAGAGGCAGGTGGACGCAGGTTCTAGGTGGATAAACAACTCCAGCAAAAGCAGCTACACAGAGAGGAAAAGGTGGAAGAGAGGGGTTGCCTTGCAGTGCAGCGAATTATGAAAAGTTCCTTCCTGTAAAGATAAGCCAAGGAGAAAGCTGATAAATGTTCACTTGGATATTTTATGATTAACATTAGTGGACATCTGATACATTTGAGGCAGACTGTGTGTGAGCAAGTGTGGTGCCACATGTCACACATGTGTGTAAGCTGAGCTCAGTGGGGCAGCTGTCAGTTCAGAGTGTCAAGCGTAAGCTCTGACTAAGACCCCGACTTTGGATCACAGCCAGACATGTACAGTAGTCTTTGACACTGGATACATTTATGTGCGTGGGAGTAAGACAAAGAGAAAAAAAAGGCAGAATAAAATTATTCTAGGAAATGCAACAAGCCAACTTATAAGTCACAATACAAACCGTACGTGTTAAATCAGCAGACATTCATCTTTGCAGCTGAATGTCAGAATTAAACCATTATAATGTAAACTTTGCCCAAGCGATTTAAATACAGTAAGCATATATTGAGACTGCTATTTCAGAAAGTCTAACAAAAAAATCCTTCATGAAGCATTTTGGTTTTAAGTAAAAAAAAAAAAAGAAATAAAAAAAAGACAGGGCCGCAGAATATTAAGACAGCATATGAATAATATAGGACATTGTTTATGTTATTTATTATGTTATAACAAATTATTCACAAAATAAATATTTGGAAGAACTCAAAACTTCGTGTAGGGATTGAAAACAAAATAGAAAAGAAAAAAACGGAACTAACGATACACATGATAAAAATGAAGAACAACTATTTCATTAAGCTGAAAGAAACTGCACGGTGCTCATAGTTATACGAGTGAATGCTGCAGATATATCAGACATGCAGGCGTCGAGCAGCTTTTCACCGCTGCTGCTGCCCTAAAACTGTGCTTTGTCCCCAATGGAATGAATGAAATTAAACTATGGCAGGGCTGCAAGTAAACCCTTTTACCCACCAAACAACACACACACACACACACACACACACACACCAGAAGTGGGGCAATGCTGCCAAACACAAATAGTGATTATGGGGGGCCTAGAAAGAATTTCCCCCCACCTCCTAGCACCCTTCCCCCAGACTCTGACACCCCTTCCCCAGTTCATTCATCCTTTTTTCTCAAAGGCTTGGCTGAGGAATAAAACATGACCAAACAATGTTCACATTAAAAGTAAATACTCCACCATTAAACTCTTTTCTGTTATGTTAATCTCAGCTGCCCATAATCATCTGGATCCTGCTGTTAAATTAAAGTGATAGTTACTCTGAGTTATGTCTCAGCATAAGCAGGTACATGTGTGCTAACTTACATACATCATTTTACATTTATATACCATACGAGAGGGATTCCACTACACATTTCAGGGAACCAAACAGGGCCATCTCACATGGAGTGTCTCTTGCTGAATTCCCAATTATGTGCATCTTTGACAAAACAAGCCCTGGGTTTAAAGGGGTGAAAGGGTAGTGAAGAGGTGGAGGAGGGGAAGAGGGGTAAATGATGCAGTCAAGGGGAGGAAAAAAAAAGAGAGTAGAGGTGCTCTCATCTCAATGAGATGAAATGGAGGACAGGGTTTCTTTACACATGCCTACATATTTAATGCGTTGGCCCGGCAGTTGCTGATACTGTGGATGCGATCTCTCTGTGGTCAGGAGCAACACCACACTATCTAACCCCGGTGGCATTTTTTCACTATTTCATTCTAAGGCTGGACAGTGTTGTTGTCATATCTTAGATCAAATGCAGTCACAAGATCAGTGGACAGTAAAAAAAAAAAAAACCTTTGGGCTTGTTAAAGTCTTCTGAACATTACTAAAACTGTTAACATCCACCACAGTTTCAGATCATCATCTTCTTCCTTCAATAATCAAACACTTGCTGTAGTTTGTCTCATGCACAACACATCACATGCATTACAGACACTCACCCTTTATGTCACGCTGTAACACGCCAGGTACCCTTTAACATCTGGGGCAACTGTTAAGAGAGGGTGTATTCCAATCCAAACCATCCATTCCTATCCGAGTAAATATGGCCTCAAACAAATAGTTATTTCGATTTGTTTCATAGTTATTTCTTTAGACAGAGGTAGTCCCAAAACAACAATTTGCAAGCGTTAATTCTATTTCTATGTTTTCTGATGACAATCTTATCTAGATTTCTAAACTGGGATGAAATGCACCGAAGATTTAATTCCATTAAATGAAACACTGCAGCCTAAAACAGAAGAATGTTCACGTCTGTGTTAACACATGCTTGACAGTATAATTTTGTTAGTCAGCTTCAAGAGGAAGACCTAATTACAGGCACCGTTGTTCCTTCAAGCCCCCCAGTGTGTGTGTGTGTGTGTGTGTGCCTTTATTTTCCACCAACACTCCTTTATAATGTTATTGCATAAATTCTCCATTTGCAAAACAAGACAAACTTCAGGTATGTCAACAATTAGAGGTGGATGACAGGAAACTGCTCATTTGAGACTTATAAAAAGGGGATTGTTGTCAGTGTCTATTATTCTCACACGTCATCCTCCTTTGTGCCCCCAAGTCATGTTCCTACAGGTTTTCATTGCCAAACACACATTGTCGGTTCAAATACGACAAACAGCTGTTCTCTGCTTGTTAATGGCCGCCGGTGATGGGGGGCTGGTCAAAGTTCAAAGCTGCAGCAAGCTGGCGAGCTGTCTGATGTTCGCTCAAACACGCACATGAGCACACACACAGGACCCTGACTGTGAATTAGGCAAACAACAACAAGCCTGACATGGCTGACCACACAGAGATGACCTAATCAACATGGTCCACGGAGAGTCCACAGTTGATTTCTAATTAAAAAATTTGTCTTGTGAGCCAATATTTCAGCATCAAAGAGGTCCGATTTAAATTAAATTTACAGAGATATGTGCTCCTCCAACACCATTTTAGTGGAACCATTACTGATACAAGTTACTGAGTTAGTGATGATTTCACTGATAGCTTGAAGATTTGATCTTAAAGTGGGACAAAGACGTATGAAATACATGCAACAAAAAACGCACAAATTTCTTGGTTGAAACGGTTACAAGAGTTCAACCTCACATCAGTAACTTCTGATCTAGATTTCAGGTGTGCATCCTGGATTTCCTGCACAGCATCAGAACAGCAAAAAACCTTGTAAAAGACGCTGTCCAACACTCAGGCTTCGCTGAGGCCTCGAGCTCATCATCTGCTGCTCTGGTATGCACCAAATGGAAAGGAGCAACTTGGAATGTAGACTCTACAGCACAAGGCTGGAGAAACGAGGTGTGTGTGTGTGTGTTTGGTGAGGGTGTGGTGGAGGGTTAAAAGTACCCTTGTTGGTATCAAATGCCGACAGAGACACAGCCAACTATGAGTTAGTTTTTCATGCAGCGAAGCAACGGTGTGCCTGCTAGTCTGCAGACAAGCGTGCGTGTTCCTATGTTCGCACTTGTGTGAGGGAATCCAAGCCCTATTTATCTGGCATTAAAGTCTGGGTTTACCAAAGCTCCATCTGTCGTGCGGTGCAGCATCACACACGTACAGGACAGTGGCTAGTATGCGCACACACCGTGCCAAATAACAAGTGGGTCACAGGACCAACAGTGGCCTGGAATGTGTGTCTGTGTCTACGTGGGGTTGTGCCCATGCCCCATCCCCGCACCTAAAGCATGAATTAGTGTGGCTCAAGACAGCCGGACAAACATTAAAATATGACTGATGTTCACATGACTTCATGACTGACTGGGTTCCTCTTTGTTTTCTGAAACTGAGGAATATTAATTCAGTCTTTTATTTGATTTTCTGGAAGCACTAAATGATTATGACAAACTGACTTCTGTATATTGACACAATAACGTATATATTAACAGTATATTTCTTATTTTTAAATGGAATAATTCCACTGTGCATCATGCATCCACTTAAATACCTACAAACAATCTCTATATATATACACCTATACACATTTTTCTTACTAAATTCTTTTTAATGTTTAAGTTCCTTATCATATGTCTGTCTAAGAAAGGCCAAGAAGCCAGAAGTGATGCTCTGATTCAGAAAGACAAAATAGTAGTTTCATGCATAGCTCTGTCACTGGCACTGAGCCCTAATCGACTGAATAGATGGTGGCATCATCATCTTGGCAAAACAACACACTACTGTCCCTCTGTCCACAGTCTGCGCCACCGTCACAACACACGCAAATACAATCCCTCTCAGCCTTTGTTGTCATTAAGCAACTGAAGCAAATCTGTTTTCAGACCAGTTGCACAAACTGCCAATTAGTGGAGTTTCAATTATTTCGGAGAACCGACAACTGATTTTTCTGTGTGTACAAATGAATAAACGAACAGCTTTTCAAGTTTGCATTCAGCAATTAAAGGAGATCATCTACTGGATGGGTTAATTGCCTTTAATTGTCTGCTGACGCTAAACAACTTGCTGCTTCAAGTTGTTTGGCAGAAGGGCATGCGGCAAGACTTTCAAGGCAACATATTTCAGTGGGAAGTTTTCTTCAGGTGCATGTTTTATGTAGTTTATTTATGTAGCCTAATCAAGTATTTTTCTAAGACAAATATGAAGTGTAAAATTCAGTATTCAGTAAGAACTGGTTCAGAAGGGAAACAAACTTGCTTGACAGTTCAGTGTGTGAGACCAATGCCGGCTCCTCCGTTCACCTAATACAAAAGTCTCTTTTTTGTGTCCTGTTGTACAAAATAACAATTTTTTTAAAAAGGGACTTTGAATCAAGATCACATTGTGAGACAGTTTGGTGTGAGTCTGTTAGAAGTTCAGCTATTTACCATGAAATTTGGCGAGGAGAAGACAAATGAGCACAGGACACAACAAATTCAACGCTGGACACAATGGACGCCATTCTTCAACTCAAAAACTTTGACATAGTCTCAAAAAAAAAAACACAAAGGGAACTTGAATCATGTAGAAAAAGTCAAATTTTGAGGGTAGCAAAAGGATACCAACACCTGTAAAGGTGCAGTATATCACAATAACAAGGACAATTGTGTTTCTATTTTATATCGAATCACTTAGCTAAATTAATTTTTGTGTTTTTATTACCTTAAAAGAAACCAAATATCTTTTTGTGCAGCAGGTCCTTCTACACGGGAAGGCAGCCACATATGTGCTGCCATCTTTCTCCTAAGGGGACAAACAATACCATGTGCCTTGGGAAAAGCCTTTGCTTTTAAATGCTAGAGTGGCAGCTCAGTTTAGGTGGTGACATTGCCATTGAAGGCATGCAGAAGAAGAGCAAGAAATTTGAGGGTACAGACTTGAGTAAAGGAGGATCATAATTCTTGTGTAATGAAAGGGCAGGCAAGGGCATGTGAATCGTCCTCGTCAAAAGAAGCAAAAGCACAAAGAGGGGAAGTGAATTTGGAAAAGAAAAAGGCAGAAACAAGAACAAACATCAAGCAGCTCCGATTGATCCTTGACAGGTAATCTAGCCTACCAATATACATGCAGTTTGTTGCTATACAGTGCGTGGACAGCATGTAAGGGGGTTGCTATCACCACTTTGACCTCAAGATGTCAATAACTGTCACGCACTCTTACTTTTGAGTGGATCGGTTGATAGTTTCAATAAAAAGTTGTTGTTTTCAAGGGACATCCTAAAAAACCGTGAACTGTCTGCCAGACAATAGTTTCCTTGTATTTCTGCAGCAAAAACAGGCAAAAACAGCTAACGGTCCCTGAGGCAAATGTGAATCATCAGTAGCTTTCAGAGGTGCTGGTGCCTCATGTGAAGTTTCCCCACCCCGAGGCCACAAACTTTGATAACAGTCAAAATGTTGTCCTGAGTTTCTACCTGCCCCTAAGGCAAAGGCATGCTGCGGACCTGTGATCTCTTATGGGTATTTCTCTCACAAGGAACTCCCAAATCCACTGGGAGCTAGTGAGAGATCTGTGGGGGAAGTCACTGGACTACAAAGCACATGCTCACAATCCTGTGGGTTTAAATCCAGGTCCTCCTCCCTTCCTCTCTCTCTACCATTAGAGGGGAAAAAAAACAGACAGTAATAGCTCAACTGAGAGCAAAACCAGCAGATATAACAGCAGCCTTATTTTAGCTGCCTCTGGCCATCGCTACCAGTCATTACAGTACACGGTACAAAGAACATGAAACCTAAGAGAGGCCGAGTGGGGAGGAAAAAATGGAAAAGACATACAAAGAGAGAAAGAGAGGGAGGCAGCCAATAAGCAAATAATCCAACAGAGCTGTGTTTTCACTTGTCTTGAATGAAACCCATAGCTGCAGGAAAAAACAAACACTACTTTTCTACAAAATGACACCTACCACTGGAATTGATGCCTTATAATACACCTAACGGCCACTGATGTTATCAGATAGAAAGGATTTATTACATCCACATCAAGTAATTTCTCTACAAAGTGCAAAGCCTCGAATGCAGTCAAATGGCTCTTGGCACAACGTGGTGACAGGTTTCTAATGGGCCATAAAATTCAAACAAAAGCAACTCGCAGTCAATTTGCATGGAGAAACTTTTTATATTCCCAGCAGCATGATACTGGCTGGCCCAGAAACTTGATCCGAAGCTGTCGTGATAAAAAGGTCAACCATACTCAACAGAAAGCCATACTTCTTTTCAAAGCTTATTAGGTCATGCTGAAAAACATTTGCTGCATGCTCTCCCAGCAGAGCTTTTTTGAGATTGCAGATTCTTTTATTTCACTGAAGTCATTAAACATTTCTGCTTCCTTTTGACCAAGAACAGCAGACATAGACAGGAAATGTGTATTCATCTTAAGGGGGTTTGAGGTAACCTTACTGGCAGTGTGGTCCCTGAAAGAGCTTTTTTTCCACACAGGGAAGGTGTATTGCTTTTAAGAAGCAGTTCCCCCTTTTAAATCCATCACCTGCAAATTACTTTGGGTACCAACTTCCCTTCCATTTCATCAATCATGCCGATATTAGACTCTGCGAGAAAATTTTGCACAGACACAAAGTCTCTGTGGTTTAAAAGAGTGACAGAAGTTGGCATTCAGAGTGGCGGTGCATGACGTAAGTAGCAGAACTTTTGCCTTTTAGATCACGCTTTGAATCCCTTGTGAGTTCAGTACAAGAAACTTGTGCTGAACTCATCAGAACTACTTGGTTAGTGTTTGGAAAAAGATCCTGCTTTGTGTTAATGCACGTTGAAAATGACACTAAAAGAGGTACCCAGTGCGGTACAATCTGTGGCAAAGAGCTGAATGGAGTTGATTACCATGACAAATGTTTTTTTGATTGATTGTGTTTTGGTTTTGCATCATCCTTTTCCTCCTTAAGGAATCGATACAGATTTAAGTGGCTTCATGTTAATTGATTTTGCCCTCCTGTTACAAGTTCTTTGTCTTGTGCAACCGATGCTTCAAATGCAATGCAAACAGGGAGTTTTAACTTCAGATTAGTGTTTATACTGAGGCCCTGACTTGCACACATGGATCCATATCCCATGCTGCCGAATGGAAGCATAGCTGTCAACTTCTAATCCTGACTTGGCAAAAAGCAACAAAAGAAAAAAAAAAAAGAAGGTAGACACGATGGAGCTTGTTACTGTGTTTGTGTGTATGAGCAGGGTTTAAAGACTCATAAGATAACCAACCTCAGCCCATCTGCCAGCAGAGCAAACATGCTAAATTTCTACAACACGAAACTAAACACACCACACTGTACACACACCTGTAAGAGCCCACAGAGGGCCAAGACAAACATGACAATGTCTCGTCTCTATGGATTATTATTAAAAACACTGCAGCTCATGGGTTTGCCATCATTTCTCACCAGAGCAAACAAAAAGGCTGAATAAATGAGACAACTAAAGAACGCACATGCGCGCACACACACACACACACACACACACACACACACAGCAGAGAGGAAAGAAGGGGGAGGAGATGTTGACATTCAAACACTCAAAAGGGTTTTGTCCCAACGTTGCTCCCAACTGACATGAGGAAACCCTCTCTGTTAATGGGAAGAATGTTATTAACATGCCATCAACGTTCTCTTCAGCACTGTACCGAGAAGAGGCCGTCGTCACATTCACACACACCTCACTCCGACCCAGCATCAGGACCTGAGGACAAAGTACACTGTCTGCTTCAGATTGGATTATGCAACTGTTTGATGGATGGTAATGCCTCTAGCAGGAAGAGCATCTTTGTGAATTGAGACAAAATCAATGTGGATAACAAAGTCAGGCCAAGTTGATTCATTTAGTTCATTGATAAAGCCTCACTTGTAAACTGCTTTTAACAAGGTAGAGTTAAACTGGGATGACCCTATGTTGGAGCATGTAAGACGGAACTATCTAACACATTTACTTTGTTCAAACTCAGTGGCCATACTAGATCATTCAATGTCTCTCTTCTTAAATCCCCTTTTCGACCCCCTTAGGAGGATATTTCATGAAATACTGTCAATCTTTCTTAATATCGAAATGTTTTGTTATGTACAATAATCTTAAAATAGATAAATAGATAGATAGATGGATACTTTATTAATCCCCGAGGGAAATTTAAGGATCCAGTAGCTCATACAGACGGGCACAGAATACACAAATCACTGATTACAAATCAGAATACAAAATACAACACTAGTGCAACACAACACACAACCACACTAAACACAGCATACTAACATCACAGATCACAGTTCACATACACAAAACAAGGAATGAACAAAAATGTACAAGAAGAAGAGTGGGATGGTGGCAGATGCAAATGGTAGGGAGGTAAGACAATGTTTGTGTCGGTGTGAGTGCCCCAGGGGGAAGTGATCTTGTGCCGAATAAAGCAATAAAAAGCAGCTAAAAAGCTGAAATCAGCACACACAGAGGAGTTGGATTCTATTACATAGAAAGACTGTAGCGCATTGGGTTTAGTCTCATGACATTTCTTTAACTCATGTTGGATTTGTGTTGAAATTGTGCCCGTTTTGCAAATATTATCACAAGGTAGCCCCACCCAAAGGCAAACCCCGCTTTATCATTCATTTTACTTTACCATTGAGACTGGGACTGAGATTTTAATGAGGTAACAAATTAAGTGAAAAGTACAGGCATTTTCTGTACATCTGGACTTATTTTCACAGGAGTCACCCCCTGTTGGTCATTTAGAAGATCAAGTGTTATCAAGCTAATACAACCTTTCGTTGCTTTTGCCTTTCAAACACTGAATTTTTCACAACATGCAGTGACAAAAAAAAAAACATTCAGAAACATGAAGGCAAAACCAACAATTTACAAGAAAACCTGAAGGTTTAAACTCTCAAATGTTTATCATTTAATGTTTTAAGCTTCTGAAGTGACTGAAAAGCAAAAAACTTGAATGGAAAGTTTCCAGTTTTCTTGAAAACCTTTTGTGAAATGAGGCCTTAGGTGTGAGTGAGTTATGAAACTTCTGCACCGGCTTTATCTTTAAGACCTGGGGGCTACATCCATGGTTTAGACTCAGTCCAAGTTCTCTGCTAAAAGAGTATTTTTCTAAAACTCAAAAATTCTTGAAGTTCTGCAGAGTTCTGCACTTTTTCAACTTGAATTAATGAACAAACACAGCAGCTTCTAAAGAGCAGAAGCGAGGCTGACGTGAACATATAGGGGACAGGCAGAATACACTTTGAGCTTCTCTGCTTTCAGAACTCGCGGCCGCACTGCATGGATACACACGCATAGAAAAACACCTGCAGAATTCTCACAATCTCATCTGTCTTCATAAAATGTATTCACACTCACAAAAAGACACAACACACTACCAGATGAACAAAGTTGCTCTTCTCTCACGTAACTGACAAACAGAAACACACACTCTACCTGTGATCATCTTCAGCTGCAGCCACAGCCTGGTGATATCGTGGCAGAGTTGAGACACTCGGTTCAGACCCATTGTGTTGTCGCTGCATGTATGCCCCCCTTATTCACGTGCACACACACACACACACGGACACATTCATAAATTTAAAACAGACTCACACACGGCCACACATTCTGTCAGAGAACATCCCAGTGGAAGTTCAGGCAGTCCATTCCGCCGCAGCCGAAGACTTCAGCTGCTTACTGAGCTGTCACTGCGCAGCACAACCCCCCCTCAACACACTTACTCACTCATACACACACACCCTCCCTGTATGTGCCAGTCAGGGAGGCGGAGTTTCAGATCGTCAGCCCCTGAGTTCACATTTCAGACTGTTTCCACACACAGACAATGACAACAGAGTCTAGAGTAAAAACTTTAGCTGCAGCCTTTTGTACTGACAGAAACTGAGGTGACAAAAGTGATAATAACTAATACATTATGATAGTCATGGTTACGCAAACAAAGGATTTTTTTTGTTTGTTTTTGTTGTTTGTTTTTTTGCATGTTATACCTTTAAGAAAACTGCAGAATATATGCAAGTTTATATCCATCGGTTAGCCATGCAAAATGAATATGCCTCGCAGTCTTTTCCTCCCATTCTCTTAGAACCCTGATAAGCCAGCTCACACTTCCAAGTGTCAGACATCCCAAATTCTGATCTTAATGACCATTAGGTTCCAAATTGGGATAATGTCAAGTAAACATAACTTCTAATGCATTTACTGTAAACAATTCAAAAGCAAGACTCCTGTTAGCTCTCTCTTTTCTTCTCCCTCTCTCTCAGCTTGCGCTCAACAAGCACACACACAATGCAGATGAAGGCAGCAGATGAAGGCAGCAGGGGGACCCAGCGCACCACATACTGGTGAAAACGTGAACAGACTTTCATGAGTTCAGCTCAGAACAAGCTGCCCTGCTGAGAAAGACACACACTTTTCAACTGTTGGTTTATTCAACATCAGGTGATGGAATTCTGGCTGCAGCTCTCAGTTATTTCTTCTGTTGTACATCAGAGCCAAAGAAATTTATCCTGATTTGCAAGCTATTGAAATGACCCTGTAATACATCTGTCTCTCATGAGATTTCAGTCATGTTTAAAGTATTGAGCTACCTTAATTTATTTAATTCAAGTGTAAAAAAAGGCACCTAATTCAATGGATGAAAGAGTGTTGTGTCTACTACAACCAATTTTAAATTGTATTTTTAGACACTTTATTACTGTCAGCCGGTCACAGAGATGCATAATTTGTTCCAATTTCTTTTGATCTATCTATTTGGAATCTATGAAAAATGCTAACAATCACAGTTTGTTGTATTTTTGCACCAACAAGATGATTCCCTAAAGGCTATTAGAGAAAAACATGGCACTTCTCAGCATGGTGTGCAGTGTGTCCTTTGAAAAATGAGGAAATGGTACAAGTGACGAAAAAGTGGCAGTCCTAAGAAACTATCTACAGTACAACAGGTGAACAGTATCTGAAAGTGATGTCCTTGAAAAATGGTAAAAATCCAGCATCCAGGACCTGTAAGATGCATCTGGACCTTCAGTGGATCCATCTACTGTTCACTGAAGCCTCATCAGAAATGGTCTCCATGGAAGGGCGGCTGTCAGGAAGCTGTTCTTAAAGAAGGGAAACAGGGAGAAAAGCCTGAGCTATGCCAAATGGCAGCAGGTCTGATGGAGGGATGAATCCTCCCCAGAGCCCGGACCTCAACATTACTGAAGCAGTGTGGGATTAACGTGACAGAACGGAACAAAAGGCAGCCGACATCCAAAGAAGAGCTTTGGGATGTCCTTCAAGAAGCCTGGAGAACTATTCCTGAAGACTCCTTAAAGAAAGGACAGAAAGCTCATCTGAAAGGGTTCAGGCTGTGTTGGAGAATAAAGGTGATCAAACCCAATATTGACTTCCAAGCTCGTTAGAATTGTACAAACTCTGCTTTTGCCTTATAGGTTGTATTTCTATTTATGTTTGCACATATTCAATAAATCACTGCATCTATTTGCTGTTTTCCTGGCAAAATGTAAAGAAGTGAGCCGTGGCTCAAGACTTTTGCACAGAATTGTTTTTTCTTCATATTAGCAAAAACTGAAACATAAGTTTATAAAACGAGTGTGGAATTAATGTGTAGATGCTCCTAAAACGTAACTGATAAAACTGATGATTAAAAAACATTTAGTCTTTTCATTTTGTTTTAAATCTTTCCTTAATATAATTTTCATTAAACACCTAAAAGAGTCTCTGCAGATGATTTTAAACCGAGGAGAATCTTCATCTGCAAACCTGTTTTTACGACACTGCTGACTGGCACAAAGGAGATAATCCATGCTTACGTGTTGACACACCTATGAATGCACACACATGTAAGCACAAGACCACCACTTACTCAGTTTCGGTCAGCCCACCACTCCTGCCATCTCCACAATGAGCACACACCAGTCATTTATGAACCTGCACAGTGGTTGTGTTGTGTGCGCATGCATTATGTCCCCAGAAAGTCACATTAAGCGCACATCTGAAAATAGATTTACATAGGAGACATCCAATCCTATTTATGCAAAAACAGTAACGGCTTCATGATCAGAGCAATTCTTGGTTGTGTTTTCAAGCCAAACTATTTCATTGTTTGTGGACAGGAAATGAGAGGATATGACTGGCCACAAGGAGAAGAAAGAAGACGTCTGAGTGAGATTAAGAATTAGATTTAGCCTAAATTTGAAGAGGAATCTTTCAATCTTGTCGGAGATCAGATTATGAATAAATGAGGGGATTCAGAGGATCTGAAAAGACATGCAGCTGATAATTGTCAAAAGACGTTACATTTGTTCCACGTGTCAAGAGTCGTTTTAACATGCTACCGTGTGTGTGTACTTTAATCCTCCCATCAGATTTAGATGATAGAGCACGTTGGCTGCGGGACAGGAAGAGTCAGACACTATTTTTATTATTTTTTTTTTTTTAAATCGGTCATTTTCTTGCACTTGTGATTCATCCTCCAGCAGCAACAGCAGTTTCATCCTCTGACCATGAATTTACACTGCCGCCCCGAACACTGACAATATAAAGTGAAAAAAATAAATAAATCATCCCTTAGCTGGCTTTTTTGGCTACATTTTTTACTCAACTGCAACGGAAGTTCAGTTTTGTTCTTTTCATTTAAGAAATGTGTTGCCTCTGCTCTATTATTTAGTGTCAGGGCTAACGTATGAGAAACAGGAACTTCAATCATCAAGTTGAAATTCTGAAAATAAGATTGACTTTTCCAAGATTAAATTCCAAAATCAAAACACAGAGCATGAAGGTGTGTGGTTACGAACCAAAACATTTTGTGCAAATGAGTTGGTAAACATGTAGTTCATAATCAGTTTCTGCAACAAAGACGGTCACTCCTTTAGCTCATGAACACAGTATGAACATTATGACTCTGAAGATATAGTGGCAAACTTTGAGTGTGTTCAGATCGAGAAACCAAACTTGAATTTATAGACCACAGAAGTCAATTTTCTTAACATTTTGAATTTATTATTGCAGTAGTATTTTAACTTTGCATTTTGTTAACATGGTCCTAATACTTCTTTGTAATTATTATCCAAATTAAGTAGGTTTATTAGAACTAACTTTTACCACACAGCCCACACAGATGGTAAAAACATGTTATAAGACATGTACTCTTTGTTCCCGCTGTAATCCCACACTGTACAAAACAGCAAATTCCCTTAAATTCCTCATAAGAAAGTTAGTCCAGCATTTCACTCTATAAACAACTACGCCATAGCTTAACACTACAGTTTATGGTCACACAGCAAAGATACAAAAAGATCATTTATAACAAATAATCTTTAAGCTAAAAGGCTCAGAAGATTTGATGAAAAGCAACATACGATGAAATCATGGGCAACATTTCCCTTGACCTATTCAAGGCCTCTAAAATTAACTGAAAATCAACACAGAAACGTGTGTTTACATGGGATACGGAGCAGACAGAAACCTATTTGTGTGTTTGTGAGGGATGTAGTACAGACTGCAGCTAGAATAGCTTGCAGCTGAGCATGAATTTAAGCACATGTCTTTGTCTACAACACGATCAAACACTATTGGCCTGCTGGTGCGTAAACAGGAAGACACCAATTGAGAAATGACTCACAGGCCGAAACAAGAAGCAGAGGCTCAAGTAGCAGAATAAAAACAGGTTAAAATGTGTGTCTGACGGGAGTGTAACAACATACTAGCCAAAGCTTAATCGCTTTTTGTTTATTCACCTATGTACGGGGGAGATACAAGAGCAGGGAGCCATCAGGCCAATTTTTTGTTTCCTTCTCAGCACACTTGACAGGTCGACTCCTTTGATGTCACATAGACTTGACAGAGTCTCAGATTTGCGAGACATGTCAGCAGCTTTTTCACACAGTAAATCATGCCATCACGCTGTCTGTGCCTTCTAAGTTGAGGATCTCAGGTATAGTGCACTCTTTGTTTGAATTGTACCTCACTGGCTGTTCTATCAAAGCATTACGGCTCGTACAACTGTACACATCCCTGTAAACTACGATATAAACTACCTCCTTGGGCTCGGTCATCCACTCACATGGCTCCTCATATTACTGCTATACAAATGATATGTGCCTATCATTCCTGCAAGATGATCCTACCGTCTTTACACCCCTACCATGCCTAACCTACACTTAATATTCTGCTCTACTTGTACTCTGAGCACCGAAGCTGACCAGTTTAGGCCGAGTACAGAGAGAGTAAATGTAGTGGGTGACTAACATTTAAGCGTAGAAAATGTCTCAACATCATCTTTAATTCCAAAGTAGACTCAACTGATTTTTCTTAAAATACATGCAGACTCACTCTTTTCATAATACCCTCAATCGTGTTCTCACATATGGACGAGGTTTCCCTCCATCATAAAACAGGTCTTTGTGCACTCTGTCTACGGTCAAAGTGGACAAAAATCTGCTTTAATTCTATAATCAGACTCAACTGGCTTTTCTCAAACACACTTCTCAAACTCACAGTCTTCATGATATCCTTGATCTTGTTGTGACATATAGCACAGAAAGAGAACAGTTAACTATATTAATTCACAACCCTGTTTTACTGTAGTTTACTGAAAGCCCATCATTAATTTGGACCCAGCCTTTAAACCCATTACGTTTTTATTGTTTTACAAGAGGCAGTGCTCATTGAGGTTCCCTATAAACAAGTGCTAAGATCTTGCGGACATCCTTAATCCTACATGTTCGAGTAAAACCCAATAAAACTAATCACTAGGATGTTCTTTGACACCACACACCTGCACATTTTACAATGTGTGTGTAAGGCGAATGCAGTACTGAACACAATGAAAGCTGTCATCACGGTCACAATTCTCCAATAACGTTGCATGGGAGGATTTTATTACATTTACACATCTTAATCGTTTGACTATAGTGACCCACTCCTTTCAGGGTACATCGTTAGAGTCACTTAAACTAGTGGAGCGTCCTATATGCACATCCAAGGGAAACATGCAAAAAAAAAAAAAAAAATGGAGAGGACAATGAACTTGAAGGAAAGCAGTGTGAAAGGATGGACCTCTTAAACTAGTCAAGTCAATGGCACAAAGGTGTAATGGGGAGAGTAGTATTGTAGTGATGGCAACGATTAAAAGAAATAGGAAACAGATCCCAAAATCATAAGACTTCTCATGAAAGAGGAAGGACTGCTAACAAAGGGGAAGACAGAATGCTGTCATGGCTCATTATTAAGGAAAACACCAAGTCAAACAGCTGACAATTACAAAACTGTGGGATTTTGATGAGGCATCACGTGTATATTTTTTAAACAATTATTGCACTTACTACACTTTAACAGCTTCGGTAACTTTGTACCAGAAGCTAAATGTAATCCTTTTATTATCAAAATTAAAAAACAATGCCATTAAATGGTTCATCCATCCCCTTTTTACTGTCACTTATGCAGGTAATAAACTTTCTAGGGGATTAATGACAGTTTGCTTTAGTCTCAACCAAGTTAGACAAAATTCCTAACCCTCAACGGGTATCAAGGCAGAGGAGCAGCTCCTTTCCTGATCTTAAAAGCCATGTTCAGACTTTACAATTTTCAGTGCCACTGGATTGTTGTGTTGTGCACAGAATGCAACGCACTGGTTCACTGGTGTGGGTTCACACCACACGACTGATCAGCAGCAGGGAGTCACACTACAAGATCTTTTGTCAAACTGAAACAGCTCATCTGACTGATCTTTAGAAAGCATTTACAGTTGTCACGCAGACAAATCTGTTGTACGTCACTGATGTTACACTGGAATACAAGTAGCTGGTGGTGATTCAGAACTGGCAGTTTCTCCTCACGGCTTCTCCCTCCTGACGTCTGCTCTTACCAATATTTGACCAAATTCTGCTAAGCTTCTTGAGTCCAATCAGATCATAATTTCTTCACCATGCTCTCCATCATTCTTGTTATATTCCTGTTCACTGCATTTGTCTTTCAGATTTCCCCCTCTTACCATATGTCTTCCGCTCTGACAACTGCTACTGCTACTGAGACCACATAAACATCAGACCCAGCACCAATCTGCCTGTCAATCTCACGGTTCTTTCTTCTCCCATCTGTAAACAAGACCTTGAGAAACTTGAGCTAACAGGTCATGCACCTTCTTTCTGGCCAAGAAGCACAGCCTCGGACTTGGAGGTGCTAATTCTATTCCCAGCTGCTCCATACTTAGTTGCCAACTGTCCCAAATAAATATGAAGGCTGCCACTCTATTGCGTCATCTGAAAAAGAAAGGCGTAGTCCTGCACTTACTCCACATCTCCGGGAATGAGTGTGACCTGTTTCCTGCTATGTGAGACAAGGTTTTACCACCTTTCAACAGTCAAGGTGTCACATACACTTATCTATTTATTTTCTTTGTCCTATACCTCAAAAATACATGTACAATGGCTGGAAAAACTCCCACACACCACGCTTAAGTTATTTGAATCCAAGGTTTCACAAGCAGATGGACTTTCCTCTCCAGTACACCTCTGAATTTCCCAGGTTGCATGGATCCAAATTAAAATCGGCCCAACTTATAAATATTTAAGAATATTTAATGTCTTTGCATCACCGTTCTATATTCAACCCCAAAAATTGAAAGAAACATGAGAAGACAGTAACACAACAAAGGAAAACAGGATCGAGAGCAAAGACACAGCATTGTCTTTGTGGCACAGATAAGCCGTTGCTATAAATACTCGAATCGTGTCTAAATAAAGACAAACGCTCACATTAAATGGGTGGAAATAGACCTAACCATAGATGACAGGCACCAGGATCTGAAAATCAGTAAGCAAATGCTGCACTCTTCCCACATGCTCAGAGGAACCCTGGACTCTGATTAAGTCTGACCAAAAGTGGGCAAATACTGTCCTTTGCCAATGGAAACACACACCTCTTCTCTGTCCTCTGACACACACAATCTGACAAGTAATAACGCCAACTTTTACTGAACCACCTTGAGCAAATAAGGATGTAGCAGCGCTACAATAATCTTCCCTCACATGTACTCAGGGTTTTTAAGAAAGATACAAATTTTCCATGTACCATTACACATTTTCCAAAAATACCAAACTTCAGGTTTAGTGGACAAAAAAATAAAGTTGAACTATGCTTTTGACCAAGAAAATTATGGAAAAGTCTAATTATTATTGGTTCAGAGCGCTTCTTTAGCTGAGAAAAATGAACAGTTGGGAACATCAACAGCTAAGCAGAACTGATCATTTGCACTCTAGAGAAGGGCAAGCCACTGACTTTACAAGCACACCAAACACAAGGTCAATGAGAGCAGAAAGTAAGTGAACTTTAATCTTATTTACATTTGTGTCTGCCATGTGGGCTTTTAAAAAGAAGTTCATATGACAGAGACCAAGAGCAAACACGAACGTGGAAAATGTTTATTAATGAAAATGCATCAATTTTTGCTTCAAGGAGGTCTTTGCAGCTGTTGCATGTACTTTTGGAGGATTTTTTTATGAGACTGAATCAGATAGTGTCAATTATCTACAAAAAAATTGAAGGAAATGTTTCCAACCTGATAGCAATTGCATTTATTTAATACATAAAGAAAGTGTTATAGGAGGAAACAGAAATCCCCCTGTCGTCATGACTCAGCTTTACAGAAAGATTGCGGAAAGTAAAACAGCAGAAAAAATGTTTCGAGAGGTTAATAGAATAGAAAATTTCATGTGATGATCATGTGGCTTACATGAAGCACAAAGGAAATGCAACATTTGCCGGAAGGCAGCAGTAATTTCTGCATTTATTTGCAGTGATGTTTGTCACTAGCTTATGCTTTAATGTATCCCTGAATGTTGCACGTATGAATTGGGAGATGCAGAATGTAGTTTGATAGAAGTTTGTTCACTGTTGTTGATTTAAGGAGAAAATTCCATAGTTATTCAATGGATTTTAAGTTTCATGTCTAAACTATGATAATAAAAAAAATTAAAAATCAAACATCTAATTTTAGCTCACAGCTGTAACGTAACTTAGGCTAAAAGGTTCCTGCCTGTCACACACCACCGGTAATCTCACATACTGCAAAACCTACCATGCAGCCGCTGACAGCAGTGGGTAAAGTTGTAGTAGCTCTCCATCTCCTCCACTGAGATACAGATAAACGTCTCCTTCCCATACTCCTGTTTTCCTGTGCGTTCCTTAATCCCATTTCTCTCCTCTTCCCCCTTCACCGTTTTCATCTCCACAGGCAGAGAGGAGACTACCGCATGCCTCATTCTGCTCTGCTCATCTCTATTTCCAAATCCTCTGTTGCTGCACACACGCACCTGTCAAGATGTCTTTCATGATTACACCACTCCTGTTTCCTCTGCCCCTCCCTTCGGCTGAGAAAATCTGCACACTTAGATTATATTTAAGTGGAGACTGATGAAGAATAGAGATTGCTCTTAAACTTTCTGACTGCATGTCTCAAAAATACCCATATTTGGTTGAATGATCGTCCAACTTTGCTGATATTCCAACCACATTACAGCTGCAACAGATTTCTATTCTAACAATTATTTCACGCAATTTTAAGTCTTAACAAAAGAGGAATATGCAACAAATCATTCTAAGATAAACCAATCCTTTGGAAACAAGATTACAGACAGGGTCATAGTCCAGCCAGGAGCCTGATTGGTTTGACTGCCTCAGTACAGATCTGAGTTGCCTCTGGAGCAAGTCTTAAATCCAGGTTTAAATCATATTATTACAACTTAATGATGGTTTGTACTGATCTTGCCAGCACTGGCTGGTTCTTATTTTACCACATTGTATGTTAGCATAGATTATGAGGCAGAGACAAGGTGTCTTTACAAAGCAGATGTCTTCATAACAAAGCCAGGGGGACTTACTTTGTTTGGTTAGAAAAGTTCCCGCATATCAACCTCCCATCAAAGGTCTACAAACAAAGATAAGTCCTCGAACCTGTCTGACCTCCTGTGACAAACTTCACGTGCACAAATATTGATCAGGCTGCGCCACGTGAATAATCTGAAATTCCAACAAGCAAAGCTCATTCCTTAACCCTGAAATGACCACTTTACAAAACATGGCCACAAAGCAACAGATTCCCAGATGTATCACACAGCGAGAAAATTCAGCACTCACCTGGCGTGTTGGTCTGAGACGACTTGTTCTTTTCACTTTCGCATGCTTTGCGGACACAGCAAAGACTGGCAGACATGGCGGATAACGGTCTACCACTCCTTCTAATCTAATCTTTGTGCTTGTCTGCCTGTTAAAATGACCTTGATTGTAAATGCATATTTCCGCTGGTGAAGTATTGAGACATAGCTCATTGTCAAGGGCTAAATCTGGCAATCAGTGACCAAGGTCAAACAAAGAGTGAAAACAGAGTGCGCCTCAAAGCGGTAGCTCGTGCTCCTGCTGGTCTGGTCAGCTTCATATCCAGATGAGCGTATACAGTGATATTAATTTGATGAGTTATAAATCGTAATTAAATGCTGAAAGCACTTTTTTTGACTTAATGCTATAAGAAAATTGACAAGAAATATTTCTAACAGGCAAAAGACTTGTATTTCACCAGGCCAGTTGACCTCTTTTACAATTTCCTGTCTCTACTTTTCTGTCGCTATCAGCAGATAAAGGCCTGACAAAAATAACTTAGAGGGGAAGAAAAAGATATACATAAGTTTTCCTATATTACAGATCATTTAATTAGCAGTCAGACACATTCAGATAGTAATAGATATATTTAAAAAGGCTGGATTTTAACAAAAAGAAAATGAGAGTTTGGAATAATTACCATCATTTTTAAGTTGTAAACACCAAAATATGTTCATATTTCTGCCTCAGAGAAAAAAACTTTAATATCTTAGCTAATCTCCACAGTGTTTGTTAATTAGGAGATCTTCTCAAACACAACCACATTCTCAGTTATGCCAATAAATTGCATGCATTTACTGCAACTCCTTAACAGGTCAGACTCAGATTAACAATGAATTTACAAAAAAGGTGACAAATATTTAACTGCGATTGGTGACTGGCATGAAATACACTAAATCTGCCATAAGTTCACATCAGTTTATTTATGTGTCAGTCTTAAATGTTGCAAATCCATGAAAATCCAACTTTAAAATCACTCTCCAATTAAGCACACTGGCTATGATTACAACGTCAAAGTTTCTTTTTTAAGTAAACACAACATAGTGCGTCAATGATTCATGTATTCACTTTGCAGCGCCTGTGGTCAAATTCCAAGTCACTCAAACTACCGCCTACGTACTGTGGAACCAGCAGGAAAGTAAATAGTCAGGTTATTCTATTATGCTCTAATAATGAGGGAGAGGGGGGCTCAGCAGGAGGAATCTCTCTGCAGGGGTAGGAAATCCTGTCCTGTCATCCTGTCACACTGATTTAAATAACAGAGACTCAAACAGAGTACACTGTGAACAATGTAAACTAACTGGTAAAGTTGAAATGCAGAGCTTTGTGTTTTTATTTATAATCAGCACAGAGCCAAGCCAGCACAAACCTCTTCTCCAGAATGGTCGATGTCTCCGGCTGTGATGTTTCCGTCGGGTCAGCAGACTGATAGATTCAGACAGATCGTGCAGCTGTTGGAACAACAACTCTCCACCGTTTTGAACCGACTCCAAAAGAGACATTTTCTGATTAGAGCGTGTTTCATATTACATGAGCTTATCCATAGAAACTTTTCCAGTTGCCTTCTTCTTCCTCTCCTCAATTTGGCTGCTGTGTAGTTGTCTTGCAAATGTGTGATTATTCATCACACTTCACGTTAGCTCTGGGTTTATCTCAGGAAAAGAGGGGTGGAGGGTGGGCCGAGACATAAATCCCCCTACAGCTAATTATCTTATCTTGATGAATGTGTTTACGTGTCTGTCCTGCAGCATATTTTAACTGGAAACTGACTCTGGACCTGCTGATAGGTGTTAAAAGCGAAAACAAGAGTATATGGCCACTTATTCATTACACATTTCATGTCCAATTTCATGTGCCCCAACATGAAGAGGGCGCACAAGAGGAATTAGCTACAACACTGAGTGTTCTTTAAGAATTGATGCCAAATAAAGCCCAAGAATGTGTTTGATATCGAGGCTAAGGTCTCACAAGACTTCATTTCATTACGCAAATTTCACATTAGCTTCACTGTTATATTTGCTGTGCAGAAGACTAACAACTATATAACTTATGCCATATGCAGGAGTTAATACAACATTCATATTATGACATTAATAGATAAATTCAAAACTACATATGGAGAAAAATATGCACAATTTTTTTGGCAAGTAATAATGCTGACCCAATCATTCCATTTATGCACATTTTTTAAGTTCCAGACCATATACACTTGAATACTTGAGACTTAATTAGTCTCATGTGTTAAATTATTCAAGTAAAATGAGTCCAAAGAGAGGTAACCGACACTCAGAAGTCCAAAAATGGACAAAAAACATCTTTCAAATAGCTTTTGAAGCAAAAAAAAAAAAAAGCATTAACTGCAAAATAGGTAATTAATCATAAGCCTACGACAAGGGCTACTCTACTCAAGCATTACTATATTCCAAAGCTATATTCGAAATGCTCAAAATACCTGAAGTGACCAGAAGTAAAAGTTGTCAACCGCTCAGAGACATGACTGAGGTAAGGAGGCTAAAACACAATTGCCACCGAGTATGACTAACATGTTGAAACTTAAAGATCGGACTAGGAAATTTAAAATGAGAAGGACTCTTGGCGAAAAAGATGCATGGACACAAAGGAGTGGACCACATCATGAACATCCTTCTGAAAGTGAACACAGGGCACCACTTGCAGTAGGGTGTCATGCCAGCAAGGTGGAGGACAGAAACTGGCATGAGCTGCTGTCAGATAGAATTACATAGTTGGACCTTTTGGGTTAAAAATGGGAACATTCGTTACTACAAGCAGCTTCCAAACCAGCCGTCCATCCATCCATCCATTTTCCATACCCGCTTAATCCAACTGTCGCCAGCAGTCATCTGGCGAGAGGCGGGTACACCCTGGACAGGTCGCCAGTTCATCACAGAGACAAACCAGACAAACAACCACACACACGCTCACACTGACTCCTAGGGACAATTTTTAGAGACACCAATTAACCTAACATACACGGGGAGAACATGCAAACTACCCACAGAAAGACGGAGGGTGGGGATCGAACCTGGAAGCTAACAAACCATTGGTTCCTTAAAGTAACTGTGTGTAACAACTGCTGACATCTAGTGGTTGAGTTAGAGACAGAAACCATCTGAAATGTCACCCACAGAAGAAATAGCAACATATTGCATTTATATCAGTAGACCAAATTACGACTCCACGAGGAAACAAGCAACATTGATCATCACTTTGATGAAACTTATGATTTCACTTTTCTTTACCGACTCGATTCACGCACCATTGCCTGCTGCTGCGTTTTGTAATTAAGCATGATTCTCCATTTCTCAAATGTGTACCCTAAAACTCCACCTCAAACTCTGCCATTTCATTCACGTTATCTTCACCGCCATCTGATTAATACTCCTCTTCTACAAGCATTTTAAGGCAGTAATATGGCCACTGTAGGAGGACCCGCTGTACATGTAAATTAACTCTAAGGTAACATAAACAGCGAAGCAGTTACATACAAACAGAAACATAGTTTTTCATAATATAATATTTTTCTTCTCATAAATCTTTACCCACTATTACATTAAGGCAGTGTTTTCAGAAAGAAGTCCACAAGATTTAAGGATGAAGTGATGTTTTTATATGTATGCATAAATCTGTTTTCTGGTGTATATTGTAAATAAGGGCCTCTACTTTTTATTTCTGAGTTTTGAAAAAAGGGCTAAAAGGAAAATAGCCCAAAAATTCTTAACTATTTTAAATTGATTTCTGAATATTAAAGGAAATCTTAGAGGTATGCGGCTCAGACAATGGGCGCCTCTCACTGTGGCAATGGTGAGTTTGGACTTTTCCTAGAAAAGTGCTGGTGATGGAGGGGCGAAGGAAATTACACTGGAGCCATCTGCAAAGATCTACATCTCCCTTAGACTATCACATTATCTTTATTTCGCTGAATTTATCATCAAACGATCAGACCGACAGTCCCACTTTAAAACTTCAAAGGTAGCAAGGGATGTTGGTTGGTTGTTCAGCAGAATTTGATTTGTTATTTTATAATGAGTAAATGATCCAAACGCATGTGCTCCAAGTCTGAAATTGGCGACCAAACTGATCTCACTGACAGCTAACTCGTTTATCGTGGTTATATCTGGGGAAAAAACACTTTTTATTTTCTTGGAAACAGTAATAATTCACACTGGGGGATAGATACGGACAGATCTGAGTACGTAAGACAACACCTGTTGGATGTCTTAATTAACTCAAGTGGAGGAGAAATTTCATGTAATATCCATGAACTTCTTCAGCTTCAGTCTTCCAGCTGCTGTGTCGTATTTTCTTGTGAATATCTGACTATTTATCCTAATTTGTGCCAGCTTTGTGTTTAATCACAGCAAAAGAGAGCCGGAGGGTGGGCTTGTCCGTATAAAGTGAATGATTACACTACATTTTATAATAAAAATGAAAGCATTCCTACACACCAGTCAAGCATACTACTGCGTAGGTCCCCACCACATCACAAAAACAACTCTAACTTGCGGAGGCACAGACTCCAGGAGACCTCTCATGGTGTCCTGTGGTATCAGGCACCAACATGTTAGCAGCAGATCCTTTAAGTCCTCAAAGTTGGGACATGGGGTCTCCATGGATAAGGCTTGTTTTTACAGCACATCCCTCTACCGTTGAATAGACTGAGATCTGGAATTGTTGGTGGCCAAGTCAGTTTCCTTAAACTTTCCTTTCTTTTCATTGCAGTGTACCAGTCTGCGTTACCTTGCTGAAGGAGACCACTGCCATCAGAGAATACAGATGCCACAAAGGGTGTACGCATCTTAAAGTAGGTGGTACGTGTCTGTCGCGGCCTTCTAAGTTTCCAAACATTTTCTAAGAAAGGCTGTGGGTGGCAACAGGTGGTTTGATTCTTCCACTCACTTCCGACTTGATTGTTTAAAAAATATATGTAATTTATTTCCAACAAAAAATATGAACAAAACAATAACTAAAAATCTCTTACAACTTAGATCAAAAACGAAAGCTAACTTACTCTGATTTTACAAGCTCAAAAAGTGCGTGGAAGAATCAAACCACCTGTTGCCACCCACGGCCTTTCTTAGAAAATGTAGTTTGGAAACTTAGAAGGCCGCGACATTTAAGTCAAAAATCCTTTTACCAAAACCTCCCGGACATTTGACATTTGGTTTGTTGTTTTAGAAAGTAACAGGTGGATTTTTAAATCAACGCGAGAGTCAAAAGTGTCAAAAAAGTTAAGTTAGAGGCATCGTGTTTACTGTCCTTCTGCATCACTTTTTTCTTTTAAGTTCACTCTGCAAGTGTTTGCTACCGAAGCACATCAAATGTTGTAGATACAAAAACGTCCTATTTTTTCTTTCAAATAGCCCAGATGTTGTCTCCTCAGTTAATCCTAAAGGAGTTTAAGGCAAGAGACAGCAGCTGATAATCTGGTCCTTATTCATACCACAGACAGTATATAAAAGTTGTTTTGAAGACTTAAGTTCAGCATCTAACCTTCAGCATTTTGCGCTGGTGCCAGATGTGATGTGCTTGGGATGGTAAGAGTGAGAGCAAGTGCACACTGCATGACAGTTGAATAACAGGCCTGTCTATAACAAAGCGTAACATTAAGTTGAAACACGGTTTAAACTGGAGAGTAGATTTTTTTTTGTTGCAGGGCTATCAACAATAGTTTCTTTTGCTGAATTAGAGATTTTAACATAGGAGTTTATGAGGACTTGTGTTTTTCAATAAACAGGTGAATTAAAGAACATTTTGGCACTTCATCCTGGACTTCCTGCTCGGTCAATATACACATTTTTTCTTAGAACTTTAACTTTTGTGAATCCGGTGACAAAATGCATTGACCTACACTGGTGACGGCGGTGTTCTTCTTTCCTCTACAGCAGTGCTGCCTGAGGGCCTGAAGATCACGGCCGTTCATTTCCAGAGATATGTCTGGATTTTCTTAAACTCATAATCACATCATGTCCTGTCATTGATGAAATCCCCAGATTCTTTGCAATTGTACGTTATGTTATAGGTAAATTGTTTAAGTACTTGAACTCATCACCATCGCTACTGTTGCATCTACTCTGCCTGTCTTTTTTTAAACCCAATCATATTACTGACTTGTTACCAGTTAACCTAATTAGCTGTGAGCTGTTCCACCAGATTCTTTTTTTTCTCCTTTACCATTAAAACAACTTTTCAAGTCTTTTCCCGCTTCTGTTTGTTTACATGTATTTGTTCCCATTTAGTTGAGTTGACTGCATCTTGTTCCTATTTTACAAACTGGCAAACAGCTTAAAAGTTTCAGTCCTAACATGCAGACATTGCTCACAATCTGGGATTAATTGATTGAGACCAAATTCGGCAATAACTTATCTAAATGTTGTTCACCATATTCAGTGTCTCGGAAGTGGAAAAAGGGACCCGATTAATTCAGATTTTCAAACTTTTTACTCTGGAAGAGGGACAGTGTGATGGAATCCATACTGTAAAAATAGGTCTTTTCTTTTTTTTTTTTTTGTAGTCTATGATCCAATCAGTAAAAGGCAAGTTAGAAGTTAGGGCTAAGGGCTATATTTTTTTCTTTTTTACAAAGCAGTGCCACACTTAGGCGCTCTAATGTTACCAGGATGTTCGCATGTTAATGTGTTAGCAGTGTAGCGTGAGCTTGACTGTTTTTTTCGTCTGGAAGTACTATGAAACTACACCGACTGATTCAAAGAGGGGCGGTACAACAACTACCTCGCTAGCGGTTGTAATTCAGTCGAAGAAGTAGTTGTCCTAACTTGAAAGAAAAAAAACCTAAAAGAGTTTTACAACAACAGAGATGGACATCCGCAAGAGAAAAATGGAGAGAACTCATATTCAGAAAGAACTTTTGTTACTGGGAACATCCAGCAAATCATATTATATCTGGTACGACGTCAGTCAAGGGAGTTTATTAATGCTATCTCAGACCATAATCAGCTGGTGAGGCAGATCATCTTAATTGTTGCCGGGTCCGACAGGATTCACAAAGTTTTTCCATGCTAATTCGTTTCAAGTCTTCTTTAAAACCAGCGAAAAACAAAACAAAACAAAAAAACACCTCAAGTGTGCATTCTTTTTTGTTTTCCCATCTTCATCTTTATTATTAGTATTATTGATACTTTCCTTGCTGACATCTTCTAAATGTGAATCAAAAATGTAATGAAAGTGTTTCAGTATTTCTATCCTGGCAATTACTTTTTCAGTATTTTCACTTCTAAGACGGGTTTTTTACGCTGAAAAAGTGTTCCGATGTTTCAATGTTTTAGTCGGTTTAATAATACGCTATGATGACAAAGGCTCTTGTTACAATTAGTGAGATTTGCCAATGTTCCACAGCAAATTTAGATATAAGTAAGGGAGGTTTGCTGTCAATTAAAAGTGAGTGATGGAGAGAAAGTGGTTACTCTCCAAAATGAAATTTCTGAGCTGCCACAATAAAAGCACATATTCCATCTGTGATGATTTTCTTTTTTAACAACGATTAAGAGGAAATTGCATTTACACATTGTTAACAGGACAGCCCTAGTAACACCGCAATATAAGATAAGCTTCTTCATTTACCGCCATGGTGTATGGAGCTCAGCCAATGGGAGTTTCTGGCTGATCCACTGGTGGTTAGACTTTTCTTGGAAATTATAAGTAATAGGAAGAAAATGGAGACTGCACTGGTGCCATCAGCAAAGGTCTCCACCTACTTTAGACTATCGCATTATCTTTATTTCACTTAATTTATCATCACACCGACATTTCCACTTTAAGACTTCAAAAGGTAGCAAAGCAGAGGTGGTCATGCAGTTTTCATTATCTGGCACTCTGCACAATTAGATTTATTAATGAGGAAAGTAGACGAGTCACAGTCCAATACATCACAACTTCTGCTCTCCAACTCTGACACCGATTACAGAACTAACTACAAACTGAATTACCCTGCCTTTTCCTGGGATCATTTTCCAACCCAGTGTTCACCTGGAAACTAAGAAACTATTTCTACTTTTAACAATCAACACCATTACAATCTATGAAACGTGACCATTGTGCCAGTCTTTAAAATATAAGTGGCACAGTATTTCCTCTGCAACAGAAAAACAAGTTACAGAGACACAAGGCAGATGACCTGATATACTCAACAGTAAAACCTCAGATGAACAACAGCACATGACACTGTGGCAATAAATAAATGAATAATGACGTGTAGTATTATGTCACATGTTGTTATTCATATTAAGGTTTTATTTACCACATTTTAAGAACTGGTATCGATCAGATCTGATTTTCTGTTTCATTATGTCCCAGTATGTAGAACCTTTAGTGTACTTTTTTTCCATGTGACCGTAGTACGTACTGAACTCATGTTAAGACAGGTAATTAACTCAAAAATCTGAAATTTGATCCAAAACAATTATCTATGTGTGCTAAGAATAGATATTGTCTTGTATTTTGTTGCTGTCCAGTCCTCAAACTCTGTAGGCCAACTCCAAGGCTACATTCAGACTGCAGGCATCAATGCTCACATCCGATCTTCTGTTGGCCTGTTCACATTACCCTGTTTAATGTGGCCAATGTCAGATTTCAGTGTGAACGGTTCACCGTATTCAGGCGCAAAAAACAATGAAGAGGTCATGGTGTGCATGAGCAAAAAAATAAAATGAAAAAAGATATCAGGAGATACAGGAATTACACCTTCTTATTAAGTCCAACACCTGGCTGGTCTTCCACTGGCTAATGTCTGTGCAGACGTAGACATGCGGTGAATTTCGTTTGCGGAGAAATGTGATGAATCTTGATCAAGAGTTACATGGAAACTGCATTAATTCCAATCTGACCATATTGGGTGAAGTCACATTGCAAAAAAAATCCGATAGGTGTCTGATTTATGACCACATGCTGACAAAGAATGGATTCCATGTGACTTGCGTGGTCATGGAAAAATCAGGTCTGACTCACACAAGCAAAAAACAAAAAAAATAAAATCGGATTTTGGCTACATTTCACGTGCAGTCTGAACAGAGCCTAATTAAATATGGTGTCTCTGGGTAAAATTAGTCCTTGTTGTTTTGCTGGAGCCTCCCGAAAGTGACTTAGGGTCAAATCCCATGTTTAAAACGAACAGTGACAGTTTTATCAAATTAGGGAAGAGCTATGACTTGTATTAATCTTTTCAGATGGAAAAACTGAAATAGAATTAAATTGTGAACATGAGTATGCCAGAGGTTGCCGTGGTAACGAGACCTGAAAATACTATTTTCAAGGATATGCCCTTAAATGGAGATTTCTGGTGAAAGTGTAACGCATTGCTGTCAATCGAGTCCAGTCGTAAAATATCATAACTGATCTCACTGTGCTTTATTATAATGCCTTCAACTCCACAATATCTAAAACTATGCTATAAAAGCAGTGATTCAGAACCTGGGACAAAATATCACCTGACCTGTGAAAAACAGTGATCGCTTCACCTGAAAACATAATAAGCAATTAAACACAAGGAATTTGGTTCAACAAGTCATTTTAGTTGAAGCCAGTGGGCGTTGCTGCTTGTACATTTCACTGTCAATTTATCTGAGAAATTTCGCTTGTGTTTTCTGAATTTTTTTTTTTTTAATTTAATTAAGCACTACCTCGTCTGCTTGAATGGAAAAAAACTCCAAGCAGCGCGTAAACTTAGTCGCATCTCCAAGTTTTGAGTGACAATTATGTGCGAGTGGCTCAAATTTATGGGGACTCAAAGTTCCCATAAATGCTGAGTGTCAGCAAGCAATGACTTGTGAAAGTGGCAGAACACGATAAGAAAGAAACACATTAGGATTATGCTGAGTGAATAAGTATGATGGACTGCCGACCTGTTTAAAAAAAAAGGGGCTGAACTGCAACCTCTACAAATCTGACCTGAAAAAAAAGCATCCAGAGAAGCACCTGTAAAAAAAAAAAAAAAAAAAAAAAAAAAAAAAAAAAAAAACACTGACATTTTCAGTGAGCAATGTGATGAGGCTACCCTCACCACTTCATCTTTCTGCAAAATGGACTTTTCTATCTGTGCACTGAATCAGTTTTATTCCCCTCTTCAAAGCTACCAGATTTCTTTGGCGAAAATAGTCTAATTTACCTTGCAGAACATGAGAGTTGCTGGTCAACTGCTGTCACCTCTGGTGCTATAAAGGGTCAGTTTGCTTTCAACTCTGAAGTGAGAAAAACACTAAAGTCACACAATATCTAACCAATGGTGGTAGCTGTAGACCTGCCAGGTAAATGTCATTCTCTGTCGAGCGAATCGGGTTGGAGAAAGTACAGAAGAGTATAACAGCTGCAATCAGGGTATCTGACAGCAAAGTAAATATAGTGCTCGTGTAAACTGATGTTTTCTGGGATTTTTTTGTTTTTTTAAAATCATGCTTTGCTCCCTGTTTCTCCAAACTGTGGCGAGTGATTTATAGCAGGTAATCTACCACTAGAACTGTGACGTTAAGATAACCAGGAGGTAATATTAATGTAGCTACGTTTTGTTTTTTTGTTTTTTTTCCAAACAATTAGACCCTAAATGTATTTTACCTGAAATCCAACACAATTTCAATTTCATTCTACAGTCTTGTCTTCTGTAAGAAATGAATTAATCTTGACTATGAACTCTTGCATTCTGCAAGGCCTGTGCCACTTAAATGCGTGTGTTGGCTGGTCTGATTGTAGATTGTAAACAATTAAAACTGAAAAAAGGTGACAATTGCAGACCACAATCGAAATATAATTCTCTGATCAAACAAATTACAGCCAACCTATTCATAGATTATTTTCTAATGAATGTGAAATGTTCTCAGAACAGGAACCAAACGGCAGATTAATTATGAGACAGGATATGCCACCAATTGTAAATCTGCACATGAATTGAAGAGGACACTGAACACATACAGGAACAGCGGACAAGCTGGCAGACACAGTGGGGCCTCTTACCGCTGATGGTCGATAGCACCTCCACCCCCTCCTCCACATCTTCTGCCACAGACGCCTGTTGTCCCATCCTTTCACACAAAAACTCAGCAGACTTTCCTCTTCACATGTACGCCGCAGCCTCTGGCGGAACACAAATGCTAAATATGACTCTACTGAGCAAGCAAAAGCTTGAATGGGCGTCCTTCAGCAGTGCACTAAGGTGGAACAACACAGCAGGAGAAATGAGAGCAGAAACAGACTGACACTTAATGTGGTTAGCGTTATGCTGAGAGGGAAGAGAGGAAGGAAAGGACAGGCAGCCCTGAAGACAGACTTTCCAATTACATAATACACAACAACGTCCAAGTTCCTACATAACAAAGACAAACCTCTTTTCTCTCAGTGGTGTTAATTACATTGCTGAGCCTAATTCCATCTAAGCATCAACTGAGCAGGGTCACGGTTTATCTCAGCATTTCAGCATATATGGTCAAGTCTGGTGTAAATTCACTGATCACAAAATTTAATTTTCCTTAATAGAAATGAAGAAATTTGAACAGACAAAACTGTACAGGAGTGCGATGTTCAATCTCAGAAACCGTTCCTCTCTAACACACACACACACCTGATGCCTTCTGGTAGAACAATCAACGCAAATTTGTCCAATTCCTCTTCCAATTACCCTGGACAGTGGCTCCTTTCATTGATCTGACAATAGAGCAGCGTGCTCTTAGTCATATGGACTGAGATCTTGTGATGTGGGTGTTGTGCCAGGATAAATAAAGACCAAGGCGAGCTCCATGTGCAACACAATGTGACACTTCTAACAGCTGAGTTTATAGATTTGGCCTAGGGGATGTCCAGAGTGATCGGAAATAAAGGAATCAGCAGATTTCAAGTGCATGCAGATTTCTAAAGAAAGGGAACAAACTCACTTTCAGTTTCAATTTGTCTCTCTAACCAACGTTATTGTTGAAACTAAATGCAAAAAAAGGGGCATTCTGGGCTTTGTCACGGCTCAGCAAACCGTTCACCTGCATGCAGGGGAAAATAAAGGACAAAAGGACAATGTATTAAAAAACAAATCAGCAGCAGAGCACATCATTAAGTCCAAACGTTCTTGTTATGAAACAAGACTTTCTTTAAAAACAGTTTTATTGGTGCCACTGGAGGTCAGGTAGAGTAAAAAAGCAACATGCAAAAAAAAAAAATCCCTCTCACCTTGGACAGGCATGAAACAGCTGAAACTGTCAGAAATTTGATTAAACTCCACATATGAATACCAGAAATCCCACACCTCACGGCTGTCCAGTGCAATGGGCTGTGTTATCAAATCTGGGAATATTCCTCAAATGTTTGTGGGCCGAATTGTCAATCAGACTGTATTGATCGGGACTGAAATTAATCACGTGTAATGTGCAGTTTTAGTTCGTCGAACTGCATTGATTTATCTTTCATATCACCAGCTGAATTTGGCCCGTTAATGAAAGAAACCTTCAGATTCAGCCTATCGATAGAGACGCGCTGCCTCCGTGTGTCCAAGCAGGAAACTACATTCAGACGATAGTTTGTATTTTTTTGCTGCGGCGTGCATTAACTGTAAAGTTGTGTTTTGGGTGTGCTAGATTGCAAAGTTTTAAACGTGAGCTCCTTACCTCTAACCTGCAAGCTTTTCTACAGGCCCACAGCTCCGCCCACCACGCAGACGCATAACTGGAGCCAGTTCAGTGTCATCTCTTTTTCTTCTCATCTCGCAAGAGATCGGCGTTATCTCTTCACCTGGGGTGTTCTTTATATCCCTATAAGTCGCATTATCTGAGCAGATTTAGGATGTTGCTATAAACTAATCAAAAGGTTTAAGTTAAAGGAGATGAAAACCTGTAAAAATAGCCTGCAGCTCAGGTGTGGTGGTTCCCAGGCAGTGACTCAACCAAAAAGTCCCTATCTGGGGGGTCAGGAAACTCAGTGCAGAAGAAAGGGGAAAAACAACACTGTTTTTAGTAACAGTGGTTAGGCTTACTGTCGATATGTTTCTATATTCTACAGGGGGAAGAAATATCAAGAAGGCACAAACACATTGTTGGCATAGATAAGCTTCTTCATTCATTATGTTTCACATTAAATGATCATTTGCCGTACGCTGCGCAATTTTACAGTGGTGATATTTGGAAAGATTACATTTTTCAGAGGTTCTCAGTTGGACTATTAACACAGTTTACGCTGTTGACAAGCGCATACACATTGTGACCACCAGGGGGCACTAGTGATCCACAAACTATGTTTATTAGCCATGATTACTTTTTTTTCTGCAACAAGTGGTCTGTAACCACATCTTAATATTAAACATATGAAAACTGTTTAATTTCCGTTTGGATAACTTTATACAATGTCTGGCTCAAATGTCATAAAGGACTGGAGTAAAACAGAGAAAAGGGGATTCTATTTAGTTAGGGTTAAGCAACTGGACCTGAACAGGGACACCACGGTTACAGCTCACAGAGGGTCACATTTGAGGTGATGGCACTTAAAGTGTCTTACGACAACAGTTATAGTCATTGGATCTGATTGAAATCTGCTGTACGTAATTCTCTACATAGTCTACGCATTTTCAAAAGTGCACCTCTGGGGCAAGTTAGTTTTAGTTTAACTTTGGTTAAAATCATCTATCATACACCTTCATGACATGCTGCATATCCCACATGTATCTTGCATCCTCTCCTCGGCTGCTGACAGCCATATTGTACGCCTTACCGTTAGGTGCGTCAAGTGTGAGGTATGACAGGAAATGAAGGGTTGTCCTTCAAAATAAAATAAATCGAATACTGTTTCAGCTCTCGGTCAAAGTTGCTTCAAAACATGATTCTCCCCCATAAGCAATTCTTCACTTTAACTTAGCTTCGGAGGTGAAATTACTGTAGATTTTAAAAGCTTGCTGATGGTTTACAAATCCCAGAACGGTTTAGGCCCAAAACACATCTTTGATATGTTCAGAGAATATAAACCCAGCAGAGCTCTTAGATCCAAGGACTCAGGTCAGCTGGTCTAGTCCAGAGTCCAGACTAAACATGGAGAAGCAGCATTTAGCTGTTATGCTGCAAACAAGTGGAACAAACTGCCAGTGGAGATTAAACTTTCACCAAATGTGGACATTTTTAAATCCAGGTTAAAAACATTTCTTTTCTCATGTGTCTATGCATGAAATCTGCACGATATCTTTTAACTTATCTTGACTGTTGCTTGTTTTTAAATTCATTTAAATGATTTTATTTGTTTCTCTTTATATTCTTTTATGTATTTTAATGTTTTTTCCACTCCCTGCTGCAATGCTTTTATTTTCTGTAAAGCACTTTGAATTGTTTGTACATGAAATGTGCTATACAAATACATTTAATTTGATTTGATTTGATTTGATAGATGCGATCTAATATGCTCTGTCATTTATTGCTTCGTTTTCTCAGTCATTGTTATTTGGTGTACATTAAATCTTTTTTTTTTTCCCCGAGGCTTTTATTTTCTAAACGAATACCGGAAATGTAGTATTTTATCCCGGCCGCTTCAACACTTGTACCCCAAATCGCCTTATGGTTATTCAGACTTCATCGGTTTTTCACATGTCTGCGGGAATTTGTTTCGGCAAACGCAAGGAGAGACAAGGAACGAGTACGCGAGCTGGTTTTTCACCGTGATTGTTTTGTCACATTCAAAGATACCACTTCAAAGATCGCCACTCAAGTGGAGACACAATCGTCCCCCGGTGAGTTGCCTCTCCCTAAAAGATGAGCTTCTCTTCCAAGTTTGGTGCAATAGCGGATATCCTCGTGTTCGAGCCGCTTCATTGAAAGGCCGACTTGAACTAAGTTGTGGCTTTTAAAGCGCACACAAACCAGCCGTTTGCTGTTTTATTTCACAGGGCGTTTGATTTTTCTTTGGGAGGAAAATGTAGCGAATTAAGTAGCAACACGTACGGCTCGTCCCGTTATGTAGACTACACCCACTAGCTTGAAAATGTCAGCATTTCGACGGCGAGAATTTTGACTTCTGAGGGCATATTTGGAGTTAATGTGCCCGTGTTAATGTGTCGTCGTGTGAAAGTCAAAGAAAAGCTTTCAGCCCCCCTGTCTAACTATCGTTTTAACGCTTTCGCCGTGTCACGCTGCTGTTGCTAACGAGCAACAGTTGTTTGTTGTTTGGTTAAGTTGTGGTTGAATTACGCTGCAACGGAAGCCAAATCGGCGGGTAAATGGAAAAGCTAATTGCTGACAAGCTACGAATGAGCAAATGTTACTCTGGAGAACAGACGCAACACCTAAGATTTTCAGATTTTTACAGTTCCTATTAAACTAAAATGAGTTTCTATAACATATTGTTAATTTCACATGCATATCCTAAGTTTTATAAGGTTCATAGTTGTTCGATTTGTATTGCAGACAGGTGTGAAAGTGGTACATTTTCGACACGGAGCTATAAACACTATATATATATATATATATATATATCTTTTTTAAATAACATTTTAAGTGGGGGCACTACTGATGAATTTATAGAAATTGGATTGGAACTCATTTTGGGGGAAAGGCATTTGTTTTTGATTGCAAAATACATTTTCATTACATTTGACCTAGAAAATGTCACCATGTAACTTCTTGTGTGAATCACAACCACCTTCACACTCTGAGACATCTGCAAAGTCAAATCTCAGAAATTCTGATGTGTCTAGCTGGTCGTATTGAAGAAAATCTTATTTGTAAATAATTTCTTGGCTGTATGGATATCAAAACTAGTTGCTAGCTGCAGTGATGGAAAGTATCATCGTAGTAATATAGTCTAGAACGATGATGCAACCTCTCCGCTTATCAAGCCAGGGTGTGTTAATGCACGCCACAGGATATGAGATGGTGAGGCTGCATCTGTGACAGTGCACTCACCATCAGACTACAAAGGAGCTCCCAGGTGTGAATCCTGTGACCTGTCCACACAAGAGAAGCTCTTAGCTTCCTTGGATCATTTCAGTGTCCTATTGCAGTCGAGCACATGTCATTGCAAAACTTTTTGCGTTTTTTTCTTGCCAGTAAAGTATGCATATATGTTCCAAAAAACACAGCCTGGAAAAAAGCAACAGAGATATGTCTGCAAAAATAATCTTAGTCAGTCGGAGAATTCAGGTTTCATGTTTTGTGCAGCTGGATCAGTCTTTGGGAGGCTGCAAGCCACCAAGGACACGGTTGAGCAGAATTTACTTCAGCTGGCTTGATCTAAAGGGTGAAATGATTTAAGATGACTTATCATACACGATTGATTGTTATTCAATTCTCTTAAGCTTTGTCCACACACACTCCTGACAGTAGTGGCCTCATGTACCTTAAACAAAGCTGTGGCGCATGGTGGGATTGTAGTCATTAACAGATTTTGGAGAGGGATTCATCAGTTCTTCTTTTTTTCGTCATTGTTTCACTTTTTATCAGGTCACTTGCTTTCTCTTTGCTGTACTTTACATTAAGTTCTTTCTGATTTATGTGCTGTGCACACGACTGATTTTTAAATGTAATAATTGTTGCCTGGTCATATACTGACATTTCCCACCTAGCAAACACAAAAGCTAGAACATTAAACATGACATAGCCTAATGTATTTAGGTAGACTCTCATGTTACACCCACATATGTTGTGTGCCTGATGGAAATGTTTTCCTTTTCCAATTTTCAGGTCTTGTGATACAGGTGTTGCTGCCGTCCTGTGACGGGTTTATCCTCTCAGCTGTTGGGTGTTAGGAGGAGAGGAAGCAAAGATGCCTAAACCGGTAAGATGCTCAAAGCACAAATGCCTTTATCATACTGTGCTCTACAGATGTATGCACAGAAATACTTTGCTATGGGAAGAAGTCAGTAAAATAAAAGAGCTGTTTTTGATTGGCGATTTAAATCCAAAGCTGCAAACTTGCTTGTTTCTTCCTACTTGTATAAACTGACTCTTTAGAAGTGTTTTGTATGCCAAAAGCTGCATATGATTATCCTGAGAAATGGCAGATTGATCCCCATGGCTGCTCCCACTCCTCGTCCTCTTCTTCCAAGTAAACAACAGCCAGAGTGTGACGTGAGCTGCCTAGCCCACTGGCCTTGCAACTTGCAACACTGCTGCCATTGTTGCTTAACGAGTGGAGAGAATGCGAGAGTCCTCGGATGTGAATGATGCCGAAACAAAACCAATTTGATGCAGTCGTGTCATGGCTGTCTGCTTCCCACAGTTGTGTTGCTTTTTATTTGTGAGCTGATGGGGGGGAGAGAGAGCAGGCATGAGTCTGGAGGAGCTGCTTGTTTTGTTAGGACCTATGATGCAGGTCTAATCGATACACATTTAGCCAGCAGCAGACCAAGTCATTTGACAGTTCTCACCCTGCGTCCCAGCATCCTGAAGTACATTCAGTAATTACCGAATATAAGTTTCACCTCTCTGTCTGTTCATCTGCAGGCACTGTTGGCCTTTAAGGGCTTCATGTGCACCACTATTATCATCCAATAGGTTAAAGACTTAATCAGATGTATCATCCATGCCATGTTACCAAAACTGTGCAGTGTACAACCAACCTTAAACCGAAACGGCATCTTTAAGGAATGTCCACAAACATAGGTTGATCCTTATGGAATCATCTGTTTTTGAGAGGGTTTGTTAGATCACTTCGCTGTGCCAGATTGTTTTTGTTGTGCAGCCTGCTTCAAGGCAGTCAAAGTTTGGCAGCTTGTCGACATCATCTATCATTTTCAGCAGACTTAATCCAAACTTGCATCATGTGTCTCAGATGGAAAGATTTTAAGGTCAGTTTGGTGGTGTAAAAAAAAAAGAAAGAAATTTATTTCCAAGAAATCAGCAAAGGACTCGGCCTTCGTGTGGCGAGGGCTGCCATGATTATGACATTTTAAGTTGACATCTAATTGTTAAATAATTGCCATGGATTGTTTTAATGTCATTCTCCATAAATTTCTATGCCGCCATTGCAGTGAGAGCCTTCCACGAATTAAATCAATTATATTAGCCCTTTAGATAAACAACAACCACATATTCTAAATGAAGGAAGGAACATAATTACAAAAGATGTCTGTTGGCTTTTTAGTTCTCCTAAACATAAGTGGATCTTGGCAGATATGCCATATCTAGGGGACACAATGAGAGGGCATTATTGAATGGGTGTAAACTTTTTATCAGTCACGCAACTCTATGTAATGGCAGAAAACAGTTTGGAAATATGACTCTTTTTTTTTTTTTTCCATACAGATAAATGAAGAAGGTTGTTTTGTGTTTCATTATCATATCCTATCTTGCATGATAGGTTGTGGGTGGGGTCTTGGGACGGTTCAGAATAGGAGCAGCCAGGCACCGATGTCATCCTCCACTTCCCTCTATTATCCCTTGAGTCACGAGGGCACCATCCCAAAAATGACTCCAGAGTGCCAGCCTCCCCACTGAGAGCAAAATTTGTGTCAGGGAAAAAGATCTGACAAAGCATAGCTTGTTGCAGGGGTGTGCTGACATGATAAAACGGAGGAAGCAAGAGCAGGGTCTGCATGACCTGGCCTTCTCTGGCACCGGTGTTGGCCAACAAAACGCTTGGAACTGCCTCTTCTGTCTCAGTGTCACTTTCCTTCAAGAGCAGAGTCATTAAAAACAATTGCAAGGTTGCGTAACAAAAGACTTTATTGTTCTGGAGTTGAGGGTGATTAATTCATTTTTCAGCTTTAAGTTTGATATATTAAAGACACTTACAGATTTCTCCAGTTTCTAGTTGACTGCTACGTATTCTTACACAGAAGGTGTTAAGCTAACCTTATAGTCTGTGTTCTAAATGGTATTAAACAAACGCACCTAAAACAATTTCACAGTCTTTAAAATTGAGACAAACCATTAACATGGAAGGTACTTTATTGCCGTTGTGCTGTGACACCAGTCTGTTGATTTGCTTACAAAGTTACAGGACAGCCAAAAAGCTCTTCTCCTTGATCTCTATGGGGAAAGCATCATAGACTTGGGGAAAAGACGACTGCGCTGCTGCTGTTCAATAATTGTTCTCCATAAAGTGCTTTAGATACTTCATTTAATGCCATCTAATTGCGTTGCTACACAAAAGTTATCTGGCATATATCATATTAGAGATGATGTATATAAGGAAATGTTTTTTTGTTTTTAAATGTTTTCACTGGCTGCTTGCCCTCACTTTGCTGTTCTCACATGTATCCTCGTTAAACCCGATAATAGTACGACTAGATGCAAATAACGCTATGAAAGCTGCGACCACAAGGCATTGTGGGACTGAAATACTCTCCTTTCTCTTCATTAAGGATGTTCGAATGGCTACTATAACACTTAGATGTTCTACTCAGATACCTCTGGGTGACTTCCCTCAGTTTGGATGGTTCCTAATCAAAATAGTTTCTATGACGAGACGCTGTGTTGTTTGTCTTCATTTTGGCTGGAAGTCTCAACATGATTTCAGAAGTTGAATCAAGGCTGTAGAGCTTCACGCTGACTGGAACAGGGCTGATTGGGTAATATTTTAGATGCTGATTAAATGATCTTGGGTTAGAATATTGGAGCACTTACTTGGCTTCAGCATCAGTATAGATGAAGCTTATAAAATGAATGTATGAAACAAGATATTCTCACATCTCTTGACTTCAATATCCCCCCTCTGCTTGGAGCAATCGACTGGAGAGCTGAGGAATAATGAGGCGATTGGAAGAAGGCCCTCGCTGGCTTCCTCGCCTGCGGCTGTTTTCCTGTTTGCTGGAGAGGGGGCCTGGTGTGTACTTTGGGGGCCCAGTTTATGTCAACATCCTGGCTCTGTGGACGCAAAAGAGCAGCTTGGAGAGAAAGGAGGGTCACCAGACAGCCGAGGGACGATCGGGGGAAGGAAGCAGTCAGAGAGATGAGCGTAAAAATTTGGGAAAAAGAAGAAAAATGCGAGAGAAGTATCAGATTTGTTAGATTTCCTTGAAACTTTGAGGTATTGGAGCTGTTTGGGTTGGTGGAAGGAAAGAATTGAGACGAGGCTTTCCAGTTGCGATTGACCCTTCACCTCACCCCTATAAAAGCCGGCTCCATAATTATAGATTATGACCTTATTTCCCTTGTGTTAACCCTATAGTGGATCTTTTTAAGTTTTTCACATTATGTTTGGACCACAGATAAGTGGATTATTCATCTTCTAAACCGTGTTGCGTCCCGTTCTCCTTAACTAAGAATGGCAGTGATTCCTTATCCATTCTCACTCCTCCTTCCATTTCTCCCTCCCTATGAGAAGTGCCCCACGCTGCAAGGGGGTTAATCAGAGGGACAGACAGTTACTGGAAGCCTAGCAGAGCAGATTAGCAGCTCTACTGATTGAAGTGTGTGTTTGTTTTAAGACCTCTCTCAGCAAAGCTCTTCTAAACAGCTTACAGTAACTAAACAGCTGCACATTTAACAAGGGTCAAATCTGAGTGAGAACTCCTCTTCACAACTGCAATGGAGAGCGGGATTTCAGAACATCCTAAAATGGTATATTTCAAAAGTGGCCGTAGGATTAGCGTTGGTTTGTGAAACAATTGGTCTGCTCCATTCATGACATGGTAGTGTTGTACAAACCGAACTACACATACTGCATCATGACGCCTGCCTAATGATGTTACACAATGTGCAAAAAAAAAAAAAAAAAAAAGACGACGACGAGCAAATTTCTAGGCGTAAAACCCCACCTTCATGGTTGAGGCTAGCTGTTCGTTTTCACACTGTTTAATCTAAAAAGTGAGAAATGGACTGTGACGAAGTGACGAAAAATACACACAGAGTTCTGCACAGACTTAGCCTGACTTCTCCATTGCCTACCCTGTGGTTGGAGATGAACGTGGACTTACCCAGGGCGAGGCCACTTGATGCTCTCGTCACGTTTTGCCTCTAGTCTGACCCCAGGAGATGATCTGCTGCCATACAAGTCAGTGGGCCAGTTTCACACGCAGCATCTGCCCTGGCTTGAACGGCTTTGTCTCTGAAGACACTTGGAAATGTTTGTACATATTAATCTTTATTGTTAGTTACTTTAATTGCTTCATTATAATTTGAATTTGCTTACTTCCTTAAAGTGTCTGTTCAATCAACAGTGGAAATGAGACACGATAATAAGAGGAACAGAAATGTTTGGTTTCAGATATTGCTGGAAGTTTTTTTTTTTTTTTTTTTTGTTCTTTTTAAATGATTCCACAAGACATTTGATATGTTGGATCAGTGCTAAACTGTAACTTTGCACATCAAGTGAATATCTACTCACACATTTAAGAGAGTAATATGGTCCTGAGAGTAAGAACTGTTAGGTTTCACAGCCTGTGTGTTTTATGTCACCAGGCAGTGAGCGTCTTTTAAGGACTGGCTTGCAAAAGTCACTCCTTAAAGAAATCTCTGTTGTCAGTGTTAGCGATTAGCTGCGTCAGTACCTCAGCATGTTGTTGTGTTCCCTCGTCTCCTCCCCCTCTGTCTGCAGCAAAGAGAGGATTAACTGACCGTCTGGTCCTTACAGGATTCCTCCTCTCCGCCCTGTGGGTTTGACATGTTTTGGCTGAGGCGCACACACACACACACACACACGCATCCGCGCACAAAAGTTGGTTCTTCAACAGCTGATTGCTGATGGCATGCAGGCTCCACTCAAACGTAGGGGTAGACTCCGTCGAAGCCGTTCACTTGGAAAACTCAGCTCAACTTTTCCGCTCTTCGAAAGCTACTGAGGCACACTGTCTTAACATCGACACAAAGTTTGAATTCGTGTCTCAGTGAACCACGCACTTTGTTTTGCTGATTTGCCTTTGTTAACTATCAGTTATTTGCACCCACAACAATAGATCAGCACAGTGCCCTACTGCTTAAATATTTGCCTTTGTTGCTTTTATCCATAGAAAAATGAGGGCAGAATGTGATTATTTGATAATATTTCTTTTTTACGTTGGTTAATTCTCCCTTTTTGTTAAATGTTTGTAGTCTTTTCCGAAAGCCCTCTACACTCTAAACTTACGGCCTTGTTTAATGTTGTTTCAAAGTAGCTTTTGTTTTATAATTTGAGTTACATTAATCCATAAATGCCTGTTTGTATTGACGTATTTACATCTGAGCAAAGAAAGTCAGAGAGTAAAGAGCTGGTGCATGTTTTAGTAGTATCTGTTCTACCGTGTAACCAAATCCCTTGGCTTCCTCATTGAAATAATGTAGACAGGGTTGTGTTGTGTTAAGTAGATAATGGTATTGGAAGCTAGTCATTGCTGTAGAGTGCCCACCAATTCAGAATATCCTTCCTGAGGTTCTCACTAAAAAAAAACAAACTTATCCTGGACTAAAACCCCTACAACCTAAGAGAAGGACGTATTTGTACACACTGTGTCTGAGAGTGTGACGCCATCTGTGATCCATTTGGTTACCCCTGGATAGATTTGTGTCGGGGCCAGCTACTGTGTTTTATGTAAAAGGCTGATGTGATGGCAGACCGCTGTTGCCAGCTTCAGTCAGGGCCGGTGAAGTTGGTACATCTGGGGGACTATAGACACACAGAAGAGGCAGCTGAATGTATTATTCATTCTTCATAAAGTACTTTTATATTGAAATCTTTGCAGGGTAGCACTTTTTTCCACAGTATTATTTGACCTTTAATTTCATTCATACGCTTGCACCGTGCCCCTCGGAGGGATCTCTTTGAAGACTTTGGCGACATGCGGGCCGTAGCGGTTTCGGTCCATGTGTGTCTTGATGGATCAACTGAAAATTAATCTAGACTAATGGCAAAATACAATCACTTAACCATTTTCTGCAAAGCTGCCCTCTCGTTGTACTAGGTAATTCTTGGCTTTAAGCACTTTAGATTATAAGCATTTGGGATACAGTTTTGTCCCATTAAGATGATGTTGCATAAATAGACTGTTGTACAAACATTTGCTTTATATCTTTCATTTCTTGAACTATCTTGCTTGAGTCTGGAGAAATGCTGCAGCCTTTCATGGATAATTAATGAAAGGTAGACAGAAACATGGTTGTTGGACCTCCATGTGTCATAAGAGAGTTAAGATAGGTGTTGTATAGACACGAGTTTAATGGATTATTCATTACGAGCATTTTGAGAGAAACCACAAGACGGGGATGAAGGCAGGGGAGACATTGATTGAAATGAACTAACTGGACTAGAAAGTGAGTGTTGCTGAGGTTTGTCTATAATTATTGGGGATGGGGTCTTCTTTGTGTGCACTTTTTCTTTACCCTCCTTGCTTAACTCTACCAGAACCTCATTGTAACTTAATCTCAAAGGGAGGATTACCCTCAGATTGTCCCTCTAGCTTCCTTTGGGCTCTTTCTAAACTGTAATTTTTTGCGCTTTGCCTCAATCTGCTTCTCACCTTCCTCAATACTCTGCACTTCCTTCTGTTTCTCATACGATGTCGTCAACCACAGTTGAGGCAATTTACTGCTCAGTTTGTAAGGAGGTGTGGGAGGAAGGATGTCGGATGCCTCAGAGGTCAGCCCTGCCTTGTTCTGTGCCTTCAGCTGCTGCTAGGCCTACTGCCAGTGCTGCTTAACAAAGCCCAGCCAATGACTGCCTTCTATCCTCTGCTCCACCCAACAGAGGTCTTTGAGGAACAGGCTGCTGCCTTGAAAAAAGAGACTTGCTCACTAGGGCAGACCACTTAAAATGTAGGCTGTAAACGATTTTACACATTGCCCACATACAAAGCGATCCTTATCCTATCCCAATGTAGGAGTTGTGTAATGTCTTGGAATGGTGTTGCCATGAGTAGTCACTCATATTGGTGACTAAATGCTTTGCCCCGCATCCTATCATTTACGTAATGTTTATTTATTCATCATCTGTGATGAGTGGTGGGCTGGATGCATCTTGAAAAACCGGCATCGCACAAACTGTGTAAAGTTTACAGTTTGGGTCTTAGAACTATTGTATGCAGTCCTTTAGCTGCTGGGATTGCTGTTTTTCTTTCTTTCTTTCTTTCTTTCTTTCTTTCTTTCTTTCTTCTTCTGCCATTTCTCTTTGCAGTATGTAAAAAGTAAGCGCCCAGTTGCAAAGATTCCCCTGAGTAAAACAGTAATGTTTGGGCATCATCTTATTGAAGGGTGGCAGTAAGTATCCCAAAAATGTGTGATGAATGCAGCAGTTTTAACAAAAAATGTAAAAAGGTTCTTAGGAAGTGGATTTCTTGAGCAGATTTGAAACGAAAGCATAAAACCTTTCCCTGTGTAACATGGGGAAACAAAGTGAGTTTATTACCCGTTGTTTTCCAGATCAATGTCCGTGTGACCACCATGGATGCAGAGCTGGAGTTTGCCATCCAGCCTAATACCACAGGAAAACAACTCTTTGACCAGGTGAGCATCACAGACTATTTTTATTTTTTATCTTACATTTGAACTTATCACATTACCTTATGAATCAAATGATTAATCCTAACATACTTGCATAATTAACTCAATAGTAGGCCACTGAGATCCTGCAGCTACAAGACAAATCCTGCCTTCTTTTTGACAAACCGTATGTCCAGAAATGGGGATTTTACTGCAAACAAGTTCTACGACTGTTTATCTCTGGGGAGTCGACACATCACCGGAGGCGTCGTCTTTTGTAGAAGGTGTGAAATTTCCACTTCACTTTGTTTTCCTCCCCAGGTGGTGAAAACAGTGGGTCTGCGTGAGGTGTGGTTCTTTGGACTACAGTACGTGGACAGTAAAGGCTACATCACCTGGCTCAAACTCAATAAGAAGGTGCGTCTCCTCTGGTCACCAAACATTATTTAAACTTTATGCATTACCTTTCATTGTCCCCCACTATTACTGTGTGCATGACAGAGGGTTCCCTCATGCTCTGCAAGTGTGTGTGGGAGAGAGATGGAATGGGACAAAAAGGTGGGGGCAAAGTGAAAACTGAAGAGAAGCTTCAGTAACGTTACCATGTTGTGAAACCAGTGAAGGTTTGGGCACAGTGAGCGTTTCTGCGCTCCCGTCAGGGCAGTGCGGGGCTGTCAGTGAGATATATGACAGAGTTTTTCAAACAAGTGGGGTGCCAGTGGAAACTATTTTGTGTGTCTGTGGGTGTCAAATGCGCACATATGTTCAGCCCACCCAGCTAGCATATGTCACCAGATGTCAGAGCATCCAGTTTGCACTGACAGTGACCACATAAGGATATTGTTAAATGATGAATGTGGGTGTTTTGTACAGAGCCTTAACCTGCTTTTGTCACAGAATATAATCAAACCAAGACTTTTTTTTTTTTTTTTTTTTTTTTTTTTTTTTTTGTGAAGTTGAAGGCATCAGTATTTTATTTACATGAACTAATCTTTAATGTGGTTAATAAACAGTTGTGACCATAGATAACAATCTGAAACATGTAACATTTCTGAAATAAAGCTGGCTATTCGTTCTGATTTAATGATAGATTTGTCGCTCCAGCCTTTCAGTCATGGACTGATAATTAGTTGATCCCAGTGTTACCTTTTTTATCACACAGGTGACTCACCAGGATGTGAAGAAAGAGAACCCTCTGCAGTTCAAGTTCAGAGCCAAGTTCTTCCCCGAGGATGTGTCAGAGGAGCTAATCCAAGAGATCACCCAGAGACTCTTCTTCTTGCAGGTAACCCGACACTCGCTCTGATTCCACACACTTATTAAAGTGGTGTCTGGAGGAGTTTGTATGTTTTAGGGGGCGGGGGCGGGTTGTACCAACTGATTGTCACAGAATAATTTATGTCGTGCATCTGCTTCTGTCCCACGTGCTTGTCCAGGTCAAGGAGGCCATCTTGAACGATGAGAATTATTGCCCTCCAGAGACAGCTGTGTTGCTGGCCTCATACTCTGTCCAGGCCAAGTATGGAGACTACAACAAAGATGTCCACAAAGCCGGGTACCTCACCCACGATAGACTGCTGCCACAGAGGTATACAAACACTTATACACAAAGCGTGTCTTAATATACTGTAAATGTTATTTTCACATGAACATGCTATACATTTTGTTCCCTGTTGGAGTATTTACTCTTGAGGAAGCCATTTTGAGCTATCTTACATTCCTTCATCGTTTTGCATGACATTATTCTCTGTTTGTTTGTGTGTGTGTGATCAGAGTCCTTGAGCAGCACAAACTGACAAAGGAACAATGGGAAGACAGGATACAGACTTGGCATGAAGAACACAGGGGAATGCTCAGGTGTGTGTCCCATTTCTTCATCACGTTCTGCTTGTTTATCCAAGTGCATGTTTGGGCCTGCTGGAATATGTCGGAGTAAATGCCAATTTATTGTGTAAAGGGATCAACAATACCATCAAATTTATTTGATTCGATTGTCCCGTACTTTAATTGTCATACCATAGTACAAGTGACCACAGATTGTATTGTCTTTTTGTTTTTTTTTAATAAATAAAAACGTGTATAATATACTATCTTGGAACTTAATCTGAGTTTTCTTCTCTGAAGAGAGGACTCGATGATGGAGTATCTTAAAATCGCCCAGGACTTGGAGATGTATGGAGTCAACTACTTTGAGATCAAGAACAAGAAAGGCACGCAGCTGTGGCTGGGCGTGGACGCTCTTGGTCTCAACATCTATGAACACGAGGACAAGTAAGGGATGCAAACACTCGGGTCGATTCCATTGTCGTTTGTCTGGTAATAATGTGACCAGACGTCAGCTTCCAAAAGGTTAATTGTAACATAAATTTATAGACCTATTTTGAAAATTTGGAGAGTTATAGTAGCTGATATTGCTTTTCTGGGTTTATTACTTTGTGAGAGACCCTGCTAAGATGATTGTGCAATGTGCAGCAAGTTAAGAGGAAACGCAGATATTTTTAGGACTGAGTGAAAGGTGGAGAGAGGAAGACTGTATCTGTCCTGCTCTGTTTGTAGGAGGGTCTTTCCTGTCCACTCTGGTCAGATCTTTTCTCTCCACCCTATTTGTGGAGGAGCGGATAGATTTAATCTCTCCTCTTACCACATTTCCTCTGTGTCAATCTGCTTGGACTTTGTCAGTTAGCACAGTTGCTATCCTCCTCTTTTCGTCCAGGTGACATGGAAGGAAACGCTAAACATGGCAGGAGCAAGGCATAGTTTCTATCTCTCTCTGCAGGCAGCTTCCACACTATCCTTTGTCTTTCTCCTTATTCTTTGTTGGTCAGAGAGCACTGTCTGTTAGAATTAGAGACAAATCAGTTTTGATATGTATTCACTCCTGCTGATATTCTATGAAACTTTATTTCTACTTTGTTCATTTAAAAAGGCTCTTCAGTGTCACCATGTCCTGAAAGGTTGTCTATTAGTCTGCGTTACATCCTGTCCTGTATGTCCTCATGATATTGGTTATCACAGACGGTTATTATGTTATGTTTCTTCCAGACTGAGTCCAAAAATTGGCTTCCCCTGGAGCGAAATCCGAAACATCTCTTTCAACGACAAGAAGTTTGTCATCAAACCTATTGACAAGAAAGCACCTGTGAGTGTTTGATTCGTCACAAGAACTGACGAGTTGACCGATATTTTCCTTCCGGCATAATGTTATTTCATTTTTTTATACGCTTTATTTGTCTTCTTCTTTCATTCTCGTAGGACTTTGTGTTTTACGCCCCACGACTGCGAATCAACAAGCGCATTTTGGCACTGTGCATGGGTAATCACGAGTTGTACATGAGGAGGAGAAAGCCCGACACCATTGAGGTGCAGCAGATGAAAGCTCAAGCCCGGGAGGAAAAACACCACAAGCAGATGGAGAGGTGAAAATCAGCAGTGAAATACTCATCGTAACATCTGAGATTCTCTTTATACAGAATCCGTATAAATAAGAGCTTACAAAGTCCATCAAACAAGAGACTTACTCTGATTTAATATTATTGAATAGATGAAAATATGAAGTTGATACAGAAGAGCCTTTCCACTGGAGGGAAGTCTTTTCTGTTTTACACACATGATCGTGCTAAATGCCTTGTGTTCTTATGCGTTTGTTAAACTCCTATAGGATGTGCGTGACTTGTTTAAAACATCTGGCATATATGTATTTGCGGACGTTCTCAGGGCCCAGCTCGAGAATGAAAAGAAGAAGCGAGAGCATGCGGAGAAAGAGAAGGAAAGGATAGAGCGCGAGAAAGAGGAGCTGATGGAGAGGCTGAGACAGATTGAAGAGCAGACGACGAAAGCTCAGAGAGGTATCTATTCTTCTCTTTATCCATCCATCTGCTCTCTTATCTTCGCTGCTGCCTCCGCCTTCAGTCCACCAAATCAAGGCCTCTGGGGATGGTTGTCAAAGACAGTTGTATCTGCTCATTATAATTTGTGTAAATTTGTTTTTTCTATATATTCAGAAACATTTTCAGTGTCTTTCTGCAAGTTCATGCTCAGTTCATAGTAACGCTTCGAGAAGAGATTATGCTTTCCTTTCACTGTGAAATGTGTGTAAGATTTAATGAAAGCATGTGTGTAATATTTGGAAATGCTCTGCTTTTCTACAGAACTTGAGGAACAGACTCGCCGAGCTTTGGAGCTCGAGCAGGAAAGGAAGAGGGCACGGGAGGAGGCTGAAAGGCTGGAGAGAGAAAGACGAACAGCTGAGGAGGCAAAGGCAGAGCTGGCCAAGCAGGCTGCAGACCAGCAAAAGAACCAGGAGACACTGGTGTGTGTTTCAGTTTGTGCACATTCAAACTGGAGCACTGAAATGGTAGATTGCTGTGTTGACATTTAGTTTCTGTAACAGCAGGGTCTGTATTTTTTTTAAATTTTTTCCAGGCTGCTGAGCTGGCTGAATTTACAGCCAAGATTTCTTTCCTAGAAGAAGCCAAGCAAAAGAAAGAGAATGAGGCCACCGAGTGGCAGCACAAGGTACAGCAGTCTTCTTTTAAGGCCTTATTTATCCTGTCCTCCTAAGTTGGGAACAGCTGCGTGTTACAGCTGAATGTTCTTCAAAGCTTTGATAAAACAAACGTGGAAACGTTGTTAATGTCCCCGCCTGCAGGCTTTGTCAGCCCAGGAGGACCTGGAGAAGACCAAGGAGGAGCTGAAGACTGCAACGACGGTGGTGCCAGCACCTCCGGGCGGCCAGGCTGAGAGCGAGCATGATGAGCAGGATGAGAACCACGCAGAGGCCAGCGCTGAGCTCTCCAACGAGGGTGTCAGCCAGCTGGATCTCCGCAGCGAAGAGGAGCGGGTCACCGAGGCTCAGAAGAATGAGCGGGTCAAGAAACAGCTTCAGGTAAGAGACAGGAGGAAGGTGGGGCAGTTCAAAAAAGGCTGTCTACGGTCCTTTCAGTGGAGTCTGAGACTTTCAATAGACATTTTATCAATTTATCAAACGGTGCACAGAGATGAAGTCTAACACTGACAAAACCTGGATGGATAACAAATAATCCTCTCAACTGTCTTAAAACTAAACCAAAAAAGTGAGTTAGTTTAGCTTTATATAACCAAAGGACATGTGTGTGTGTCACCAACACAAGTAACAACAAGATTATATATTTTCTAACAGCAGTTTTGTTGCAAAGAAGAAACACGGGCCAGGCAATGGCAAGTAAGGGTAAGATGCGGCCTACTTCTCTGTCCGTTCCTCTTTAAACTCCTGCTTTTAACAGGAGATGTGCTGGCTTATGCTGTTGCCTGGCGTTAAAGTAGACCGGTGACTAACTGACCGGACAGATGACGTCCAAGCTCCAAAAATGTTTCATTACTTTTGACTACAAATACCTTCTATTTAAGCTCGGCTACTGCATAAGCCAGGTACTGAAGCTATGGCTGTTTCAATCAAAAGCAAAAAAAAGAAGAAGGAATTCTGTCTCACATCAGTGTGAACGCTGACTGCTGCTTCTGTCTTCAGAACAAGTTAAAAATGTTGATTAATTGTCCGAAGACGTTAGAACGCATCCGGGATAAGTATCCAGGAGCTAAAGATGATTCGCTGAATGTCAGTCGGATGTTTATTTTTATGATTTAGTCTGTCCTGTTTCTGTTTTCATTTGTCTGGTCCGCAACCTGCTTATTTTGTCTGCATTCTCACCTTCTTCCTCTTCTTCTTCTCCTCCTCCTTATCCGCTCTTCTGTCTGCTCTGTCAGACTTTAAGTTCAGAGTTGGCCCAGGCCAGAGATGAAACCAAGAAGACTCAGAACGACGTGCTGCACGCCGAGAACGTAAAAGCCGGTCGAGACAAGTACAAAACGCTGCGCCAGATCCGACAGGGCAACACGAAGCAGCGCATCGATGAGTTCGAGTCCATGTGAGGACCCTTTTTGGGGTACCTGCTCCCAAACTTTTCCCCCTGAAGCGGCTGCTCGGTTTAGTTTTTTGGGGTTTTGTTTGTTGGTTTTTTTTTCCCATGGACAGCAGATGCCGCCGTCTTCGTTATCCTGCCGAGTCTCCCTCAACATACTCCAACAATCTGGTGAAATCCTCCCGTCAAACTTTGCCAAAGTCTCGTCCCACATCTCCGCGGAGAAAGTTTGGATTTCACCCTGAGACGGAGCAGCACACACGCCATTTTTGAACAGATGTTTCACCGTCATATTGCAGAAATCATCTGTAATCTACAAGTGGAAAAGAGTACCTGTATAACCAAAATGGGAACAATTACTTTTTGAGTAAACATGGCCATAGAAAGCTACTTTTGTTTTTGTTTTCTCCCATATTTTTTTGCTTAACAACTTGTATACAAAAGCTTTAGTATGATTTCATGTTTTGAGCTGAAAATTCCATGTCCATGTCTCGTTTTTAAGTTTTTCCCCTCTGCTTTGGTTTGGCTTGTTTTATCGATGACGCCCTTCTTTTACGTTTAGACTGGGTTTGAGTCCAGGAAACAGATGAGGACTGAAGTTTGGGGATGAATTGGGTCACTTTAGTCATTCGGCGTCGGAACGCTTCTGTGTTGCATGTCAGAACTTCTCATTAGATCGAATAAAGAGCGAAGCTGAGGTCAATTCACTATTTCTCACTCAATTCAAACTACAATTTAAAGTGACGTTTGTAGGTTTCTATGGAAAAAATGACACTGCAGTATTTTAATAGGCTGAATGTCAAGAATAGCAATATTTTTCAGATTTTTAAGAAAATCTTTTCTGTGACTGAAATTGAAGTGAACTGACCCTTGTGGGGGGGGTGGAGCCACTTGTCACATGGCGGAATCTGACGAACGAATGTAGCAAAGGTAACTAAGGGAAAGGTTGTTTGTTTTGTATTTTTCTCATTCTTTCTTACACTGAGGGGTCATAGGATAGCATGTGATCAGCTTGTGCCACTGAGCTGTCGCCCACAAGTTAAAGTATTATGAAGATAAGCTAATTGGTAGAAGTGTTGCTGTGTGTTTGTACCCTCCCGTTGCATCCAAGTGTTTCATTCCCGGTCACCATAGATGGTTTTCTCTGCCTACCGGCTCACAAAGGAATCCAGGGAATTAAAACGGACGGGCCCGTTGTTCGAGTGTTCAGTGTAACTGCGCGTGATTATGTTCAGGTGTGGAAGCTGAGGCCTGGCACCTCTCTGGCTGGGGAGCTTACGAAAACATCGGTCCCTACCCGGGACATATGTCTACCTCAGTAATAATAGTAATGGTGACTGACAGTCAAACACTCAGGGTGCTTATTCCCTGCAATGACTTCCTTAAGAGTCATATTAAAGAAAAAGAAAAAAAAAAAAAAAGGGAAAAAAATGATGTTACTTGGTTGCTGTTACATTTTGGACGTCACATGTTGGTGAAGGTTACAGGAGAACATTTAGGATCTTCCCCAAAAGAAGGGGGGGAGAGAGAGAGACTTGTGTAAAGAGATGAGTTACAGCTGGTTCTTATCGGAAGTGGTTGAAATCTAAGAATCAAACAACAAATTTTTATAAATTTCTATCTAAGAACAGACAACATATCGACAACACATTTTGCAATGTTAAAAAAAAAAAAAAAAAAAAGTTCTAGGGTCCCTTTTTTTTGTTTTTGTTTTTCTATAAACAATATTGTGAAAAATGTTTATGGTATTTGTTGTGCTATACTTGACAGCTGGTAATGGTTGATATACAGTTGTTTTTTTTTCTTTTTTTTTTTTTTCTTTTAAATAGTCAGTTTTAAAGTACCTGTGTTAAACAAGACGCTGAAGCCTGCCTTTTGTGTTTAAACTTCAGTGTCTGTTTGGTATTGTTTTTGCCATAGCAGGTGAAAAAAAAGAAAAACTCACCCCGTGCTTCCAGCTCCTATTTTTGTATTTCGTTCAAAGGCCTAAAAGCAGCTGCATGCATCAGTTTATTAGATGGCTTCATTGGAGGGGAAACTCTTGTTGACATGTCCCAAACTCTACATTTAAGCTATAAGGCTTCAGTTCCACCCGGTTTTCCTTCACAGGAGAATGTTACTGGACTGCTCGTCTCCTCCAATGAAGCCGTCATGTGATGATGCCTGCACTGGCACCAGCTGTCACATTTTGCTTTGTGTTTTTCTTGACTTATGTTCATGTTAGTATTCTGTAAGATAGAAGGCACAGATGGTGTGGTCCACGTCATTGGTTCACAAATAAAACATTTTAAATTTTAAGTATGGGTCATTTGTTTTCTTTACACCTGCAAATACGTGGAAGAGTAGCTCAGGTAGTTAGATGGATGGTTTGAAGTTTGGAGGGGGTGGGATCAAGTAAAAGTAAAGTAATTGAGTAAGTAAAGCCCCCTCCCAAACTACCGTAGTGGGAATGGATTTAGTTCCAGGTACCTACAATGGACAGGATTCGAACCAGATACTTGCACCACTGGTGATGGGCTCTGCGAAAAACCCACTGAGTTCACACTGTGAGATGTTTTCCTCGCGCTTTTAAGTCTGCACTTTTAGTGTATAACATTCCTTCAGTCATAAGCCTCGATCCCACAACCTCCTGACTCCAGAGCGGCCGTCTAACAGCCTGAGCTATGCCTCTATGGGATCCAATAAGGGTCAGAAAGATTTTGCACTTGTACAAAAGTTTTTGTAAAAACTGTAAAAATTGTTTGTGTATGTGTAAAACATATTTGTATCTGTGGGGATAGTTTGTGCATGTGTAAAACTAAATTCGACGGACACACAAATTTCCCACCTTCAAGTGCGACCCTAATGTTACAAGTCTATAAAACTCAAATTACAAGTACGAATTTTGACCCTGTTTTGACGCCCGCGTGAATAGCCAATCAGCACGTTGCTTACTGGCTTGCCAATCAAAAGTTTCTCGATGTTGTCATATAAGTGGAATGTGAAATGACAGGTGACGTGTCAAAAGTTGATTGCAGCCAGAAATTGATTTCCGGTACGTTTTCCGGTAAATTTGAAACGCGTTGCTCAGTGTTTCTCAATTCCGGTCCTCGGGACCCACTGCCCTGCATGTTTTTGATGTTTCCCTCCTCCACCACACCTGATTGAAATGATCAGCTAAGGAACCATTTGAATCGGGTGTGTTGGAGCAGGAAATATAAATTAAAAACATAAAGAGGAGATTCCACGGGGAAGGAGGCCTTCAGCAGCCCAGATGTTCTGGGAATTCTCCAGTTTGTCAAGAAAGAAAAGTAAATTGGGAGGTTCTGGGTCTAACTCCCAGAGGACTTGTTGTTCACCATCCTACAGAAACTACAGTCAAACTGAATAAATCGTGAGTCTTAATGAGACCTGAAAATGCATAAGAACCTCGAGTTTTTGTAATTTAACACTTTAAAATCCTAACTGTCTTCACAAATCACTGTTATGACATTTACAGCAAGGTTCCCAGAGGATGAATGCTACTCATTTTGGTGATTCCCGGGAGATTTTCTTCCTGCATTTTGTTCAGATAATCACAAGATGATTCCAAATAACTGCCATAAAATCTAATTTATGTCTGATGACTTGTATTATCTCTGCATTCCTGATTCTATGTTTTAAACACAACCCATCAGGCTGAACTGCTGCAAACAGATAAAACTAACTGTGCCCCCAGACAGACGTCCGTCTTTCCTCAGCTGGTTCCAACACATGGCAGCACTATGGATTTAGTGACAGCTTCTTTAAACTACTGTCAGCCTGAGATATTTGGCATCGGAGTAGTAGTGATGATGAGCAGGTTGTTTTTTAATGAAGGGCCTACTGAAAGGTCAGCAGGGGTCGAGGTGTTTTAATACCTGAGGAAGAATTTAGACAACTTGTGGGTCCACATGAGTCCCAAGAGATGTGGTAGACTTTGCCACAGTGTTTCATTTTACGACCGCCTGCCTTAAAGTCGATGTGTTGTTGGATGCCCTGGAGACGAAGATGTGAGCAGGATAGGAGACTGGGTGGCAGGTCGCACTGACCTCATTTTGTTATTTCACCCCAATCTAATGTTCTTGTTCTGACAGCTGGAAAAACAGCAGCTCACCAAACTGTCACATTTGAGTTGATGCAACGACTTTTGCAAAGATCTGCTCAGCTTTTGCAATCCTCTTTTAGATTCAGGACCACACGCATCATGGAAGAAAGATGAGAGCGTAATGAGAAGAAATCTGAGTAAAGCGGATAAAAAAAAAGCATGAAGCAGTTAACTGCATTACTCAGCAACAAGTGTATTGTGGCTGAAGAACGTTTCTGTTTTCTAATCGTTTCAATTACAACTATTATAACCTCATCACTTTTAGCTTTTTGCTGTTGTAGTTTATGCGGTTTTTTGGGAGCTTTTTCTGAAGTAGTTCCAATTTGTAAATGAACCCCCTCCCATCGCAGGATTGTATTTCTTGTAAATGAAGTGGAAAATTAGATAATTGCCTCCAAAGAACAGTGACTAGTGATCAAATAAAGAGTAACGGCGGCTTATTTGGATCAATTTGGTGATTTGCTCTTGTCTCGTGCCTTTGAAGGTCCATTTGACCTCAGGATCTGAGTGATGGGAATGCAGCCCTGCAGGCCAAGTCACAGCTCTGCAAAATCCCCCGAGTTCTCCAGCCAGGATGTCCTTACCTCCACTTTTCATCATGTCAAAAACTTAATCTGTATCTTTCTGGGCTGCATTAGACATCTGAGCACAGGCGTGGGATGCTGCAGCCTTAACTGTCTCCCTTTTTCCCCTCCGTGTTTAAATCAAACAAAACATGATCCGTAATGAGTTTCACAGCCACCCACCGTGCTGCGCGAACACCCCTAATTGCACGACCCACAGCAGCGCCGCGCGTAAATATCCAAGAACCGAAACAAGTGCGTAACAGTCCATGGCTGAGGAGAGGAGCAGACCCAGCGGGCTCGCTTCAGTCGCCAGGTCCCATTGGAGGTTAGGAGAAAAGTTAGAAACAGAACAGCCTAAACTTTCCTTCCCTTCACTTATGGTAATTAAAGCAAGTCTCCGCTCACTGGAGACTGTTTTCCTGTGCGGAGCGCGCAGGATGACGGAGCGTAGAAGAGGAGGGAAGACCCTCTCAAAACATTGTGTGTATACAAATCAATCAACCAGGAATCCCGAGCCGTTTAATCAGAGCTGGAATCCGCTCAGCAGTGTCTCAAGGACTGTTGGACTCACGGTTGGAGGCATGAAGACACAGGCCCCACAGTTTAAAATGAAGATGCAGTCAGGCGAAAAGCATCAGATCTGCAGTTCAGAGCAGCTTCCACGTGTTTAAGGGTCAAGTTTCTGCAAATGATCCAGAGTGAAGTGACTCGGTTGGAATCGGTTCCTTTAAATGAGCAAATGTCCTTTATCACAGCATGCAAAGGTCGCGAGCAGCTGAGGAGGAATTGAATGTGATGATAAAATGATGCTCATTGAAATGATTGCTAACACCAACTTGTCATTACAAGAAACAGCAGAAATCAGTGTAAATATCTTATTGGTTTGTGCTTTTTAGTGTAACTGGAGACTCAACTAAAACGTACATTTAATCCTGAGCTTTTCTGATCAGAAATTCCACAAATGCGTCCATCTTTCCCTTTATCTGAGAGGATTAGCATCAGCAAATGACAGGAAGCCTCCTCTGAACCTTCAGTCTCTTCATGTGACTGAGCGGATTTCCCTGCAGGAGGAGCATGAACCTGAAACAGAGGTCAACAGAGGTCAGCCTCCCCAGGGTAGAGTAAATATCAGGTGCTGGATGCCGCAGAGAACACATACCTTTCCACTAAATAAGAAACCTAAGTGGGGCAACGGGTGTTCTGCAGGAGCCTTTTCACTTTAACTCTGTGAGAAAGTCTCACAGACAGATGTATATTCCGGAAACCTGGTGTTATAAAGGCCACTTTACAGTGAGCCTCTAAAGAGCTCTTGGATTCTTAAAGAAACGAGAGGCTTTGAACTGAAGACCAACTTAAAATCTAAAAACTTTTATTTGTATTGAGTCAGTTTTTCAAAAACCGAGAAGCAAAATAAGAGCCAGAATATTTAGACTTTTATTTAGTTAATGAGAGAATGTATCAAAATCGAGCCTTAAAATCCAAAAATCATGTCTTGAATTTAATTTTTAAAAAATTGTCAAACTAGTGAAATTAATCTAAAATGACTTGCTTGGATTATCAAAATAATGAGAAACTTCCCCAGAAATTAACCAAAATATAGACTCTGTTTTACAGAATAATTAGAAAACCTTTTCAAAATGATCATTTCTCAGACTGAGTCATTGAAAAGCTATTTTTGGTTGTTGTTGTTCTGTGTCTCTGTGTTCTTTTTAGGTGTTTTTGTCTCATTTGAAACCTTCTGTGTCTGAAATTGGGTCATATTGGGCTCAGTATTATTGTTTCATGCCTTTTTGTTGTTCCTTTCTTTCTGTAGACATTTGTGTTCCTTTATGATTGCTTTGTGTCTCATTTTTGTTGTTTTGCATCGGTTTGGGGTCATTTTTACTATTGTTTCACGTTTTACATTTCTTATCATTACTCAGTGAAGATAGATAGATAGATAGATAGATAGATAGATAGATCGATCAGGGCTTTCTGTCAGAGAGGGAACAGAGCTTACTACAATGAAAAGATGTGAAGTAGGACCAGTTTCAAACCTGCACAGTAACTTCTCGTAAAGATTGCTGTACTTTGTCAGTTTGAATTATTTTACTGAAAGCATTGTTGTCCTGTTGTGTCTGAAATGGAGTGAAATCTGTTACAGTCATTTTGTTAATACTGTATGATGAAGGCAACCAGCTGCAGTCCACAGATTCAATCTTTATACTGCGAGCAGGACGTTTCTGCCCTCTAGTGGCCATAAATGGTATCTACAGAAAAGGTTAAGCTAGAGATATTAGAAATAACTGATACAACCGGTGGTGATTTTCAAAATAAAATGCAATTAACAGACCCCTGAGATGTTGTCCATGAACTGAAGTTTCAGATTTAAAAATGTCTTCTGAGAAGTCGAGCTTTCCTTCCGGATCTGAGCGTATGACGGATTTACGATTGATGAGTTTGGTCCATCTCAAGAGGAGCTGCTGAGGTTTCATATGAATCAGTTCCCATTAGCTTTGGTACATTTGGTCTGCCATCCTGCCTGAGCTCATATTAACTCTACAAATGTTGTACTCGTGTTAAACTCACTGTTGTTTCTGTTTTGTTCTCTGATGTCTGCAACAAATAAGTGTCATTAAACTGAAGTTCAACGGCAGACACAGGATTTAATAAAGCGTCTGCTCAGGCTGTTGGAGCTGTCAGCTGTTAGAATATTGGGTGTTGAAGCTCATGAATGAAACATTTTCATGCTTAACTCTCAAAGTAAAGAGGGAAATCTTCTCAGATCAGATATTTTAGGAAAGGAAAGGCAGAGTCGTTATGACTGAGGGCCCTCCTGTCATTTTGTCAAAACCACAAAGAATTAAAGAAAGAGTGAAATGCTCTAAGAAAGAAGTCTACTTGTTTGCTTCAACAGCTCAGGCTGTTAGCAGAAGGCTTTAAGTCTGAAAGGGATTTTCTGAAGGCTGAAGTTTGCTCTAGAAGTATCTCAGCTGTGTGCTCACAAGCTGTTAGAGATCAGTTTGGGAAGTCTGAGGGACTGAGTTCAAGTCTTTACCAGGTTCCATTTTGAAGGCCAAAACTAAAAAAAAAAAAAAAAAAAAAAAGAGAGACAAAAGCTTCAAGAAAGACCAAACTGCTGTCAGGAAGAATATCTCGGGCTGTGAGATCAGCTTGGGAAGGCAGATGGACTGAGTTCAAGCCTTTTCTGGTTCCATTCAAGTATGTCCTCAAATTTTGAAACCAACTCAAATGAAGAGAAAAAAGCTTCTGGGCGGACAATACTAGATTTGTTTTAAGATGGAGGTTTAAAGATTCTCCTCAAGTAACAACGGGGAATGAATGATGAAAAAAAAAAAAAAAACTTCGATGATTAAAAACTTTTAATACAACTACAAAAATGGACACAAAGCCGGCTCGCAAAGTATTTCACAGAGCAAATACAATGCTGTGTTCGGAGAAAAAGAAGCTGATACGATCATCTTCTGTGTGGTTGACAAAGTGACGTTTCTTCAAGTCTGTTCAAGCAGAGGATGTTTGAGCTTACAATGTAGAGCATGTCTGACAAGTTGATGCTGAGGGTCTCAATGGTTAAATGCTCTTAAAAGTAAAAAAAACAAACTCATCTTAGTCTCCACTTAGGGGTCAGCGTGGCTTTTTGCTGTAATTTCAGAACAGGAACATAAACACCAGCTGTTTCGGAATCACAAATCTGACCCGCATTGGGAGAAAGCGGCTCTTTGTTACACATGTGAACGTCACTGTATAAGTGCAAAATCTTTCTGACCCTTATTTGATCCCATACTCCACCCTCTCATATCAAACACACGTCAACCACATCACTAGAACATGCTTCTTCCACCTCCGCAATATCGCTGCCCGCCTCCACTGGCTCCCTGTTCAATACCGGATCCAATACAAGTCCCTCCATAACCTGTCCCTTTAGAAAAAGAGCGCTGAAATTGGAATGGATGCTTAAAACAAGTCAGCATAAAGTAGAAAAAAGGTCAGTGGACGGAATTTTTTTTCCAGCAGTTTTCTCTTTAATGAGCAATCACAGTTACAGTGTTGAAAATGTTACAATAGTGAATTACTTACGCTGTTATTCTACAGACAGGAATTAAACAACATGTGAAACTGTTGACTTTCACCTTATAGAAGTACAGGGGCCAGTGCAGCTTTATAATATCTACAGTCCGGAACACACGTCACCCTTACTGCAACCCATGTGTTAACACAGGAAACTGCGTTGGAGAAGATCGAAAAGCTCTGCGGAACAGTAAACGTCCATTGTTGTAGCACTCCTACCGAGATGTGAGGTGGAAAATTTACAAGCAACAGTTGAACCTACACTCATCCCCACGACAGGGACCGTGTTACTATAACGACAAGACAAGCTTCTAGGACACAAACACACATATACTGTACACACACTCTAAACACAAGAATACATGCAGAAAATAAATCAAACCATGCATAATAGTTAGCTGAACATAGTTCAGATTATTGGATGTGTCATAAGCACAATGCCATGAAGAGGCATTACTTTGGGCCCACGCTCAGGGGCCACACTGACACACAGTGCCAGGAGGCCAGAGAGAAGGCGCTTCTTCAATACACACAAAGGTTCCCTCTCACCAACCGCCCGTGTTATTGTACCCTTATTTATATTTGTACAATGTGACACGTTGGACAGGAAAGAAACCATTGGGCTTTATGTAGCTGGCTTCAGATGAATTGTATGACGAGCTCACGAGAATTAAATTCCCTTGTGGCCATTTTGAACTTTACATTGGACCTGAACGTATAATCTGAACGACTGTTACAATCAAATTGTAACTATTGGAAGTAGTCGCACTCTACCAGCACTCAATATAAAGGTAAAAGTGGTGTTAGCTCAGTAGCTTCAGTAGTTAAAAATTGAACCATTTTTCCTTGTATTTTGTTGTAGTTTCGATGAGATAGCCGGGGGTTTTGGCTCGCCATTTCGGATTGTTTAGCCTCAAAATAGTCACCAATCTCCTCGAAATCTCCTTGAAAGTAGAATTAGTTTGCTCATAAATGTAAAGTTACTTCAGAGAAGTGAAAAACAGAGGTCCCGCCTACATAATTTCATACATAACAAAGAAACGGTTCCTGAACAGCCTTCAAGCCTTTTCCTCCTTTCTATAATGACATCATGTGGTAACAAATTTACATACTGCTTGCCTAGTAGCTATTTGTCCACACACTAATGAGCACCTTTGTTAAATATGCCATTTTTTTTTACATATTAGCTGACTAATAACAGCAGGCTTTGCCTTTCAGGGGGGCTTAAAGAGACAGGAGTGAGAACTGAGCATTTCTAACAAAATGTGCTGCAACAACCTACAGTTTAGGGGAAGCTTTTTTCTTAATTTAATTATTTTTAAATGAGCATTATGTTGGCTCTGCTGCTTTCTTTTTTTTCCTTTTCGCCCAAAGATTTCCTTATTTACTATATCTTTTAAGGCAAAGACTTAGTGTTGAGTTTTAGCTGATTGTTACAGAAGTTCAAAATGGCCACTGTGGAATATCACACTGACGCAAATATAAGTTTCCTTTCAAACACGGTTGGGGTCTGTCCACTTAAAGGGATAGTTCGCCTCTTTTTACATGAAGCTGTTTGACATCCCATATTAGCAATATCATTTATTAAATTTGACTTACCCCCTGCTGCGTCCTGTGAGCAGAGTTCCAGCCTCGTTTTGGTGTTGACAAAGGTAGTCCGGCTAGTTGGCTGGGGTTTAAAAAATAAAGCTTTTTGCTTCTCAAAATCGTTCATCCAGCTAAAGTCAGACTCACAATCGCTTGGCACTATTTTCTCTCCCTTCATATCACTGCGTGCAGCTGCCTGCCGATAGCCGCGCCTGTTACAGTGTTTACTGCTCGGTCTGCACTTCAGTCTGCACGGTCTACACAGCCCGTAGTGATACGAAGGGAGCTAAAATAGCACCAAGCGATTGTGAGGTCTTGTTTTGAGAAGCAAGACGCCTTATTTTCGGGACCCTAGCAAACTAGCCGGACTACCTTCGTCAACACCAAAACGAGGCTGGAACTCGGCTCACAAGGCTCAGCAGGGGGTAAGTCAAATTTAATAAATGATATTGCTAATATGGGATGTCATACAGCTTCATGTCAAAAGAGGCGAACTATCCCTTTAACTCATGACTAACAAGAAAACTGATTAGCTCATAATGATACATTCTCTGTTATTTTAAGCGTAATTTAACATTACTAAAAGGCAGAGCTACATTTTGACTTAATATAGAGGCTTAAAGAAAAAGGCTAAAATGAACTGACCCCAACCTCAATGTGAAAAATAATTAACCTCTGATTTCAAATAGGCAGTCAGCCAGTAAACCAAAGCATACTACTTCAGCGATTTAACTGGAGCTCCTACAGAGAATAAGCCAGCTTTAAACCCAAAGGCGCAGGTAAAGCAGCTGCGATACCTAAACATAGTAGGCACACAGCTCCTTTTTTTTCAAAAACAAAACTGAAATAATTGTCTCAAAGCCATTTCCACTAGATTAAAAGTTGGAACATTTTGATTAGAACAAAACTGTTAATGAGTGCACTTCATCATATAGCAATACACCGAGAGTGATAGACAGGGATCAGACAAGTCTACGTACTGTATATAACATCAGCGACTTAGTTCATGATACAATTTGTATCAAACAAAGTTTTTCTCTGTCTAGCATGGATTCAGCTGGGATCTGCTACAGCCAACAGGAGGCGCCGTTACTAAAAAGCACAGCACCGTTAAATACATTTACAATACGTACATTTTTGATTTACCCATAACGAGTTGGTGTGTCTGTAGCAGATACCAGAGTTGACCCAAAATAAAGGGCCAGAGAGATAGAGAGAGATGTCCCTTACTAAAACTAAGGTACACACGACAGGGTCACCCATCTCTACAGCCACAACTCTGACCAAAAAACTGACGTCATCTCATAAAGACGACGAGCTTTTCTACACCCATTTTTACCAACGTGGAAAGAACACCCACAGACTGCACCACACACACACACACACAGATAGACATGATAACCAGACCTAAGTCAAATAGTAGTTTGAAACTGGATGAGGATTTAGATTAGATTAGAAAATCATGTCATTACTTGTGATAAGTGACATTTTCTTTACAGTAGTTACACATGCAAGGGAAACGTAGCCAAACACTGTTTGACTCAGGTTACAGACTAAGTATAGTGTATAAGTGTGTGTGTGAATTCCATAAAAATGTGAAACTTGTCATAAAGGTAGTGGAAATAATCCAGTAATCCCTTATTTCAGTCGTGTTAGATGTACGCTGTACCAGTCGCTACTTAGTGACTCGGCTGTGAAAATGAAAAAAGGTGCCTTTTGAATACGATGCATCATCCGTCTTGCATGTGAAAGACACATGATGCGACTAAATGAAAAGAAAAAAAACGTGCAGGTCTGGAACTAGGATCTACTCGTGGCTCATTTTGAGTCCGAAGTCAGATTTCCTCAAATGACTCTCGCTCATCTCAACCCTTGTTTAGTTGTTGCTGCACAGTAACCGCAGCTGCATTGTGGATTATCATTCATTGTCTCATGAAAGTCATGACAGAGCAGACCTGAAAACCACTGCTGATGCAAACCCCTTACAGTCTGTTTCTGACACGGAGGACTACATTTCCCTTTACTCCTCAGAAGCCCGATTTGGATTTCTCTGCGAGGATGGCAGCAGCCAGCTGCTGGGGGTCTGTGATGTGGGGGTTCCTGGCCATCACCCAGCTCACCAGCTCCGAGGGAAAAATGTTGCACAGGTTGATGTACACTTTCTCCCTCACGTCCCCATAGCAGCTGTGTGCGGGGGATTCTGGGTGCGGCGCCACGTAGGGGGGAGGGGCATGGGAGGGATGTGCCAGATGAGAGCTCTGAGGCGAATAAGACGGGTGAGGAGAGTGGGCCGGGGGCGGCGGGTGGTTTAGGAAATGTGTTGGGGACGGATGGAGAGCCGGGTGAGAGGAGTGGTGCTGGGTGTAGCCATCTTGCTGCCACGGAGGCGTGTGCCAGGATGACTGGCGTGTGTCCGGCAGGCTCTGATAGGCGGACGGCTCGTACCTGGAAGGCGGCAGCGGCAGCTGCCTGTAGTACGTGTCCCAGCTCGGTAAAGCTTTTGGACGGTAGTGATGGTGCGATGTTGAGAGATGTTCGCAAAGATGCGAGTCGGACACGCTTTCGGCTCGCGTGGGGGCCAGGCAGCGTCCAAGAGGAGAGCCGGGGGGGTGAGGGCTGGACTGGGGCAGAGACTGGTAGTCTCCAGGGCAGCTGGAGCGAGCAGCCAGCGGCTGGTGTTGGAGATGAGGGGGCAAGGGGTAGAGGGGCCGCTTCGGGGGAGCTTCTGGTGGAAGCTGATCATGAGCACAGCTCTGCCCACATGCTGCACTCATGTGGTAAGCGTGCACTGGGTTAGAAGTGTGGCTGTGCTGGATATTCGTGTATTCAGCAGGATGGAGACCGCATAACTCATGGCTCGATGTGACGTGATGAGAGTACAGCCGGCTGTGGGTGTTGGGGAAATGGACGCCGTCTTCGATCAAAGTGTCAGGAGGGCATCCAGGACACGACCTCTCACTGTAGGAGTCGCAACTGCTGCCGCAGCTGACACTGCTTTCGCTTCCGCATTCGGAGCCTGCTGAGCCCAACGAGCCGAGACGCAAGTCTGTGTCATTGGGGTAGCGGCAGTCCGGGCTCCGCCGGGAGGAGAGGCTCAGGCCAGAGTAAGCACGGGTCACTGAGTAGTAGCTTAAGTCTGGAGCCTCGCAGTGAGGGTAGAGGTCATGACTGGGAGCTGGTAGATGTGTCACCACTCTGGACTGTTGGTCCTGTGAAACGCTTAAACTCGAAGGGGGGCCTCCTGGGGCCGGGGACATGGTTAAACTGGAGCTGTTACTGCTGCTCTTCTGGCCCTCTGTGCGGCTCTTGGCCAGCAGCTTCTCCTCAGCGTCGCTGTATGACAGGGCTCGGATGCTGGGGTCCGACTGCCTTTTCGGGGCACCTTTTTTTGCCTCGATGCTGCCAGCTGGTACACTGTGGCTCTTTACCAGTCCGGTATCTCCTTGGTTCTTGGAGGCGACGCAGGTTTTGGCACTGGCACGCAGCTCGTCGGCCACGGCGCGCTGAGGCTGGGCCCCTCTTTCAGGGTGGTAATACTTACACTTGTGGCCGTAAGTGCACTTCTTTCCTGGAGTGAAAAGATGCAATTTCTCAGTTGTAGAACACAATTTCAATGCAAATTATGCCCAATGTGTCAAACAATTTGAAGACACCGGATTATGGCCAGCCTGACACGTTTACATCCATTTTAAAAGTCTAGTTTTGGTCGAGCTGACACAATATTTAGATTATTTCTAGTGACATGTCAATGTGCTTACTGAAACCTCTACACACATACTTACTATTGTGAAACAAGTTCTAATGTCTTTTAATCATAAATTAAAAAGGTTCTTTTTTTCTATCTATATGTGTATTTAGGTGGATTTTTTTTTTCCCATATCTGTTTTCTCACCGTATGGGCATGGCTGTTTCTTCTGCTCGGGCATGACGGGCCTTTTCCTAAGGAAGTTGTCTAAGCTGGGACCATGACGACCAAGGGGGTCATCTGGTGGCATGAATCTGAAAACAAGGCAAGAAAGGATTGAAAAAGATCACAGAATTACTCACTATAGTGGGTGCATATCTTTTCAATCACTTCTTTCCCTTTATGTCTAAATGTCACAATTCTTTTCACACCAGATCATCAGTAGCCAGCCCCCCCTCCCCCTCAACCTACTTGTCATTGACAAAAGAATACATGAGCAGCCGCTCGTCTATGAACTTCTTCCACTCGGGCTTCTCGTTAGCCAGGTCTCTGTAGTTGTCGTTGGAGACAATAATGCCGTCTGACTCATATGCCAGCTTGACAATGAAGCGGTCGTCATAGCAAACCACACGCCGACCTTGGACGCGGCGCGAGGGAGTGAAGACCAGGATTTTTTCCTTCTCAAGGCGACGCAAGATCTCTTGATCTGTGGAGGGGAGAATTACGGTGGGCTCAAAGAAAATACCGCGGGCCGCATTGTTCGACTTGCTTCTTGTACGTACCTGTTATAGGGGCATCGGGGCGGGACTGCTCTTTCCTCCACGCAGGCACAAAAACTGTGATGTTCTGATGACCACGTTCAAGAAACCAGTCTACAGCCAGCTGGATGCCCTGACAGGAAAACACCTCCTTGTTGCCATGGCTACAGAACACAGCAAAGAGGTGAAAAGTAAAATGTCTTTTAATGTCTGCACTCTCAGCATTTTTTTAATCACCACATATACTAAAAAAAAAAAAAATGCTGTGTGAAAAATCCAGAATCGGCTTTCATTATAGGCTGCTCACCTCATGGCTACGTTACTGCCGTCCACCACGATTGGCCGCAGGTTGTCCTGGTCACACGCGGAATCTGAAGGACAGGGGGAGTCTGACCGCTGGCTATCCAATAAATCAGAGCAACCACAAGAGGATGAGGAAGAAGAAGTGGATGAGGTAGAGGATAATAATCCAGCTGGCTGCTCACTTTCAGTCTTGGTGCCCAGTTTGACCAGTTCTCCCAATATATCATTGATGAGGGTGTCTGGGCCGAGCTTGGATAGAACCAGTCGCACCGTCTCCGCAGAGTAGCCCAGCTTCAGGGCAAAATCCAACTTTGCCTGGTACTCTTTCCCTACCGCCTCAGGCTCTAGCTCTGATGTGGAGGGCTTGGGTGGAGTATCGGGTGGGGGCTTACATGAGGACTGGGCAGGCAAATCATCCTCAACCGGTGCTGAAAGTTCAGATGGGGGCTCGGGAGGCCCCTCGGTACCTAAGTCCACACATGGGGTTCGGCACAGCGGCTGGTGGGTGTTCTTACCGTGAGCGGATGCACCCTCTCCTCCATCAGAGTCTGTGGAACTGGACGATGGTGCAGGTTCACATTCTACATCAGACCCACCATTTGCTTCTGGCAGTGCTGGTGGAGGGGAACTGGCTGTGGTGTTGGTGCCAGAGCTCTCCCCCTGCCCCTCCATAGCAGGGGGTCCGTCAGCGCCGCCAGCTTGCCGGTCAGCCCCCACTAAGTGGAGATACTCCAAATCCAGCCCCAGGTCGAGGATTTGGCCTGCTCCTGCCTCCACATGGTCCTTCTGGCCCATGAATCTTTCGCAGACATCCAGCACACCGGGCTGAGTACGGCCCCCTTACAAACCTCGACTCATTAGTGCCTAAACAAAGAGAGACGGAGACGAGTTTGTCAGTGAGAGACTTGCATGAAAACAAAGCAGGAAAAAATAAGACTGTATAACTTTTTTTGTAATGATGCTCTTAGACTTGATTTTTATTGTTTAATATATATGTTGACGTGACATAGATGCCGGCAGGGTAACTCCCTACTTAAACTTAAATATGTAAATGAGAAATATTTCATCTGCTTTCAAGCACCCACTGCAGTGAAAGGCACAGTGACTGCATTTCTTTTTACGATCACATTGAGTCAATACGGTCATTTTAGGAAAACCTGACTTCTCTTTGTTTTCCTGTAAAGCTCCGAGCTGATGTCCTTCACGCTGGCTCTGAATGGCTGTCTGGTACAGACTCTACTGAGGCGCGGGCAGGCAGACACAAAGGACCGATGGGGCCCCTCATCCTAATTAATGGACTCCCGCGTTTTTGGTTTTTTTTTCAGGCTGGCCTTGGGTGTGCTTTTAAAAAAAAAAATCCATGCCACAGCACGTTGATCAACAGGGTAACAGAGGGTGAACTATTAAAACAGACAACAAGCTGTTAGCGCTTGGGCTTGGGCTACAGCTCCCGCTTCTCCCCCCCTCCCCTTTTATTCTACCTGGTAATTAAAGGCCATATGCTTCCAGCCGCTGTGGTGCAGGAGTCACTCATTAAAGCAGTGAGCAGTCCGAGGCTGCGAGCTGGTCAGCATATATATACATATAAGCCAAGGACATGATATCAGATTAAAGGCAACGCTGCAATTAAATTACAGCAAGAAACTGAAACCGATGTTGCACTCTGGAAACATGATGTCATTCAAAGTTTCAATAGCTACAGAATTAAGAAACTTTTATCTGTTGCAATACTGTTGAATTCCTTCTTGGATGCAACCAAAAAAAAAAAAAAAAGCAGGATACCTGACGTCTAAAACGCTCGTCTGGTTGGATTTAGCATTTTTCCAACCCCAGAAAACAACTCCAGCATTATCTGGACAAAACAGATGATGGAAGGGGAAGTGACTTCAAGATGGAGGGAGGAGAGGGCAGGGGAGGGGAGACGGGTGGAGTGAGTGTGCATTTTATGTAAAAGGGTTGCCTAGCAACGAGGCTGAGCTACTGTTGCTAAGCTACAGCTGTTGAAAGCATCCCCCCCCTTCCAAATGCCAAGACAGAGGCTGCAGCGTTCAGCCGGTGACCTGCCACACACACACACACACACACACACACTATAAAAGGTCTTATGTGGGGGGGTGGATGGGGCCTAAGTGTGCCTCACTGACAACAGACCCACAGGAGTGATTAGGATGGGGACCTTAGCATCAACCGCTGTGGGCGTTTCATGGTGCCTGCGCACAAATAAAAGTCCTCCACCTGGCAAGGTGACTCACGCTGCTGTGAAAGGAATGCAGCTACTAGAAACATTTCGCACACCCATGCCACCGGTGATTAGCTAAACTGATGCTCCTCTCTCTCAAGCCAGTTTGAGCAAAAGCTTCTCATCTCGGCAGCATCCTCAAGTCTCCAGGTCTCCAGGATACAAAACTCAAATTTGGCTCATCTGCCAACGATGGGTAGTAAATTCCCCACCTGAAGCCTCGTTAAACCGGCCACAAAACCGCATTATGTGCAATCCAACCAAAACTTGTTGGCTCCAGTCGTTAGTATTTACCCTAAACTAAAACTTAATCTTTTTTAGGTAGATATCAGATTAACAGCTTTAGTCAAAACTTTAATAAACAACTGAATTACATTGTTGTTAACTTGTTCATTCTTCCCCAAGCCTAAAAACAGAGTAGAGAGAGCCAAATCAACATCATCTGATTTGATTCACTCACATCACAATAGGTGGACACAAAGTGTTAGCTGGTGCCAATAAAAACACAGTGTGTAATTTCAAATATTTCACCCAAATTCATACATCTGCCAATATCAAAACTTAGTCTTCGGGTATTTAAAAAAAAAAAAAGGGGAAAAAAGCTATTCATGATGAAAGAGTATGATTTAACTACTTCAGTGTTTTCAAAGCACGTCTAGGCTTTGCATAAGCAACTGATCAGAAACAAAAATCACAATGTAAGCAGCATATGCAACCAACAGAGATAGAATACCATTTACACACACGAGTGCCAGAATCCAACCCAGCATTATTACTATGGATCACTTTACAAGGGCCCAAACTCACATTCCCATAATTTTGTCCAACCAACCAGTCCAAACCCAGATATATTTTCTCCTAAAACAGGTATAACTAAGAACAAACTGAGTAAAATATTGGTTAATCCAAAATGGCAGGTACTGGATCTGTCAATTTTGTCCATTTGACCAAGTAGCTTTTTCTTTTTTAAACAATCTAAATAAAAGGTAATAATAATAATAATAATAATACCGCTGGCCAGTGCGTTTGTCACTATTAAAGCCTGTTAAGAGTCTTTTCATTAGCCCATTTTAAAAGTTGTCCAGTTGTTGTGTGCTCCTCGCCCCACTGAACCTAAACACTCAGTGCATGGTGGGCCTCCCAAATCAGGCCCAGTTTTAACGGATGAACGGCGGAGCTGCCTCATCACACCATCTCCAGACCTCCGAGCCGAGTGGGTGCATCTTTCAAACATCAGCACGGCGGCTCCCACACACAGCAGCGCGGCTGGGTTTGATGGAGGCAGCAATGAATATGTAACACAGTCCTTAAAGCTCCTTTGTGTAAGTGTGTGAGCTCTGCGCAAGGGAGGGAGGAAACAGGTTTGAAAGGCGGTTTGGGAGGGACCACAAGGGGGGGGGGGGGGGGGGGGGGGGTGTCTGATGGTGCAGCACCACATGCCCAACACTGTGCAACAGTTAGTGTAAAAGAAAAAAAAAGACAAACAGGGAGGGTAGAATAATCAGCTGAGGATGTGTGTGTGTGTGTGTGTGTGTGTGTGTGTGTGTGTATTCATCTAGATGGCGCGCTGGGCTTTCCCTGTCAGCAGCAGGGCAACAGATGTCTGCTGAGCGGTACCCGCAACTGGCGCCTCTACTACACACACACACACACACACACACAAAACATTCTCTGAGGCCAACAGAGAGCTTCTTGCTTCCTCAAAATAAATCATTTTGGCTCCGTTTCCCCACCCAACACAGGCCGCCTGACTCTCCTGCATCAGGTTTCACATCGACGCAGCTCTCGCCGTTTAACTTTTGACCAACTGTCATAGCCGTGCAGCAGCTGCAGACTCCTGCAAGGTTCAGGCTGCAGAAGTCAAAAAACGTCAAACGCTTCTTCTTACAAATCTGGTGGTTAAACTGACAGTTCCATGTCATGACCAGGTAACACTTCACATCCGAAAAACCAGAATCAAAAACACAGAAAGTGGGCCGCATCCTTTTCCCTTAACACTGAACCTCCCCCTGAGAACGAACACAACTTTGACCCATGTCTAAAAGTAAGTATGTAGGTCCGTTAGTGCTTGAGTTATTTATGATGCTGCAGCCCAGGACAGGCCCGGCCAGACTGAGGACAAGCAACCTGTCACGCAAGTCTCTACTGAAGCTGGAGTGTTTATCACATCAATGAGCTTAGTATCGGTGCAACAAGGTTAATAATAATAATAATAATATTAAATACATTCGACAAGACCAGCCATAAAAATGTATAGATTAAAAAAAAATGTAAAGAATAAAAATCAGAGTTGGAGACTTCATCCCACTTACCAGACCAAAAAACATCAACAGTCAATCAAGAAGGGGAATTAGATCATCTCATGCTGAAATCCTTAAAGAGCAGATGAGAAAACTCTGCAAGTGAAACCGAGATGGAACAAATCCCCAAAGTTGCCAAATCAGCTGCATCCACAGCTGCTGCAGGTGAAAAGCAGAGCGTCCAACTCTGTCTGTCCGAGTGTCTTCCAGAGACGGTTTTTTCCCCTTCTCTGCAGAAGCAGCCAAGGTGGACAATGAGCGGCAGGACAGATGGATCAACAATGTCTGCCATTCCATCGTTGAGAGTGGCCGCTTCTCCACCTATCAGAGCGCAGCAGCCTTACAATGAGGCGGAGGGAGGCGAAGGAGGTAGAGGGGAGTGGCTGTGGGCAGATGCCTGCAACAGCCAGCTTCCCCAAGGCACGCGTACTTGGTGTGCACTCGCACACACACACACTTACACAAGCGTGCACAGTCCTCTCCTGAGCCTGAAAGGGCTTCCCCTGTGTGGCCGATGAATCAACGAGGGGCGAGCGGCTGAACAATGGAGCTGCACAATGGGAGGCTCCGGAGGGCAGCTGCAGTGTGAGGGCTGGTGCTATTACAGCCCGGGGCAGCAATGGAGAACACCTGGCTACAGAGCGCCACAGTCACTCTCCTCTCTTTGTCTCGGGCTGGGGGTGGTGGAGGCCGTGTTGGAGGGGGGGTTTCAACAGAAAGAAAGGACCGAGGCTGGCTGAAAGACTAGCATGGCCTTTAAGATAGTGCAAGAGGAAAGAGCAGAGTGTGGCTGAGCTTAAAAGAGAAAAGGGACAAGTGTGTGGGGGGGTGAAGGACATCAAAAAGTTTTATGTCCCTCTGAGTATGAGGGGGCAACCTGTTCTGCATTGTTGCGGCACACTTAGGGCAGATGACTCGGAAACACAAATCTTGGCTCTTGTGTCTTTTATGCGATTGTGAAACCCAAAGAAGCCTCGATGTGCCAAACGCAACAAAAAACATAGTGAACGAGAGCAAAACAGAAGACGCCAAAACGTTGTGGTTTCTGCAATATCCTGTTGGTGTGTTTTGCATTTCAGAGCCGCTGCATTAGCATAATATCCAGCTTCATGGTAACCAAATCTATGCTTTCTTGTGCAAAACACAGCAAATACAATACGCAGTGAAGAGTTGCCTATACACAGCCAGAGGGTGGACTAAAAGAGGTCACCGCGTTACGAGAAAGAGGAACAAACACCTTTACGAACCACTTTAGTCCAACAGGAAGCTGGAATACACACACAATATGCAGCCGTGTGGGACTATATGATGCAGACTGGATAAAGCTGCAAAAAGCTTTACTAAATTTACACAGCAAGCCAAAACAAATTGGTATTTGCTTTGTAACAAACCAAATATAGTGTCAAGCAAGCAAACACAGCCAAGCTGATAGCCAAAGTGTTTTCAGCAGCCAACTCTTCTGTTCGTAACATAAGAAAAAGTAGAACAGGGTTGGCCAAGGCCAAGAAAACTGCTGGTAAGGTTGCACGTGAAACAAATCAAAGCTCCTGTTTGATCGTAAAAGGGCTTCAGGAAGAGTGAGCAGACTCAGGAGCACTATAAACATTAAGTAGTGACAAAGAAAAGAAAAACTAAATAACATCCTGCACATAAGACCCCAAACTGACGCTCCTTTGCAAAGTAACTGAGGGATACAGCTCGGATAATGAATTATTTAATCTGTGAAATGGAGAAAAATGCATTCACTACCGCATAAGTCAAAATGTCCACAACTAAAAAGATGAAACTCAAGTAACAAGCTGATACGAGCAGGAACGGTGGCAATTTCAGGACCATGGAAAAAATAATTACATACAATTACACTCAAAAATAAAATACAGCTCCAATATAACTTCCAGTGACCAACACAGAACATATTTCACTCATAAATCTGAACAAAAAAGCAGAAGCAGTGTCTGAAAAACTAATCGCAGCCTTACTGCTTCTACAGGCATTTAGGTTACAGCCAGGTGCTGCTGATCAAACGTACCTAACTGAGCATCATCAGGTGTGAGCACCTCTATAAAAGCAGAAGTTCTGTCAGTTTGCTGGTTCAGAGCATTCAGGTGTGTGTTAACACAATGCCAAGGAGGAAAGACATCAGCAATGATCTTAGAGTCGCTGCCCACTTATTCGGGGAAGGGTTATAAAGTTCATTTCCAAACGATGCTACAGTGAAAAAAGGTTATTAGAAAGTGGAAAACATTCAAGACGGCTGCAAATCTTCCCAGGAGTGGACATCCCAGCAAGTTCACCACCAAGGTCAGACCCTAGAGCTACATCTCAGACTCTACAGGCAGAGCCGGCCCAAGGCATATGCCAACTATGCGGGCGCTTAGGGCCCCCACGCCACCAGGGGGCCCCGAGAGCAATTTTGAATTTAATTTTGATTACAACTTTATTTTTCTGTAAGATAATGTGAATGTCATTTGATTCTATTTTGTATTTGTATTTTGAACATTTTGCACACCATTGCACATCTGAAAGAAATTAAACTATTTAACGTGTTTACTATAAATGCAGTCTCCAGCCTGCTGATGTTACTTTCAAATAGTTAAATTAATGAGCCATACTTATAAGTTTGCTATCCCATATTTATGAGTTTGCTATCCTTTTAAGGTTAAAAACAAGAATGACACCTGTATAATGTAAGATGATTACAAATAATGCTAATGATTGTGGGTCCGTTACACACATAACAGTGTAGCCTATGGAATAATGAGGCATCTGGAGCTGAGGTGATGGTAGGGGGGCCCCAAATTAAATTCTGCTTAAGGCCCCATAAAGGCTTGGGCCGGCCCTGTCTACAGGCCTCAGTTGGCATGTCTGATGTTAATATTCTGGACAGTATAATAAGAAGTAAGCTCAACAAGTACGGCTCGTTTGGAAGGGTTGCAGGAGAAAGCCTCTTCTCTCTAAAAAGAACATGGCAGCGCAGCGCAAGTTTGCAAAGCCGAAGTGTTCTAGAGTCAAATGTGAGGTCGTCTGCCCGACAGATAAAGCTCGGCTGAAACTGGGTCATCCACAGGACAAAGATCCCAAACACAGCAGCAGATCTACAGCAGAATGTCTGAAAAAGGAAAGAATCAAGGTGTTGCAGTGGTCCAGTCAGAGAGCTGTGCACGAACCAATGCTGCAAACCTCAATGAGCTGAAGCAACGCTGGATGACTTTTTAGTTGAGTCCTGATGAGTAGAACCTTCTTCACATCTGTATGTGAAATAGAAAAACATCAAATCCTCACTTCTAACCTGCTAATGTTTCAAAATGTTGCTGTGGTAAAGACAAAAATAACTATTTACTTTTAAGCAGAGCAGCTGTCTAAATAGCAAAGACTGACCAAATTAATCAAGTAATCATCCCAGCTCCCAGTGTAAATATTTGAACAAGTCCCGGAAACTACACGCGTCCCTCCCATCTCAAACAACTTATAGACTTTCAGTCGTTTCAAAAAGCAGCTATTGTAGCTGCCATGCCCATAGAAACAGTTTTAAACAGAAAGTTCTGCCAACAGAAATGTTCATTCAGAAAGACAAGATGACATTTCCAGCAGAATTGATCTTGGCAGCAAGAAGTCGGCGAGTAATCTCAAACAACAGAAAGTAGTCCACGGCGTCGGTGCGCTGTAGTGTGCGCTCTCTGTCAGCTTACCAAGGAAAATAACTGTTTCTTTCAGCTTTGTGGGGCTCAAAAGAAAAAAAACAACAACTGCCTGATTGAAACGTGCTCCGAGTCCGCTCGCAGAGTCGAGATGAGGGAAGTGGGGAGAAATGCACCAGCTGACCCAAACAGACAGACAGGGGAGCGCTCTGCTGGCCATCTGCCCCGACAAACAGGTGTGCTGCTCCCAACAACTGCAGCAGCAACACGGCCATCACTGCTACTTAGCCAGGCCGAGAGACGGCGTTCACTCTGAAGGTTTCCAAGTGTCTGACAATAACCTAAATCCACTCAATATCACTTACATTACAGTTAATTACTGCACTTACAATAAGCAACCGACCCATCACTGCAGCCATAAAAAGAGGAGATTTGCTGTTTCTAATGTATTGAATATGGAAGTCATTTGGCTTTGGACTGTTGATAATATTTGAAAGGGCTTTTTTTTTTTTTAAATCATTTGAAAGCATTTTTGTAAACAAACCTTCTCGCTTGTTGCACCAGGAACTAGGAAATGAGTGGATTTATTTTGCATGAAACGTGACATTTTATGATCAACCATTAGCAAATAGGAGTCACGAATGACCATTTTAGTTGATTTTTAAGTGTTGGACCTCAACGCACACAACCAGAGGCGCACCTTGTCAACAAGCAAGGCAGGCAACTGCTTGGAGCCCCGAGCCACTAGGGGGCCCCCGAGAGCTGAGGTGCATTCAATCAAAGATTGTCTAGTTACTTTATAAACTGTCTCAAACAGTGGCGAACGTTTGTGGTGAACATGTTTTCTTTGAACAGTTAAATTTATATGATTTAGTCAAAGATTGTCTAGTTAACATGTCTTTGGATCTGGAGGACATAGTATCAGCATTTGCACAAGCCAAGGCCCGTAAGCAGCATTTCTAAAAGCAGTGCATACTGTAAATTGGGCTTGTGAGGAACTTACTACTATATATACTTTGTAAATATGTACTGTAAATATTTTGTACAAAGTTTATATTGGGTTTTCAAAGTAATTTGTGGTATTTTATTCAATTTTTTTTTAATTTTATTATTAGTCTTTTTTAGTTATTTATTTATTCTTTACATATATATATTTAAAAATAACAATGTTTTTCATGTTTGGAACATGTTTGGAATAAAAAGAGGTTTTATTTCACACATTTTTCGTTGGTGTCAGATGTTTTGGTGACGAACACTGGTCGGTAGGGCCCCCTGGGATTTTTTTGCTTGGGGCCCCCACAGACTCTAGAATCGCCACTGCACACAACCAATCATTTCTGAGTGCTATCCAGGCAAAGGTTTGGGTAACAGAAGGAGACATTTAGCTCTTGTGAACTCTCTGACCCATTATCTGAACCCAGCCCTGGCAACAATCAACAACAACAGATCCAGAATCAGTCCAGTAAGGAGATCATGGTAACGCAACAAACGTGCAGGTGTAGCGCACATCAACTTTATGTCTGGGGGAAAAAAAACTTTGGGGTTTTTCAGGAAGATCTCCTGCATTTGTCTCGTTTTAACTGCAAAATGTGACAGCAGCATCCAGGCATTCTGTTTTAGACTGGAGTCAGGGGGAGGATGCTCAAAAAAGGAAGGAAAAGGGTGATCTAAAACCCCCTCGTGGGGTTGGGAAGCACAGCTGTTCGGCTCGTGCTAACCCCCTCTCCACCCTGCCCATCAAAAGCCTGGACTGCTACTGGTCTGATCCTGAGGGAGCCACAACAACTGCTGCAAAGACACAGCTGTCAGTACGAGATGAACAGCGGACAACAACACTCAACATGTATCCCCCGGAGAAAAACACGAGCTGGTGTTTGGCTCAGGCCTTCCTCACTCCAGAGCACCCAAACTGCCTCATCAAACAACGTTTTAAATGTCCACAAAGACAACAACAACAGCCCTCCAGCCGCTGCCTGTTGAAGAAGCTGCACAAACTATACTGCCGGTTTTTATGGGGGGGGGGGAATGCGCAGGGGCGTGCACGGTCACCGCAAACCAACACCGTCACGACCTCTCCACACGCGCCAACCTGCAGCTCCATCCGGCCAACAAGTTCGCCGGGCCGACGCCGCATTCAGACGCTCACCTGGTCAGGGCCGCCGCTGGAGCCGCACGACGAGATTTACTCGAAAACGAACAAATCTTCCCATCGTGTGCAGGCGACGTGAAACATCCGGCTGGGATGCGGCGTGACCCAACTGAGCTGCGTCAAGTTAAAGCAAGCTGGTTCTTCCGGAAACGTTTCAAAGTAAAAGCAAGTATGTTACATTGGTTTAGTTTGGTGAACGGACACAGAAAACTAATATATTATATTATATGTGGTTCCATTTTTACAAAGGGTGTCTACCTGTACAGTTCCCCTGTTCTCGTCTTGTTTTTTAATATTTAGGTCTTCGTTTTCGTAAAAAATAAATATAATACACAAACTGAATGTTCACCACGTCATGGAGTATGAGGAGAGTAGCCTGGAAAACCAGCGCCAACTGCTGGACGGCAAAATGTTTTGCCTGCGGTTGGGTCTGGCTTCGAACCACTTTTCATTTTGAAAATACTGCCCTGAATCTGGCAGATGGCAACTAAACCAATCACAACGCAGAGATGTGTTTTGAATCAACGCGGGCGGGGCAGAGGGTTCTGGGGCGGGGTTTTGAGGGAGTGACGACAGAGCAGTGCGACGTTGGGCAGTGGAAGCGAAAGCACAACAAGAAAGATGGCGGCGGCAATGGAACAGCGCTCGTTCACAGCCCCTTTACAGAGACTCTCTGGCTCGTTTGATTCAGCCTTGCTGAAGTTGCTTCACTTGTTTACATACAGTCCCCTCCCACCAAAGCTTTCTGTCGCGCTTACTACGTACGTCACAGTCAGTTGCGCTGATTGGTCAGAGCGTTGGCCTATAGCCACAGACACGGTTTGAAAGACAACGGGTTGTGCTCATCAACAATGTTCCGTTGTATCCATTCATCGGAGCCAGACTAAATTAGACATCCAATCCATTTAGGCTGGTTTATCAGGCTATGAGGAGAGGCTTCTTAGACACTGTCAAATGTTTTTTAAAATCATTTTAAAGTACGCAGGAAAATAAAGGATGACGCATTCGGGTTAACTTTATTAAACTTTAAGCTCTTTTAGAAAGACTATGGGCGTTAGGTGTGCGACGGCGCCATCTTGTGGTGAAAAGTTCAAATAAAAGACCCGAATGATTTTTTTTCTGGATTTACGTCAACATATCTGGGACCGGTTCCTCCAACAATGAGGGTCAGTAGAACATGGAGCCTGAGAAGAAACGCAAGGAAGTGAAACAAGCCCTAAAAATAAACAAAATGGCCATACTTTTGTTAGTTTACTCAAATGACCTGTTCTCTCATTCTACCCTTATCTCATTAACGCTTCACTAAGAGGAAAACTTAGTTATATTCAAATGGTTTATCTTATTAATGAAAACTTAGTCATATTCAAATGGTTTATTAAGACCTATTATCACTGTATAAACCTTAATATTTCCTCTCAGATGAAAGTTTTTTTACCCAATTCCCCTTTAATTTAATTTATGGACCATTGAACGGCTTCTTATATGCTTCCTCTTAGAGGAAAGCTTATCCATGTTTCTGATCTTAATAATGCTTCACTAGGAGGCGAACTTAGTCATATTCATATACTGAAGATCTGTTATCATTTATTATACCAACCGTTCTGTTATTAGCTATATTTTTAAATGCTTCCTCTTAGAGGAAAGTTTATCCATGTTTGTTAGTTTACTCAAATTACCTGCTCTGTATTTCTGTGTTGTATTTTTTATGTCTTTATGTAAAGCACATTGAGTTGCCTGTGGTATGAAATGCGCTATATAAATAAAGATTGATTGATTGATAGATACTTGCAATGATAATAACACTAATAAAAAAAAAAAAAAAAAAAAAAAAGACTTAACCAAAACCTTTCCACAAAACTACCATGAAGAGATGAGAATCTAATATTCAATTAATCACTGAAAAGCAAGTTGAAATGATGCAAAACATATGCAGCATCCACAGCTGAACACAACGATCCCCCAACGTTTTGGCCCTTTTACACATCATTGTGCTCATTGTTTCTTAATCTGCTCGTTTGAACAGAAAAATGAAAAGAACAGAACAGTGTTAAATTGAATTAAACACACTTTCTTTAATAGAGACTACTAAATAACTAAACATTTCTGGTCACCATTGATCGGTTTTGCACATCAGTTTGGATACATTTTAGCCCATTCTTCAGTTCAAAACAGCCTGAACTCGGGATTTTTGGTGGGTTTCCTCACATTTTGCTTGCTTCAGATCCTTCAGCAACTCTTCTGTTGGTTTAAAGAGAATTTTTTACTCTACCCATTCCAAAATATTAACTTTATTCTTCTCAAACTAATCTCGGGTAAAACTTTTCTTTTTTTTTTGGTCATTGTCTTGCAGCAGGACCTACATTCTATAGAGATTTAGCTCAGGGACTGACTTTTTTAACTTTTCTTTTATGATTTTAAGTTAGAATTAAAAAGAAACTACCACAGAGGTCTTGTGCTAGACTGCAGTTAATTTTCTCCAAACATAACCTCTCTTGGTTAAACCAGAAAGCTCCATTTTGGTCTCTTTAGTCCTCAGAACTTTTTTTTTCTAACAGTATGTTAGCCCTACATGGTTTTTGGTGATTTTAGCTGTGGCAACCCCCTTTTTTCCGCCCCTAACAGTGGAATCTTAAACAGTGACATTTGTCATTGTGAGAAAGGACTTGCGTAACTTGGAACTTACCTTGTGGCTCTTGTGGTGATCCTTCTGGGGCCAAATGAGGAGGCGGCCTTGGCTTTCTCTTGCATTTCTTCCATTTGTACACAGTCTGTAACTGTGGATTGGTGACATCTAAACTCTTTAGAGATGAAATACGCAACACTTTCCACCCTGATGAGCATCTGCTGTTGCTCTGAGGGACTCAAACACGCATCGGTGGGGCCATTTTGCAGCGAAAATTCTATTTATGCGAAAATATGGGCAATTCTTGGGCAAATAATTGACACCGAACTGTAAATTACTTCTGATTTTATTCAATGAAGGGGAGAAAAAAAAAAGAAGACTTCAGGAAAATACAGTGATTTCCATTGTACACACAGAGAGGACATAAATTAGATGCATGGCAGAGAGACGATTGAGGGGAGACGTGTCACCTGGGTGGCAGGAAACAAGCGCTTCCACACAGCCGGGGGGGCACACAGTGCACTGCGCAGGATGAAGAGGAATCAGTGACTCGTGAGCGACGGTTGGTCGTCCCTTTTCACAAACGTCTAAATGATAGTACAAAAAGGGAATAATACAAAATACAAAAACCGGGATAAAACCGCCCTCAAAATAAACCATAAATATTCATATCGACGCGCGTCGGTTTGACAAAACAACTGCTTCTGTAAACATTTTGAACATAAGGTGTGCATTACAATTTAAAAACCACTGCAGTCGCATACTTATCTGAAGGGATACATAATAAAAGTTGCAGAAACGAGACTAAAAACTAAGTCAGAGTTTAAAAATATGCCGCTTAGTTTGCGCCGTCTAAAGTGGTTCTGTAACACTGCTATTAGAACGTGGGATTTCTTTTTTTTGCCTTCTTTGCTTTTCACAGACAATGAGAGTGTGAAAGCATCTAATTGTGATGTGTTGCTCTCAGCAGGCCCCCCAGCACCTCCTCAGACAGTGAAGGCACCACCTGAGAGCAAAGGTGGAGCTGCATTGACATATTCACACATAAGCCGAGTCGCATTACTGGCTCTGCGTTTGGCAGAGGAGCGAGTTCTCAGATGGAGTGCAGTTAAGGTTGGGTGTGTCTTCAATCCAGACTGGATTAAGTAAACTAGCACCACCAAATGTCAGAAAAAAAAAAAAAAAAAAAAGAAAGAGGTCAGACACAGAGTCACATGGCTGGTTTAGACTACAGTGTTCCTACAGCAGACAAAATCCAAATACCTTAAGTTTTGAAGATGTGGATTTTGAGAAATTTTAAAATCAGCTGGACAACCTAAGGCAACCGTTTAGCTACGCATGAAGCTAAAGACTCCTTCGAAGCACAGAGCTGGATGATCGTACATGTGACATATCACGAATGTGCAGATGGAGGACAGAAAGTGAGCTCCATCCACACTGCCCTGGTTCCCGTGCTGCCCACCATGCTACCTTAATGGCCACCTGCTAATTCTGCTCGTCTAATTCACAGTTTAATTTAGCCCTACTCAGAACTGACGTGAAAGGAAAAATCCACTTTTAAAAAAGAAAAAAAAAAAAAGAAGAGCTCATTAGCCTCACATTTCTGGGTCGGTCTTGTTGGCGTGTTTATATATTTCCAGTGGAGCAACAGCCAGTTGACCACAGCGGCTAATCGCAAAAACTTCATGACAAAACTAAAGCCCTAAAAAGTACAGATTACAGATAAATAGTGTGGATTTTTCCTTTGCAAATCATCTATGCGTGTGTGCTGTCTCGTTTGCGCTTAATTCATATGCGGCAAGTCGCATACAAAATATACAGTGTATTAAAAAAAGAAGAAAAGAAAAGTAAAACCGGGGCTAAGTGTCATGCCATCATAAACGGGGCTACTTCTGTCCGACATAACCTACAGCACATGAGGCAATGTGGTAAAAGTGTCTAGAAAACCTTCGCGAGTGTATAGTTGGTATGTACAATCTGATATCCAGTACCCTGTATTGAACAGATATATCAAGAAGGTCCCTTAAGAAGTCTTCACTATAAGGAGGTGAAGGCAAAAAAAGTGAAGACACAGAGGCAAATTTACACATCAAGCACCATCTATGGGAGGACAACTGAACTAAGTGTTATAGTAACATGCTTGACATGGAAATCTTCACCTGAACAGGGCTGGGAATAAACACAGCTACACTCAAGTTGTGGCACAAGAAGTATTCACCTTCTCCAATACAGCGTTGGCCGTGTTCAGCCATTCTTTGGCCTCTCAGACAAACACGCTTCGTCACTCACATACAAGATGCAAAGTTGTACTATGACACAAAGATCAACAGATACCACATCCCTCAGCGGCGGAGAAGGGGATCGGCTCCAAGGTCGGGGTGAGAAAGATCCGGAGGCTCGTCACGAGACATGGCGCCTCCGTCTCCTTCTTTTCATGATTACAGTCCAATCCGTGTTTTTTTTTTTGTTTTTTTTGTTCGCCCGAGCAGGTGAGAGGAAGCCGAGAAGCGTTCGGCAGCTCAGGCTCAAGGCCGTTTTCTCCATGTTGGTCGTAGTCGTCATCGGTTAGTCGCTGCTTTGGGTATGATCGTCACGTCGGTTGATGATGCAGGGCGGCGTCTACCAGCTCATAAGAGAGGTGCGTCCCAGGGTCATGAAATACACTTGGCTGGCACCTCCTTGACGCACAGAGGCAAAGAAGACCTGACGGAGCGGGAAAGATGAAAACAGGATTTACATTCGGTCCAGGCTGTCGGGCTTTGTGGTGGATCCTCATCTCGTCTGCAGCCACGCAGATTGACTTTCTTTTTAGAAACAAAGAAAAGCGGACAGAAGGAAACACAAATAAAGGAAGCAGCAGAGTTAGGTCCTCACCTTGTCGTTCCTCTCACAGAGGAATTTGAGTCTCTGGGCTCTCTTGTGCATAAATACGCCGTCCAGGTGGCCCGTCTCCACTGAGCGGATCTCTATGGCCTTCTCACCCCAGCCCATTATCTGGTTTGACCTAATATAGGCTGTCATAACGGAGGGCGTCACTATGACTGCATCGGTTTATTAAGAAGTAAAGAACTGCTTTTAAGGCACCAAAAAAACATCTGCTTACCCACTGAAGTTGGCATCTCTCCCCACTGCAGCACCACATCTTTGGTGATGCGTCCGTAGGTGTTGACATAGACGCCCTCGTCCTCGTAGCACACCAGCAGCTCGATCCCATCAGTGTTTGGCAAGATGATGATGGCATGGCACTGAATGTGGGTCTGGATCTGAAGACAAATAGAGAGTAAACAGTGTTTAAGAAAAAAAATAAATAAATAAATAACCCGTACGGTCAGACTCTGCACCCGAGCACTTACATGTGTGGGCAGGTAGATGTCGTAGACGGCACCAGAGTCTACATCTACGGCGTGGAAGCCCGAGCAGGAGCCATAGATGACCTTTAACCTCTGCCCTTCCTCCACTGTCAGGTCGACCAGCAGAGGCTTGTGCACCAGGTCACCAAAAGACTGAAGCCAAACCATAAATAAATGAGTTGGTTAGATGGATCCAGAGCACAATGAAAATTTAAAACCTTAACTCAGTCGGACATTGGAGCCCCAGCTGTGCTCATGCTTACTTTGAAGGCCATGAACTTGTGGTAGGGTTTGGGTGCCCAGGCATACACCTCTACTGCGTTCTTCAAGGCCAGTACCAAGAATTTAATCCTCTCATACTTCACTGGAATGTAAAGATGAAGCGAGTCAGTCATCAAATGCTTATCAGACAATTTTAAATCAGATCTTTGCACGCATTTCGAGGTGCAGGAAATGGGAAAAGATGAAGAAACGTACCGACTTTGTAGTGGACACAACCCTCCAGGTCACCCACGTTGACCCAACCCTGCTTTTTCTCCACCTCGGGGTCGTTGTGCAAAATCTTGTTTCTGAGCCACGACAGGTAATATACTCGCAGCTTGTTCTTTTTCCCTGCAGGGAGGAGCAAAAGGAACCACCTTAAAGAGATTTCTTTACTCAAATACTGTCAAATAAGAGTCAAGGGAAAGCATTCATTCCTCCACAACTTTACCCCTGCTTCCTCACTGATGAAAATGAATCAAAAACCAATGTGATTTGGCACCTGATATGGTGACCAGGACATTGAGCCCCTCGAGGACGTCCATCTGCTGGATGCGCCGCCGGTTGATCAGCGGGTAGACCTTCCCCTGACCGCTGCGGTCCAGTAGCATCAGACCGCTCTCCGTCCCCACCAGCAGGTTCACTCCTGACAAAGTCGCACACAAACCCAGATCAAACACCCGTCTGAAGGGGCAGGGCAAACATGAGCATTTGACACTTTGGACACACTCTTACCCCAGAGAGCCGCACACAGGATCTCAGAGTTGAACCTCTTCTTGTACTTGCGAATCTCTGGAGTGTCGCTCGGCGGACGCGTGTTGACCGGGTTGACGTTAACCACCGAGCCTTTACGGGAAGGGTCGGCCCTCAGCGGGTCTCCAAGCCGTCCTTCTTGCCCGAATGCTGCTGGAGGACGGGGACATACACAAATCAGCTCAGATGATGAGAAGCAAGTTCTTCTGTGGGGGGAAAAGCCATCGCTTTCAACTCCCTTAAAGCCCAAAATTCAACCTTCTGTCATCGGGGAACTAAAGTGGGCTCAGATTTAACAGTCGGGGTTTGCTGCTGCCTTACCCATGTTGTTGAGGGAGCTGCCACTGGATGGAGATATCTGGAGAAGGCGTGGGTCGATGAAGGGAGTGAACGAAGAGGAAGATTTGTGTTTGGACATGGAGTTGCTCTCTGACTGGGACTGTGAGATAAGAGACATTTAGAAAACAGAGTGTTTCTGATAAGGCAGCTTTAAAATTGAATGAAGAGACCACTGCAACAGACATGAGAAACAGACTTCGGCGTTAGGCCTTTGATTTCTTACAGTGAACTGTAATTTATACGGCCGACTGTTGATTTAAACTGCAGGTCTGAGCGTATGAGTTATAGCTCTACCCCTGGGGGCTCATAAAGCCGCATTCAGCTAAACTGTGTTCAGTCAAACTACATTTTCATGACATATTTAGGGCCCCTCAAACTCAAGTTGAAACCCCATCAAAAGAAAAGAGGACATGCTTTAATGTTAGTTCTTTTGAGGCTGGAGAGGACAAAAAAATGTTAAGAGGAAAAACAACATGTGCAACAAGAAGAAATGTGTCGAGGGAAATGAGAAATGATCCAAACACAGGCTGCTGCGAATTGTTAGAGGAGAAAGCTGCTCGTCATAAAGCACAGAAAGAAGAGGATCGTAATTCCACCACCCATGATGAGTGACGTTTGAATGAATGGCTGGCAAATGTAAAACACTTTTGATTCATTTTACCCCAACTATCATCCGATGCAGATACAGCTGTTAATCCCAAGAAGCTGTGGTTTTTAGTTTCCTCCATGTTGGGACAACATTCTACCACCAGGAGGCACCGGTGTTAGTGGCAGTGCAATGCAGTGGTTTGCAGGAGGGGGAAAAAGATTGCAACAGCTCAGAAGATTCAAACCAGGTGTCAGCCAAGTCGGAAGGGGGCAGAGGAGAGCTGGACTGAAGCCGGGAGGAGACGGAGGGGGGCAGGACAAACAGTCAAGGACTGCACGGTTGGTATGTACAGACTTAGAGATGGACACGTGCATTTTATGGTGTGTTTTGTCAGCAGAAAACATTAGATTTGCAAATGTTTTAATGTTAACTTGCCCCATAGCTAAAGAGATATCGGCCAAATATTGAATGGATAATCATACAGAATTTAACTGGAGCTAAATTGAGAAAAGGAGACCTCTACACATCTAAGCCTGTACAACTCCCATCCATTCCTCGTTTGTTTGCCTCCGCTGTGTGAGGGCAACATACCTCTATGGCAGTGAGCTCGTCCAGGGAGATCTGTGGGGTCATTGCAGGACTGGCCTGGCTAGACGATGAGGGGAAGGAGGAAGAGGAGGAGGAGTAGGAGGAGGAGAAGGAGGAGGAAAGGATGGATGTAGAAGAGGAGGGGGAGTGATGGCTCTGCTGGATAACGTCTGGGAGGTGGTGTATGCGGCTGGCAAAGCCGTTTTTCTCTGGGAGGCCGTGGCCATTGCCAGAGCCAGGCGAGGAAGAGGAGGAAGATGAGAGACTGACCAACCGCTTTATGTCAGCTGTGCTCTGGAAGCAAGAACAGGCACGTTTGGGCTCGAGCAAGCAGGTGGAGAAGAGGAGGAGCTCTGTGTGCGAGTGCTTGGTGACATTATTTACTCCAGTTTACTCCCACATCATACACAACATGCGCTGTTCATTCAACTGCGCACGTCGCTGGGAATACCAGCTACAGAAATCTGACATAGTAGATTATTCCGTCAGTGAGGGTGAAACATGAAGCAGCGAGTCTACAAAACGGTCCAGTGAAATGCAGCAAAACAGAGGAAATGGTGGAGAAGTGGATAAATAACACTGATACTGTACAAAATAAAAAAAAGACTTTCCCTTAACTGCAGAAAAGAAGAATGTTGCTTTCAGTAAGAATCCAACTCATCAAACTCCCCGTCTTACCTGTCTGATGACCAGTGTGCCATCCTTAGAGGGTGTACAGGCTTGCTCGCTCTCCAAGTCTTCCACCAGCATGGTCTTAGCAGATTCCGTCTCTCCATTACTCAGCCGCCTGCAGAAGACATGAGGACATATGAAGTCTGACAACCAGTGTCAAAAGCAGCTTTTTGATAGGTGCAACAAAGTAGCTGGTTTGGGGTACATAATGACATCGCAGTGGTTACCCAGCTCTGGAGTCCTCGGCTCCTGAGGTGGACTCCTCCCCTGCCTCTTGGTCCACCTCCTCGTCGTCCTCCTCGTCTGTGGTGCCCGAGTCCTCGCTGGAAGAGGAGTAGTCCGTCACCTTGTGGGGAGGCCGCACGTCGTCTACTGCACGCAGCTCCTTGGCCAGAGCCGTCAGGTCCTGGGAGGAAAGATCCACTTTTCATGTTCTGCTCCGTTTAATGAACTCCAAAAATGCCACGAATCTCAACTTATCTCTCGTATGCAACATTTAAAACTAAAAGGAAAGTAAATCGGTACAACACAGGCTTTCACAGTCTGCAGAATGTGACGAGAGCCTCGAAGCAATCCCGCCTTCATTTAAACTTACAGAGATCTAATCGGGTTGTTCCTCTGTTCAATTTCCTCCACTTACAGGCTGAAATCTGTTGTTTATAGAGCAACTCAGCCCTGGGCTGATTTAAAAATGTCATGTTGAAAACATGTTTGATTTCACCTAAGATGCCGTTAAGTTTAAGCTCTCAGATGCAGTGAGATAAGTGGCATATGGTTTGGATCATGTAATCGGATAATTAATGAATCACTTGGTCCTGCAACCACGTTGCCCCGTTCTTTTTCTCTTCCACGATGCAGTCTTGTAAGGTCAGTGACAAGCAGGAAAGGGAGGAGGGATACTTCCCCGACATGCTCAACAAAGCAAATGGGCCACAGTTTATCCCACAACAAAGCCAGGTGAGACTAGGAGCCACTCTGACAAGAACAAGCAGACAGGAGGGGCGTGTTTGCATTTAAATGTGGTGGTATTCAAATCCAGGCTCAGGAAGCCGCGGCAGACGGTTAACCCTTTTTGTTCATTTCGTTGATGGCAAGTGGTAAACAGGAGGGACTGTTCAGGAGGGACAAAGGATGCTAGAAGGCAATCGCATCTCAGGCAGAGAGGACGGTAACCAATGACGGTGCCGAGTTAATCCTTGCAATGGTGCAAAACCCATTCTATCATCGCAGGCCTTCATCATATAATGCAGTGAGTGGGGTAATGGTGCAAGCATAGCATAGGTGTGATAATGTAATCTCATTTAAGAGGCTTACCGCATCACCCTAAGCGGGTCCCCAACAATCAGAAAGCATTGGATTGAAGTTTTCAGACACCAGGTGGTTGGTTAATTAGAGTAGAAGATAAAAGAGGGTGGGAGAACAACACAAAACAGGTTTTGACCCGTTCAAGAATACGCAACACTTTAGTAACAGTGGACTTACAGCTGGTCGAGTAGGCCTGGAGAGGTTCTTTTCATCCGGTTTTTTGGAAGCGTTTTCAGGCCGCTGGAGAGGCGATCCTTCAGATTTAGAGGAAGCTTTGTGGAAACAAAGGGAAACTGCGTTAGTGGGGGGGGGAAACAGAACTGGGCCAGGAGATTAGGCCTCCGAGAGGATGTTTCAGAGGTGGAATAAAAGCTGCACAAAACTAGAGAAAGAGCTGATACTGCAGAGTGGTACCGAAGGAAAAATTCTATCATCGTGTCATGATCACAGTGCGCCGATATTGATCAAGCAGGGTTAGTGAAATGTGGCTGAGTGCTGTACCGGGGGACTCACAGCGTGGCCTGAAGCGGTCACCCGGGCTGGCCTGGGAGCTTGAATTGGAGGAGCCGGAGGAGCTGCCGCTGCCTGGCCGAGACTGCAGCTTCTCCACTCGGTCCCACAGCGGGCGCTGCTCCACATTTCTGTGACAAAGAGCAACGGCAGATTTAACAGGACACACGGGAAAGAAAGCATCCTCCCAATACACTGACTCCCAATGACATCATTCAGAAGTAATGGCATTCTCTCATTTAGACGCTGGTAGGTTCACGTGATCCCACAGAACCTACATGATGTTTGTGGTCAGAGTTCTCTTTGCACAAGATTCATTTTCACCCAACAAAGCGCTGGGGGATCGGAGCAGATATTGTTTTTACTCCTGTTTTTGCGATGCCCGTTGAACAAGTGGAATGAAAAGAATTCTTATTGGCCACTTCTTTGATACAGACTGTGTGTGTCAGACGGAGAGGAGAAGCTGCAGCGGGATCACAAATGTGACCAAAACACACGAGAACCTTCAGCGGAATTTTTACCATGACTTGTATTGAGATGATCGTTGTAGGAAATTGTCTCTAGGTTAGACCAAGTAAGCCCTGCCAATGCAACCTTTACAGAAAAGAACAAGGGTACTCATTCATAACTTTAAAAAAAAATGAAATTGAATCATAATGACATGACTTTCTTTTTCGTTATGGGTTCGGGTTTCTTTTTTTCTTACATACCCGCCAACATTCCTCTGGCTGCTGGGCTGTGATGGCAGAGGAGACTCTCGGCGCGACAGCACAGGAGACCTGGATGTTGTCCTCACTGGTACCTGCCACAGAGAGATTCAAAAGGTCTTGATACCAAAAAACACAAATGTACAACGCATCAGGTTTTTCTTAAGGAATTATTAGGGATTAATATGAAACTGCATAAAACAAAGAAAAGCCTGCATTTATTCTGAGCACTGAAATACAAACGCTTCCTTCGCCAAAAGCTCCTGAACACTCCAGTAAAGCTGAACCCTCACCACTCCCAACATTTAAGATCTGGGGAACGCGCTCCTCAAAGACACACATTTCATTTTCAAAGAAGATTACAGTTTAATGTTAATGTGATGTGTTTGTTCACATCGCCGAAGCCCTGGTGTGAACTGAAAAGCGGTTGAACAAAACACGGTAGACGCAGACAGGTAGTGGAGTGGCTGACGTAGACATGATGACGGAGGGGAGGGGAGGGGTGGGAAAAGGCGGCCCTAACCGGCTTCTTACCTTGGGAGGGACCTCCTCGCTGCTGCTCTGGTGTTCGAGTCTAGACTGGGCCTGAGGGTGGTGGAGGGGAGGGTGGGGTTGGGGGTCAGTGCGTGCGGGCGAAGGGTGGTGGTGGTGGTGGTGGTGGGGATCCTGGGAACGCATGTGGAGTTGTGCAAAGTTAGAAGTCACACTGCCGGATTCGCTGAAGGACTGGGAGCGAGAGACCACAGGCGGAGGAGGAGGAGGAGAGGGGGCGGCGCTGTTGCTGCTCTTTAGAGCAGCCAGGTGTGACCACTGGACCTTTTAGGGAATTAGGAAGGGACAACAGGGGAAGGAGGAGGAGGGGGGGGTGAAACAAGCAGACAAAACAGTGAGACATGAGGGAAGATGTGTGAGCCTTTGCACATATATGTGCTCTGATAGATACACGTGCATACAGCAAACCAAGAACGACACGAAACAATGACGGGGGCCTCTCAAAATCAGTGTCTGGGCTTTCAGCTGAGGGAGCACCAACATCCCTCTCATATCTGTACAGCACTCATGAAGCTTCGCTTTATTTGTAAATATCAAACAAACAATAAAGTGTGCCGCTTTCACTCACCATAAGCTAAGTTTACCCGCAGCTGACGCTCAGTTTATCATAAAGTACTATTTCACTCTTTGAACATTTTTCCTTTTAAAATCAAAAACAGAAGCCGATTTTTCTGTTGATAACTAAATCCTGTTTCTCAATGATATCTCGAAAAAGAAAATATGAAAGTGCATTCAAATTGGTTTAAGTGGGCAAAGTTTATCTGGAACCGTTGGCAATTTATTTCCCTGGATATCAGGATATATCCTGGATATATGTGACAGGTGGGGGCAGGGGAGTAGGGAGAATAAGAGGAAAGGGGGAAGGAGCCGGGGGGAGTTACCTGAGGTTCCATAGGGCGATGCATGGCGGAGGCCTCAGAGGAGGAGCCGCCGTTGGAGTATGGTTCGGAGGAGCGGGGAGGCAGAGGGGGCTGCTTGGGAGGAGGGGCAGTCAGAGGGGAGCCCTGAATATTCTTACGGTAGCGCTCGTCAGCCTGGGATGAGGGAGACAAAGATGGAATGAGGGTTGGGAATATTTCAGCGAGTGATGAAGAAAATCAAGGAGCAGGGAACCACTACCGAAGGTTCTAACTAATATTTAGCTGAGCAACCTTTCTATGGTTCTACGCGGATATTAACACCGAATGACCAGCTTTGGATTGAAAAGTAGTTCCTTCTCCTTGTATTTTCCAATATTTCTGTGCCTTTATGCAGAAACCTTTATATTTAAAAGACAGAGAAATTTAACATGCTTAAAGCCCATTCGAGGCAGCCATAAGGACAGAGGGAGGTGGACACAGAGCTCCTTCAAACAAATACATCCTTGAATTCAACATATCAGGGAGGAAAAGATTACTGTTAATGACACATGGAGGCTTGTTGATGATGGGAGACACTGCATGTTAGTCCGGGCCTCAGTCGTTCACATGCAAAGGGCCCACTCCTCAAACACTGACAGCCGTACCGACGAGATTTTCAAACACTTTCAGAATTTCATTAATGGTTTTTCCTGCTGACAAAAACAGGATTCTAATTACAGCAGGCACAAGGACCTTCATTTCACCGGGGACACAAGAGTCAGCTACAAAATGAGCAGGATCCTATTATTCTTTTTTTTATTCTTCCAAACCTAAAAAAAAACTCCTTCCAACACCCACACATCCAAAGGAGGTAAATGCAAGCATTTGGTGTGAAGGAAACGTATTATTTGTTGCAGGGACCAGCTCGATCATCATGGCAACTGAGGCTGTGTGAAGGCAAGCAAGAGGAAGGCAGAAAGAGCAGGCAGCAGAGGAGAAAGAGCCGAGGAGGAGGTTCACCTCTCTGATAGGCGGAGGGGGTTGACTAACAGGCTCGGTGGGCCTGTCAGGCTCCAAACCTTCTGCCTCGGGAGGTTTCGAGTCAGAGGGGGTTTCAGTCATAGGGGGATGGGGGGTGGGAGAGTGTACAATCTGGCTGGGACTGGTCTCATCAGTCTTCTCTTGCGCTGGTGCCTGGGATTTGGAGCCCTCTGAGGGGACGGTCTGAGGGGCTCTGGAGGACTCACAAGCGCCTCTCGCTACAGCAACGGCCGTGTCGAGCACCTGAGCTTGTGGGGTTGTGGCGAGGGCTCTGTCAGGGGGCAGAGTGGAGGTCTGTGGAGGTTTGTTAAGGTCTGAGAGGAGTTTTGCCTTGTCGTCAGGCTGCTGTTTGGCTTCGTGCTGCAGCGACAGCAGGTAGGCCTGCTCCTGCTGCAGGCGCTTATGGAGGCGCTCGGCCTTTCTCTGCTCCTCCAGCTCCCGCCACTTGAACTCCTGTCGCAGAGTGTCATGGTGGTTCATAGTGGTGAAAAGAGACGAGAGAGCTGGACACTTAGCCTGACAACAAGTCCCAACTGTGGTTCAAAGTGTCACATAAACTTGTGCTGTTTGGTTGAAAAGACAGATTTCTCAGTTTTTATTATCAGGATCAAACATGACACAAACTAAACAAAAACAAGTCGGATGGCTTCGCTGCCACGGTGTGGGTAACTCCTACAGGAGTTCATTCGTCAACAACAACGTGGCTGCATCTTTTGTGGTCCGATCATATACGGACAGCTCTGAGTACAGGTGTTATTGCACCCGTGACACTTTGTGATGCTCTGGGTGAAATCTGATCACAGAACACCATTAGAGACACACTCGGATGCACTTAGAGCTCTCCACTTGTAATCAGATCACACAAGAAGCATGTTAGTGCTTTTTTATGAACGTAAACAACCCGCTGCTTGTGCCTGAGGATGGACTTTAGAACGGGGAAAGGAGCTGTGAGCACGTGTGTGAGACTGACCAGCAGCATGGCCTGTTCACGGAGCAGCTGCTCCTGCAGCTTCTCCAGGTGTCGCTGCTCCTCCTCCAGCTGACGCCTGATGTACTCCTGGAAGTAGGAAGAAACAATCAAGACTGGAAATACACACCGTTAATATCTAGCTATTTTATTTAATTATTTTTTGGACTTTTTATGCCTTTAATGGACAGGACAGTTGGAGAGAGACAGGAAGCAGGGGGCAGAGAGAGGGGGAAGACATGCAGTAAAGGGCCGTCCGGTGCGGGACTCGAACCAGGGCGAGCTGCAGCGAGGACTGTAGCCTCTGTACATGGGGCGCCTGCTTAACCCACTACGCCACCGACCGCCCCAATATCTAGCTCATTTTTATTTGGGATTTTCTCATCAAATTATTCACTTGTACATGTATTACTGTGGCCCCAAATCATCTGCAGACATCTACAAAAACTGTTTTTTTGGAATGAAAATCATTGTAAACAAGTCCTCTTACTATATAACATTTTAAGGTCCATCTTAATTTCTTTCACCATAGCTAGTAAATCCCTCTGATGTAGAAGCAAAGGATTGCAGTTAATGTTTTATGTTGTCAGAGCAATCAGGAGGTTCTCATCCGACACACGTCTATGTAATAGAAATAAAAAACCGACCTGCTCACGATCGTTCCTCCTCTTCTCATCCTCGGCTCGCCGGCGTTCCTCCTCCTCTTTGCGCCTACGATCCATCTCCTCCATGCGCCGCTTCTCCTCTTGCTCACGGCGGCGCTGCTCGCGCTCTTGTTGCCTCCTCATCTCTCGCTCACGTCTTTGTTGCTTTTGAAGCAGAATCGAAACGTCAAAAATTTTTTTGCAAAGGCCGATGTTTTCCAGCAGTCTGACAAAAGTTCCATGAAAAAAAAAAAAGAAGCGACCTACCTCCTCTAGGCGCCTTCTCTGCTCCTTCTGTTGCTCGATGCGTTTCTGCCTCTCAGCCAGTAGTTGGCGCTTGTACTCCTCTTGTTCTCGGAGCTGCTGCTCCTGGAGGAGCTGCTGGTGACGGAGCGCCTCCGACCGCTCCTTGTTCTCCTGCTGCAGGCGGATGAAGTCGCGACGGAGAGTCGATTCACCGGGCACATTGACAATGGAGCTGGATGATGGGAAAGAAGAGAGACAGAAGCTTAGCGTTTTACTCTAAGTGCCTTCAGATGGAAGAGTACACTTGTTCTTGGGAAGTGACGTAAGCATAAGACAGTACCTGGGCTCTCCTTCCTGCTCTTGGGGATCCTCTTCATCATCCTCGCTGCCGCTGTACTCATACTCCGTCTCATCTGTGCAAGTAGGGAAAAAAAAAAAAGCATCAGTCACCATGGCTACAAACACCTTAAAAACTGGTTTGAGAAATGAGGAGACTATTTACTTTATTTACTATTTGCTTTTTCCTGCAACAAGTAAGGACAAAAAAAAGAAGCATAGTAACCACAGTAACAGGTAACAGACGCACCCTTCTCGCCCCTCTTTTTCTTGGTCCGGTCGATGTGGTCTTTGAGCTGTATACGAACTTGCCTCTCGTTGGGCTGGTCTCGGATGAACGGGTGCTTCAGGAGCTGCTCTGTCGGTGGACGCTGTGTGTAGTTCTTCACCAGGCAGCCTTCGATGAAACTGAAAAACTTTTTGGACCTGTGGGGATTGCAGAGGAGGAGGAGGAGGAGTCGACGTGTGTCAGCGAGCAAGAATTATACAAATAGACAGAGAGAGCCAGATGAATACCTCAGCCACACACAGCTTGAGTACATCTGTGAGCATTATTCAAAAATGGACATGTATGCAAACAAGACTCGGATTCCTAATTACGCTCTTTCCATTCATGTTTGAAGCAGTCCAGCATATCAACAGCCTCTGTTTTCTCAGCATGAATGGATTATTATGCACATGGACAGGCAGTACTGAACCCTTCATCACATATATACCATGAAAACTCAAATATGGGACACACCACAGCCAAATTATCATCACTATTGCACCTGCTGCTGTTCAAAGTAAATGACTCAAAATTGAAACGACAACAGCAAAAACAATCCATCATGCCATGTGAAATGGATCTGTAACGCTGCAGCGAATAGAAAATGTCAAGTCCGCTAAACAAGGGCTTTTCGTTGAAGCCGTCGGCTGATAGATACAAACGAAAAAGAAAAAGGGTTTGAGCTATTTCTGCAGCGTGAGCGCCAGGAGAGGCTGGGTCTGCCAGAGCAGGTGTACCACAGATGTTCAGCAACGCTACGCAGGAAAAGCTCCTCAAATTAAGCCTGTGTGGCTGCCAGGGGTCAGGATAAAATCACAATGCAGAGGAGTATGCATAAAAAGGCCAAACTAGTCACATACAAGTTAAGATTTCAGGGTTAAAAAAAAAAAAAAAAAAAAAAAAAAAAAAAAAAGGGACAAATACTCATACATGCACACAGACAAATGTACTTTGCGTGTGATACTCACCATTTTTTCGATTTGAGCCTCGGAGGAGGGTTTCTTGGAATGAGGAAGAGCGCACGCATGGGGTGCATGTCACAAAGTGCTGCAAGTGGAGTCACAAAAATCAGTCGGGAGATTCAAAAGACTGAACAAATTAAAAGAAAAACCGTTTTAATAACTGGAACTCACGTGGCGCTCCTTCTGCCATTTCAATTGCTGTGATACCACATGACCACAGATCACTCTGCAAGACAAAGAAAAAACTCCGGCTGAGCAAACCCACAAAAGCACACACAGCCACAGCGTACCTGCTTGGTTTCACAGAATGTCAAGTGTCGAATGCTTGGGAGAATCTTACTCTGTAGTCATATGTGGCATCTGGGTTCTCGTCACAAGCGATGACCTCAGGGGCCATCCAGTACGGAGTCCCGATGAAGGTGTTTCTCCTCCCCACCGTCCGGTCCAGCTGAGCGCTCACTCCAAAGTCGACTAGAGAGAGCAGTGAGCGGGAAAACAGTCAGAGGTGTCCTATGTTCAAGTTCACAGACATCTAAACATGATCAAATATGAAACTCAGCATCTGCAGTCGTGTGGAAAAATTTCTTAAATATTTTTCTCCGAAATTCAAGTCGGATTTGGACGTTTTCAGGGATTCGTCTCACACTGCGACCCAACTTACACCCGACACGAGTCAAAACCACACAGTGTGTCACTCACCAAGTTTAACTTCAGCATTCTCAGTCAGGAGGACGTTTTGGCCTTTGATGTCGCGGTGGATCACGTGGTGGGCGTGCAAGTGGGCAAGACCCTGATGAAAAGCAGAGGGACATATGCCGTTAGTGACTGAGAACAAGAGAAGAGCAGTCGCAGTGACACTTTAGCTGTCAGTTGGAGTTCAAAAGGAGTTTAAACCAAATAAGTGAAGATGTGAAAGGAGAAAACTTCGATGAGCTCCACTGATCACAATCGGGTGACACAAACGAGGAATAAGCTCACCCGGAGGATCTCTCTGGAGATGTAGGCAATCCAGTCTTCCTTCAGCTGGTTCCCCTTGGTGTTCTTCACCAGGTCTGTGATCGACCCAGCACCACAGAATTCCATCACCAACTGGAAAACAACACAGATGCATAAAAATGGGGAAAATAATGGGAGTTTACAAAAATATCAGCAGGATTCAAGGATCTTTTGTTGAAATACCAGCTCACATTTACATGTTTATGGTACGAAATTAGGACTCAGGTCCCGGTTTAAGAAGCCTAATAAATGAGTATAAAAAAGAAGAAAGTTGCTGTAAAATAAATAAAAACAACACACATGCATGACTGCTACATATTTATTCCCCTCATCCTTCATTTCTGTAATGGATCTGAAGACTTACCCATAGCTGGTCATCATGTCCCGGGGGGCTCTTCTTAATGAAAGCACCATAGTAGGTGGCTATGTTTCTGTGGTGGGAATACTTCTTCAGCATATTGATCTCCAGTTTAATTTCCTCCTCTTCATCCTACGTGGACAAAAAGCAGATACATACGAATACACAAGCTGAAAAGAGTGCGTTTATTAGTGCTGGAAATTCTATCACAGAAAGCTGCGATTGTCATGTTGTGGGAATAACGTCTTTTATCATAAACTAATTGTTTGGGATTACATTCGAGATCGTAAATTCACTGCCGTACTTAGGGTCATGCACCTTGCCTGCCGCCTGGCCGGGGCTTTTTTATGTCTAGGCCTCAGCTGTATATAAACGGGCAAATGATTCCTTTGTTTAGGGATTAATGACGCATGAGTGAGTTACACTGTAAGTTAGATCAATTAGATGACAAATGAACAATAGATATACATTCGTATGCAGCTGACCTGGAAAGGAAGCCAAGAATCTTCTGAGAATACACATTTATTTTCATGCCGGGTGCAGGATTACTGAATGAAGATGTCGTAAAAATCAGAACAGGCAACAAGAACAGAAATAATGTGCCATGCAATGAATGCAACAGGGAAATTGGTGGGTTTTTCCATGTGAAAAGGCAAAAATCCGTTAGCAGATGTAGCAACTGGGCCGTGTTTAATCTGTGCGGGAAATGACCTTTGGTGCAAATAATGTCCACCATCAACTCCGCGCAAAAAAGGTCACAACTAGCTGCAGTGCAAACTCACTGCTTGCACCCAATAGCAGCTTGACACTGATTAACGGTGACACACTAATTGAACACATGCAGAGATCAGCCTGCAAGTGCTCTGCTGTATGGTTCTATGAACTCTCTTATAGTGAGTGCAGAGGGAGGAGGCGGACTGAAAGCAAAGGTGGGGTTGTAGGTTGGTTTTACAGCATAACACAGTTTAAAGCATAGGGTTTGTGTGGTTGACTTAACAGAACCAAAATGGAGTAAAATGGAGGGGAAAGGAAATGCAGTGTGTGGGCTTTTCGACCGGGTACAGCATGCATACGACGCATAGAATAAAATGGCAGTTGGCCATCTATGCAGGCGGCCATACTGCTGCTGCATGACTCGTTTGAGTTGACGTAAGCTTTTCTGTTGTGTGTGTGCGTGCACTTCTCTCCCCATCTACCCCCTCTCTGCTGCGCAGCTGTTGAATTATCACACCGCCGACTGTGAGAGCCTCGCCGCCACAAGTCACATGGTGTGGGGAAAGACAGACAATCATATGCTGATGCGTGTCAGAGAGAAAGATAAACGCAGAGAGGCTTTGGTCGAATGACAGCGCTGAGGATGTGAGGGTGAAACAAAATGTCAACCCCACAACAAAGACGCGCAGAAGATTCGACTAATCTGCCGTACTGGGTCACACATTGTAATCAGGAATCATGCTTAAAAGGAGGGAATGCAAAGTAGAAAAACTGACAAATAGAATCAAATAGATCATGTCTTCACCAACATTGAAGATTAAAATAATCTTTAAATCTCTCCTATTTAGGAGAAGTTGCAAAAACAAAGAAAGAAAGGGGAATATCTGTTGGAATATTTAAAACAAATCAAATGTATGAATCTAAAGAAACATGAACGAAGCAACAATCTGCCAGAACAGTCAACAATTAGAGATCCATGTCATTATAGAAAATGGAGTCTCATTGTGGACAGCTATCCAGATTTAGCTCCTGGGCTGTATGGTGGCAGAGACGAGGAGCGGAGGAGCGCTTGGATTTGAGAATGTGGAGCAGGGATGAGAATGTGGGTCAGAGTGACCCTGGACAGACCAGAGTGCCAGTGGCAAAAGCACAACATGGGTAAACTGAAGCACAACGAGGATCAGGTTGCAGTTAAGTTAAGTTAAACTAATCCAAAAAATAAATAAATAAATAAAAAAGTATATTTACAGTTTCAGACCCTATGAGATTGAACCTCTAACCAAAATGTAATGAGGCCAACTGAATACGAACGCCACTGTGTGAGATCAGCCTGTGAATTAGGTTCAGCATGTTCATAGTCGTGTCAGAACATGATGAATTTTTCCAATTGCATGCAGGTAATAAAAAAAAAAAAAAAAAAGAATGACACACGTCATTGTCAAGAAAGCAGTAGGGTAACTTCACTGAGTCATACTTGACTTAAAGGCACACAATAGGCCAGTGTTAAAACCCTGAGGTGTAAGAACTATGAGGATGAATTAAAGGGCCACAGGCCCTTTCCGTTCTGACGAGGCTGAAGCAGAGACTCCAACGTAACGGCCTGAAATCTACTGTAACTTACAGCTTTATCCATCATCTTTTGGGCAACGTATGATCGTGCAGGCACCTGCTGTGAGAGGCAAAAATCGCCTCCAATTAACAGAAGCACCGTCGACCAGATGTTACAACATGTCTCAGAGGCACTCCCGTTTTGTCAAAGAAAACAGGTAAGGGTGGGGCAACACTTCCGTTCACACGATGACTAATCAGTCAAGCCAGTCTCTGATTCATCGTGACGTAGCCTCGTATGAGGAGTGGCAACTGGCAGGTCGGGGCACACAAACGCCGACGCTGGCTTCTGACAGACTTGGCGCGCAATAACAGTAAATGTGTCATTCTAAGGATAGGGTCAAATCTTTAGACTTTGCTCTCCCAGGAAGTGCAACTCTATTCAGCTTGGTTCCATAGATCAACAGAGAGGACAGTTCTTCACTTAAAAGTTTTGATGTTGCAACATAACACACCTGGCGCAATGGCTATAATCTGGAAACATCTGGAAAAACTAGAAAAATAACAGTACAGCAACCCAAACTAAGAATGTGGCTGCATTGCGGTTAGCCAAAAGATATTTTTTTAAAGATTGAAAGGGGCGACTGCTGTGCATGATCCAACTGCTCCAACAACACAGTGCTGAGCCTTACCTCCGTGACGTCCATGACTTTGATGGCAGCCAGCTGTCCAGTCTTGACGTGTCGTCCCTGTGAGGAAACATGACAGAGGTGAGCATGTGCACTCCACGTGCAGAAATCATTACGGCGCACTTTAGCAGGGAAAGTAAACCAACGATAACTCCTTTCATCTTCGAAAAAACATAAAAGCTTCTTGGTGACACCCTCGATCGTCTTGTTTTGTCCAACCAATTAAGATACATCAGATCAAATCAAATCCTTATAGTCAATGAGCTGGAAGAGGAACAGTATTTTTGTTTTCTTGGTATACATCAGACTCATTTTGCCATCTCTTTACATATGTCAGTTTGTATTGTACGCCGTCTCAACATCAGCTGATGAGACCTTTAAATCAAAAAGCAAAGTGACAGAAAATGAATTGGCAACAACTCATACACCTGTTTTATAACTTTTCTTGTAAAAATACCAAACTTCTGCTGGTCGCAGCTTAAAAAATGTAAAAAATAAATATAAAACAAAAATTGGCTGCTTCTCTTTGTTTTTCTATCATTTTGAATTGAGAACCTTTCAGGTTCGGAGTGATTGACTGGCAACAGCCCTTGAGCTCTGGGAAATTATGAATGACATGTCTCACTACTTTAACATTCTACAGTAACACTAAATAATAAACCGATTAACTGACAACGAAAACATTTGATGCTTTTTCCACCCTGTAAAAATATTGTGAACACGAAAGGATCTATTTAACTGCTGCTATCGGCTGATATTTTACATGGCAATCGTTAGTGAGATCCAATCCCATCGAACAATACAGTCTCAAATCAGACGTATAAACAGTGCATACCACATATGAGCTTATGAATCCCAACATTCCCAGACTTCCCAACGCTCCTAGCACCCTACTGCCACTCCTTACATAAACAAAGGACCGAAATAGAGGCCTCTCCACATCCCCTCCCTCCCCGAATCCTGAGAGGAGATAAAACATTGGGACATTCTTGGGAGCTGACCCACATGGGTATTCCCCTTCTTTACTGGGAAAAAGACTGCAGTGATACTGCATCTCTACAGGACACACACACACACACACACACACACACACACACACACACGTCAATATGCTGTACGGACCTCGTTAGCATTTGCAGGAGAGAGACAACCCTTAGAAGCACCAACATTGTCATCTTAGCCAGTGCATTCCATAGTCAATTGAAACTGTATGGATTATGACAATAAACTCTATGCTGGCATAGGGGCCCTCTCCTCTGACTGGGAGAGGAGAGGGGGGTGAGAGGGACACTTTACAATGACTTTAATCCTCTTCACTTTGATCCCAGGGGTCAGCGCTGCAAAAACAACACAGGGGCTGACATTATAGCCCTCGGCTCCCCATGCACCAGCTGCTGGTTCACATGCGGTCTACTTCTGCTGGGTTCACAGGTCACAGGTGTAACCAAGAAACTCAACCTCGTGTGCGCTACGACTGTCCACCCATACAAAAGTCAATAAGAAGTCAAAAGATTTCATAAATATAGCCGACTTAACTGACAGATCTCTTGTTTCAATAGTTACTCGACTATCACTGGTCTCTCTGCAGATGGACACACTCATATAGAAAGTTCCTTTAATCCACAGCATACCTGTGGAGAACACTGTGATACAGTACCAAGTTTGTTACCGAGCAACAGCAGAAACCAACTAATAAATGAGTTTATCTGGAAGCCGTCACATCAGTTGTTAAATGGAAATTATTTGGGTTTCGGGATGACGGTTTGGATAAAAAGAAGCAAAAGTAAAGACGCCGACTTCCTCTCAGGATGCAGTTGGAATTTCTCTTTGATTATCCAGACAAAATGACCAATCGATTGCCAGACAGATGCACTGTGGTCAGACTCCCGCATCAGCTGGAAATGAGGAGTGCCTATTGAGAAACCAATGCAAATTGTAGGCATCATTTTTCTGCATGAATCATCGAGGTTGTTTGTAATTACATCTCTCAGACAGGGAGGGGGAGACTAAAAATGAGCAGAAACAAGAAGAAAATTCATCTTTGTCCCTCTGCTTTCCGGCAATCCACCTCCATTAGCATTTGGCCAGTGGGACGCAGCTAAATGACCATTAACAAAACAAATAATCTCCGTTTTTGGCTGTTAATACACCATAGCTATTAATCAGCTATTAGTTTCTAAAAGCTATTAATCATGACCATGAAATATCACCTTGTACAAATACATATAATTTATAATATAAAGATGTGTGGCTTTAGCTGGATACCAGGAGATGGGAATATGAATGTAAAGTGTTTTCTTTTCTGCAGTTTTCGTCTCTGTGAGCCTGAAGTATTTATGATCAAACGAGCCCAAATGTTTCCCAGCGTCTGGGACAGTTATCTAAGCCTCAAGGTTACTGAACTGATACCGCAAAACAACTGAGGAGGTTTACACTTCATTAGCTCAATCAGTCAACATCAGTGCTTGGTCAACACTCAAGTCATCCATTTCCATCCCCTTACCCAAAAGCAATTACAAATGAATCAGCTAAACGAGTCTTCGAAAAGGTTGTTTGCGGAGCAAATATGGCCGTGCTGTAAAACCGATGATAAAAAAAATAAATCCATAACCACCAGGGCATTTTAAGAGGGTCCAGCAAACAAATGACAGACTGTTACCCGAGCACTGACTAATTGGAAGCTCAAATTTGGTCAAATATGGTTTGAAGATTCTGCTCCAACTCAAGTCACTGCGTCGAGTCAAAAGGTCAGGAGGAGTTTTGTCGTTCTAATAATGAGGCCGTGGGTTCTGTGAGGAGGAATCAAAGTAAAGAGGAGACATTAATATTGGATTCAAATGTAATCTATAAAAAACTCATTTTGCAAATGGACATCGACTGATCTGAGTCCATCTAAATTTCCCCCTTTGCTGCTGACGTCACCATCCACAACAGCATGCTTGGCTTCATTTCGATTCATCTTTTTTATCATGTGCATTTCCACAAAAAAAAAAAAAAAAAAAAATCCCATGATTCAGAGCATATTGATTATTGTGAGACCAGGACACTCAGCCTTAGTTGATAAAAGCTCTCATCCATCACCAGCATGGACACTGTGACTGTGACGTGAGCAGAGACTTTTTTTTTACACGAAAGCATGTTTATCCTCGGTGCTGTGAGGGCTAAAGCGCACACATAACTAGGGTTACTTCCAATAACTACCATAACATCCCCGGGACGAGCCTATGAGCTACAACAACATGAAGGAACGATCAGATGCACACAGCGGGACTGAAAGGGAACTGGCGGTTGCCAGGCAGTCACATAAAACAGACATCTCTTGTGAGTTGTTGCCGTCACTCTTAGAGCCCAGTCCGATGTTACAGTCAGATAATGTGTGAATCTGTGCCCTCATTCACAGCAAGCCGTGCTGAAGACTCCTGCAGTCATTAGGACCGAATGCCGATCAACACACCTTCTCATTTCACTCAAAAGCCAGATTTGAGTGCGTTTTGCATTTGAGTTTTCTGTTACTGCTTCCCAAAAAATAATCAACTTAATGCTTCAGGCCAGACACACAGATCAATCACAGGACGCCTGGAGCTCGGCCCTGAAGGGCCTCTTGAAACAGGCAGCTAGGCGTGGCTGTGGAGGGGTTATCTGAGGCACTAAGTTATCACTCAGCCCTCCCTGGCCTCCAACTCCACTCCCTCCATCACAGCTCCTCTTAACCATGGCCAGATGTGCTGCTGGCCTCTCGCCAGCTCAGCACTAAACCACTGAAAGGCTTACTACTTTAAGAGCTACACATTAAGTTCAAAATCTACTCTTAAACAAAATGCACTCTTCTGCGAGAGTTCAATCAGCAATGTGGGGAAGAAATATCACGCGATATTTGAAAGGCGGTAAGTGAGGCTGCTCATTAGCAAAGCTGCTGACATCATAGGTTTGGATAGAATATAAATTCTCAGTATCACACAAACGGGGAAAATAAGACTGTTCCCACAGTGCCAGTGAAATAATACACACCGTCCACATCGTTTTACCATCTCTGCACAGATACATACATGCTGTGTAGGTTTATTAATTAGATTTGAAGATATCTGTTGGGGTTTTAGGGTAGATCGTCTCCTCACGGTGAGAATCGGTGCTCAGCAGCATTGTTGAGTGGAGCGCAGGGGAGTGCTGCATCGCCACACAGCTTCATCGTGATTGGCCAGAGCCTCTTCCTCCCGGCATCTTTCACATTAATGCGTGATCAATCACACTTAGTAGCTATTTTAACACAGGCCAGGTCAACCTACTTCTGCAGCAATACTTCAAGTGCACAGCCGAGCTGCTCAAATTGAGCGGCATGCTTTTTATGTCGCTGCATAGGTGCAAAACAAATGTTGCTTTTTGTTATTACTTCACACAGTTAAAGGGGGAGAAAAGCGCTGGGTGTCATGGTATGGTTCTTCAAAAGGTCAGCGGTGAGAGGGTTTGTGTGTGCAGCGGTGAGATGACCCCCACCTTCACCCGGGGGCCGTGTGAAGATCTGAGGCGACATTTGAACTGACAGGGTGAGTAGGTGGGTGGACGGAAGGGGATAAACTAACAGGCCGTCTACCTTTGGAGGCTTTCAGACTGATGCAGCAACACAAAGCAGCCAGATCTGTTTCCAGGCTTGCTTTACATGCACACACACACTCCGGGCCACGCCTTCCACAACATGAATCAGATCAATCCCGGGGATATAAAAAATGATCAATCAGCAGTAAGAGGCAGCACATGACGATGCGGGCCTGTGCCTTGCCCCTGCCTCTCTGGGCTCTTCCACTTTATTCTGCTGCTGCATACCAGCACACTGACCCGATTCTCACACACCGCTTCCCCCGGAGAAGCCAGGACGCCAGTTGCAAAGACAAAGGTGAGGTAGCAGAGAGGAGAGGGATACGTGAAAAGCTGAGAAAGAGTCTGGACTCTATTGATCACAGTGCAGCAGTTCAAACTCAACAACGCTCGAGTTTGCCTTTCCTCAACTTGAATTTACAACACTTTGGCAACTCTTCAACAATGTACTTAAAACTGCAATCTATGGCAGTTTTAGTATGTATAAATATAGTACATATCGAGTGGGTAATTTGCAGATTATTCAAGATGGGGAAGCAGCTCATGGGGGAAAAAAATAAATAAAATCTCGAGATGAATGGCATAAAGTTTGTGGCATCAACAAAAACAAAAAAGATTTTGTCTAAAAAATACTCAGAGATGATTTATCTGTCCCTGCCAGCGAATACATTAAAACAAGAGATTTCTTCAGAAAATGTCGTCTTGATGAGAGGCACAGACAAGGGAGCGTCTCTTCTGCCCGCGTCTTTGTATCGCATCCCGACACCACTCGAGTAATGAAGGCGGCTCAATGATCTCCACGCAGACAGTGGCATGCACACATATACAGACAGACACAGACAGTTCTGTTCAGGCAGTGTGACCAGTCAGGGGACGGTGCAGGTCTTGTGACACCAATTAGGGAGAGGGTCACTGTGGGGGAGACGGGGACAAAGGAGACACACACTGTGTCTGAAAGAGATGATGCAGTTGGGCAGAGAAGTGTCCCGTATCAGCCGCTCAAACGAGAGTCTGAAACGCTTCACACATTCAAAAGTGAGAACAGATTCAATCCAGAAAGCTAGCGCAGCATGTGGAGAACAGAAAGAGATGGTGGAACGCAACACGGGACCCCAGCCCTGGGTTGCAGCGTAAGCAAGACATGCAACACCCCCCCGGAGTCTGACCTAAAAGCTACACAGCCAATCAGCAGCCGGGCTCCCAGGACCTTTACAAGTGAGCTCTATTCAAGTCATTAATTAGGCAAGCAGGCAAGACCAGCAGTGGCATCTAATCCACTGCTTTGCAACACACTGCTCATTAATTATCAGTTAAAGGCATCCACTCTGAGAAAAATAAAGAATTATTGCGAGGAATCGGCTGAAATGACAATCAGGACTTTTAACGATGATTTCTTAATTGTTTTTTGCACCGTAAGTTTTCAAGGGAGGTATTTAAATGATTTTTTCTTATGTCAGTGGAGTTGTACGAAGTACTTATAAAGAGTCGTGTCTTACAGGCAGAAGACGAAGGATTCTGATGGGGAGCCGAAACCAAGAGCTACTTACGAGGAGACGACAGAAGAGCAAGTTTTCCCCGTCTAAGGCTACGGCTACACGAAAACGTTTTTTTTTCACAGTAAACGATACTTTTTCTTATCGTTTGGCTGTCGCGGCCACACGGAGCCGGCGTTCCCACTACCCCAAAACGATAGTTTTTGAGAACGGGTTCCAGAGTGGGAATGTCTGAGAACGGCGTCGTTTCGTTTCCATTTTTTACAGCCAAAACGGATTCGTTTACATCTGCGTCACAGCCACATCGTATACACATACGTCAGTGACCAGAACAAAAAGCGGCTTCCATTCAAAATCCAGAAGAAGAAGACAACACAACAAGGACAGACAGCGATCATCATGGACCCCACAACATTGATAGCAGCACTGCTGCAGACACTGCTAACTACAGCGGCGTTGTTGAAGGAACAACGTGAGCTTCGCGCTGGTAGACGTAGGGGCGTACACGCATGCGCATTGCTTCTTCTATTGTTCTGGTGTAACCGGTGGGGGTGGCTTACAGCGCACCTAGAGGTGTTTCGTGTGTACTGCATCGTTTTCATCGTTACCATCTGGACCTGAGTCTTTACAGCAGCTTTCACGTGTGGTCGCAATAATTTTCGTACCCGTTTTCAAAAAAACCCTCGTTTCGTTTTCGTGTAGCCATAGCCTAAGTCAACGCAAACCTCAAACACGTCATAGTCAAGTGAATGTAAATCAGAAGCCGACTGCAAGACAGTGAAATATGAATGAAAAAAAACCTTGAAAAGCCCAAACGCCTCCAAAGTCATTCCCAGCAGTGAGATATCCGACAGGTTTAACAGACTCAGCTGATCAGCAGCAGGACAAACTAAAGGGAAGGAAAATATTTTCTTCCTCTTTGCTAAAATGGTTTATTGTTCCACTGTAAAACATGTTGTTACTTACGTAGAACTCTATCCATATTCTGCATCTTGAACTGCCGTGTGTGGATACTTGATGGGCTAATATTGACAAGCCTTTCTTAAAGGATCCTGTATCTGTCAGGCAAACCGCTGGAGGAGCGCTTGCTCTGTTCCAGGGCTGCTTGTGGATACCCCAGAGGCAACTGCACAGGGGTCGATGAGGATTAACCTGCAGTCGGGCCACGTCTCCCACCCCCACTACGGTGAGCCGACAGCCTGATGTGCCTTCATTTACTGCCTTCACTCATTTGAAATGCAACTTTGAGCATTTGCTCGTTTGTGCCAACCGAATAAAGATTCCAGCCGACAACCTGTTCCAAAAGAAATCTTTCCTTTCAACACCTCGATGCTTTCATCGCTCATAAACACTGCCCTGAAGTCAAAAAACAGTCTCGTCCAGCACCATATGGCACTAGTAGGCACTTAACAGCTTGCACGAGAGGTTCCTATCCTTCCCCAGCAGCAGCTCCCACTCATAGTGCCCGTCAGGCATTGCTCGCTCATTCTCCCCCCCCCCCCCCCCCCGAGGACGACCCTTCTCTTTCTGAGGGGCGAGGCTGCCTCTAAAGGGAGTAAACAAAGAGAGAAGATGGTGGACAAGAGCTACAAAACTGCAGAAATCCAGAATGAGCTGCTCCTGAATTTGGTCTTTGTGATATCAGATGCCAAGTAAGGACAGCCAGCAGAAGAGCCTGCTGCGTGTGGTGCATGTGCACGTTAAAAAGAGAAGCGATCTCTCCATTTGCTGCTCATGATTCGGTGAGAATTCAGCCACTGCATGTAAAAGATTGCGCGGTAGCGAATAAATCCTGTCAGTTTGACATTGAATTGACATGGTGGATTAAAACAGGGACACGGAGGTATGAAAACTACTGATGAACTCAGCTTTGGCACACCCAATGGATGCATAACAAGCAGGTCAGCAGGGGCACTGGTGACACAGGTCTGACTATATATGGCTGTTCTGTAGAGCCGAGGGAAATCTGCCCTGCATACCACGCTCAATTTGAGGAATAGTGTCTTTTTTTCTGTGTTATCATTAGTCTGCCTTTTTCTTTCTTAAATCCATATATCCAAAGAGAGAGGCACCCGAGTAGGACGACTCAGCCGCCTGGCCCGGCGCCAACTGATAAGGAGGGAGAGAAGGCTCAGGGAGAAGCGCTTTGTGGAAGGCAAGAGGGGCATGTTAAAGCAGGGTGGCTCCATATTTTGAAATACTGGGAATAATTACTTGAGACAAGCCATTTGTGGCAGACTAATATATCGCAACACTTTCCTGAAATGAGGTCATAGCCATTGACCAATGTACCGAGACGAATGTTGTCCTGTTATCATGCTTTATCTGCCGGTTACGAAGGCCATTCAAGGATAGCTTTTGTGTGTCATACTGCGAGAATTTCATGTTGAGATCAGGCGTGCCACCATTCCACTGAATCAGTCATAAAGTCATTGTCTGATAAAAGAGTGGAGTAATCTTCATAGCCTCCATTTCAGTAATCGCACACGAGCAAGGTGCTTTAAACTCCGATGAGCCTCTTCAAACGATACTGTGCGCAAAGCGGGTCCATTCTGTTCACGGGCCCAGGCTTTAGGTCCAATCAGCCAGCTGGCCGAAGCCAAATTAAGCGATTTAAAAAGTGCTCTTTGGCCTTAACATCATTTTCATTATGGCTGTCAGTCAAAAAGCGGCTGTGCTGTGTTTTCAGAAGTTGACCGTTATCTGGCGCCTCTCCAGAGGCGACGGCTGCCCTCTTGGCAGAGCGCGCAGCCAGAGAGAGCCAGCAGCACAGCGTGGCCACGAGAACCTTGACACGGCATTTGGAGTCTTAAGAGGACGGCTTCCTATTTTAATTTTCAGGGATAAAATGTAAAGCTAAGGTCCCGGCAGGTTACTTGAGAGTTGAAATATTATTGCGAAAGCTATACTGTCAATTTTCTAAAACGCAAGTTTGACTAAAGGAAGTTTCTGTTGTGAAATACAGTCAAATAAGGAAAAAAATGTGAGTTTTAATCCGTAATTAAATGATCAAGGAACAGTGGCCAAACTTTCTTCTTCTTGGTCAAAATGTCAGGTTTCATTCAAATATAAATACATATTGGGACATTTTAAGGTCATCTCATTACTATGACCACTTTAATGCAAAGTTGGCCAAAGAGTCACATAAATGCAAAAAACTAAACTGCACACTTGACACCAGTGTGGAACTGTATCGTTCTTCTTAATCAGGAGCAGATATTCTAATTGAAGTAGTCTCCTTTATAAAGCAGGGAAATGTCTAAAGGGACTCAAAAGTCACCAGAAATCAAAGAGTGAAGAAGCTTGGCCACATTGTGTCATCTTAAAAGGGGGCCTCGCAAACTGTGACCGAGCGCCGGACAAAGCAGAAAAGGCCTCAGAGGGAGACGAAACTCCACCCATTTTCAGTTGAGTGGAAGGCTGTTGTGATTATTCAGTCGGTTGGACTTTGAAACCCCCGCAGACAAACACCTCCTTTCTGTGGATCCAACTGACGGACGGACTGTGAGACCCAAACTAGCGTGGAGACAAACTGAGCTTTGTGAGAGCGCTGGGCAGGTTCTGTCTGGAGCTGGACAGCTGCAGCCAGCTCCACACCACCGTTTCTCTACCAGCCTCTCTGCACATGCTCGTGGGCCACATGCTCATTCGGGTCAACATGACAGGCGATGCGCCGATCGACAGCTGATCGACAGGAGGCTAACTGCAGCAAAGCTCCGGCCACTGGACCGCGACTTTGCCGGAGACACTTTGGCTCATCTCGCGCAGGCTGTAACTACTGTGTCTCCCAGTCAACTCCGAAGCTAATCCGACAGCCCTTTTCCATTCTCACACAGCAGCTCTTGTAAATAGAATTAGCACTGAACAGTGAATGGGGCGACAGATTAAAGAGACAAAAAGAGGGAGAGGCTGTAATTCTCCGTCCCATACGCCCGGCTCAAAACCATCTGGTGGGAAGATAGCATTGGAGCATCACAATTCCTCGCAGCAGCCACATTTTTACAGGGCTGATTTCAGGTATCGGGGGGTGGGGGGCAGAGGAGCACACACGCACACAGACATTGCTCTGCTCTGCGATTTAAGGTGGGGGGAGATGCCGGGAGTTCAGTGTGCAAGACTGAATGCAGGTCACTGGAGCACAGAGAGCTAACAGAATTTAATTCTCAGCTTAGCTTGCTGGTGTTTTGGTTGTTTTTATTCTTTTTTTTTTGTGGCCAAACTACCATTACCACTAACAATGAATGCCATGCTCGGCATTTAGCCTCACCTACGGGAGCAACACGCGGCACCCCAATTACAACATGGACAGGAGACTTTGTAGCACGCACAGAAAGAGATTTTTTTTTTTTACTTAGTCTCTCTCCCTCCTTGGTGATGTCTTTCAACAGCAGCAATGTTCATTTTCAGCAGGGAAACGCGACACCAGGAGCAGATGGTGGGATTCCCATTCACTGAGCTGGAAAGAAGTCATGATTTAAAAAGGATATGAAAATTGGTTTAGTCTTTTTTTTTTTTTTTTAAAGGGAGGAGGGGCAGAGGCAGGGGGATGGACGGATTAATCTTAAGAAAGATACTGTTTCTCCATGCTTGCCTCATCTAGTTTTCCCATAAGGCAGGTGATGCATCAGACTGGGGAAGGTCTGATTCAGCCCTCACACACAGAACCTGAAACTCAAACCTTACATCTATCTGCCTCTTTCAGCTTAACCTTGCCCCATGTGGTCGAATAGCATCTAGCACTCATGTCACTTCTTCTGCTCTAATACTTGAAAAAAAGGGTGGGGGGGCAAAGGAAAGAGAGAAAACATTTGTTATGCTGAGCTTCCACTGTGAAAACAGGACAGGCCATGCACTGCGCCTCCAACCAACCTTGTATACTTGTCCATACGTGCCATTTCCAACTACCTCCACGAGCTCAAATATCCCAGCCGGATCCTGAAAAGAAAAGGACAGGCAGTTTAAATAAAAAGTCAAGCTGCTTTTTTGTGTTTCTTCAATCAAATAAAATAAATCATATTAATTCTGGGTCCACTGTGAGCCAGCTGTTGCGCCCTGGTCTTCCCTACATGCCAAATGCATCTCGGAACAAAGGAAAAGCAGACACTGGCAACACCTCGCTGTGGCTCAGCGGTCATTTTCAACACTTCATCTCCAACAAGAAGAAACACTGAAGAGCAGTCTGCTACTTGCTCACATTAGACACACGAGAAGGCGCCCGTTTTACCGACAACGTAAAGTAGAAGGTAGCCAAAGAGCAGAAAAACATCGGCTCAGATCGGCAAAGCTCACCCGCAATGAAGCCAAGTCTATGTCTACCAGACTTTTAGCTGGAGAGTCGTTCGCCATCTTTCAAATAAAAGCCGGGCTTTCCGTGGACTTTGCAGAAAACAGCTGCTGTATCATTTGCGGAGGCTTCGGCTGATAAATTGAATAGAGGCCGCCAGGTATTCCTCTCTACAGGATCCGCTCTTCAGCAGCAAACGTTTGGGTCTCGCTACTCCATGTTGAGGTGGCAGCGGTCTCCCTGTTCGCTCTCCCTCACAGCTCTCCACTGTTGTCAAGCCAACCCCAAATCTCAAGCTTCCGGTCGGTACTTTCAAAACAAAAGCCTCGCCATCATTCATTTAATCTGATACGCAACAAAACTGTCCCATAAGCACTGACATGTTCAAAGGAACACTACTCATCCCATCCAGGCTAGAAAAAAAGACAGATTTATGGTTGTTTGACCTCAGTGCAAATTTATTTTTGGGGGTTTTTGTTTTAATTTTGGTCATTTGTTACTCATTTCGGTTACATGTCTCCTTGGTTTTCATGTGTCGTTTCATTGGTCTTTTGCATCACTGATCATTTTGTGACAGCCTTTTTCAATGTATTTGCAGCCAAATATCCCCTTAAATTGAATTGGTATCATATTCTGTTTGTAATATTTCACATTTCTTTTGTTCTTTTCTGGATCTGTGTTTCAGTTTTGGTGCTCAAATGTCAATTTGATCTAACTTTTTTAAACATTCTTGCATCCATTGTGTATATGTTTGTGGTAATATTGCATCTTGTGGTTACTTTTAGTCAATTACGATTATTTTACATCTTACATCTTTCTTTGTGGAGATTTTGTGGCATAGCTTTTGTTGTTCTGCTTCTTTACACGAGCCACTATATTCTCTTATTTTGGCCGTGTTGTGTCTTTTCGCATCTTCTTGTGGTTGTTTCGTGTCTTTGATTACTCGTTTTCCCCCCTCTCTTCCTTTTCTTTTTGTGTCACATTTGAAACTAGGTCTGATTCCTAAGTGACGAATCCATTCAAACCTTTACACTGAAAGTAAAGATTGCCACACTTCCGCTTTCAGTCTACCTGCTTCTGTCTTGCTTCGCTCAGTTTTGCTTGAGAGCCGCACAAGCACAGGAAGCCGGTAGAATAGAAAGAACAAGGCTGGGCCTCCCTGGATACCGTGATGATAATGCACGGCTCCTCTCTGACCCACCTAACCACCATCATCCTGCACGGCGGGTGTTTACAGTGCACACAAGCTGTAGGCCAGGCGAGGGAGAGGCAGACAGGAGAGCGGAGCCCCCACAAAACAGCATCCATATATCCATGTTGAGACCTTAGTGTCAATATTGGTAATCATGGGTGTGGCAGGTGAGCAGTCTCAGGAGTGATGCTGTGTTTGTTTGAGCAGTGGACGCCTGAGGGGAGTCTAGGAGCCAATAGACGAAGGGTTCAACTGTCTACCCTGTTGCATTTGAGTGTTTTGGCAGTGATAATTTGCATAGCTGTTGTAGGGCCCTCTTTAAAAAATTGCCATCCTGAGTTAAAGCTTCTATTTCCCAGAGCATTGATCAGATCAATGCACTTCAATCAAAGCTGCATGGTTATTGAATATGAGTAAGTAGCACACCAAAAGCTGCCTCTGTAAAAAATAAATAAATAATAAATAACACCAAAGCAGGAGACGGTCTGTTAATGCAGCTGCTCCATGTGGAAATTTCCAAACGGAGAAAGCTCATCTGCTGCCTGATCAAACTTTAACTCGACATGCAAATGAGAATACAGGGCGAACCAGTCCTGCAGCATGACAAGAAACACATAGGCTATACGAGCTTGTGAGCAAAAAGCCTCCACAGTGTAAAACTCGAGGTATTTAACTAGAGTGCTGTGAATCAACTTGAATCAATCTGGTGAGCTCAGATATACGACTCTGCAAGTGAAAATCCTTTCCTGTCCTGTCCTGCAGCTTGTGATGAGAAGTTTCCAGCTAACACACGACTACGGTGTTTGTTTTGCCCTCATACCTGTAGTTCAAATATAACGGCCACAGCGAAGTTTGTGGCTTCTTTCCCCTAAGAAGTCACATTTTACATACTTTACCACCACCTTGTGGATGTTTAGCATTACTGCAGCCCGGGACATCACGATAAACCTGAAATAATTCCTACTTCAAGTCAAATGTTTTCATTTCATTAGATGAATATACATTTTTTTACTTTTTGTTTTGCTTGCCAACTTTCTAAGTCATTGAGGCTGAAAGTTTCTCATGTTGTCACTCTCGTCTTTATATCACTCCACATCAAATGGATGGGATTCACATCTGGACTCTGGTGGGGACACACGATATTGTTCTTTCTTAATCATTTCAGGCCATTTTAGCTGTAAGTTTAAGAACACATTTTCCCAACTGAAGACCTAATGCTGCTCAAAATTTCCTGCAGAATACCTGATGTTTTCCTGCTAAATATAAAAGACATCCTCTTTTTAAACAAAAATCACCACCGTCCGTCCTGATAAATTTGAGCAATTGTGGCACCAGCATCTCAAGGAAGCACACAAAACTGAGTGATTTTACACATAACTTTATTATGAACTAGTGTTGCTTTTGAAACACAACCACTTGTCCAAAAAGTGGCTGCAGAGAGACGACGCCGTCTCGCAGCTCGGACACGGTTTGCGCCACCGGTCATCAAGTTAATATCATAAATATCGGCATTTAATACAAATGTTGAATAGCAAGTACTGTTAAGAACATCTACACAGTATGTTTCTGATAGAAAAAAGTAGCCTTTAAAATTCAGTGCCAATTTCAATTTGACTTTCCAGTAACATTAACAGCTGCATAAACAGAGTCATCTTCACTTTAAGTAACCACAACAGCTACAGTCTGTATTGAGGCTTTTTAGAATATTGCCACAATATTTGAAGATTAACTTACTATTTTACAAGACATTAATGTGCAAAAATTAATGGTAAAAAAATGTAAAAAGTTAATGCAGCTCCGTAGCACTTATAGACATCCATGAAAGGTACCAATGTTCAGTCAGTTTTGTATCCGCGTCCTTCGCTCGGTCCAAAGGGCGAAGCATCCCAGACACGGAATACTTTCACTTGCTTTTGAAACTAGGGAAAGGACATAGAGAGCTTCACCCATGGCTTTCACCTACAGGATGAATTGTTGAAACTTACGATCCATACAGTGCAATATAACAGCTACATTACAGGGTTGGGGGCCTGTATCCCTGATGTTACAGAGCACACCTCTGACATGTATAATTACAGAAGATAATTGAGAAATGAACATTAAATATGAGATTAAAAAAAAACCTGTTGATTTCTGTTGCTGAATCGTATTAAGCAGCTACTCGCATCACTGTAATGTGACGCAGCAGCTTTGCTGACAGCGTGCTTATCTTCATATAAACACACTTAAATATGTGACTCTTAGGCAGTACTTTAAAGTCACTACCAACACAGCAATGACGTGTCAGTTATTCCAACCAAATTGTTAAAATAAGGGCAAATATCAAAGTGTAGCATTTGCTGCGTGCCGTGTGTGGCACTCAGGTAGCTCCAACACACCCTGATCTGGAGTGTCTTTGAATCAGCGTTAATCATTTTAGTTCAGTAAGAAGTCTGGGTTCGGGTATCCAAACAGGTGGAAGTCTCCCATGTAACGTGCGTAGAGACGCCTAATGTCCCGCTTGCTGATGCCTGAGAAGTACTGCTCCACCTTGGTCCTGTTGTAGCGAGTGATGCCTGGAGGAATGGCAGGGTAGGACACCAGGTGGTCGATGCCTGCCGTTTTGAGGATGTGGGGGGCATCTTGCTCCAGTGTTTCGTGGTGGCCGACCACACTGTAGTGTATTTCACAAGGAGCGCACAACTCAGCGTAAGTTATCCAGTGGATAATGTGCTCGCCGAACTGCCGGTCCATACGCCGGCGGCCTTCCACGTCACCCAAGTAGCGGACAAAGTCCTCAAAGTGCAGACCGGAGGCAGTGAGGTCGCTGCTGCGGTGGCTCTTGCGGTACTTCCGGATGATAGCGGGAGCGATATCATGCTTGTACCAAGGCTCAAAGCGAGGGTTCTTCACAAACTTGTCCTTGAAAGCAGAAATCAGCCGCTCGAAGGGATCTCTCACGATGAAAAACTTAAAGTAAGTGTTTAATCTGTAAAGGGGACACAGCAGGAATTCATGAATAAACAGGGACTACCATGTACTTACAAGGGATCATATCAAACTCTCCCTTAGAATGATTTTCTTTCCACAATCGTGCAGCTAAAAGCAACACAAAATCAACCTGTGAGTTATCTCCTGTGGAGTGAGCGATGAGAGGCGAGGGAGGCCATTTTTGTCATGGTCATGGACGAGGTTTTCTGGGATCTCCTCCACACCGGAGAAAGCTCCTGTCACCAACGACATATATCATCAACTGAATTTTACTAAAACAAAGATACTTGGATACATTTCTGCACATATTATTAATAAAATCTCATGATATTAAGTTGCGTTTATCAGCCATTCTGCTATCATTTATGTAAACATGGATATTCCAATCACCACTGACCATTGAGCACAATGAGGACCTTTTTCCATTGTGTATTTCCTACTTTAGGCGTCTGGCAGAACAAGATCTGGTGTTTGTCACAGACGAAGATGCGGTCCAGGACGAACTTGCTGATGGACACATGAGTCAAATTCCTGAGGCTGCTGTTTTGACACACGCTTGACAGCAGCTTGATTCGATTCTCAGAGACCGCCTGCCAGCCTGTCGCCGGGGGTACCGCTGAGGGCTGAGATACACATGCCTGATTTTAATTAGCTGTTAGTAAAAAATAAAATAATAATACCAATGTTTCAGGATGAGTAGTGATAAAATGCAATGAGCAATCAGAAAATGGTCACCTGTGATGGCTTTGGAGCTTGATTTCCTGTGCTGGACACAGGAATGGGCTTTACTTCCTTGGTGCCTGGCACTGTCCAACTCTGGCCAGGTCTCTCCCCATAATCTGGGAATAGATAAAAGAATGGGGCAGTGTTGGTAAGGCAAAACTGTCAACACATTATACTGATTCCATCAAAGTTTCCTGACATTGCTCACATACATAAAATAACGTTTCTAATGCTGTGATATTACTCTAGCAAACAACTTGAGTATGTGATGGATGGTCACATTTACCACCAAGTACCTCATGTCATAACTGTCTGCGTGTGGTTGGAAAAACAGCAGCTCACCATCTATAGCTCTGAAGCTGATGAAGTTTCTGACAAAAATCAGGATGAGCAGGACCCAGCCGCAAGCTCCGAGGAGCAGCCAGTGGTGCCGCATGGCTCTACGCATCAGCCGACGGCCATGGGAGCCGTGAGGGAAAAGCTCCCACCTGGACAACAGGTCAAAACAGACTTACTGCAGACGACTCCAATTTTTCCCCCAACTCCCATTAAACTATGACGGGTTACATGACGTTATCTACACGGAAGGTAGTTGCTGGAAATGCATATACAAGTAAAGGGCAATGATTATTGCTTTTTCGGTCGACGCAATACGAAGAGCTACGAAAAACTAACAAATTCAAGCACAGTATGAACATTAAACGCTATTCCCACGGCTAGCTAACTGGCCAGTTAGCCAACCAGCTAGCCACACCTGTCCCTCCCGAGTCCGCGAACATACAGCTGCTATAATGTTAATGTGTCTCGGTGAGTTTCGTGGATGTTTAACAAGATATAAAACACCGGGAAAACCCTTTATCTTACCTTTTCGCTGAGTTATAACAACTTTACAGCTGCCCAAACTCTGGAGTAAACCTTGGACGGTTCCATCTAGCCTGATGTGTCGACATTCACAACATCCGACTGCCTACAAACTAAGCAGCTCCCCCTAACGGCTGTACGATGTCAGCGCATGTTATTTGCATCGCCTCACTCAAAGTGATGATGCTCTCTTGAGACAATCTACCCCATCCACGATTAAATCCATAAGATATAAGATCAGATAGATCCAAACATTTGGCTGAAAAACTGGATTGGCACCGACTTAAAGCTAATGAATTATTGTAATGAATGAAATCCCTTCACCATGCCAGTCTCACACAGCAACCCATTTTGTCAGTCATTAGTCACTTTTGAGCATATACATTTGAAATTAATTATATACATCTTTTTTTTTTGTTTATAAACTTTATCACCTTGACAAATCCTGTTTGTTTAAAACCCAAAACTTTCACCTTAAAAAAAAAATAAAAAATACCAAGAGCTTTTAAAATGATGCTTCTTCAGAACAGCTCTGAAATTATACAGTCTCAAGAAGTTATACGTATATGTGATACGGCAGTATCAAAGACAATTTCTTAACATCATGTCTGTTACTTATCACCTATTTTCAGCCATATTCTGAACTAAACTTTCAATTCTTTTTTCCAAAAAAAGAAATAAAGACACAAGACAGGAGCTTATTTTATTCCCATTTATTCCACTCGCAGAGGGGACAAACTTAGTTTTCATCAACATTGACTGTCTGCAAACCTGTTGGACAGAGAGAGAGAAATAAATTGAATTAAACGCCTTTAATGCTTCCACCACAGGTGATGGACAAAGTCAATGTGCAGCATGTGTACCTTTGCATGTGGTGACAGGAACGTATGTGACCAGGGTGTACAGTTTGTTGGGAGAATCCTCGTCCTCGTTACGCTTCCTGGACAGCCGCACGCGCATCCTGTACGGCACGTTCCTGCACAACACACCGGTGATTAAATGTTTGATGCGTCGCTGCAGCTGCTACAGTCATCAGTGGGTGTTTCCAATTCTACAGTGTCACAAAAGTGACTGAACTATTAACAGTTGCTTAAAGGAAACTCATTGAAATGAAATCATACTGTACGGAGGACACGAATAAAGTAAAGTGAGGCTGGAAACTCAAGACACTTTTAAGGGAACATTCTGAAACCAACAGGGCTGACAGTGAGGAAAAAAACTAAAGAAATCACAAAGAAAGTTATTCATACTGCCCGATGTCATTCAATAGTTTTAACAGTAAATAAGCAAAAATCATGAGCTACCGGAGGACAAAAGTGAACGATCATCTCGACCCAACAACTTCACAAATATGACTAATTTTACCTGAAAAAGCACCTGTTTCAGGTGGGTAAAATAAGCACTGTGGAACAGTTGTAATGAGGTAGATTTGGAAAGCCAATCAACAACAAGCTTTATCTGAGCAGGAGGCTCCTGTTTAGGTGTTGACAATATCAGGCCAACTAAACACTTTGTCCCTTTTCCAGTATTAATAACTAAAAATGAACCTGGGTATGCTGTGATCTGCTCTGATCCAACTATTGTTCCCTTGTTGACAGAACTGATAGTCTTTCTATTATCATTTAATTTTCATAAAGCACAGCTTTCAGATCACCCAGACACATCCGTTTTAAACCCATGACTTGTCACCTGCCACTGTGTAAATCTTTAGCATAATATCAAACATCCTGATAACATAAGATCTGAGTTTAGGATTGGTTTTCTTCACATTTTGATGACACAACTTTATGTGGCTCACAGTTTCATGCTTTAGGGCAGTCTGCACACTTTACCTCCAATACAAAACACAATATGGGCCAAGTGTAAAGAACTCCTGTATATTCTGTACTATAATGCCAGCTGATAAAAGCCCCTCCCCCAGAACTGCCAGGGTGTTTTCCCCCCTAAATCCGACCATCATCTCACCTGATTCCCTTGCTCCACACTGCCTTGTTGAGGCGAGTGTCAATGCGGACATCAGGAGTTCCCATCTCCTTCACGGCGAACTTGCGGATCTCCTTGATGGCGCGGGGAGCCCTCTTCTTGAAACTCCTGTAAAAATTATTTCTATTGGTTATCAACTAATACTAAAGACAAAGTGTTAACGCTCTTTACTGCTTCCACCACTTCTGTGTACGAGTGCCACGAAAATGCACTTTCCAACATGTGCCCCTTTTCTTCAGCACAATAAAAATGACACTCCTCACTTTTGGCGTCCAGAACCATTTCCTCTCAATTTCAAATTACGCTTTCAACACGGACGGTTTCCGTGATTATTACAGTGGGTCTTGTGTTAAAGCTACTGAGAGAAGAACAGGACACATTTTCCTCGTGCGACAACAAACATAAATGTGAGAAACCAAACAGTTTCTCTACAGCGCTTTCATATTTGCAGTTCTTCTCAACAGTCCTAAACATGGTGCACAAATCTGCAAACATCTTCCTTTAGACAGTTCAGTGCTGCCACAGAGATGCTGCCTGTTAGATCGATTCTTTCGATGGAAGCTCAAGAACAAGCCGGAGGAATCTCAAGTTTAATTAAGTGTTTATTGGTAGTCACACGTCAAGTATATCAGCGCTGGGCTCAGTGGAACAGAGCTCCCGCAGGAATGCCATCTGCACATGATCGGTTTAGGTTGCGCTTGATTAGCATTTCTACCTTTAGACGATCCTAAACTGAATGAAATGACACAAAGTTTCCAAGCAGGGTGAAGTCTTGTCACATTTTTCCCAGCAGTGACAAACAAAGTAGCACCCCCTTCAACTTCTAACACTATGCATGTATTCCTGTGAATTCTCCTTCACGTTATTTGACTTCAAGACATTTACAACTTGGGGTCAAAACTCTTTACAAAAGGCATGATTTTACCCCGATTCTTTCTATAATCTTTGGTCTGCAGAGCCACATCCGTCCAACTTATAAGCACCTTTTTAAACAATAAGGTTTGAAAGTCAAGCCATTGGGCAGCATCCACAGGTGCGACTGGTGATGTCAACGCAATAAATTGCAGAAAAATAATGGGAACACTGAGTTCATGGTTCTGGTCACAACATTTAAGTTGGTCTGGCTGGTGTCCATAACCCCAGACTCCTGGTGTAAGTGGTTCCACACTCATCTGATCCAGAGTTTGTGCAGCTGTAGCACTAGTTTTACAGGACTGGAGTCAGTACTTTGGTGGTCGATACCGAAGAAAGTAGCTCCAAGTTAGGCTCTGGCTCCAACCCAGCACAAAGGAGGAAAAAAAAAAATCCCAGAGAGATAGGCTACTACCAACAGCTGAGGGGGAGGAAATCAAGCAGAGCCATGCAAAGGAAGAAGCAGTGGAGTTAACAGAATCAGTTTTCATCACGTTCCAGTTTCTCTGCTACTTACACTCCATGAATACGCTTGTGGACATTGATGGTGTACTCTCTGGTCACCACCTCGTTGATGGCTGAACGCCCCTTCTTTTTCTCTCCTTTCTTGGTTGGGGCCATCTGGAAACAACACGCGCATCTGTATTAACATGCACACCCTCGGACAACAACAACAAAAAACTTCACAACTACTTAGTTACTATGAGACGAATTAGCATTGTTGTATAGATATCTGGCATGTTAATAAAATACCCTCTCGTTAGCATTAAGCTAAATCCCTGAGACAACAACAACAACGCAAGCTTAAGTCCAGGCTAAAATTTAAAATAAAGAACACTTAAATTAACACTAACGATTAAGTTTAAGGCCGACTGTGTGCCTTTCAGATGGTACAACGGGGTTTCTCACGATGAGAATAACCTCCGTTCAGCCATGCTGTGTAGCGCCACAACGGTCCAGTCAACGCATCTGTTTGTAGTTTTAACTATTTAATCAAACGTTTAACTCATCAAAAATACAGAAATACGCTAATTAAAATGCTTGTACACATATTTATCAGTATTGTAAGGCCATTTGTGGCTTTAATGGCAAAGGATGGCGATAGATTGTGAAGAAATTATTCCCGACAAAATTACTCACCTCGGCTTGTAGCTGAGGCGGATATCGGAAGGACGGAAGTAAAGCAGAGGCTTCTGGGTAAAGGAAATCGGTCCGTTTCAATTTGATATCCACCTGCAACAAAACACGGTCCAAGGTTCCGATTAGTTTAGCATTTGTTAGCCTGAGCTGGATAAACGTTTTTTTTATGAAATGCAGACGAGAATGAAAAAACAAAAAGTTAATGCACACAAGAAATATATATCAATGGAATACCGTCAGAGAAGAAACCACAAGTACATATATATATGTGTGTGTATTTCTAGTAATTATGTGATAATGTGAGATCAACTATTGTTATCATATTTTATAGCTCAAGAAAAACTGAGCAGAGGAACATTTAGATAATTTGTGATATAAGCCTATTGTGTTGTTTAACTTTGAGAAGAGTTTTACCTCAACATTTAGCACTCTTTGTACAATGTATCAAATTCTAACAAGTAGCAAAGCTCTACAGCAGTGTGCCAAACTCAAGAGGTTAACACCAAACTGAAAGGTTTACTCCTTGTGACAGCCTTCAATCTTGATAAACCCAGCATCATATTTGAATTTGTTCAGGACCTTACTTGTCCAAATTTCATCACAGTTTAAGAATGTCATTCTGTATTTATTTTACATTAGAAAAAATACATAGTTAAAACCGGATTTCATTAGTTATACATCTCAAAAACCACCTCCCACAAAAAAAAAAAACTAATGAGACAAGTGTTTTTCTTTTGAACACTACAAATGTGTGGTCAGAATGTGAGAAACTCTGCTTCATCACAGCCCAATCTCTCCCGGTCTTTAATGTTTTAGGTGTCACGTCACAGTTGCTTGGCTGGTGGTGGGGACAGTTTTTTTAGTCCGGGGCTTTACATACGCAACATTTTCCACATTCTGGTTTTGCCGTTGATAGTGTCCCAGCACTCAGGATGCAAAACCTGCACTTTTCCCAATTCTCTCATGTTAAACTACAAGTGTTGACAGAACCATATCTTAGAGATGCACTTTATCCAGCAGTGCAAGATCTAACATGACCCATATGCTTGACGTGGGGAGAGGTCAGATACGTTTATCCTCTAAGCCATTTACCGTCTTTTCTGATTGGGAACATTTAGACTCCTTTTTGGAAAATATGGGCTGGCGAGGTCCGAAATTCCACATGGCAGTGTTGGCGTTCTGGTGCTCTGCACTCTCTTCAGTTCATATCAGGAAGACATTGCCAAACGATTCAAAACAAATACAGCAACCATAAAACAATATCTCAACAAACTAACAGGTGTAACAAATCACATTCACTTATGGAATAGTTGGGCAGTACTTATTCATGAGAAATGTTCTTTCAAGTCCCTGCAGGGTCTCTCAGTGGTGTGTGCCAACACACTGTCCAGCCAATGGTATGGATTTGTAAACAAAAACAGCAGTAACAACATCAAGTGTCACATTATTGGAAGGCTGAACAGTCATTTTATACCAAGCAAAAGAGACATTACAGAAATCAACATCTAACCATTTTAATGCACAGTTGTAGTAACCAATGCACAACATACAAAAACAAACCAGTGGTTTGAGCTTGGTTAGGTCGGTGAAATTGACAATTAAAAAAAAAAAAAAAAAATCAACTCTAAAACACTATAATGCACAAAAGAAAAACAAAGCAAAACATGGAAGTCTTTGAGGTGCGTTTTATGTCTAATAGGCGGTACATGACACACCTCCGTAGGCTAGAAAGTCCAACAGTCTTTTGAACGGCACTCACCCAAAACATGTAAAGCCTAACAAAGATTCACAAATTTTTTACAGTTTTTCTTTATTCCCTCTCATGACTAAAAAGGTTCGTATGTAATGGAAAAATGACAGAGAGTTGACAAAGGTAGGGAGTGAGAAGATGTCAAGGCTTAGAAGCATTCACTTTGACGTGTTTTACACTCAGGACACGCACACCTCTGGCGGTGCTGTGCTCAGTTTACTACTACCAGCTTCGGCAACTTCTGCTGCTGGTGCTGACCCACTATCGGACCTCTCTGGGGCCGAGGTGGGGCCAGCAACGGTCCTTTTGAACAGGCGGATGCTCATCTGAAGCAGATCGTTGTCAACCATGGGTGTAGCGGGGTACTGCTTGGTCAGGCCCTGATGAAAGGATGATTTGGTTTGTTTTAATGACTTTTAAAGATGATGAATTAATAGAGCTCATTTAGGATAAATAACTGGATCCTTACCTTCTCGTTTTTTAACAGCTGTCGGCGGATGGCGAAGTCCCTGCGAGCGCACAGGGCCTTGCAGCAGGGCCCCAAGTTGCTGAGCAAACCTGCCCTCTCCACCCGCCTGTTCAGAGCCGCCATATTCAGGGCCCCCAGGTCATGCTCGAAGAGCTTGTCAACAGCTGTCGGTACAGGACCAATAGAGATTTAGACTGACGGATCAGATGATAATTTCAAATAAAGACTAAATTGAAAATCGTTATATATAAATAAAAAAAGTAGTTAACACGACATTGGCTGGCAATGCAAGCATGAAATCCAAAATTCAAAAATTAACTGCCCTGAAAAAAAGATTTGATAATGTCCAAACTCACTTTTGGGATCGTCCAGCTCAGACTTGCACACGTCCTTGACTTGCTCCAAGAGCTCAGGACCAGCGAGTCGCTTGGAGATGCCGGCCCTCAGCAGCACAGCCCCTGGGGTAAAGCGGAGCAATGCGGCCCCGGCTGCCCGCGGCTCCTGTTTCTGTTTGGGCATCAGGCTGGACCAGTCGACGTCAATCACATCTAGAGGACCTGTGGACACAAGCCATGAGTTTAGCATCTCTTTGCACTCAGCAACGTTTTCTTTCCTTTAGGGCGGTCAAATGAAAAAGAAAATATTACTAAGTATTAATGAGATGCTCGTATCCTGTGGTATCAATGCCAAAAGTGCCGTATTCATCTCCTCCACTTGACAAAACTTTTCCCGACAGACATCGGCACACAGTTTCTTTTTGATCTAAGCGCTCCTGACTGTGACCGCTTCACATTTTGCGAACTTTGTGTTTTTTGAAGACGGCAAAACAAAGAGACAAACCAGCTGAAACTGAAAATATTAGTGGTGAACAAACAGTCAAGAGTGAGATTTAGATGCAAGTTCAGAATGAGGGTACACAAGTTTTATGTGAGTATCAGCTTGTTTCCATTACAACTTCCATACTCAGACGATTAAAAATAAATAATAAAAAACTTAAGTTATATTCTAAAAGGAAGGGATTCATATTTGGGGAATTCATTATTTATTTGGCCTCTGTAAATGAAGTACAGAATATTTTCCTGGACTTCGTATCAAGTTTGAAATTTTAGTGTTAGTCCAGTGAAGTTGAGGATCGGCCCCAAAAATGCTTTACAGATCAAATCCGACGAGAAAAGCAGTTAATGGTACCTGTAATTTTCTCATCCTCTTGCTGATCTTCTTTTTTCTGACTGTCAGCCAGAATTTCATCCAGCTCATCGTCACTGATTGGCTCATACTCCTCTCCAACGGATGCGACTGACTGGTCATCTTCTTTCGCATCATCATCTCCTGAAAAAACATCACGCACCGTTTCATTGAATCCATATAAGAAAAATGCAGCGAGGGATCTCTAATTACATGCTTCCATTTTCTTACCATCAACACTGTCCGCCTTCTCCAGCTCCCGCTGATCTCCCATCAGATGGTGACTGTTGCTCGGTTTCTCAGACTCTGGAGGACTGAAGGCTTCTCTTGGCAGCAGAGGCTCATAGTCACCCCTATCCTGCCTCATCATGTCTCCTCGCAGGTCTCCTCTCATGTCACCCCTCATGTCCACTCGTCCCGGAGCTCTGGGGTCCCCGTGGGGCGGTAGGTCCATCATCATCCTCTCCCTCTCTCGATCCCCACCTCTTTCACCCCTGCCGTCTCTGTCCCGCTCCCTCTCTCGCTCCCTGTCCCGCTCCCTTTCATGCTGCTGGAGGAGTCCTTCTGGCAGTAAGCGTTCCCTGTCCCTGATGTCCCTTTCCCTCAGGAGAGGTTCCCGACCAGGACGCATCAACAAGGGCTCCCGTCCCCTGCTTGGCCAGTCCCTGGGTTCTGGCTCCCAGTCTCTCTGTTGAAGGGGCTGCTGGAGGAGCAGGGGGGGCTGCTGCTGCTGCTGCTGCTGCTGCTGCTGTTGCTGTTGCTGCTGAGGCCGGAGGTCCTTTCGGTCTCGTTCTCTGTCCCGCTCATACGGCTCCCTGTCTCTCTCCCGTTCTCGGCTGTCGTAGGAGCCGGCCCGGGACCTGGACCGTGCCTGCCTCTCAGAATCAGGAGAGCTGCGCCTTGAGCTATGGCTGCGAGAATCTTGACGGTCTGTAAAACAAGATTTTAAGTTTTGGTTAGACTTTAAACTAATTGTGGTCTTTGGTTTAATATTGCTCGGAAATAGATTGACAGGTGTGTCAATTAGTGCCTATATACCTGATGAGGTGCTGCGGCTGGGCTCTCCTCGCCTCAGCTGGTCAATTCGTGATTTCCTCTCAGCCCCAGGAGGATCATTTGCCACCGGCCTGTCGCGCTCTCGCTCCCTCTCTCTTTCTCTCTCTCTGTCACGAGAGTTGGTTTCTGGCAGTCTGCCCCGGCGCGATCGTGGACCCTGGGGGTCTTCTCGGTGAGCCGACTCGTTGGAGGGTGAACGCAGGCGTCGAGATGACGTTCGGCTCTGGTTGCTCCCCATGCTGCTGCTCCGCGTCTGCTCCGGTGGGGGTTTGCGGAGCAGGGGCTGTGACATGAGCGGCTGTGGAGTCATAGTCTGCAGCAGCATTGGAGGGTCCGGGGAAAGCAGAGGGGCAATAGGTGGTGGATTGCACCTTTCCCTTTCCCTGGTCATCCTGGGGCCTCCAGCTCTTCTAAGAGGCTCAGCTGGAGCCCTCTCAGCAGGAGCCCTCTCAGCAGGAGCCAGGGGAGCGTGTGTTTCCAGTGGAGCTCCCCGCTCCGATACCTCCTCATCTGACCAGTCGCTGAAATTGTCCATTTTGGAGAGCGGGGAGGGCTCTGCGTTGCCTCTTATTCCGTGGTGATCGGGCTTTATTGAGGGCGGCGGCGTCCGAGGACCTCTCTTCTTCTTACTATGTGGCGGATGGGCTGAAGTCTCCTCCTCAGATGCATCAGACTCTCCTCCTCGTGAGCGTTTCCTCTTTCGGTCCAGTGCCTTCTTCTTGGTTCCTTTCCTGGGAGAGTGTAAGGGTGGAGCCACATCTGCAGAGGCCCCAGCTGGAGGCTCGGGGTTGAAACGGTCCGCTGCAGCAGCCAGACTGATGACACCGGCAGTCTCCTCATCTTTGCGACACTTCTTCAAGCACTTCTTTAGCGACTTTGTCTTCTTTTTGCCCTCCTCGTACAACTGGGAAGCAGCAATGTCTCTGTCTTCACCTCCAGAAGCGAGGGCCGAAGGAGGCGCCGGGGGAGTTAATTCCCGCTGGTCTCTGCCTCTGACACGCGAGTCAGATGGAGCATCTGAGAGGTACTCTCCACGTCTCTCTGCTCCTCTGCTTCGCTCCACACGAGGCTCCAGGTCCTCGTGGCGACTTCGTGCTTCCCTTTTGTCCCCGGCTGCTCTGCGCTCCTCGTCCTTCCAGTGAGCGGCCTTCTCATCAGATACAGCGACCCTTGGCGGCGATCGTGACAGGGGATCCTGGGGCCTCACCACCTGACTTGGCAAGCGATGCTTGTCCCCATCTGCATTTGCACACAATACAGTAACATAAAACACTAAAACTGGGCGTCAAATGTGCATTTTTGAAGCTCTTCCTTGCAGAAAAGTTAAACAATTTCATGTATTTTGCATGAACTACTCATTTCTTTTAGCTACAGATATTCACTTTTATCCAATTTGCAGTTACAGCCAGTAGTGGAATGCATAAAACTAGCAAAGACCGAAGCAATATAAACCTTCAGATAATTAACAGTGCATGCCCAGTAACAAATGGTGTTTGCTTTGTACGAGAGGTGCATTCCTCATTAAAGAGGAGTGTTGCCTTTTCAAAAAGAATTTTCTTACTGTCAGATGGAGGTGGACACACTGGGCTGGGGAGGAGGGGCTGTGGGTGGAGCTTGGCCTGCCCTCGGCCAGCCGGGCGCTCACTTTTATCTTCAGGACTAATGTAGCCATCACTGTCTGCAGGGCTGAAGTCCCGTGCTGTTCGCTTGGGCGAAGGTCGGGGGCTCGTACTGCTCTCCACCCTGGGCCTCTTGCGACTGGAAAAGAATTGGGATGGTTATTCAAAAAAAAAAACGTGATGAATATTAGGGGAATCGCACAGTAAAGCGTTCTATTAATCGATTCAAAGAAAAGGGAAGAAAGCCTTGAGTTTTGGGCAAAGTAGTGTATCAGTAAACCTTACTGTGTCCCCTGCTTGTACCTTGTAAGCCGCTTTGGATAAGTTTGCTAAATGAAATGAATGTAATAAAATAAGTGCCATCTAAAATATTAAAGAAAAAAAAACGTATTGAAGAAAAACGTCTCATCCTAAAAGTATTTAGGATGAGACGTTACTTAGTGCCTCATTTAAGCACCGCTGTGCTCATGAATGGAAATGTGATTTAATACCTTTTGGTTTGAAAACTGTGATGAAGAACAACAGAAAGAAGACTGAGGAGAAAGCCTGAAAACGGACTTTGACACATGCCTCAACTTGCGATCGTCCCGGGCGTCTCGAACAGGCCGCTCGTCCCTGGCATCCTCTCTCCTCTCCCGCCTGTCCTCCCTCCCTCTCTCTCGCTCCTCCCATTCCCGCTGCCTCTCTCGCTCCCGCTGCTCCCTCTCCCGCTCCCTCTCCTTCCTCTCCCTCTCTCTTTCTCGCTCCTCCCGCTCCCTCTCCCGCTCTCGCTCCCTCTCTCGTTCCCTCTCCCGCTCCCTCTCCCGGGCCCGCTCCCTCTCTGCCTCCCTCTCCTTCTCTCGCTCTTTTTCCCTCTCCCGCTCCTTCTCCTTTTCCTTTTCCCTCTCCTTCTCCCTCTCCCGCTCTCTCTCCCGCTCCCTGTCCCTCTCTCGCTCCCTGTCGCGGGCCCGGTCCTCTCGCCTGTCGTCTGATCGATCTGTCCTGCGCTCATCCCGTCTCTCCTCCCTTTCAGACTCCTCTGATCTCCGCTGGTATCTGTTTGGAGAAGCTGCTCTTTGGTCTGGAAAAACAAAAGAAAACAACCATCAGACAGGAGTAAAGCAAATTCGCAGCACAGTGACAGTTAACGTCGCATATGATGAGACATCACATGTCCATCAGATTTTATCGTTTGATGGCATCTAAAGATCCAAAGTAGGGCTGTCGCGGTGAGGGAATTCCCACCACGGTGACTCATAGCCGCTCAACAGCGCGGTATGCGGTGATATCGCATTTTTGTTCATTAGGCTACTTTCCACGACACGCAATGTTAGATGAAAATCGAGCGCATAATCCGTCTTTTTTTCCCAGCGATTCTGACATTTCACTTTGCTTTGCCTGTCATTTACTCGCTCACAGACCAACATAGCGGAGATTAAGCAGCGCATACCCCAGTTCTGCAACATTGTTGCCAGTGCCACATGGCAAATATCAACATTGTTGCAGACCTGCGCACGTTTCGTTTAGCAATGACGGGGAAAAACGAAGCAGATCAGGGCAGCAGTTGAGCTCACGTGTCCGGGATACAGTTTTTTTAAACAGACTGCCCGCCGTCCAACCAACCCAAACTGAACTTTAACTGTTTCCGCAAAGTTGTTAGAGCTTATTTCTGGCACGGCACATTTTTTAAATGTGTCTTTTTTTTTTTTTTTTTTTTTTTTTTTTTTTTTTAAATAGGCCTACAGACCTAGGCCCTAAAACTTAAAAGTTAAGGAACATGACTGATATCAAGTTACTCACTGATGTTTCCTGGAAAGCAGGGCCCTTGACCAATTTATGCAATGATGGTGCATGTGTGTTTTATTGAGGGACCACCCGGAGATAGATTACAAACACTTTCTCCGTCTTTATTTTCACCAAAGATGACGACAGAAACGCGGCACCTAGCTGTGTTAATGTGTTTGTCCTGCCTTGCGGGGAATATACAATGCATCATTATTACTGTGCTGGCTTAAAAAAAGTATCAGTTCTGTCAGTCGCTTTGTATCTACTGTGCAGTCTTAAAAAAACTCTTTTAGTTTCTCGAGTTGTTCTGCGCGTGCAAGGGGGCGGTGGCCTGGACACGCACCGCGGAGGTCCTCTCAGCACCGCGGTGATTGCATTTTGCGGTTATCGCGACAGCCCTAATCCAAAGCCCAAAAAATGACATCAAACGTATCATTAATCCTAAACCCCACCTCTCTCTCGGTTGTCTCTGCGATCTCGCTCTCCATGTCCTCCTCTCCTGTCATATGAGGAGTCTCTGGCCTGCTCTCTTCGATCGCTCTCATAGCGGTCTCGATCTGAGCCCCTCTCGGCGCTTCTTTCACCAGCATTGCGATCCGTGCTCCTCTCTGCGCTCCGTTCGCGTGCACCACTGCTCCGTGACTCCCAGTTATCATAACTGCTGTCCAGTTGGGAACTGCGGGAAGTTCTGTTGGAGCCTGACAGAAGAAGAAATGGGAGGAAGAAGTTACACATGGGCCCAGCTTAATGTTTAGAAAAAGCTTAAAAAAGCCAGATGTAATATCAGTCCTCGCCTTTATCAGACGCTTCATTAGCACGACCTCGTCCTCGTCCGTTCCTGTCTGTCCTGCTCTCCGTCCTTCCTTCAGTTCGACCGCCATCATCACGCCCATGACCTCTCCCGTAAATCCTGTCGTCCTGAGCCGGATCCTCCTTCCTGTAGGCATCACTTCTCTCTCTCTCCCGCTCCTTTTCCCGCTCCCTCTCTTTGTCCCGGTCCCGCTCTCGGTCCCGCTCGCGATCACGACGTTCAAGGGACTCTCGACTGGAGCGCGTGTCAGCCCTGCTCTCCCTCGAGTCCTTCACGTCCCTGTTGTCACGGTTGTCACGCGAGTCCCGGGTCGTTTCCCTTCCTCGATCACGAGCGTCGCGCCGCTCGCGGGCCTCTCTGGAGTCCCTGTCATCTCGAGCATCCCGGGATGAGACGAGTTCAGAGTCATAGTCTCGGTCGTCGCGGACACCGTCTTTATCTCGTTTGCTGCGGCTGTCTGTTTGCAGAAGAGACACAGAACTTAATTTACCGATTTTCATTTAAACCAGGTTTTTAAGAATAATTCAGAACTTCAGTTCTGCATTTGATTACAGTTGGGTTATATTTCCTCTTTCAGTCGCTATAAAACAGATACAACAGACAGCAGAAAAACAAATGTACCATCTCTACGCTCCTGTCTGCGTCCCTGGCTGGGCGGACTCCTCTCTCTGTCACCCCGACTCCTCTCTCGGCCTCTGGAGTGGTGCCTGCTAGGGCTCAATCTGTCAGAGCGCCGATGGGGTGAGGTGTCGTGGGAGGCCGGGGGTGAGCGTGAGCGCCGGGAGCTCGGAGGCGAGGAGGCGGAAGCCTGCCCCGTGGTACTTCTGTGGTAGGTAGGAGAAGAGGAGCGGCGCCGTCGGGGGGAAGGAGAGTGGCGCTGGGCAGAAGAACCAGAGTGGGAGGAAGGGGAGTGGTGGCGGGGAGGTGTGGGAGTGCGCTGGTGGCGTGGAGGAGAAGGAGACCTGGAGGAACAAAACGCTGTTAGCTCATCGTGCCCAGATTAGAATTCACTTCTCCACTAGTTTTAACAACAGACGAGTTATTTTGCAGCGATTAAACCCTGACAGAGAAAATATCCGACATGTAGTCTGCGCATAGACACCTGCGAGGTGGAGAGGCGAGTGCAGGGGTTTTATGGGATGAAACTTTAGGAGAGGCGGATTTCTTCCTGGCTGAGGGCGACACGCCCCTGGAGGGAGACGACACACTGTCCGAACGCTCGTCTGACGTCACTACTCGCTTGGCCTTGTGGGAACTGTCAGATCGATCTCTAAAGACACAAAAAAGCAAAGATTCATTTAAGGGGATATCAAACGCAAGGTGAAAATTGAAGAATAACTGAAAGAATTAGAGACGTAGATTCTACAGACGCAGGACATGCAAAAGAAAGTACCACTTAAATCAGGTTAAATGGCTCTATATTTACAGCCTGAAGGTGTGTGTAGTAGGCTATTTGCAGTCCTATTATTTTAGTCAGTTTTGTACAAAAAGCTACAAAACAGTTCTTGTTACAGTCAAATGGGTTTGGGTTTCTGAGGATGGAGATAAATGCTGGGCAGCAGCATCAGTACAGCATCTTCAGCCCATCTACATATTCTTTAGGTACTGCACAGGGTCAGAGAGCAAGCACACATCTTTCTGGGATTTAAATGACAACCTGCTTCCAGAAAAATAGAAATTAAATGAGGGACAAATATTCACTGAATTAAAAATAAATATTATGTACAAATATCCCATCATAATAAAATACAATAAGCCAAAGCTGCACAGCCGACCGGTGACAGAAGGGGTCCACACTGTACCTGCGTTTTTCCTTCTTCTCTTTATGTTTTTCAGTATCTCGTCCACGATCCTTCCCTTCCTTCTGCTTCTCCTCCGTCTTCTCCTTGTTTTTGTGCTTGCCTTTGTGTTTCTTCCCAACAATAGGAAGGTCCAGAGGGACAGGGGGTGGAGGACTGGGTGTGCGGGGCCCTTTCTTCTTGCTGTGGCTTCCTTTTGATGCCCTAATAGAAGAAAAACATGGACTTCCATTGTAATTTATCATACAACTCAGATCATGTCATTGGGCAACAGCACCAGTATATGTACATAAAAAATCTTTCCATCGAATGGACGTCTAATCTATAGCGCCGTTTAGCTACATCCTTAAAAAGACCCCAAACGGGGCTCCAGAGTGACTTTTTGCCTTGGTTTCATTTTGGTGCACTGCCAACAACAACAACAACAACAAAAAAGAAGGAAAAAAAAAAAGAGTTTGTTGCACTCCACAGATTTCTGGCTGCATGTGTATCCAACCCTCCTACCTTGCAGTTTCTGAAGCAGCTAAAGATACTGCTGCCTTCTTCTCTTTCTTCCCAGAGCCCGCTCCTTTGGTTCCACTTTTGTGTTTAGGGGAGCCGCTGGACTTTCTGGATGAAGGCGAACCTTTGGATCTTAATAGTTCAGGGGAGGCCTGTGGGATAGGGATGACATTTTAGCTTGGAGATTAGTGACAGGTACCCTTGCAGACAATGAGTGCGATGATCTCTCCAACATATGTGCTAAATGTGTCACTCCGGTGTTTGAAACCCACCATACCTTCTCTCTTACTTTTGGCAAGGCGGTGGTTCGAGTTTTTGTGGGAGTCTCATCTTTTTTGATGACAATCTCTTCTCTCTTTTCCAAGTTCTCCTGCTCCAATTTCATCAGTTCTCGTTGAATCTTCTGACGCTTCATCTCTAGGGATAACTCGTAGTCGTAGTCACCGATATCAGAATCTGAAAGTCGAACAAATAAAAACGGGCTTCTATAAAAACCAGAAAGAAAGTCAAGTGAATGTACACACTGGTGTTATTTAGCTCTTTTCTACCCACGTCATAAAAATCTGAATCTAGTACTGTCAAAAAGAAAAGGAACTATCTGAGGATAAAGTGTGGAATCGGCAGAAAAAGATCTACTTCTTCTAACATGAAATAAGTTTATAAAGTTAAACATACTGCAAAGAAGGGACGACGTGCATTTAATTCACGGCTATCGCTGGAGCCCAACATTTACAGAGATAAACTACCACAAATGTAGTTTGCTGACTTAACCCCAAACTTGTATAAAATGTGGAAACATTGAACAACGGCATTGAAGACCAAAATGACAGTTTAGTACATCCAACCATGCTGTAAGGATGCCATTGTCACATTTATTTATTTATTTAGAAAAACACAATATGTGTACAGCTTGCTGGAGGTGACTAATGTGTCAACCAAATAAGTAAATAACACGCAAGATATTTATTCATTTTAAAATCGTTACTGGTAACTGTGTAGATAATAAACAAGACATATTAGTCTACAGAACTACCTTCACGATTAGTTTCCCACTCTGTGGGCTCTTCTTCACTGGCTGGGGTGCGTTCCTTTGTGATCTTTATATCCTCCTTCTCCCTGTGTCTGCCTCTGGAGGATTCTCTCTGCTATGAATGGACACAAAAACAAATGCTCGATTCTCATAACGTACATGTTGCCTTAATTATCCTGCTCCTTTTGCCAAATAGAATCAAAGTCAGGTTCAGAAATGCCGACAACTTGTTAAAAATAAAAAATAAAAATATCATATGCCATTTGTGGAATCCAGAGCAGAGTACTAATTTGAAAGCAGACACCAAGGTAGTGGACAACTCACTCTCACTGTGGGGGATGTGGGCTCGTCTAGGTCTCGCTTCAAGTTTTCCGGGTCAACATCCTGTCGTTTATTCTTCATCCTCTCCCGCAGATCACCTGTGGGTCTCTCGGTCGACCTGTTCCATCAAGAGAGACACATGAAAACCCAAACATATGGATAAATATATTTGGCTGAATCTGTTCAGATTAAAATTCGATGAGCAAAGCAGCGAGCCCCAGCCACCTTACCGGCTAAAGCTAAATCCTTTGCCCCGCGGCTGAGTTCCATGTGTGTAGCGACAAGTGCTGCCGTAACTGCAGTTACCAGTCTTCAGCCAATTTCTGCAGTGACTCTGAAAGACACGTACAAGTTAACCTGGTGACCTAAAACAGCATCCGCTGACCCGACAAAGCAATCATAAAAAGGGAGACTGGAGTCAGCTTCAACCGAAAAATATACTCTGAGTCTAGCCCTAATCTAAGAGGAACAGTGGGCCATACTCTAGAAATTCAAAAACAATGATAGACCAATTGCTTTTGCTGCATGCATCTGACTCCTTGAAAATCAACACAAATACCGATTTCTTAAGAGTGTGTTGGAGGTTCAAATTAGTATCGGCTGAGAACTGAAAAAAACTTTCAAGTCTGGGCAATACATACATCAGCAGCATTACTCCCAGTGCTGGGGCCGAGTCTTTCGAACACACTGGGCCTGCGAGAGGGGGTGGTGGGGTTGGCGGTGCTGCTGGTTGTGGTACTGCTGCTGCTACTGCTGTCAGATATGGTTTTTGAATTCTCCACTGTTACCTTCCGCCTGATCTTGGACATTCTGCAGGACTGAAAATACGGCAAAAAATGCTTTCAAAAATCCCTCCGTGTAGTTATATTAGAAACACTCAGAATTTAGGTAAAACTGTTAAGTTAACAGTTTATTTTGTTGTTGTTGTCGTTTCCAAAGAATTAGTATACAAACAGAATAAGCCGTCAACAAAATTAAACAGTACACTGAATTTTGCTGCTGCTTCTCAGTAAAGGCCGAGAGGTGCAAAACACAACATTGCACAAAGCAACAACACAACCAAGAGCACCAACAAAACAGTAAAAACGTAATACCGCAAATGAACAGGAAAAACACACATTTCAGAAAACGAATGTTTCCGTTTTATGAAATGTCCTGTTTTGCTGTGTTGTTCGTGTGATTTCTGAAATATTGCACCTTGTGTCCAATGTTGGTGTGCTTTGCCTCTCGGGGACACAGTAAAGCAGCCTCTTTAACTACGAGCCAACAAACTTTCTCTCTGACATTCCCTGAATGAGTTCATTCAAACTGATTAAGGCGCAAATTTTAACTCGGCCACTCCAACTGAGTGGTCCTGGCCGGGCTAGAGGGCCTCCGGCATGTTCAAGCAGTCCTACAGCAAATCCATCCATCCAAAACATGAAGAGACGTTTAATTCTGGCGTGAAGCTGCTGTGAGCTAACTTCAAGCGAGCAGTAATGCAGGCTGGCTAAAGGTTAGCTAAAGTTCCTTGCTAACCACACGGTTTTTAACTCAGCCTCATGTCCCACATTACTCTGCACGTATTTACAATTAAAAATACACGCTTGCTTAATGGCTTATTATTCACTACATTTTTTTGTTTAAATAATTAGAGCTAAGGCTAATGCTAATGCTAAAGTTATCTGTGTCATGTTTTATCTTAGCACGGGGCCTTCAAGCCGCACCGAGCAGCGTGCCTGCTAATATGCAGAAAGAAAACAGGTCTCACCCAAGATATTGTTTAGGTGTCGCATCTACGTAAGTCCAGTTAGCGGATTAAGCACTTGTAGAAATAACAAGGCTTATTCTTTAAAATCAAAGGCAGAATCTGCCCTGAGTGCCTTCATATTGGCGGAGACTGCGCGTCATGGCCCATTCTTCTTCTGTGGTGCTTTGTAGAGAATGACTGTAATCCGGTGTGACACATTGCTGCTGCTGCCGCCGCCAGCCATTCATTCCTCCCAGCCCTCATCTCAGAGGTGGGCACCTTAACCGAGATTTATTTGCAAATTTAAAGTAATGAGGGTGAAACACAGGACACAACTGAATTTAAACACGGATACTATAGGCCAGCCACATACACTATACACATTAAAAAATCAAGGTGTAAAAATTATCCCAAAATGGTACATTTGCTTTGTTGCTCTAGCTGTGTCCGGGTAGGGTGGTACAATCACCATACCATGAAAGGTTTTGTACATTTTCTCTGTTTTAGAACTTAAGTCAGTTTAGAACGGGCTGGTGACCCATGTTTTACACTGTGTAAGAAAGCCAGAGTGCCCAGTGAAAACCCACTTTGCCTCAAGAAAAACATGCAAATACTAAACAGGCAACAGGAATGAGAAACCTTCTTGTTCCAAGGCAGCAGTGCTAACCAGCTCATCATTGTGCATCCCACACATGTCTGCCAAGAGTTAAGCTTTGCCAAAAAATTTGCCAAAAAACCTAAGATTTTTGAAGGTACAATTATGTACCCTCGGTTGTCAGAGAGGGACATTTCTGTATCTTGCAAGGTTTTATTAAAAATGTCTCACTGGGAACAGAAATAAAATCTTATTTTTGTGCGTAGGCTTCCAAAGATCCACTGTCAGAGAAAGTTGTACTCTGTTTCACAAGCTTACAGTTTATAGACCCCATGGCATATCAAACATACAAGAAAAATGTCCAATGTTCACATAAAGTAAGTGTTTATTTGACCATTTATTCATTTCAATGCATTTTTTATATTGTTATTACATCGTTACACAGGATCACATTGTACAGGGGTTATTTTGTGTAGACAAATTTATTGTTTGCTTGTTTTTTACTTTTAAAGCATAGTTAATAATACAACAGCATATTGCAATAGCATACAATATTAACTGTAAGAATAATACTGGTTTTACTGATTCTGTGTAATACACACAAACACACACAAATAGATATATACTTCTATATCTCCTTATATGTATATATATATATCTATATATGTATAATGATATACTGCAGCTCTGTCTCACCTAACTGCTGAAAATACTGGAAAAAGTAACCCAGACTTACACAGTTTGAGGGTAACCTCTGGCAGCCTGTGTTTTCTCTAGAACCTTCAATGCAATCATCTTCACAGCAATTAAAGCTTCATTGCAGGCTTTTGAAATTAGAGGTGTTGGCAACAGGAAGCCGTACCGTCCGCGGTCCTGGAGCTCAAATGTGAAGGAGTATTTGATGCCGAGGTTGTACGCCCAGTCATCAGAACCCCCAGGAGCGAGATCTGGAGAAAAGCAGGCAACAGTCATGTGTGTCTGAATCTGGTCAATCTTATTTTGCTTCAGAAAAAAAATAAGTCTTTCTTACATATTGTCTTTGCTCCGGGACCATATTTGTAGTTGTTGCTGTAATATCTTCTGATTGCCTGGGCAGCGTCTTGGACCATCTCAAGCTTTAAAAGTGAATTGATTTCCCCAAATTTAATGTTTCAAGAGAACAGTGCAGTGAATCTTTGTGACTGATCAGTTGTTGACCGCACTACTCACCAAATCTCTGTGATTCTCTGCTTCTTCAAGGGAGCAGGAATATGGAAATAGCAGCATCTGAGAGTAGGAGTGGATGGTGAAGTAGAGCTGCACCGAGTCTTTGTGACTGCGCAGGAAGTTGGCCACGGCCTGTGACTCTGGCTCTGACTCAGGGAACGCACCACAGTAGATCTCAGAGCAGGGATCATGTGAGGCTCCCTCCGCTGGGTAGAACAGGAAAACTTCACTTTGTAGGCAATACTGAAGGTCTCATATGATGCGATGTGCTGCACTCAGACTTTAAACTTCTTAGAGATACTGTGGTTAGGTGTATATGAGGAAGCAAAAGCTTCAAAATTAGTCTTTAATTCAAACTGAAAAAAAATCTACTTTTGAGGGGAACTCACTGCACCAGTTGGCATCAAAGTTTCTGTTAAGGTCAACTCCGATGCAGCCAGTAGTCTTGCAGAGAGAACGGTTCTTCCTCCACATCCTGTTCTGAGACAAAAAAAATTTAATTTACTTCCTATACAACTGCCGTAGCATCATAGATGGATTATTGCATGGGCCTACTGGACCCAGCCCTTAGGGCCAAAGAGACAGAAGCCCCTGGAGCATCACCAGCAAAAGGTTAAAGACACATACTTACTACTTCAGAGATGTATACCAACTATAGCGACATACAAAATTACTCCAAAAAGTGGCGAAACAAATACAAAGACACACAAAAGGATTGCCATGAGACACAAAGGAGCAGAATAATCACAACGAGACACACGACTGGTGCAAAGAAAGATGCAAACTGGATTTGTTCTGGTAAAATCCAAAAACAAGCGAAAGAGACACACAACTACAGTAGATAAAAATGCACAGTGAGTACCAATGATATTACATAAAATGACTGCAGTGAAACACAAAATGAAAATAGAAACAAGAAAATTAACCACAAATTCACATGTAAAATGTGAAGACAAACTTGCAAAAGAGACACGAAACTATCAGAAAAGCAACAAAGAGTAGAAAATTATTACAAAAAGGTTCAAACACAAACACTTAAACTGACAACATAGATACAGAATGATTGTAAAGATATGTGAAATATTAAGAAATATGTTCAAAATGACTACAGACACAAAATCCAAACAGACATGCAAAAGGACAGTAAAAAGACACACAACTAACCAGCAGAGAACCAGAATGATTATAAAGGGATACAAAAAAGACATAAAAAGACCAAAAAGTCTATTACAAAACATACCAAACAACTACTAAGACATAGAAACATCCATAAAAAGCGACAAATGCCAGAGATGAAAAGTGATGAAAAAAACCCCATTACATTAACAACACAGACACAAAATAACAAAAGAAAGGCAAAACTACAAAAAAAGATGCAAAAGAAAGCTATAAGACAAAATTATCACACGGGCACGAAACAACTACAGAAACACACAATGAAGACAAAGAGAGACACCTTTGCAAGTGCAAAAACATGTGAAATGGCTATAAAGGGTCAACCTTCTAACTCTGCTTCACTGTGACTTGCTGGCCCTCTACATGTCTGTGCTTAGGGGCTATTGTCTAAAAATCCATCCATGTTTGACAATTAACATTACGCAACAAACACTCGTGTTTTCTGTGTTCTTACTGTTGTCCATGTGTATTTGTACCCATCAGGGTTCATGACGGGCAGGACGTAGACGTCCATGTTGTCCAGGATGCGAGTAATGTCTCGGTTATGTTTGTAAAACGACAACAACTGTGGGAGAAAGGGCAGTGATTTTAGTCCCCAGGTAGGAAACAAACTCAAGGACATTTCAGAAAAGATCTCAGAGTAATTGTACTCACATGTTCAACGAACCATAAGCAGAAAGCAGGAGAAATCCACTCTCTGGCATGGATTCCACAGTCGATCCACATTGCTTTTTTATTCGGCCTGTTATTGAAAGAAAGCTGAGAACAAAGAGGTCATGGTCAACATTAGTCAGAGTACATCTCACAATCACTTCAGTGCATAAAATCAATGTTTCTGTGTACTTTTCAACATAAAATCCTTATAAAGGAACAAATCATGCTCGTTAACATCTTTATGATCATTACGGCTTATAGGTTATAGATGAAACGTTACCTTCAGTGCATAAAGCGGCCTCTTTTCGTAGGAGGAGCCAACAAGTATGAGCTTGACTGTGTTGGGGTTGCTATGTGTGGTCCTATTTATCCAGTCATAGATCTAAAAGGGTAACAGTGTGTTTGGATGTAAGCCATAAGGTAAAAGAGTACCATCATAGATTCTCATTCAACCTTTGTAGAGATTAAAATGTGACAAATTGTAAATCCTGTGTCCAAATCATCCTAATATACTATTCATTTTGGCCTTGAATATGATATAAAAATCATTATTAACAACACACAGAGTGTCAACAAACACAGTGAGAGGTTAAACTCTCACATCATCCAGACTGTGATATTGCTCATAGTAAGTTGAGCCACTTCGTGGGTCAGTGGAGTCATTCTTTCTCTGCATTTCAATCAGCTCATTAGTGTTGTCCAGCATCACCCTGAAACAGAAGTGCAAGTGAGGCTTAATCCCCTAGAATGGAACGCGACACAATGTTCAGTGTACGCCGTGGTTTCGGGCAAGCAGCATACTCGTGTGTTATGTCATTTGTCCTCAGCAGATTCTTGATCATCTCAGAGCTGTTTGCGGGAACAAAGAGGTGGACTTGGGTTTCTTCTTTGATGTAGTGAGGTGAAGCAGGCTGCCACAAGGCTGTCTGCGAGAAAACATCTAATGTGGTGATTCGCAGAAAGAAAAAAAATAGGCACAAGGCATGCAAATACTGATGAAGAAAAAAAGGAAACTTTACCTCGTAATGGGAGGACACATTCTTCACGATGTCCACTTGTTTTTCAGTTTTGGGGGTAATAGATAAAACTTGGTCACTGAATAAAAGAAAAACAATATATTTAAAGCAAGAACCTGCACAGGAATGATGAAGTCAAACACAAGAGTCAAGTGTTTTCACTTGTTTTAGTCCCAGAGTACACTTAGCGCACTGCAAATGTCTACTGATATATAGGGAGTATTTGTATATATCAAAATATGGCTGCATGTGGTTGTGGAAGTCCAGACAAATTGTAATAAAGACTGTTAATCTCCAACATAATCAGTATAAACTAGCAAGGCGATTTACCGTGTTTCTGTGCAGTGTCCCGTATTCAGAATCGTGTCCAAATTCATAAAAACAAACAGAATCAAAAGAGTCGTCATGATGTCAGGGTCCAGACTGGAAATGTCAGATGTTTGTTCCAGCTGTGGGGGTAGGGAGGCATTATTGATTGAAGCCGTGTTTATTTAGAAGTTAAACTTTACTTTTTAGAAAGAACGAGACAGGGCATAGATCAGTAGACACAGAGCAGACTGGTTTATTGCTGCTATAACATTTGTTAAAAACGTCATTGAACAATCAGGAAGGTACTAATGTCTAAGTTAATGCAGGCACTTAAACTTGAGTTTTCTTCAGTGGAAGAAATTGGAAAAGTCCGCGCAGTGATACCTCCCCGCCTGTAGGTGGCGCCAGATTAAAGTAAATCCCAAACAGAAAGCAGTGACAAGTTGAGGAGGTTGTGATATGATGATGCTTTTCTGTTGGCAAGATGTCGGCCCACGATCAGCTGGCTCTGTGTTTGTGTGAAATAACGAGGTAAAATGTGTTTGTATCTGAAGTAAATATTTTTCACCAATCGGGAATACGTCAGTTGTAGCTTTTGAAAGGTTAGTTAGCTTGTTTTTGTTGTTGCGTCCACTGCAGGTCTTTTAGTAGCGATAAACTATAGACTAACGCTGTAATGTTGACATAGTTCATGGTATTAAAATCAATAGAAGCTCATTTCATGGCTGTTGTCCATGGAAAGAATACAAAGGTTTGTTGCTTGCTATGATAGCGCTATTACGAAAACCTGGGTGTAACACGTTGCTAAAAGTGAGCGTCCGCAGTCTCCGCACCATTGTGTTCCTACAGCATGTGACACTGTTTCGGTGTATTTAAAAGGTTTTTTACAAACTATAAACGCTAACTCTTGAAACTCCCCCTGTGTGTCCTTTTAGTTCTGTTACAAAAACATATCTAAGTTACAGATATGTTAAGAATACAGGCTTTGGGAGCAGATTCTCGGGTTTGATTTAAAGCATTTCTCTTGCAGGAAGACCCGCCAACAGGCACCACCGGTGCTGTATGAGTGGGTGCCTGTGGCTTGTAATGTGAAGCATCAACATCAAAAGTTTATCAACGTAAAGAAATGTCTAAATCCTTGTAAATAACCTCAAATTTAAAGCTGAGACTGTGTACTTTTAAGCCTAGATTCATTGTAAGCCTACTTTGAATATGCGTTGGTATAAGATGACTTGTGTGACTTGTATTTGCTTATATATATTCTTCCTGGAGAGCACTGTATTGTCTCCACTGCAATAAGAATCTGATTACTGTGTTACTCAGCACGTTGCATCTCTTTGTTTCAGGTTACTGTGGATGTTGCTTCTGCCGCTGGGGTTTCTCTGTGTGCTGCTGATTGCTGTCCTGGTCCTGCTGGTGCTGGCTATACGTTTCTGGCTGCAGAGCCTAAGGAATGCTCGGCGGGCGAGGGACGGTCGCCCCACCGTGGCCTTTTTCCACCCTTACTGCAATGCCGGTGGTGGGGGAGAGAGGGTGCTCTGGTGTGCCATCAGAGCACTACAGAACAGGTAAAGCAGATTAACGACTTCCCTCAATTATTTACTCGTCATAGTGGAAGTGTGCGATCATTCCTGTTTGTCTGTTCCTCTTGTCTGTCGGCAAGATTATGAATAAAATGACCAAGCTAGTTTTCATGGAACATATCTGCAGGTATGCGGACATCAACTTTGTGGTGTACACGGGGGACTTGGGCGTGACGGGTCTGCAGATTCTGGAGGGAGCCCGACGTCGCTTCAACATCGTGCTGCCCCGGCCGGTTCAGTTTGTGTTCTTAAGGCACCGGCTGCTCGTGGAGCCGGGCCTGTTCCCTCACTTTACCCTGCTGGGACAGAGTGTGGGGTCCATCTTCCTGGGATGGGAGGCTCTGACAGAATTTGTTCCGGACATTTACATCGACTCCATGGGTTATGCCTTCACTCTCCCCCTGTTTCGCTACCTGGGAGGCTGCAGTGTGGGGAGCTACGTCCACTACCCCACCATCAGCACTGACATGCTGTCTGTGGTGAGGGAGAGGAACCCAAGGTAATCACTGTGTGTCAGGTGTAAAGAGTAAAAAAAAACTTGTCATTGGATTCATAACTAAAACTTGTGCTTTCTAATGTCTCAGGTTCAACAACCCAGACTACATCTCTAACAGTCTGTTCCTGAGTGCCTTCAAGGTGGTGTACTACTGCTTTTTTGCCCTGCTCTACGGCATGGCCGGCTCCTGCAGCGACCTCATCATGGTCAACTCCTCCTGGACCCTTGATCATATCATCTCACTGTGGCACTCTCCCAACCGCACCAGCGTGGTCTACCCGCCCTGCGACGTCAGCGCCTTCCTGGACATTCCGCTGGAAGATGACGGGGACAGGAAGTGCCGCTCCATCGTTTCCATCGGGCAGTTCAGGCCAGAGAAGGACCACCGGCTGCAGATCAGAGCCTTCAAGAAAGTGTTGGACAGGAGGAGGGAGGGGTTGAAGCTGGTTCTCATTGGTGGATGCAGGAATCAGGAAGATGAGGACAGGGTGCTGATGTTGAGAGGGCTGTGTCAGCAGCTGGGTGTGGCCGACAGGGTGGAGTTCAAACTGAATGTACCCTTTGAGGAGCTGAAGAGAGAATTGGGGGAAGCCACCATCGGACTGCATACCATGTGGAACGAACACTTTGGAATAGGTAACTGACCAGATTTCTGTTACATTTAGGCAGTCTTTTAAAGAAATACATGTTAAAGTGCCTCCTTCTGTTTCCCCCCTTGCAGGCGTTGTGGAGTGTATGGCAGCAGGGAAGATAATCCTGGCCCACAAGTCTGGAGGTCCCAAACTGGACATTGTTGTACCTTTTGAGGGGGGCCAGACTGGCTTCCTTGCAGACGATGAGGACAGTTACGCTGATGCCATCGAGCAGATCTTGACTCTGCCGCTCGCAAGCCGGATGCAGATAAGACGCAACGCACGCCAGTCCGTGGCGCGCTTCTCAGATCAGGAGTTTGAAGCCTGCTTCCTTGCTGCCATGGAGCCTCTGATGGGAACACTAGAGCGATGAAAGGAGGAACCTTTGTGTGCGTTTGAGTGTTATTAATACGATGTGACATTTGGACTACCTGAATGAAACCGTTTTGGAGTCAGTGCAGCAGTCTTTCTGTGTTTAGAGTTTGTATTTTTGTAGGACACATTCCTTTGTCAGCTGTGCAAGTTTTTGTTTAAATTATGTGAATTCAAGGGAGGGCAAATAAGCTTTGGTTTAATTGCGTGCTGAAAAATACTGTAAAAAGGGGATTAAAGATGCTAATCGGAAACATATTTATTGTTTACAAGATGTATAATTCTTTTCATGTGAAGTATTTTTAATATTGAGGATGAATGAAATAAAAATACAATTGTAGGAAACAAGTATAAGACATTTTTGCATTCATGTATCTTATTTAAAAAAAAAAGATGATCTATAAGTGCACTTGTAAATAAACAATAATGCACCGAGTTAAAAAAAAAAAGCAGAAAAAGAAGATTTTGGAACAACATATCCTGCATTCAAGGAGACGATTAGAAACCACATTCTGTATGTATTTCAACAGCGTGGCTCTGTGGTGAGAGTCCAGGTGCTAAACTGGCCTGCCTGCAGTCCAGAGCTGAAAATATTTGGCGCATTGGGGAACACGAAACAAGCAGCAGAAACATCAGACAAGAATCTGAAAACATTTCACTTTCTAAACTACAATAGGTGGTCTCCTCAGTCCCTAAAACCCATATTAAAAGAAGCGAGGATGCCACAAAGTGATAAATACACGCCAACCCTGACTTTTTTCAAAAATGTTGTCAGCATCCAATTTGAATTTTATCCAACAAAATGTTAGTCCAAGTAATTCTGATGCTGAATTGTATGAAAAACAGAGTCAATCTGCTATGTAACTATAACGTTAAAAAGCTGCTAAACATAGATAAATAGATACTTGATTAATCTTGCAGGGAATTCAGGCATCCAGTAGCTTACATGACATACACACACACACACACACACACACACATACACACTCCAAAAATGCAAAAAGACACTGCTGGAACACACTTGTGAGCTTCTTGGTATTACTAATTAAGATTTGGAGCATCAGGTTTTATCAGTAGACAAGTTTTACAGCACAACTATGATCTCAATTTCTATTCAATTTCAATTTCTCAATTTCTGATTTAATTCGACACATCAGTCTGGAATCAATACTGCTGTACAAAGGTTATGACCGACTGCATGAAGGAGCATGGACAGAGAGCAGAGGAGGAAGGCCTTTTTGTGCATGTGTGTTTGTTTTCTGAGGGGTTATAGAGTTTGAGAGGCGGTACGCAGGTTTATCAGGAAAAAAGCTTGATATATTAAGAGGTAAATGAAGGACGGAGGCACTGATTTTTTGGAGCTGTTCAAGATGAAGTCATTTGTGCTTCTCTTAGCTTTGCTGCTGGCTCTGGGATGCACAGGTGAGTGTCTTTCTGCATGAATCCCTTCGAAATGAGACACAGCTGACTTTTTCCACTCCTTGCAGGTGTCCCTCTGTATAGCCCTGAGCTGGAGGCGATGGCAGACAGAGGTCTTGGGGCTGCTTTGGCAGAGGTCAACTCTATCTATGCTGTCAGGAATCTTTTCAGAGTGACTCGAAGCTCCATCAGAAAGGTTTGTGTGCACATAATCTCTGAGCTGTGATCATTTCTAGGTGTGTCGCAAGCTATTTTCTCTGCTTTGCAGACACCAAATTGCTGTGCTGGATGCTTCCAACAATACAGCGACACTTATATGTTGTGTTTAATTGGTGGATTCATGATAAATACCACATGTACGCCAGGTTTTCCCCCTGGGAACGGACACCACTGACCTGTTGATGATGTTTGGGGTTAAAGAGACGGAGTGTGCAAAAGGTTCCCCAAAAGACCCGCACACGTGTGCCTTCAGGCCTGGCTTCTTTGTGGTGAGGCATTTAAAGCTAATAATACAGTCCTGTAATCACACAGTGACATGTTGACTGACTTCAAGGTGAATGTTTACATTGGCACGGCTTTACTAGGACAGAATGTGATGATCAAATCTATTCTGCCGCAATGCTGTCTGTCGAAGAGACACTACTTTAAAAAATAAATAAATAAATAAAAATCTGGTCTTCATCCACTTTCACCTCAGCCCTCGTATCCCTGTTCTGCCCGGGTTCAAGTGTCTGCCACCTCAACCAACGTGGTCTCCCTCAGATGTGGCCATGATAGCAGCTCCAGCTCAGAGTCAAGCGAGGAGGTGAGGACACAGTCAAGAGGGGGGAGGAGATGACTGTTTTTGACTTTTAAGTGGACATAGATAATGTGAAGGTATTACCTCCATAGGTGTTCTCAAGAAGAAGACCCCTGTTAAATGTCCCACTTGTAAACAGAGGCAAGTCATCGACTTTAATTCCTCAATGCTTTAATTGTTTTAATTTTTTTGTCCTTTTTAGAAGTGAGCAGTTTTTATAGTATTCTCCAAACTTTTCACAGCCCCAGCTCCCACCGCGCCTCCCGTCCAGATGGGCCGCTCCTTCCAGAGCCAGACAGCGGAGGTCCGGCCCAGAGGGGACACTTTCAGCAACTTCCTGGTGTAAAAGCCACTCTGGCCACATTTACCAAGCTTGGATTAAAATATTTGTCACGTCATGTTTTATGTTTTTCTTTTATGGGTCAACAAATATCTGTTATGTTCCTTAATCAGAGGCGCACCTTGTCAACAGGCAAGGCAGGCAACTGCTTGGAGCCCCGAGCCACTAGGGGGCCCCCGAGAGCTGAGGTGCATTCAATCAAAGATTGTCTAGTTACTTTATAAACTCTCTCAAACAGTGGCGAACGTTCGTGGTGAACATGTTTTCTTTGAACAGTTCAATTTAAATGATTTAGTCAAAGATTGTCTAGTTAACATGCCATTCTATAACTCCATAATTGCATTGTTGACTTCGTCAAACTCACGTCAAGTTCCACTGTAGGCTATGTTCGCGGAGAACTATCCCCTCAGAGTGTTTGCGATTGTTGGCAACGTTCGCCGGAAATTCAAGGCTAGTGGAAATTAAAAACCATACTTATGCAATCGATATCATGAACAGCTTTACTTGTCACAAAGAATCTTTAAATGAACACAATTATTATTGGATGGCCAGCTACACCCGGTAGATAAATAGCAACAGGCGAATATCAAGTGCCAACGTAGACAACATAGTCTTTTTTAGTTATTTTTAAAATATAAATGTAAAGAATAAATAAATTACAATGTTTTTCATGTTTGGAATAAAAAGAGGTTTTATTTCATACATTTTTCGTTGGTGTCAGATGTTTTGGTGACGAACACTGGTCGGTAGGGCCCCCTAGGATTTTTTTGCTTGGGGCCCCCACAGACTCTATAATCGCCACTGTCCTTAATGTCATACTGTAATGCTGAATTATTCTTCTTCAACGCATTTATTTAAAGCTGCAGTCTGCAGGATTTGTTGTTGTCATACGTAAAGTTCTAATTTTTGGCATTTTAAGAGTTTACATGATCTATCAGAACGCTTGAAGTTGAAAACGGTGACCTCCGTAGTCGCAAAATGCAAGAAATGCTTATTTTTTAACCGAAAAATAAAAAGTTATTCAACTTCCTGTCCCGCCCCATCAAAACACGAGAACTCGTGCACGTCGACGTGCACGCCAGATGCGCCTACACGACTCCTCATTCATCAACTCACCTGTCATTTGCGATCATGGAAGACACAGTAAGTAGACTAGCCCGTAATGAAGTTCAATAGTCTAGATAAATAAGCGTGGGGACGAGCCTACCTTGTATCGCGCGTGCACAATCGGTGATTGACAGGCAGCAGAGCCCAGCTCGTAACCTGATTGGTTACCTTTTACCGGTCCGGTCTGCAATTTTGTAAACAAACCTGCTGGCTTTGGAGGGACCTAGCGGGACATATAGGGGACCTGGAGAACTCTTTTTTTTTTTTTTTTGTATAGGGGTATTTAATGTACTACTTTCAGAATCCCCGGACAGTTCCAGGCATTATGCTTGAAAAAGAGTTGCAGACTGCAGCTTTAAAGTAGGGGACAATACGACCACTAGAGGGAGTGTGAGTGACACAAATACAGCTCCTTTTGTATTTGGTTTTGTGATGGTCTTAGTGCTTGAATGCATTTACAAAGAGCCTCACAATTACACCTCACTCAAATCAGCCAAACAAATAAGGACTCTGAGACAGACTGAGGTTTGGTTTGAACATTTATATTGGGATTTTCAGTTTATATGCAAGAGGACACGTTTATTCAATCTGCAACCTTTTTTTTTTCCTTCACCTCATTTGGCCCCACATGTTCACATCAGCACATCAATAACTTACATACTGTACTGTAGCAAACATCCTGTCCAGGTCGATGATATTCGGTTATAAGAAAAGATACACTGTCCTCAAGTGGTAATCAAACCGAAGTAGATGGATAGGACAAATTAATATTATATTTAAAAAGCCGCGCGTGGAGTCGACCAGCACGTCTTCACAGGCTCAGAGGAACAGGAGAAATAATGGTCTCCTCTGAGCTCTTCCTGGACCAAGGCCCATTTAACACCAGTTTAAATCGTGAAATATTAATGATATGTCATTCTGGCACACAAGGACAAGTTGGTTACTTGAAGGACAGCACTAGCACCCTAAAAATAAAAGCATTGCTGCTAGAAAAGATAACTCTTTGTGCTCCACTTTGTCGATACAAAATCAGCACTAAGGTCTGAAGCAGCAATGGCAGCATGAAGAAACAAGACACAGAGTTGAAAGCACATTCAGTCTAATGCGAGTCAGAGGATGTGTTAGTAACTACACGATTTAATGCTCTGTACATTAACTGAACAAATGCATCTCTCCAACGGAATCAGCGTGCTGTGGTAAGATGAGAATCCAGTCTGTATTTTCTACCTCCTGGATATTGATGCCGTGTGATTTATGATGGCGGGGGGGGGGGGCAGGGCGGGGGGGGACGACCAACAGTAACAGAGCAGCAGCTGCAATTGTACAGATACAAACTGAAGGACAAGGTCCAAAAATCAAGCCAACACACAGGGAACTTGCACAGTCCACGAAGATACACCACCATAGGCCTCCCTTCTAATAAAACAAGTCCATTACAAGAAAAGAAAAAGAAAAAAGGTTTCTTTTTTTTCCAGTTGCACAGTCCAGACTCTTTGGAAACCTTTGGAAGATATCTCCTTTCTGTTTCGACCTCTGTGCAAGACTTTGGGAATAAGGCTTCCTTCTTATTTGCATTTGCCAAGTGGTGCAACAGTCTAGAGATACATTAACTGACTTCAGAGTTTTTTGCAGATACTATGTGGATCACTGAATCACTGCCTTTGTGTGTTGAATTTGTCACGTTTTCAAAAACTTCTCACATAATACATTCCATTGTGCCCAAACGTTTTTCCGACTGCTGACCGGCTATTAAAAGACACTTGTAAGAAAAATCCTTCCATTTTATCAGTCTTTAAATAATTTCATAAAAAAAGCAAACCAAACAATCCTTGTTCCACGAAGGCCTTCCCTAACGGTTAACTACTTCACCACCGTATAATCATACATACACGAATGCATGCATGCGCACAATGCATGCATGCATATTCAGTCCGTTTCTCTTCCTCTCACACACACACACACACACATATGCACACACCGGAACGGCTTCATGATTTACAGCTTGTCCATGCAGTATCAAAGCAGAGATCCTGATGTGGTTCCATTTCCTTTTTTTTTTTGTCTTCAGTACGTGGCACAAACTTGTGGCGAAGAAGCAAATGCATGACTTGGCTCAGACCTGGATCCCAGAATATTTGCAGGATTCTTAACAGTGTTGATTTGAATCTGCTTGGTGTACCAGATTGGTGGGGTTTACCATAAAGGGGAATACGATATGTTCCGGAGAGTTTAGATAATCGCAGAAAATTAAAAGACTGTTTTACTTTTCTGTGATTTCAAACTTACCTGCTCCAGTCTTGAACGTCCCAATATCGTAAACCTCACTGAGCTAGAATTCTTAATATGTTTAATAAAAAAATGCACTATTTGACCTGGTCTGTTTGGCTTTTTGTATATACAGTCATCTATTTAGCATTGAGATCCCCAGAGAGTTTGAGAAGTTCAGCAATTCACTTCCATTCAGCCAAAGCATGTTAACTTCAGTATATTTGTTCAGTGTCTGTTCATCCATCTTCATTGTGTCCTGACCTAAAAGTTCAACACTATCCAGTAAGTTTGGTGGTATCCCCCCTCTTGGGAGGTGCAGGTGGGGGTCCTCGTCGTAGCGTTGCATAGCCTGAGATGTTTCCGGACATGTAGCCACCATTTCCTCCATTGCTTTGCTTTCCCTGGTCCAGGAGCAGCTCTGGAGGCGGTGGAGGCAGCGCCATGTCGTCCATAGTCCCCGTGGGTTCCGACTTGCCAGGGAGGCCTGCAGGGCTGGCAGAACTCTGGCGACCCACTGACTTTCGCTTCAGTGTCCGGTTGAGATCCTCCAGGAAATTGGGCTGGCCTGAGCTACCCTTTGGGGAGGTGGGTGGAGGTGGGGAGACTGGAGGGGGCTCTGGGGTGGTGTTACTGCGCCGCACCAGTGTGGGTGGATGAGTCTTTTTCAATGAGCTCTTTCCCCATGTCGAGTTGCTGATGAGGGAAACGGGCGGTGGAGGAGGGGGAGCCTGCGGCTGGGGGTTCACCACGGCTACCTTAGGGGGTCCTCCACTTTGGGTGTCATTACTTGGAGGTGGTGGAGGGGGGAAGAGCTCAGAGGCTGGGGGAGGAGGTGGAAAGTAGGCGCACTCAGGTGGAGGGGAAGGGAAGTCGCCACTGGACTGCTTCACTTGGCTCACTTTGGCCTGTAGTGCCATGGGCAGGTTAGCCAGATTGAGTTTTCCTGGTTTGGGGGGAGCAGGGGGTCCATTTGAGGGACCCTTTGAATGGGACCCATTGGAGTAGGAGGGGGGACATGTGGAGGAAGGGGATGCATTGCTTTGAGGGGCAAACTTGCTGAGCAGGTTTCTCCTGGATTCCTCATAGGAGTCGGACGCGTTGAACTTGATGCTGGAGTTCCTCTGAGGGGTCGGAGGAGGTCTCTTGCTGCCGAAATTGGAGGAGCCAGAGGGTGATCCCTTTAAGGGGGAACCCAGATTTCCTGGGGGAAGTGGTGGAGGAGGAGGTGTTGGGCCTGTGACAGGTCCTGGAGGAGGTGGCGGAGGAGGTATTGGGCCTGTGACAGGTCCTGGAGGAGGTGGAGGAGGAGGTATTGGGCCTGTGACAGGTCCTGGAGGAGGTGGAGGAGGTGGCGGAGGGGGAGGAGGAGGAGGAGGAGGAGCAGCCGGGAAGCTATTGTTGCCGCCTGGAGGAGGAGGAGGAGGGAATTCTGCAGACTGTAGCTGTTGACTACCACCAGGCTGCCATTTTGGTTTGGTCTTTACTGCAGGTGGTGAGATGGGGGCTTTGGGGGATTCTGTCTGATTTGCTACTTGGGGTGAAGCTCCTGGAAAGTTACTTGCTAGTTGCTTCACCAAAGACATAGTAGGAGGCGCTCCTGTAGAAATGGTTGCTGGTTTAGACAAGCTATGCTGCTTGGGCAGTGTTGGAGGAGGGTGGCTAGAGGCGTGTCCTGCCTGGAGGCTGAACTGCTTCTTTAGGGGTGCTGGGGCTGGGGGAGGAGGTGGTGGTGGTGGGGGGGGAGGAGGTGCAGTTGGGCCAGCCAAGGCGGCAGGAGGTGGAGCAGGAGGAAATGGAGAGACCGGGGACACAGGCTTGGGAGCAGTGTGAGGGGCAAAGCCTGGGGGGAAGGTTTTTGGTGGTGCTGGTGGGGGTCCAGGAGGAGGTGGAAACTGTTCTGGGACTGGGAATTGCTGGGAAGGAGGAGGTGGTGGGGGTGGAGGTGGTGGAGGAGGGGGTGGTGGAGCTGGAGCAGGTGGTGGAGAATCTTCAAGGGCTCCATTTGGAGACCAGAGGTCTCGGGGTGGGCTAGGAAAGCGCTCCTTCAGTGCATGCTTGAGACCATTGGCGGAAACGGGCTGACTCGTGGGAGCTGGTGCAGAAGGTGGTGGAGGGGGAGGAGGAGGGGGAGGAAATGCTACACTATTGGCGTTTGGAGCAAATGGAGGAGCAGGAGGTGGAGGGATGAATGCAGGCGGGGTAGCTGGGCTGGGAAGGCCTAACCTTAACAAAGCCATAGCTGACCCTGGATTTGGCATAGATGATGGAGGGGGCGGAGGAGGTGGAGGGGGGACATTAGTCCTTGCAGCGATGTGATTCACGTTGGGTTTCATGGCCTGCACAGCGGGCATTGTAGGACCTGTGGGTAGAACTTGCTGAGCTGTTGCATGAAGCCGACTGGGAAACCTGTGGTGAGTGGCACCCGGGAAAGGTTTCTGGTTCTGCAGCCTGGTGATGGTGCTGTACTTGTACATGGTGGGAGCAGGGGAGTGGTGGGAGACTATTTGAACTGGGGGAAGAGGAGGAGGCGGCGGCGGTGGTGGTGGAGGGGGAGGAGGAGGAGGGGCAGGAGCTGGTAGCTCCTGCTGTGGGGGCATGTGGTTGTAGCTGCTGATGGTGTGTGGCTGCTGTGGAGACTGGGGTGGCTGCTGAAGCTCCTGGGGTGGCAGCTGAGTCTCCTGGGGTGGCAGCTGAGGCTCCTGGGGTGGCAGCTGAGGTTCCTGGGGTGGCTGTGGGGGTGGGGGTGGTGGCAGCTGGGATGTCTGTTGAGGAGATGGAGGCTGAGGAGGCTGGTACTGATATTGTGGCTGGGGTTGCACTGGTGGGTGCTGAGTCTGTGGTGGATGTTGTTGCTGTTGAGGCTGCACCTGAGGCTGAGGAGGGGGCGTGAGGGCCGTGTGGTCGACTGAATGCTGGCTGTGATGCCGGTGGCTGTGGGAGGAGTGTGGCAGCGTGCCCCCGCGGGATGCTTCCATTCTCATCTGATGAGAAAAGACTTTGTTAACTCATTGAACTGAACCACACACACTCTGCGACTATTATTTTGTCATCGGCCGAAAGCCATACCTTTGAGTTTTCTTCAATCTGGGTACCCCTCTTCCAGGCCTCGGAAAAAATGGAGCTCACCACACTCTGGGACCGGCCGTGAGAAGAGCCTGTGTCCACACCGCTGTCTGAATGGCCTGAATGATTTGACTGGGACTCTGAAATAACACACACATAACAGTATGGAACGTCTTAGCAAAAAACCTTTGAAATTTTTTTATCATTGTGTTGGCTGTTTGTAAAAATGTCTGGTGGTAAGTAGAGGTCTCTGCAGAGCAGATGTGAGTGCTTCCCTATGTGAGGGGGCATTATTCAAACGCAAAGCATGACTGGCTAATCAGACATCAACTCACATGTACTACAGATGTCTTGTTGCAAATCACTGTGATCTTGTGATATTCAATACTAACCTTAGCTACATCATAAAGAGCAGAGCCACCAATATGTCCCCACATGGGCAGGATCTAGATGTCTGCATGTGCGCGCCTTGCAGCCAAGTGAGTAAGAAGTAGTAGGCTGGCTCGCTTGTGCAGCTGCAGTGTCACTGGCATGACCAAGAGGAGCGAAAGTGGAGCAGCAGAGATATTCTGCCAATTTAATTTTCTCTCCGAGTGATCAACCTACATATAAATATAGCCAAAAGTCACAGCAAAAGCCTTGCAACGCATCTAAAGGGACCACAACTGAACATGTAGTCCAAATAGGCCATTTTTTAATCTCAGTTTGACTGTTTTCACTGCCTGACATAAAAAATGATTAAGCTGCAGTAAATGCTAACAGAGAGCGGGGATGGCGCTAGCAGAATGCAAAAGTGACGCGATGTCATGATATGTTAATCAGTGGACTAAAGTTAGTCCTCAAACTTTTTGCCTTCTTTTAGCAGACTTTAGCTATATTCCTTTGGAAATAGTAGGCAAATCCGTGGTACCGCCATGTTATGCTACAGCTAGCTGACTCAAGATGCCAGCAGACTCTGTCCACCTCCAACAAAATGGGTTTGCAGCAGAAATTTGAATTACAGTTAGCTATTGTGCAAATTTGTGAAAATGCAATCTATTGTTATTTGTAGAAGTTTGCCGAATAACCGAAAAGAAACTTAGAGCGACTTTAATCTCTGTATAGGTTTGAAAATACCCTACAACTATGAAGGAGAAAAGCTTCTTCACAATCTTTTCCTCCTGTAAGAACCAGTTCCCGCACAGTGAAGTGATCACTCACAAAGAGTGATTCCAGCCAATCATTTCTTTCACCTGAAGAACGCCCGAGAAGTGAATAACAGCCAGTGTCCGTTCTGCACAGACTCCTCGGTGAGGCGTCTCATTAGAAGATGAACTAACCAGGTATGCTGGCAGAGCTGGAGCCTGATCGAATGCTGGAGGTAGAGAGAGAGGACCAGTCGTAGGCCGCCTCTGTTCTCTTCATGGCTTCCTGGTAGTTCAAATATAACTGCTTCCCATACTGGACAAAAAAACAAAAAGACAAAATTATTAAAAAAATAAATCAACATTTCTTTTGGAATTCTAAATGATTTTGAACTATTCTTTGTCTCGAGCAGAACTTTGGTTTAGACGCACCTTGGCAATGCGAATTCCATTCACCCACTGGTGGAGGGTCCTAACATCATCGCAGCAAAGATACTTGATGTACTGCGACTTCTTCTGGATTTGTGGATGCTGCAAATAGCAATAAATACAACCATTACCATCTATCAATCCCTTGTCAAATAACTGAGGCTGCTGTTCTTTTTGGAAATGTATATCCTGTGGATATTTTCTTGCATACTCCCCCAGAATGTGCCTTAAGAGAATCCTGTTTACTGAGAATTATCTGGACTTCATGGATTGGTTTTCTCTCTTAATCAACATTATTAACTGTGAGACTTTACACAGGACAAAGTCCCTCTTTTAACTGTATGATTTCCTGTTGAAGCGTCACAAAGACCACTATCTAAAAATAGTTGGCACTGCATACATATTCGGATTTTAAATCACCCTCTGAGCTTTTATTAAATCATTTCTTATTTTCATGTAACTTATTAAATGTCAATAGGACAAAATGAAACTAATCTAGTTGACTGTTCTGAATGCTGGTGCTTTCTCTTAGAGGGTTAGTGGCAGTAAATGGAGGGGGGTGCTCGTCAGTATGAGCAATACTTTGTTGTCATGCATGCTTCAAGCCTGCAGAAATATTCCAAACTTTCCACATCTAAAATGCCAATTTTGTCTTGCTATGAATAGTTTTCCATGACATTCTTTTCCAGGTTTACTTAGGATATTTCAAGTATTTGATATCTTTACTTGCACAGAACACAGCATCAATTAGTCTGAGCTAATCTGACTCTTTTTCGTGCATCCAGACAATTACAGATCTTTGCCATCACGACAGAATCATATTTAAACCATTCTCTGCGAGACAAGGAGACAAGAGCTTCACCTTCAGCGCCAGGCAGTAGTCAGTAGGGGCCTTGTACTTGCTGCGGTAGTCCTGGCCGTAATACACGTTAACATGGTCCAGCTGCAAGAAGCACACAAGATCCCTGGACGCCTGCAGAGTAGAAGACACAGGACATCACGCACTGATGCATGATTGACTTAAAAAGAAACCAATGTTGACAGCTGCTTCTGTTCTATATCGAAGCAAGTTCATTTCTGATTTTGTGCATGAGTGAAGTTGCTCGAGATTGGCTCCAAATAATTATGCTAAAAAGGGTCCAAGTCCCTAAGAAGTTGAAGTTTCGTGTTTGCATGCTTCTGAGAATGATTGTGCAAATCTAAATTAAATGTACAATGCTTTCTTCAGTACCTAAGCATGGAAGTGATGTATGATAGGAGTCAACCTATTTTTTTTTTTAAAGCTCAGACTAGAATGCAGGATTTAAACAAGGCAACAAAAAATAATCACTCTTTGTCTCCAGTGGTGCATCTACCAAATGCTGGAGGGGCATCACTGAAAACTGTGCAGAAATACTTGACAATGCTAAAAAAAAGAAGCCCATGTGCACAGCGCTTCTACCCTGATAAATAAAAAAGGCATGCGTTGTTTGCTGTGTCTGTTCTCCAAAAGTGATCAAGCCCAAAACAGGAAATACCACAGAGCAGATTGTGTGGATCTGGTTCTCATAACCCCAACTCGCATTTCCGTTCTCTATCCTCATTTTGTCTGAGAAGCACGACGGTGTGCCTACAGTATACAAACTTCAGTCTGAACTGACCTTAGCTTTGCCTTTCGGGACATAATAGATCCCTGAAGCCCTGAGGAGGAAGTATCTCTTCTTCCATGACTTCTTTCCATCCTCTTTGAGCCACAGGACACCCTCGATCTCTGGCACAGACACCGAGCCACCACAGAAGCATTCCTGAAGGATACGCACAGATGAAATAAGTCTGGGTGACGCTCCTCATCAACTAAAACGACAGGGAAGCTTGTGGTTTTGCACAAACTTACCTCCAACAAAGCTTCTTTATTCCTATCGGCCATCTCTGATGCCTCCTTCCGCCCCAACAAATAGTTCTGGAAGTGAATGAAGGGAACAGGAAAGTGAATAGGGAACAAGGTGAGGGGAGGGGTGAAGCTTGTAGCGTACCTCATCTTATGTTAAATAAATTATTCACCTTTACTCGCTTTATAGCTTTGACCTACTTCCAGCCGTGCAACACAAACACACTGCCTGTACAGTCTTTGGCTCTGCAGGCTGTGCAGGCACTCAGCATGCATAAACTATGTGTTTGTGTGCACTTTGAGCGTTTACGCACTCAAGGCAAACTGAAACTGATAACCTTCCCCTCGCTTTGGTGAATATGTCAGCGAATGTGTGCCAGAGTTTTAAGGACACCCACCTGAGGGTTCTTGAAAAGAGCGTATTTCTCGATGCGCTCGATGAACATGAGCTTGTTGTGGCTGTCGCGGGTCCAGTTTAACAGGTTCTCCACCAAGTTCTCATGATCCTCGAAAATGCGCTCTGAGAAAGAGAAAGAGGAATTTAGAGAGGGCGCATGATGTGCACTTCATTTCCTCCCCCCAGGGATGTCCAGAGCAGAGCAGTTTGAGCAGAATCTTGAACTATTAGACTTAGAATTAGCCCAAAGTCACAAACAGCGACTATAGAGTTTCATGACCCGCATTTTGTAAACTGCGGTAAACTGTTCACCGGTCGTCCCCCCCCTTACCCATTTGTAGCTCGTTGATGGTTTCCACAAGAGACCAGTCAGGGCTGTAGCCACAGTGCGACTTATCCAACAGGCTGTCCAGCACCTGCCTGACTGTCTGCCGCTCATCCACCATCATGGTTTTGGAACTCTCATCCGACATGTGGACCCTGATCACCAGCTGAGAAATAGCAAGAAGGGTAGAGTGGATTGATTCCTTCACATATTGATAAAGTGCTTCACAACCACAGAGAAAGGAGAGGAGACATCGGTACATAATCATCCACGTGACGGACTTGCACTTTTACATACCTACACTTTCGCTGCCATGTGCCAAGTGGCTTTTTAGGGCCAATATCAATAAATCATCCCCTTAAGATGAAAATCAGACCGCCATGATGACAGCTGGATACTGCTAATAAGTACACGTAATTTCTGAGTAAACATGAGCTTTTTAGTCAGTCAGTCAGCTCCCGTTTAGCACTTCTTATTAATGATGTGCAATAGCAACTGTCAAATAAAGGCTATAAAATAAAATATCGGGATATTGCTTACAGGGAAAATTCAATTCATATCTAGAGCAAATTAATATGGAAGGTTTTAGTTTCAACACCATAAAAAAAAAAAAAGCACAACTATAGATAGATATAGATGTGATGCTCTTTACAATTAGGTTGCTAAAACTATGAACATTTATCAGCATCGGCCAAAATTTGTGGAAAAATATCACCTGAATATCAACTGAATATTGAAAATGATCTAATATGTTGTATCCCTACTGCCTAGCATTTAGCATTAAAGCTCCAGCTGATATTCAGTTTAGACCTCAAAGAGGTGCCCCACAACATAGGCTACTGCCAGAAAAAAAGATCTCTAAGGACAAATGGCTTATTGTTTCTCAAGACAGAAACTTGATTTAAAAAACAATGGGCCTCATGCAAGAACCGTTCGTACGCACAGATTTGTTCTTAAATCGTCCGTACGAGTGATTTAAGAGAATTTGCGCATTCACCAATCTTTTCTTATTTTACGTTTTCTTTCAGGTACGAACAGAATTTACGAGTGATCCAGAGCTGTCGTAGGAGTTTCGTAAAATAGTCCGCTGTTATTCAAATCAAGTTTGCTTGACTAATGGACTGTATATTTAATTACTTTGAAGAAAACATAAATAAATATATACATTATACCCAACAATGATGCTGACATTATTCTGTTTTACTTAAAATATGCACTAATCGAAGGTTAATTTGAATCTGTATATAACGGGAAGCGTAACCAGCGGCTGTTGAGCGTGTGGAGACAGACGAATGGCTATTGCCAAGGACTGTGCTGCTACAAATATGCAGCTTAATTGCTAGAGCCACAACTCCAGAGAGAAACACGCCGATCAAACCCAATTCCACCACACGTCCATCTTTGGATTTTTGGCCACTGGAACCTTTCAGAGGGAGATTGGAGACAGATCGGGGGTGTCCCAGTCCTCTGTGAGTCGTGCGCTCCCCTTGGTCATCAAAACTCTCATCAGTTTATCACCCACGGTACATCAAATTCCCATACACCGCTGTCCAACAAGTACAAATTAAGAGGGACTTTCATGCCGTGGCTGGACTGCCAATCATAATTGGAGCACGAGACACATATACTCATCAAAACACCCGTGCCGTTGTGGAGCGCACTGAGCTGAAGGCCAGGTGGGTGTGTCTCGATACAGCTGGGGGCAAAATAGCCCAGAGAAGGCATGCCAGATTTGCGCAATATTGCCATGAACAGGGTCTCCCACTACCTGAACAGACCAGAAGGTGTGGTGCCAGAAGACCCCCCTCATGGACCACCCCATCAAAGTGCCATCATGATGAGGCAACAACTGATTGCACGGCTTTAGTTGCAGTCATCGAGCACCTGCCCATGGCGAGACGTTTTTTTTAAGCCATTTTCATATCAAACCATTTATTTTTTTATTTTGGTGACATGGTATTAACAGCACTCGTAATTGCTTCCCATTTCTTCACTTTAGCAGGTCCCGTCCACTGCTTACACTGCTAAAAATGACAGATTTTCCTTTTTGGATCTCTGAAAGCAGAACTTTAATCTCAGAGCCCGTATTCTCAGCACTCAACACTTCCTGGCACAGCAGCGAGGAAGCACAGCCTTATATGGTATCATTTAGGGCGTGCAGTATGCAAATCTACTATCCTCGTGCACGTGAACTTAAAGACATGGTAGGTAATCCTGTTCAGAAACACATTTTGTAATACTGGGTGAAATGGTCCATCTATCCTGAGAGAAATCTATACAAGATGTATTTAGAAAAAGGGACGAAAATAATCAGACCACTGTGGCAGCTGCAGGACTGAGAAAAAGCTGACCAATCCGAGATCAGCGTCCCGCTGATCTCGGATTGGTCGCCTACAAAAAACCAATCAGATGCCTCTGCTTTCTGCCTACGCCCCCCTCTGCCGGCTCCCTGCTCCGTGTGCGCATGCGGTTCTACCGGCTTTGGATGAAGCACTGACGGAATGGGGAGGGGGGGGTGGAGCTTAGAGGAGGGGACACTTTCGAATCTTGCTAGCTCTCTTGCTAGCTCTCTAGGATTACCTACCATAGCTTTAAGATACGCACAGGTGTGATTCATCATTTATGCAGGTCGTTTACACACTTTTTCCGAAGTTAAGAGCGCTTGTTGAATCTGACGTGGCGTGTTCGTACGAGACCTTCTTACGAAAAAAGTAAGAGAAATTTAGAATAAAAATACGAAAATGTTCTTGCATGAGGCCCATTAAGTTCACATAAAAAAAAATCCTAAGCCTGATGTTCTGTGGAAGCATTAAATGTAGTCAGGTGTTTGTGAAGCCCGTTTAGAATACTTCAAACTATTAATGTGGTCTCCGTAAGCTTTGTTATAATAAGCAACCAAACGTCCTCTACAACAAATGAGCTTAAACTAATCTGAACGTGACGAATGCTGAAGCCAAATCCAGCATCACTCAACTGCAGCCCACTTAAGATCCGTCCTGGTGTGAAATCTAATAAAACCTTCAAATCCTGGACCTGCCGTTTGCCCCCTCCCATTGCGACCTTCACTACCATTCCGTGTGCAAGAACAGATGACTGAAATGAAACTAAAACCTATGAGGATTCCTAGGTGAGAGCCTCAGACATGGGGAGTCTGACCTACATTTCCCTGAGAAGAAAAAAATAAACCCTTCTACAAAAAGTTCAATCGAACCAACAATGAGACAGTTCTGACTGAAATGTAACAAAGCTACATCAATGTCAGGAATCAAAAAGAAAACGAGCCGAGTCATCGCTGGGCTTGCCGTGCCAGCACCCTTTATCTTGCCTCGTTGTATTGTATCTATTTGGCAGAGTGACGTTTAGCCCTGTTTGCTGAAACACTGTTGGGCTTCAGCTATTCATTGCACATGAAAAGGAAACCATTCTGCTAAATGGCGTCGCTGCCATTCATGAAGACATTTCATTCACTGGCAGAAACACTGGCAAAAATGGCCTGCCTGTGGAGTCCAATGGAGACAAGCAAACACCACGGCATTCATAGGAGCCCCAGTTTGTCCAACGAAAATAAATACCCATTTGGAGTCCGATTGGAGGATATAACGTGTACAATGCGTCTGCATCTTCTCTCAATGCACAGCCCATCTTTTTCAGAAGCCCGTCTCCTTGCTCCCTCTTCGGCATGCACACAAAATCAAACACTGCAATGACCTATTTTCTCTGCGCTTCACCGCCTCTCCGTGAATGAAGTTCACAAAGAAACGCAACGTGCAGCGAATATGACGAGAAAGCAAGTGTTATATAAGTCAGAGGAGCCTTATGAGGGTGTGGAAACTTGAGCCTGGAAGTTAGGAGTGTGGCCCTACCTTTTTGACCTGTGCCTCCTTGATTTTTTCCAGGGCGACTCGGATCTTCTCTGCCTTCAGCTTGGCAGCTTGCTCCTCCTAGATGGACACACGGGAGTGCGATTAATGCAGCTGTCACTCAAAGAAAAAAGCTTTTGAATTTCAAAGTCTTTCCCCATCTTCTTCAGTCATGCCTTTCATTACTCCTCAGGCAGGAATAGGACATGATGCACCCAAATCTTATTAAAAAGTTAGCACCCCTCTTAAAGGTTTAAATACACAAGCTTCGTGCATGACGCTGTCCTGTGCTAATATAACTTTCCTATCCTTTTTGTCACTTACCTGCCCCCTCCAGCAAGATGCCATCATCTCCATTCTACAGGTTGTGTGTGTTTTCGTGTGTGTGTCTTGTGTAACTTGTGCAAATATTCAAGTCAAACACGAATAAAAGCTGTGATGCAGCTAAATGGCTGCGGTTGTGACATTGGTCCCGGGTTCCCTCAAATATGGCGCTCCATTTGTAGTTTATGGTTTAATACTGGATTCATATGAAGCGGCAGCGGTTTCCTTTGATCCTGCTATCCAGCAGAAGGGAAACAATGGCAGAAGATCCCCAAAGGGCGAGAGGCTGCAGATTAATGCAGGATCAGTTCAAAGAGCATGTACGCTTTCCACTTAAAGACACAAAAATCCTACAAAAAAAAGAGATGGGATACATCCAGATGCCTTAAATTATTTTTTTTTTTTAGAAATGATAAAAAATGGACGTAAGATCGAGATGAGAGCAGAAAATCTGTTTGCCACCTTTTGCAATTAAAAGTTATTCCATCACGATCCACGGTATACGATATTCAGCCGTCCATCCTCCAACACTTGAAGACGACACCGGTCAAAGCAGACTTGGTGACGGCGCGGGTTCACTGACATGCACACATGTGCGTCTGAGATGAGCAAAATTTGACAAAACCCCAAGTGAGATACGAAGAAGGACAGCGCCCCTCCCCCTTCCATCCTCCACCCCCCTTTCTGCCTGCTTCCTCCCCTCTCCCTCCCTCTCTGTCATTCGCTTCCTCTCTGTATAACAGAAGCAGGGCTCTGGGAGCGTGCCCAATCGATGGAGCATAATCCCCACAAAACTAGTAGAGTCGGGGGGTCAGCCAACCAGCGAGCAACTTTCACAAGACACGTCAACCAATCGGCACTGGGGTCGGAGGGGGAACCGTGACATACTCTGGCCCTGATGCTAAACTACACTGGCAGGGATGGAAAGAATTTGGGGGTGAAAGAGGTGCTGAATATTTGAAGTCATGGGCGTATACAGGTTTTTCTGTTCACACAAAGGGGTGAGGGGGTATTTACAACAGCACTCCAAGCCTCTTATCTCAAGAACCCCCGCCCCCCCTTTGACCCAGACTACTTTTTCCACATGACCAACTTCAAGGCACATACACATTAATGCAATAAAAGCCGAGACTCAGTTTGGCCAACACACAGTGGAGGGCGTTTAGTCACTCGAGTGTGAGCGTGTGCGAGAAATTGAGCGAGGAGGTCAGAGCAGATTACAGTCCAGAGTCAGTCTGAGTCACACCGTGGTTTTAACAGCAGAGATGCCTTTATGACCCCTCCACAGCTCATTCTCCCCTCATTCTCCTCTCTCCAGACGACATCTACACCTTGCTTTTCTTAGTAGATATGATTCTGAATCCTGTTGTACAGGCGTTTTCCCCTTCTACTTTCACACCACAGCCAATTTTAAAAAAGCTCTTCTGCCTGGTGGAGGAAAAAATTATTGGCACGCTCATCCTTTGATGTCTTTCCACCCTCTCCCAGTCTCGCTCGTTCCCAGACATCCCGCGCACGTTCAGTATACTGATTCGCAAATCCAGGCAACTGCAGCTCGCCCGCTTATATTCTATTGTGGAAGTGTAACACTGGCATCCCTCGCAGCCTGCGTGCTGCTCTACACTTCTCGCTTTTCATACTATTCAAATGCTTTCTGCGTCCACAGACGGATCGAGAGCCTAGAAGCCAGAAACAACCGGCTGTAAAACACTCAATTAATTCCATTGTTTGGTGAAACAAAGAGGGGGAAAAAAAGTGACTGCTCCTCAAAAATTCTGGTTGTAAAACTTGAAGGCAGATTAATGACTTTTTGCTTTGTGAGTAAGCCTGCTTCGCAGTTGGCGCCATTATAGAGAGAATAAAACAAAGTGTTATGGGTTTACAAAAAGACTTTTACAAGAAAATGCAACCCCGAATCAGAAACAGTTGAATCGGTAAGGGGGAAAAAAAATTGTCTTTGGCTTTTATTTTTCAGTTTTGACAGGATGACCCCGAGATCGTTATTGTTTCTTCATCAACTTGATTCAGTTTTGCTTCAAAACATCCATTACCGCATTTCAAGCCCGCAACACATCTCCAAAAGAGTGGAAAGTTTTCACCGCTTCATAATGTGGCCATTCCAACAGTGTGATTTCATTTTTCCTTTCTAAAATTCTCCAACCACTCACGACTGCGGACAGGCCTGTCCAGCACCTGCGCTCTTCTGCCTCTAACATGCGCAGAAGGTGCTGCTGGAACGTCCCTGGAAAACATGTCATTTTGAAGGCAGCAGATGTTGCTCCATATGAACTTGTCTGCATAAAGACTCCCTATACAGACGCGCAAATGATCTTTGCTATTAGTACACAGCATTCGTTTCTTTTACAAAAAGATTTGGAGTACTGATTCATCTGACCACAGTATACATGTACACCGGTCCCTCCCAGATGCCTCTGAGCCCAGAGAAGTCTCTGCCGCCTCCAGAAAAGTTAACACAAGGCTTCTTTATCGTACAGTAAAGTTTTAAGTGGCATATGCCCATATAACTCTGTAATTTAGTGCTTGACAAAGGTCTCTCACAGTAATCTTTTGTTCAGAAATCACAGGTGTCCAATTTAAGCTTGTGCCTTTGCTCTTTATGCCAGTGGGAGAATATGCAAATCCTTTCCAGTCTTAATTTGAGGAACGCTGTTTTCTGGCAGTTCAAAGATTTTCTCAGATTTGTTACAAACTGGAGATATACTGCCCACCTTTGCTCCTCAAAGACTCAGAAGTTTATGGATGCTTTTATTAAAAGCAACTGCCAACATCCCCTTTTCAACCTCACTCCAAGGCCTAAATAGCCCCAATCCCACTTTTCTTTTAAATGGGTTGCAAGTTTAAAATGCTAAAGCTAATGTATTCTAATCAATCAAATTCAGTTAATGAGACTAAACATGAAGGACGTACAGTCTGCTATTAAATAATAGTCAAAGTGAATGAAGGAATTGCTGCTTCCCCCCCCCCCCCATATCATCCCTACTTTCTCTGATTTGAATGACTGACACAGTCAGTTAGCAAAATTTTCCAAAAGCATAATGGAACTTTTACACAGTCCCAGTACAGCAAATATGATGATGGTCACAACTTTAATACATTTAGTTGTGGAGGAGCACAACTATGGAGAAGTGTTGGGTTTTAGTTATAGATGTGTAAAATGACTGCATAAAGACCAATTTTTTACTGACTTATGAATACGGCACATTAACTGGTAAGCAGTTAAAGCTCTGACCGTATTCATTTTGTGAGCAGTTGCTGCTCCCCTCCCCTCACAAGTTCATTTCTTACTGAAGACAGGGTGCAAATCAAAAGCCAGCAACATGCAGAAGCAAGAGAACTGAAAGAAACTAAACCCATACACAAAAAGACCACATGCAACTAATCAAGACTTCTTCATTTATGTGGAACACGAAGGACGAGGAGGAAAAATCCACTCCGACGCACTTACAGTATTAAAGAAAGAAAAGAAATAAAGAAAAAAAGTTATCACGACGTGTGAAATGCAATCAGGAATGCAATGTTGTGCGAATCCTTCAAAGCTTGTTTGACAAATCAAAATTAGCACAAAGACAATGAATCAACATGCCCATACCCCAACGACTCTGAAAAGTGATGCCATCCAACACAAAATGTGTATTTAAAAAAAGTTTAAAATAGAATAAAAACACTTAAATGGGTCAGATTGACTTTGTACTGATTTCAATCTGAAATATGCTTTAAATGGCTCATTTTAACTCGTATTTCTCCTCATTTCTGGATATCAAACGGAAGATCTGATCCTTAATCAGATGTAAAAGAAGACAAAATTCAATAGAAAATAAACAATCGGTCGAACTCCAGGCCACTGTTTTTCAAAAAGATGGATTTTTCCAGCGACAGACAAGCAGAGCAGAAAAGAAGAGCAGCACACACGCACACACACACACACAAAGATCAGCGAGTGTTTGAGGAAGTCACCTTGGTCAGGAGGTGAGAAGGCTTTCCAGCTATGCTTTTCAGAATGAGCGAGGTTTCTCGGTCCAGATAAGAATGCTTGGGTGAAGACAGGAGAGAGGATAAAAAAGAAGAGCAGAGGAAGAGACAACATGTAGAGAAGTCAGTGCCAGATGATTCTCTTAGGCTTATTAATCGCAGGTGTTTTGATCTTTCTTTTTTTTTATTAAAACAAAAGAAGCGTGTAAGCGAGAAAAGGCTCCATAAATGAAGCGCTCAGCAGTTGTGCTTGTCATTAGCTGCAGCTGTGGGTAAAGAAGCAATGACTGTGAGAAGAATCGAAGATACGCAGAGATCTGCAACAGATTCAAGTGTGTGAATACAATAAATAAGAGACAGAACCACTTTCACAAACCCCCTTTTTCACACCTCACACACTTCAACGCTCATGGCTGCATGCTTACTAAACAAAGGCTGCACACTGCCGTTAAAACGGAAATCTGATAATCACTGTGCTGCACAAATTCTGTTGCAAGTGAGGAGAAAATAGTTAAAACGGGGGACAAAAATCATACAGGCACTATCATTTGAATGTAGCTGTTACACTCTAAATGATAAAAACGTGCAGCCTCACATGCACACACGCACTTACAGTGGCCCGGTCCACTTCATCCTCCCGGGAGGTGAAGTCAAGCTGACGTCTGGCTGGCTTACCATTGGCCCGTCGCAGTGTGACATGCTGGGAAAGTCAGGATGTGCAGGCAGTGTGTGGAAAGAGGCCAATGATATAGAAAAGGATGCAAACACAGACAAAATAAACACATGCAGGGGTGCAGGGGACATGCAAGACACTGTCTGAACTCTTTTCTCAAGCTTCTTATGAGTTTCGGGGCAAAGCATTAGCTGAGATTTGCTGCGTCTAAAGCAGGTTAAACACGTCTGAACTCTGTAGAGGATATTTTTGTCTTTGTTAGAGAGCCGGTATGCTTCGTGAGTGCACAAAGGAGTCAGAGAAGGTAGGTGTCAACATTGTAATCCAAGACATTTGAGATTACAATGTATTCCATGACAACATCCAAAGCACAAGAAGCAGGCTGTGTTGTTTAGCCATGCAGGTGTCGGGTCAATTTTGGGTCTGAATTTTTCGGATTCAGAAACGCAATTGACCCCAGCACATAATTCACACATTTTACTTACCACCGCTTCTGGAAATGTAAAAGACTCCTTCACACTCACGCACACTTTAGCACAAACTGATAAAAACTACTGTATGTCTCCCTTTGTGTGTGCTTTTTGGGGTTTCTGTGCATTTCAGTGTCAGTCATACCTCGGTGCTGGTCTGGTTCTGCCCTTGTGTGCTCGGGCTGCTCTGGCCCTCCACCTCTCCTGCCATCGTCACTTTATCAGTGTCCAGGGAGTCCATGCTGGAAGCTGAGGGACATGCTGAATTTACACTGGACCGTTGGGATTGAGCTTCCTGCTCGCCGACTGTGCCCACAGAGCCCGTCCTCCGGTGCTGTACGCCGCCGGATGATCCAGACGAGGGACGCCGGAGGATGGTGGAGGAGACTGAAGATGAGGAGGAGGAGGAAGAGGACGTCTGACGTGCCGCTTCGTCCATGCTGAGAGAGGCCTTCTCCAGCTGAGAGGTAATGTCATCCAGGGAGATGTTGGAGGCCGCAGGGCGGGAGTTGACGCTGCCGCCTCGTACCGTGTTGGCTGGCGATGCTCTGGTACTGCTACTTGCACTTCCTGTTGGGGGAGTTTAACACAGCTCAGATGGAGGAAGACATCAATTCAAGCTCCACTGAGAACAGCGTTCGCGGATATTACAGCATTCATGGCACTTAGTGTTGGATTTTAGGTCCTATGACAGTACATGAGACATTTGAGTACATCTATTACAAAAATATCAACTTTTCTAGTTACCATGAACACAGAAGATTGTAACTGACATGCAGTCACATTCAAGTGATAATGTGAAGCAAACGCTCTAAAAACACATCCAAAAATAAAATAAAAGACACTCATTGTGGACTTTTGATATGCGCAAAAAGCTATCGGTCTACAATGAATACAGCCGGACTACCTCCGCTGCTTCCACCTCCACTGGTGCCTGTGTGCTTGGTGCTGGCACTTCGCCCCCCCGGGGTTCTCTGCTGGCTTTTTCCCTGGCTGCGAGAAGTCGAGTTTGGTTTGGAAATGGTACTGAGCTCCTGCTCGATGGAGCACAGGTCAGCCATCAGAGCATCCAAGTCCACTGTGTCTCCTTGGTTCAAAGCCTCTGCAGAGAGCAAAGATGAAGGATGTAGGAAAAACAGAGTAGGGTCGGGTGGAGAGGGGCTTAAAGGATAGGAATTATTTGGCCTTTTTGGAGAGTAACAGCTCTGCTTTTAGACCGATTGGGACGCTGAATGCAAAGTCTCACCGTTTATGTTATACATTGAGAAGCGGTATGAGAAGTTGGCCATATTCGTCTCCTGCCTGAGAGGCGGCTTCTGCAGTGCTTTCTGCGGCTTGCCGTCATCCAGACTCTACAGTGCACACACAAGGAGAACATGTGGTGCACATTGGCAAAAAACACACAGATCCTGACATTACAGTCAAAGCTCAGCTTAACAAGCATGTCTGTATGCTAGACTCCTTAGTCACACACATGGACTTGCAGTTATACACAATATGAAGTGAAGGGTGGGAGGGGAGTTGCTAGGATACAGGCTAAGAGACAGGATTAGCACTGTTAAGGTTGCTATGGATACAGCCCCTTCCTTCTGTCTCTCTGCTCCTCTACCTGCGTGAGCCTGTGTGTGGAACCCCGCCACCTTCTTTGTATCTGCGTGTGTGTATCAACCTGTGTGAGCTTGTCCAGCTCGCCCAGCCAGGCTCCAAACATCTTGTCCAGGTCCTGGTCCTCCTTGTCGCTGTCCTCCTCTGCTCCATGGTCCAACTCATCATCCGATACCTGGTCCATCTACACACAAACACAAGCAAAAAAAACATGGTCACAAAATGACACAAGTAAACACGTCACAGCTACAAAACAGGGATGAAAAACAAACGAAAAAAAAAAAAACAACCTCAGCTCAGCTCATGCCAACCTCACTGCCTGTTGCCATGACAACCACTCGCGGACCCCTGGTGGGCAACCCCGTTCCGTGTGCTCAACGAAATGCCCTGTAATGTCTCATGTGCTGCTCATCACTGACACACCCAACACCCAGGAAGGAGGAAGAAGAGGAGCATGGCATGCAGAAACACCACCGTACCCTAACGGGAATCACTGAGTCAGCGCCAAATCATGGACGAGATATTAATCAGACCACACAGAACAGTAGCATGTGGTATTGTGATACTATATTACATATTGTGGACCGTACAGCATGGCGGTTGCGAGACCGCAGCTGATTTTGGTCAAAGGTGATGGCAGAGCTCCCTCTAGTGGACAGAGAGAGAAACGATACAGCTCACATCTAAGAAATTTATCTTAAAAGAACGAGCTGGAAACATCTGAGAATCTACAAGCAACCCCTAAACTCTGAAATATCATCAATTTATATGATTTATATGGTAAATCAAAGCAGCCTGAATAAAACAGAAAAACAAACTCTCAAGGACACTAAACTGTAAGCAAAACATGAATGAAAATGTGTAATCAAGGACACTGCCAGACATAACAAATTAGACTGGACAAACAGAGATAAAGTGGCTCCATGCCTCAATAATACGTCACAGTGTGTAGCCTTGACATGTGCTCTCCCTGTTCCATCGTGATATCTGTGAAAGCTGGAGGAGCTGTACAGTTTGTACAAGCTGCTGTGGACAAACCTGAAGGAATGAATCATTCTACAAGAATACCAGCATGTACTTAAGAATGTTATCTAATCTGGTGAAACACTTGTGGAAGGAAAGCATGATCCAGCACAGCCGGAGCTGCGCCCGTGATGTTTGGTCAGATGCCAGAGGAAGTGACGACTACACAAACTTGCTTACTGCACACTTTCAGATTTACAAATAGAAAGAAATATGTCAAAAATAAACTAGTTTAAAAAAATTAAATGAATCAGACAGCGCTTTTCCCCTAAAGAGAGCCCCTTTCTTGGTACAGTCCAATACTCCCACTACAGTCCGGTCAGATGGAATGATCCAGAGTAATCCCATTGATGTTTTCCGAGGGTGTCATTCCTTCCCGTTATCCACGCTATGTGGTGTCAGTCACTGGTCGGGACTGTACCGAACCAGGATTAACCCCTCTGACGACCCCTGTTCTTTTGATCCAGTAAAATGTGTGACTCAATCTGGCCATGTTTGAGAGTTTATGTATGTCTAAGCCTTCATGGTTACACTGAATACTTTAGAAGCAATTTGAGAGTCGTGCCGTGTTATTAGAAAAGCCATAGAAGCTGGTAACGAACCCGGCAGATGCGAGGCCAGAGAAAATCCTTCAGATGAAGACAGACACAAACCCTCATGCAGAAATTTAGGAACACTTGTTACAGAGCTCCATTACAGCGTTGATGATGGATAGCTTCCCGCTTTGGCACGCTCGTTAAAACACATGAAGAACTTGGCCTGTCATCTTGTTGAAGAAGATGGAGTCTAAGTATGGAACCTAAAAACAAGTACACCAAATATGTGTATGCGTGCATGTTCAAAATTACATCAATGTGTGTGGGAGTCTGAACAGGAAATAGCCTGGATGAGCAGAATTCCTCGTTTCCCTTATGGCCCGCTCCATGTCAGTAAACTCCAGCTGTCATTTATCCATGCCCCTTAATGGGAACGCAAGGGATTCATGGCTGACAATGATACCAGACTCCTTCGCCCTCACCACCACCCACTACGGCACTGATGTTTGCCACTTTACAAAAACCATTATCGTTACTCCGTTTGGCTCCACATCAGTCCAAGACATCAAGTTGTGCATATGAAAACAGCAAAGTGTCCCCACCATAAGGCATGACATCACGGATGGCTGGGAAATGACCACAATCAAATCATCCACCATTATGTTTGCCAGTATTCTCTGAGGTGCCTCCATATGTAAATAGACGAGCTGTGGTACACTTCAAATTGCTGTTTTTAAACTGCAATCAGCTTTGGGCCCTTCTCACACTTATTTACTGTAAAGTGCACAAACATACAGGCAGTATGATGTCGGTAAAAGTCAACAGAGACGCAAAAGTAATAAAAATGAAAATGGAGAAGAAAGAAAAAAAGAGAAGAAAAAATGACGTGCTACCATAAAAAAAAACCTCTTGAAAATAGCTCCTCTGCTGTCATTCTAATGGAATCAGAGCCTCAATGGGAGACCTCGCAGCAGGTTTAAGTGAATTACCACCTGAGGCCCTGCTTTTAAGCTCGTGGAGCATGACCTTGTTGAGACACGAAGATAGAAGGAAGCTGTGTGTGTTTGAGCGCGCGCACACACGTAGAAGCATTATCACAAACCAAACGTCAGCCATGGCCTTTTTCTTCCTCATGATACTGCACGGTCCCCCCATCTTGTCTGAGCATGACCAGCATTCATGCGTCTCCTGTGACCGCTGGGCGGGTCAGGGGTCTAGGCTGAAAGACTAAAGGTTGAAGGCCTTTTCCCAGCGGAGTGTCTCACCATAGATTTCTTTTTTTTTTTTTTTTAGTTAAAAGAAAAAAATTGCAGCCATTGCTGATGCTGCAGCATTGGGAGAGATGAGGAATGAAAGGAAAAGAAGATGTAGCATCCTCTCCATCTCTTTTAGAAATGAATAAAATAAAAAAATGAAGGATCCATCTTTGTGAACATGGAATAATGAAAACATAAAATCAACGTGGATACTTCTAGTGATGGAATGGAATGCCCGCCCCAATAGAAATGAATCAGAGTGAAGGGAGTGTTGGACTGAAGCGGAGCGCAGCAAGCTGACAATGCTGTCCAACCGGCTGTCCAACCGGGTGCCGACCTGCAATGTGCTGAGGAGACAACCTGTTATCTGTGTAAAAGAGGATATGAAGTGGCAGATGTAGGGCGATCATTCAGGAATTTTTCCCTCTTTCAATGACCAGGAACATGACGTGGAAGCTGAACCGTGACGCTGAGCAGATGTGTGCGAGATCATGAGCAAAGACATTTTCAAAGCTCAACATGGATGTAGAAAATACTTTCAGTTTTGAATTAGCTTTGCTTTGACGGTTTGAATATAACTGCTCTGTTGAAACATGGCTTTTTACATAAAGCTCGAGTATGAGTAGATTAAAAGTCTTGAATGTCTTCAAAACATGTTTTCCTGAAAACATAAGGAAACTCGCCATTTAGCGAAGATTGCCGACTCCCCTTTCAAGAGTTTGCCATATTTGTCTATAATTAAGTAGGCGTGTTCTTTGTTACCGTTTATGAGATGCCGGGAAAACAAATCGTTATAAATCTTAGAGGAAGCATTGCAAGTATCTGGTAGTGAGGAGGAGGGAGGAGGAAGACATGTCTATCTTTAGCCATTCAGTTCAAAGAGTGTCATGAGAATTGGAAAAGAGAGCAGGAGGAAGACTTTGTGTTGAGCCGTTTTACCAAAACAGGAACTGTAAAGAAATATCCCATCTCAAAAAAAATGTATGGTTAGTTTTTACAGTGGCAGGTTTTTGGTCAGGTGTTCACATTTGTATCAAGCCTAATCTGATTACAGTCGCAGCAGGAAGTAGGTTAATGAGTAGAAAATACAACCATCACCTCTGTGAACCTACTGACTTATTATCACATTTCATGTCACATGCCTTGGAGTGACAGATGCTGCTTGATGGTTATTGTCACACCAAATGTGACACAAACGTAGTCACGCCAAGCTGCTGACAGGCCTGCAGGTTCATGACACAGATACTCTAGGTTAAATTATTCACAGTTACAATAAGAGTCCTTTTGGGAGAATACATCCTCTGCCTCGGATCTCTTCTAGATGCTGAGGATCAAAGGCAAACGACTGGTGTGTTTTTTTAATTTTATGGCCAGAACCAGAGCAACCAGAGGAAACATGTGGCAGAGCACATCTGAGGGCATGGGACCTCACTGCTCCCTTTGACCCTCAGACAAAAATGTGCAAAAGAAAGAGAGGAAGAAAGACAAAGACACACAAGTAATCTGGGTGTAACAGAATGAGACAGAGAGCGTGAAATTACATCATAGGTCAGATTAGGTTTCCTTGGCTGGCTCCTTCTTAACTCAGTTTGTGTGATGGGAACAGAGTACTGCTGTTCATTTGGTTCATATTAAACTACATCTGGGATCAACAAACAAGTTTTCATTTAGCTTATGAAATGATGAAGGATGAGTGGTACTTAGGTTTAGAGTAGTTCACAAGTACTATAACTTGCTCAAGTCTCACTCTCTATGACAGGAAGAGGTTAGCCTACTGGATGTGTTCCAAACAACATGAGGGTACATTATGCCCATTCAGTGAAGAGAGCTCTTTCTGGAGGTTTTTCTTTTCTACATCTAATGCATTCACTCAGATTCTATGAAATAAAGTGAAATGCTACACTGATTAATCTCATCTGAAAATGATCCTAATGCCAAAGCCCCTCCCAGACTGTTTCCAGTTGACATTCAAATAATGAACAGCTCGTAGCGTCTGAGTTACATATAAATCCTTTTCATAGTTCAGTCACACCGGAAATAAGGGGGCTGGGATGTGGAATATGGCCATAGCTATGCAAACATTATTGTGGCCACTTACTCCTGACTGAGTTGATGTTTCCATCAAGTACTTCTAAATAGACTATTTCTGGATCAAATACTCCACCTAGCCACATTTAGTGTGTGGGTGTGCGTGCGCGCAAAGAGGACTGTAGCTAATAAAACCGGGCACCGGTCCTTTGGCACTCATCATTCTCTCCATCTTGGGAAACAGTGAATCACTGACATAAACTTCCAAAACCACCTTATTCTCACAGCCATTTTCTCTTCTCTGAAAGTATCCTGGCAAAAATATTATTATGCAATTATCTGATTCCCCTGATCTACAAATATTCCGCACATCGTATCATCCTACCAAAGTATGGCCGAACTTAGAGGAAGCAGTAAAGAGTGGTAATGAGGGTAGGGAACAGAGCACGAGTTACAGAAACTCAGTGAACTCTTGAGAAGCATGAACAACGCTTGGTTGTCAACAGAGCTTGGGAATTCTTTAGAGTTTAGAGGGGCACAAACGTCCATGCTTTCTAGAGTCTCTGACAGCAGATGCAGATAAAGCTCAGAGATGTAAAACATTTAGCACAGCTAGGAATAGCTCTAAATCCGCCAGGCCTGGGATTTGTAATCAACCATATAAGCTGCAACGTGTTCCACAATACTTTAAATGCTTTTGATTAAAATCTTTGAGTACATATTTCAAAAGGGAAGCCACATCTACATGATTTTGAGGCTAAACGGTGTGATTATGCCACTTTTAATATAAGTCTAAACATATGGAAGGAAACCCAGGCTACATAACCTCTTTCAAAAAGGCATTTTCAGCACTGTTGTGTAGTGTGTAAACACGGGCAAATATAAAAACCCAAATGTCCACATGCTAATCCCCGCTAACAAGCTTCCAGTAGTTCACAGTAGTTTAAGCCTAATTGTTCCTTTAATATGTAACTATTTACCCTTAAAATAACAGCTTAAAAATAATGTTGATGGCAAACATCTGGACCAAAGTCCAAGTTCACAGAGGAACGTGCTGAACAGGCTGCTAACTAAGCTAATGGCTAACTCTATCTAGCATCTGGTGAATTCTGCAAATACAGCAGTTGCCCAAACTTCTATCTGACTGACAATAGCTTGGTTCCCATCCAGTGGTGAAGCCAATTTGATGGAAACTTTTGAAATGTTGTTCCATTGAAAATGTGCTTCAAGATGTTTTCCATTAACTGACTTGGGAGTGAATAAATGTGGCTGTGTTGTGTTGGCAGCCCACGGCGGTGTAAGTTGTGCTGTGCAGGGATTTTAAAAAGCAAAAAGTAGAAGCAAACTGTACACAAAACTTGGAGAGAGAAGAAAAAATGATAGATAAATAAAACAAAATCAGTGGATTCGACTGAATACGAAAGGAAATATAGAGAGGTCTCCAAGAGTCATTTCAACCGGGTAGGTTGTGATTATTCTTTCATGCACTTGAGCTTGGCCATGTTTGTTGTCTTGGAGGCAGAAGCTCATTCAGTTCATCACAACTGGTTCACATTAGGCACCACCACTCTGCTATGAAAAATAAAATAAAAAATGCCTCAAGTGAGAATCCAAACTTGATTTTTTGCCAATTCCAACAACTTTTTCTCAAAAGGTCAGTTCAAAATGAGCACCAAAAAGCTCTCATGGAAACCTGACGAATTATTCAGGGGCAGAGGAATATCTTAATTTCAAAGGGTCTGCCATGCCATGTGCAGTTACAGTTGATGTTCAAGCCTTTATCAGCCTGTTCAGGCATATTTAAGTTACGGAGAGAAAGCATCTGCTCTCCTCTGATATAACCTCTAACACTGGCCACAAATGTATTGTGCTCCACTGTGTTAAAGGGGCTATTTGGTTAGGAAATTGCAATATTTCTTTAATTTCTACTTGTGGCTGTGAGCCGATATGCTACAACATGTGTAAACTATGAGTTTTAACCAGCTTAAAAATTTTCACACTTGAAGACTGAGCCATGGCTTACATTTTTGTAACAAATACTGCATTTGATCTGAATAGGTTTTTGCATGTTTTGTTCATCTATGGGAGCTGCATCTCCTTTTACTCGACATTGATGGGTTTATAGGCTTGCAGGTGTCTGACATACACATGTTGTCTTTTCATTTGGAAGTTGGATGCAGACAGAATAGAGGAAACAATAGAGGGAAATTGATTAATAGATTAATTAAGCTGCCACTATGAGATTATGGCATTACAACAGCAAGCAAAAACTTCAAGCTCAAAACTCACTTGCTCTCCTCTCCTGTCAGATTCTTTTCATCGTATCAAGAGTGAGAGCAATTTCCTAGTTTTTTGTAGTTGGCATCGACATCATCTGACCACACCACTAAAAGTTGGTTTAATTTCCCAATGTGCTACCGTGGCTCATTTTCCTTTCAGCTCACACAACAGCCTGCTTTAGCTTCCTATAACAAGTAAAAAAAAAAACAAGACCAAGGTCTGTTTGATCCAGACTATGGTCCAGGGGAGATTTCACACTGGGATTTTTGGGTCAGATCAAGCTGAAAAGCCAGAAGAGTCGGATGAAACGAGTCAGGTGTGCAAGCATCTGAAGTCACCTGTGGCCAGGCTCAGTAAAACCGCAGAATTTTCATTTGGGTTTTTGTTTTAGCCCTTATTCCCTTCACTGTTTGAAATAGCACCACAGTTATGATTTTCATTATAATTTCCTTTAATCTACATAACTAATAAATGTTTCTATATTCAACATAACAATATAATGACTATCCTTCTGGTTTTAGAATAGAAGAGAATAATCCTTTATTTTTCCTTAAACAGGAAAATTTGCATGTCTTTCACCGACACCTTAACGTGGCATTCAAAAAAAACTTTCTTATAAGGTCTCGTTCTCAAGGTTTGCCTCATATAGTTACATTCTACCTCATCACGCCGTCTGGTGGCAGCTGTACTTCCAGCCTGGCAGGCTGTGACTCAGGTCTTATGCACTCATGTGTCTGGTTGTCATCTTAGTCTGCATAGTCTATAAACTCAAGCCATAAAGCACAAACTGAAATGCCAAATGTCAAGATACCATGATGACATCCTGCATCATGCTGAAGCATCGTAAAGCACATATGCACTTTAGAGTGCATCTTGCATTCAAGCGTGTGGTGAGACAATAAAATGGAGGCTTCTGTCAAAGAACAAAGCTCCCAAATGCTCAGTTTCACTGCCTGTGAGATACGAAACAGATGCAATCTCTTTGCAAACATGCAACCACGTAATGACTTCCAGGCTTGTATTTGCAGCAGAGATGTTCATTTCCGCTGCCAGCCATCAATGTTTCCCCTTAACGTTTTTCCTGGTCAAACCAATGCCAGTATGTCAAACTGACATCATGCAAGGTAGAATTAGAAAGAGCAAAACGGTCTCAGAGTCGTCTGTGTTGAGACGTCTTTCGGTGTGGCTGGCTCATACTGTGTGTGTGTGCGTGTGTGTGTTTTTCCCCTGATGAATGAGGAATCCAGGGTGGATATGGGTTAAAGGCAGAAAAACAATATCCATGGACAACGTTCTCTTTATGCAGCAAGAAATCCCTACTCATCGTTGGAACGGCACTTCGTGCATTCCTTGTGCATTATCACAGAAACTAATGACATGAGACCGAAGCATGACACTGTTTGAAGTCATGTACTTTTTCTGTCGGACGGGATAGTCCCTCCAAAAGAGTAGCAAGCCTTGTTTAGGATTCTATCTGTAATGTTCATCATGTTTCATAACATTTATAATAAAGACAAGTATTTCCAGATTTAAAAAACGGCTGGTTGCAGGTCCTGAAATGTCATTGTGTTTTCTGCTTTATTGTTGTTGTTTTGCACGTTAGGCCAACGTAATAAAAATTGGGGACGTCACATTAAAGGGACGGACTGTTGTGGAGAGCGAGACGAGCTCGTTAACAGAGCAGCGGCAGCAGCAAAGGGATGATGGATGGACACAATAATGGAGGAGTGCAGCCTGCTATTACTTCGTGAATAAAGGGGAGGAGGACTGATGGCCAAAATAACAGCTCCAGTGTCATTACTCAAGCACGAGCAACAGCCTGCATGCAGAAGACTTACGCTCAGATGCACACATATGGATCCACAAACACATTTGGGCTCATTCAAGCATGGCATGACACAGCGAGCCACGCCGGCTTATTAAGCCAATAAGGAAGGAGGGGCACCGAAAAAAGGAGAAAGATGAGGAGGATGTCGGAAGCCGACAGATGGAAGGGGAGTCAGCAGGGAGCACAGAGGGAGGAGGAGCGGAAGAAAACGAGACCGGAGAGGAGAGGGATTGTGGAAATGCATGGTCACACTGGTGGGTGGTAGGTGTAAGGACTCAATAGCTCGCCAGCATCAGAGCGAGCCAAACTTCAGCTGCCATTGCCATGGCAACACTCATATATGCACGCAGATCTTTGTGCAGACAGACATGCGGTTATCACAAGGCTTCATTGTGAGGTTGGCTCAGACTCTCAGAAATGACTCAGATAGTGAGGTGATATTTTCACATCGGTTTGTTCCTACAACCACAGACAGAGCATTTAACTCGTGCTTCGTGCCATTTGCATAATCTCACAAATGTGGAAATATGAGAAGAGGTAAGGACGCATGGAGGCAACTCTGTTCCTCTCTCATTTGTGTGCATCGCTCTCCCTCTTTTAGACCTTCATCCTCCCTTCACTTGCTGTCTCCCTTGCACACAAACACACTGCGGATGTGTCAGCTCCCCTGCTTTCCTACAGGGCTCCAGTCCAAATGTGAAATCAATAGTCTTGTCCATTCCCTAAAGATATCTGGTTCAATCCACACACACATAAAGGGGCTCAGGTGGTCTGCTGCAGTGGGCTCGGACACACCCTCACAAACTTTTAAAGATGATGCAGCACTGCAGCAGCAGACAACAGAGGCTGACTGCTAAGAGGAGCAAACTAGACATTAAAAACAGACACTGCTTTAAATAGATTACTCACTGATCTGCTCAAAATGACAAAAATAAGAGCTAAAAATAAGTGCATCTTTTTGGGGGGAATTGAAGTCTGTTGCATACAAACCCATAGAAAGTGTCAGGTTAGATATAAATGGGAGCCTGCTGTAGCATAAAAAAATGGGCTGCAGTCATGTGTTCATCAGTATCAATGGCACTTCACACAGGGGTTTCTGCAGGCTCCGCATAGTCACACTTTATACTTTAATTTCACAAAAATAGAAGATTAATAGACAATAATAGCAGATGGAGTTTGAAACTACAGTACTGTGCAAAACTAATCTTTTCTTTATATTTTGCTTACATGAGTTCCATGTTAAATCTTAAAGTGGTCTTCATTAATAGTTCTCCAGACTTTCTGAAGATCTTTCAGGGTTTTACTTTGGAGATTGGCTGCTTTTACGCTCATTTTCAGTCCACTTCCTGCACCTGATCATTTTCAGTCCACTTCCTGCACCTGATCATTTTCACAGGAAAGTGGTTTTTGGTTTTTAAGCCACTTGACACTGAATTATGAATCATTCAAGCATATCAAAGGCATTTAACTCAATGGACGAACCGTTATTGTGTGTACAACTGACAACTTAGCAAAGAACCAATTTCAAAATTGTATCTTCAGTCACTGTGTTACCTTCTGTCACATAGACACATACGCTGTTCCCATTTCTTTAGCTGTTCCACTGGAAAAAAGACGACACAGTTTTCCAATAGAATAGTATTTGAATAGTATTCAAATTAATTGCTGCAGCCATTTTCGGTTTCCCTGGTAATATATAATGACTTTTGCACAGTACTGTGTGATGGAAAACCATTAGAGAAAATATGTCCTACAATGATTTATCTTTCCATTAGAATTCTCCCAGTACTTTGCAGCAGATGCAATTCATTACTTAAAGTGAATAAGCAGCACAAAGAATGATGGATAGATCAGACAGATATACTAACTGTCTTGAATTAAGTCTGTGTTTGATGAAATCAACAATTGCCATGCTGGCGTGTTAAATGGTAGTGGTGGTGGTGTGTGAACTACATCTGAAGGAGTCCAGTTCAAACAATCACATTTTATGTCTTAAAGTTTAAATTCTTCACTGGAGTGAAAATCAAGCAATCCACAGACTTTAGAGGAATAAAATCACCAACCTTTTGTTACTTGGCCAAGCCAAACAGCAGGTCTACATCTGCCCCCTCTGAGGGAAAACAAAAACAGAGGAGGCGTAACACGGCGCCCAAGCAACAACAGGCCAAAACACTCGTACGGATGGATGAGAACAAGACTGAGGCCAGATACGAGCAATGTGGTGTACGCAAAGGCAAAGAAAAATACTCATCCACCTTTACCAGCTGGGAATATCTTCCTCCGTTAGCTTACTATATCTCCAGTCTCCCCCCTTACTCTCTCCTTCTGTCCATATCCCCTGCAGCTGGTGTGTGTGTGTGTGTTTTTTTTTTTTGTCGTCTCAGTAGGCAGACCCAGAAAATGTGCCAGTCCGTTTCCTGCCACACCACCTCCAGCCTTCTCACCGTGCCAGCAGCGCACACACATTCATGGTGGCAACTTAGGCAGGAGAGACGATGTCAAGGGTAGTGTTTTCAGAGAGCTCAGTGCGCGAATGAAACTGCTGCCATGACAACCACGTCACAGCTCAACTCCATATTCACTGTGGGCTTGCCTGCACTGATGGATATGTTGAATGATACTGACAGCTGAGCGTCTGCGCTAGCTGGTGTCTGCACAGGACAACACATGACACTGACACACACACACACACACACACACACACACACACAGTCACCCGTCGACACAGAGCTACAAGCTGTTAAATCCCATCGACACCCATAAGCATCCCTACTTTTTCACATTTTAAGTCCAGAGGAGAAGGCTTCCTCCTTTCAGTCCAAGGTGGAAAACCCCCTTTAAACACATCACAAGTTTGTTTTCCTGAGATGGAAATAATCCATTATCACCGTCCGACTGGACAAAAACCAACCAGAATATTTGAATTGGCTACTTTTCCAAACCAATTTCCGTAAATAAAACAAAACTATGGAAAACAGGAGGGTGACTGGCATGTTGTTCGTGGGTTCGACGTTGTCCTGTTTCATGACATAAAAAATAAAAAATAGGCGTCATCTGTTGACTTTCTTTAAAACCTGCACAACACGGTCAAGTCAGATATCTAAAAATTCTTTTCTTTGCGTGTCTTCTGTGCAACTCTGATTTTCATGGTTGTGCTGAAAAGAACTTAAAGAGCAGAAAGACAACAGTTAACAAAGATTTCAAGCTATGGACTGCAAAAAAAATAAAAATGCAGATCTGTGATAGTGAGTGAATAAAAGCCCACTGTGAGGAAAATCTCTTCATTCAAACCACAGCCATGATTCGGCCTCACATGGTTCCACTTAAGTCGGGAATTATCTCCTTCGGCGAGGAAGACTGACAAGAACCCTCAGAGGCTCGACTTCTCTTTCATTTGGCTTTGATTTACAAGGTCTTCCCAATCAAGGCTTTTTGGGGGAGAAGTTTCCACAGTGGAGTTTTTTTACACCAAACATCACAGATCAACGCTGTCAGCTGGGGGACGTCACTTAGTTAAAAACGTAAAGCAGTGACATGACAGATGATGGCGGCTTGAGCACATGACCGTCGTGCCTCAGACTCGCATGCTAGTGGCACAGCAATAAACATGGTATTTGAGACCACCTTAAATATAACTTCCTTGGAATCTCTGTGACATTTGCGCAAGGAGGCGGGAGTTTCGCAAAGCTTACTGGCAGCAGCAGCGTCAATACTGTTTTTACCTTTTTCCCCAACTTAAGAGTTCATTACCCACAAAAAGCAGCAATGCCACCACTTACTCACTTCAGTTTCCAGGAACACTTACCTCTGAAGTGGCTTTCCCTCCTTCCTATTAAGGTTAAAGGTCAGACGAAACCACCACTCCACTCTGCGGCTGGGCTTTTATCCCCTGAAAAAGAGGAAAAACAAAATCTTTAGGTCTCCGGCAGCATAACCTCATGAAGGCCATTAGTCAAACATTATAGATCGCCTGTGTTTGTTCTCTCAGCAATGCAGAAGAACTGAGAGACTCGGCAGCTGGAGGAGAGCAGAGTGATTTCACTGTCATAAGAATGCGGAGGATTAACTGTGAAGGGTGCTTGAGCGGGGGTCTTAACTAAGCACAGACTAAATGACATGAACAGCCAGACAGACACTTATCGCAAAGCTCTGAAAGCAATCAAGCGCAATTCAGTCTTCATTATAAACTCTCTCTCGCTACTGCTAGCTTAAAACAATTCGGCTGCAGAGGCCGCCTTCCTTTTACTTTGACGCTTTCACATCAGCACACGCACACAGAGCTTAATAAGCATGCTGCCACCCAAGGCCAACAATTATAAACATGAGTCAGAGTAAGAACCTTGTCAAAACTCTTACGTGTGCATTGACCGTGACTCACAGGTCTGCAGATTTCAACAACGCTGACCAGCTTTGAACGTTTCAGCAAATCATTAACTCACTCACAAGAGTGCCGACTCATCACGAGCCCATTTTTTAAAATGTAAAATGATCTAGAAGCTGAATCCTGGTCTGAAGGTAGAAAATAACGAAGGGATGAGCTGGCCAGGAAATATCACTGCTATGATTTGGCTTAGGGGTGTGTGTGTGTGTACTTTTGGGGTTTCTGTGTGTGAGAGGTAAGCAGCTGATGTTGTGGCGAACTACTGAGAAGCTGTTCCCGCTGGTGTCAGCTGTTCCTTTCGTTTTTTTTCTACACACCAACGGTTGTTGGGCCACAGCATGTGGCCCCCTCTCTGGGCAAAGAAAAAAAAGCGTGCGCCTGCGAGTGTGTGTGTTTTCACAGCAAACAGACTCTTTATAACAATTGGAGAGTGTCAGAATGAGAACGAGATGCCTGTCATCCTTCCATGTTTGTAAAAAAGTACAGACACACACATAATCCCTGCTCTCATTACAGGTCAACCCACCAACACCCTCCACGCCTTTGTTAGAAATTACACAGAGTGAACGTGTGATATCACTCAGTCAACACAATTCTATTGAACAGGTGTGGCAGTGACACATGGAGCCTTGCAGCTGCAGGGAACACAGTCGCTTCAGTCACAACAGCGCAGGAGCCGGCGAACAGCTGCTCCAAGGCTGAAAACAAAGGCATGCCTGCGACACACGCACCGACCATCGACACCACCAGCTTATGATCAAGGGGCTGTGGCTGTAAAAAAGAAGATCATGACAACAAAAACTCCCCTTTAAACTCTATGCTAAAGATGTCTGATATGTCTGTGCCTTAAAAAAAAAAAAGCACAGAGACATGCTCTTCAGACAATGTTCTCCCTTGACCAAAGGTCGATGGCACCAACGTTCAAAAACACACACACACGGCTCCAAAAAGAGTACTTCTGTGTATAACCGTCGTCAGCCAGCTCAACAGACTTTTCATGTGGCCTAGATTGGTGCCCCACTTCAACAACAGATCCAGAGGAAACACAAGAGTCCAGTGTAGTGGACACAGGTGTGTCCTTGTCCACCAACGCTTCCCCCCATTAACAGCACTCCTTCAGGGCGGCTCATTTCCTGCCGGGGCAGGAAGTGGGAAGGAGGGCATGGCGCTGACGATGATGTCACGGTGGGAAATAAAGACAGGATTGTTGAAGGGGAAGTACAGCAAATGAGCAAGAAGGCAGAGCTAAATGCCTAGTGCATGAGCATTTCAGACTGTACATTGGTTAAAAACATCTCTTTTTTCTTTTTTAAAATATCAACAATCGCGACTTCAGCATGACCCATAGTCTGAATGCTCACAGTAATGAACAGAACGTCCAGAATAAGATGGTAAACGTGATCTGATGAGCTCTCTGACGTCTAAGCGGGGCGATAACTGGTCTTCTTTAAAGCGCAGAATAAACAAAGCCGAAGAGGAGATGCATGCACCTGTACAGCTTGTGCATGCTTAGCATAATCCCCCTAAATCTGAACCTCAGCCAAATTTTGATGGCTTAACTGTGCAGCCAAAACAACAGGAAGCACACGATCTAATACAATAGGGCCTTAAAATACTTGCCTTGCATCATTCTTTGGGTCCATTTGTTCAGTCTAACTGTAATGGCAGTTTATAGAAACTCACTGACGATGCTAATAAATAGAAAAGAAAAGAAAAAAGTGGTGACGCCACAAAGATTACACAATGATGGTTAAAGAAGCTTCACACTCATTCTTGTTATTCATTACAGGATCGTATCTGCAAATGTGTCACCTTCCTAAATAAGCGTTTTTTTTTCTCATACGTAATACACAAATAAGGAAAAAAAAAAGTTACCTCACATTCATTTAATAAAACAGACACCCTCCTCAGTTAATGATCTGTAGTACAACAGCTCAAATCAGGCATTTATCGATGAAAATTTGCCCCCAGCCTCAGGCCTCAGCAGTGACCCTGAGCATTTCTGTGGGGGCACCGAGGTAAACCATCAGTCAGCCGATTGATGGTTTGCTAAGACAATCCTCGCTGGGAAGGCCCATTAGTATTGATCAGCGCATTGTTTTCGCTCCACGTTAAGTGCAGCTGCTTTTATTCTCAAGCACTGGGCTGCCCGACCTCTCTTTTGGGTCAACGCAAAAAAAGTCGTTGACTGTCAAGCGTGAAAATCATCTGCTTTTGTGTGAAGTAGAGCTTCAAACGCTCCGTGTGAAAGAGGTCGTAGGTAGATTTTTGGGGCGCTGGCCTTTTCCTCAGTGTTTTGTGGAACTGCAAAGATACAAAGTCCAAAGCAAAAGAAGTAATTTCTCTTCAAGTAATGAAGAGACCTTTTTACTATTTACATACAGGATACTAGCACGTTGACTGGAATTCTGCCTAATATGAACAAATCTACAGGCGTTTATACCTAATTTTACCGACTACACTCAAAGGTCTTCATACTTCGTCCCATGGGAAAATCAACATGATGAAAAATGAGCCCCTTTGCTGGGACAAAACACACAACCCGCTCTCTTTATGAGCTTCAACCAGTGGCGAAGAAGACATCATTTCACTGAATTACTACGATCATTTATATTTAGCTCCTCTCACTCATACACAGTGATGTCTGGATGCGATTACGAGCGGCCCATCTCCTCTCCTCAGTGGGATTCTCCACGCTCTCTGCAGAGAGCGCTTGCCTCTGGAAAAACCACACATGGTGGGAATTATGGAATAATGCTGCGTCAGGAATGTTCCCACGATGACCAGTGGGATCCCATGGAGGGCCCACTGGCTGGCTCGCAGCCTATGGGGTTTATTGGAAATTACACACATCATACAGAGTTACATGATGACATGCCTCTGGTGTTAGTGTACATTTGGACCTGTTCCTCTCTTGTTGGATCAAAACAGTCCTTTGTGGTGAAGTGCTTGTGCGAAGGCAATCGGTTCACTCTCAAACCTCATCATTAGCACAGCTTGAACACGGCTGATCAGCTTAAAAGACAGAAATCTCACTCCTCATTTAGGGTTTCAGCCCAATAATCCCTTCATTGGGATCACCACCAGCAGCGAGAGGTCAACCTGGCAAACCGCAAACACGACTGTAACCCCTGCCTGAGCGCCAACGGAAGCATTGTGCCAAGCAAGAGGGCAGGAATCACTAGAGAGTGAAGATCAGCCGAGCAGAGAAGGATTAGCAAGCTACTCAGCCACTAACTTAACCCAGAAACTCAATAGAGCCTCACAGTCACTTTCAAAGCTGCCAGGGTATTAGTCAATGAGATTTGAAGAGAGGCAGTCACACATGCACACGCACAGCACTATTTTGTGAGATTAAGCATGTAGGTTTGACTAACCGTCAAGGGATTCTGTTGCCAAAATATGCCATTCCACTTCTAACACGGAAAGCACGGCTGTTTTTCGTTGGCCGGATTCTTTCTGCATTGTAGGTCACTGCAGCGAAACTCGAGATTCCTTCAGTGTCCTAGATGAACCCTGACGTAGGAAGAAAAGTGGAGCAGCCTGCCAACATCAGGCTGTTTCAGTGCAAGCACAGCGCCAGAAAACGCTGCGACTTCCAGACATTGGCAGGGAAAGCAAGGAAAATAAAGAATGACTTCAGTATTTCCACGTTGTCCTATTTCATACGAGATCAGCTGCAATCAATAATGTTTTTCAGGTTCTCAGAAACCTCCCTCTCCATGTGCTGCTTCTTCCCTGCAGCCATTTCACATGTTCAACCTCTTCCTGACAAGTGTCCTCCCGCTTCCCAAAGTCGGTTTGGCAGCTCGCTCAGTTGTGGAGTCAACGGTGACATGGTGATGAGCAGCGAGCCTGGTAACCCTCGGCAATTTGACAAAGTGCAGGCCGCTTTCCAACCCTTCACGTTTCAGAACATGAGCTGGGGCAACTTTCCTGCTTATGGATGTGAGTGGAGTTGAAAGATCTAAGGGGGCGAAAGTAGGCTACAGTGCATATTTAATGACTAAAACAAGCCTCTACGGCCCCAGTTTTTAGTGGAGTGCTGGTTTGTTACACAGAAACAGTTGAAACATTTGGATCAGATCAATAATGTATGGGTGCACCCATTTTTGCTCACAATGCGTGCATGTACTGTTCCAGAATAACTTTCAAAGCAAAAAAAAAATTCAAAAAGAGCATAACTTCAAGAGCCCATATTATGCTCATAATTCTGTTGTTGGAGTCTACGTGCCTGTAAAAGTACATTTCCTCCTGGTGTACATTCCTATGACATCTCTTGGCACTTTCTGCCGACCAATTAAGCTTCATTTTACCGCAGCTTCCGTCTCTTTAAGCTACTTCTCCTAAAAGCTTTGGTTTTGCTCTGATCCCCTGACTGATTAAAAATGGTGGGGCAGGTGCTCTCTGGCCTGGTATTAAACATAACTGTGACATTTCTTCTTAAAGCCAAGTTCAGACTACATGACCTTCAGTGTCACTGGGATAGGTTCTTGTTCACCCGTTGTTGGCTTGTGATTGGAGGTTTTAAAGTCTCGGGGTGTTCTCACCACATGAGCGATCTGCAGCGGGGGATAAAACACACCTCGAGTTCCAGCTGTCGTGCAGACAAATCTCTCTCTTCTCATTAACACCTCAATATAATACAAACAGCTCCTGGTGATTCAGTCCATGAGGCAGTGTCTTTGTCCCCTCAGCCTACGTCTTTGCACTCTCACTGGCTGTAACTCTGTGCACGGCAAGTTTAAGTTTGAGTTTATTTTCTTTTTCTTTATTCAAATGACTCGAGCCTTGAGTGTCATCCTACACAAACATGAACCCAACAAACCTTTCACATGGCACCAACCTGCATCTCCTTGAGAATCCCACAAAATAACACAATCTGTTGCAGCCGCATCCCTGACTCCCTGGGATAGTCTCATAAAGCTGCCATTGTTAGTGTTTTCCAAGCAGTGGATAATGCTGAATTCTCAGAGGATTTCACTGGAATGTAACCCAGAGTTCAATGGCTAGAAAGCAACCGTACAAGATGCTCTAAACAGGAGTCGTCCAAACATTTTCGGGCCAAGAGGCAGGCATTTCACAGCGGAGCGAGAGCAAACAGTACGTGGCTAATTTGTTTGCACTCGCGTGTGCCGTTTTCTTTCTCAACGCTCATCTGTGCTGAACTGTAATGCAAGTGTCCTGAGAGATGGCCAAAGGGCAAACAAACACATCAGCCCCGCACGCAAAGCCATCACGCAGACACCCAAGCTGCTGTTGTGGTTTCATGGGAACCGAGTGAACTCTGCTCAGACGTGGAGCAGAGAGGACGCGCCGCTCGTGGCCGTGCTGATGCTTATGCCAGAACCTCAAGCAAGCATGACTGTGATCTGTTGTAAAGCATGGGTCACTTAATTCAATTGAGGATGCAAAAGAGTGCGTGTGAAAGCAGTCCAGGGAGTACGGTATAAATCCACTTTCTCCGTCTGCATGCAGTAATTCTTCCAGCAGACAGCTCATTCATCACCTCAGGTCTATGATATATTTCCTATTCAGTGGGTGCTGCAGCCAGACAGCCCATGTATATTTCCTCTGAGTTGGCACTCTGCTCCAGCTCGCCTTCAGCATTCTGTGCCGTCTCCAAGTCAGAGCCATCATCTGTCATTGAACTCTAAAGGCTGTCCATCCACCCGGACACCCCACGCCATCCACCAACCCATTCCAGGACTGTTCTGGAGTTAAACTTGTGAGGAGAGAAACCAAAAACAATCAATCACCTCCCCCTTCCGTGCTCTCCTCGCGCTCATCCGACGCAGCGGCTGGAATTTCAGCCAAGAATTCCCGCTGGGATGAGATTCTATTTTTCAAGATCGGGTTCAGGGCGATTACTCAACTGTGCGAAGCCTGGCTTATAGACAGGTGCAACAAAAACTAACCCCACGGCTTCGACCGGCTCAGGTGTTGATCATGCTGAGTGCATGTGCTAAAGAGAGCAGCAATCGATGTGCCGCGCTCGAAGATTTTCACAAAGCTCCCAAGTCGCCAGTCATATCCACCTTTTAGCTAATGTAGACTGACTTCTGCAGCCATGATTGAAACCAGCCATGTGCAAAACAGTAGAGGAGGAAAGGGGGGTGGGGGTGTCCTCACCAAAACACAGCAGTGAGAATCAGCCACCTGTTTCTGTCAGAGTCACAGTGATTAATAGCTGCTGAAGCAGCCTAAATAAACTGTACGTGAAAGAGGTCGCAACAAAGGGACAATCAACGGCTACACAATACAGCAGGATGCGACTGTATCATGGCTGATGAGATCAAATATAGGGAAATGGAAGGAAGATGCTGTAAGGACAGATAAACTGGAGTAGATCTGAAATGTCAACATGGCAAACGGATCCAACTGTGGGTCAGTATTTGCAGTTTGTATCTTTAGCAGCAAGTATTCTATCGTGTGCTTGAGTGCACCTGCCGAACAAGGACCGAGATCATGCAGTGCCCAAAAGGAGAGAGAGAGAGAAAGAAAGAAAGGAGGAGAATGGGGAGGAGGAGAGGTGGATGGCCTCCTTCTGCCTCCTCCGATCAGTGGTGTTGCATACAGAGAACAGGCTGCAGTGTCCATTTATTCATTGCTTTAGTGCAGGACTTCTCACTTCCCAGTGTTACATTAAAATAATAAAAGCAGTTTTTTTGTTTGTTTTTTTTAAGGTTGCAAAGCCTTATTGTTGCAAATTTCACTGTGAAAGAAAAGAAAACAATCATCACAAAAGAGGTCGTCATATCTGGATCTGAAAGCGCTGATTTCCTGGCGCTACATGGCGCTGCCCTAAGTCTCTAAGTATATATATGTAAAGGTCAGCAGGAAGAGCGACTCTATCTGGAACAGTAGAGGTTTTGCTGGATATAGGCAGCCTGACTAGCCATTTGTCTTTGTTTGCAAATGGCAGGGGCAGCTGCCACCAAAGGTCAGCAAAATGTTACCAGAACAAGGCCCTATAGAGGCCGGGGCCATGTGCCTGTGACAAGGCGGGGGGGGCACACCCTGCGCTTGCATTTTCTCTCCCACACAGCCCCCCCGTCTTTACTGGCATCAAGGAGCTAATGTGCCTTGATGCAGCTGGTGGTATTTTCCAGTTTATTCTCATCTCCCCAACCCAAGCCATGCATCTCCTACAAGTGTAGGAATATCCGGTTGCACTCTGCCCTCCAGCCCTCCATCAGGGTGGGTGGCGTTTGAAGTGCCATCCTCCCCCCCCTGCCCTCCTTCACCCACCTACACCCCCGGCTGTAACACAACCTGGGTAAGCTTACACCGACTCCCATCGGCACCCCCCGGCCTCGTCTTTGGAGCTTTTGTGTACGGAGGTCTCATGCCCAGGGACACGGGGAGTCGGACAACCTGCACGGCAGAACCAGCGAAGTGCTGACAGACGTAAAGACAAGCGAGCGGTTATGCACACAAAACCCAAGAATAGCTTTTCAATCATCTTTTTTTTTTTCAAAGCACGCCGCGCTTCAGGATCATTCCTCAAACTTAAAATTTCTCTGACAACTGTTTTTCATCAACTACGTCCCGAGGACATCAAACTATACAAAAAAAACAAGATTATGGAGGGATAAATGCTGGAAACTTTTCTTTTCCTTCCTGTTTTGGCAAAACAAGACAGCACGAGTGAATGAGAAAACCTTCTGGCTGCATATTTTTGTTGAGGTGCTGGTATTTCTCCCAATATACATAACCCCTTTCCTCAGGTTCTCTCTTTAAAAGCCTTCTCACAAAAAGGTTTTTAAACAGAAGCAGTGAAATGACACTGCACCTCCGAACATGTGTTTTATCTCCATGACTGGCCTTTTTATGACTGGGCCGTGTACCATGCTGCCCCAACGCTCCGACTCAGGACGAGCCCAAACAGGAACTGGGCTCCATCGTACTTTCTCATTCTGTGCAGCTCAAACCCAAAAAAGTGCCACAAACATCAAAAAGAAAGAAGAAAAAAAAATAAAAAAAATCAGACTTTCGTTTTTGTGCGACCAGTTTATAATTAAATTCTTCAGAAATGGTTTCATAATGGGATACAGCAGAGGAAAGGGCCACCGCTAACAGTTCCCAAATGAATATATCGCTGGGTTTTCCAGATGTTTTTGGCATCTTTCATGTCAGTCCTCTCCAGTGTGTCTGACAAGACAAAGAGTGAAATGTGACTCCAAACTGCTATTTTTCTCTCAAGAAATATAAGCTTAAAGGCATGTGCCTGAAGGCAGAAGGCCAGCGGTTATTTTCAACCCATTAACTGCACTGTAACCGAATGGACCGCATTGTTGCTGCACTGTCTCCATGCCCAGAATAATGTGCTTCTAGTCTAGTGCTTTGTGGATGCAAATCAAGCGCGCCTTAAGGACACAGACAGTCTATTATAATGCCACTGTGGGGAATAAAGGCTGGGCCAAGTGGCTGTTTAGTGGCTTTTTTTTCTGGAGAAAAATCTGTTTGTTTTGTTGTGTTCACCTATAAATTAAAGAGACAAGACACAGATTGCTCAGCCAGCCAACCATAAAACAGTCTGAGGGGCCAAAGGAGACAGTGGGTCCAGAGTCTTACGCCAGAAATATAACTCCCATTTAAAAACCTTAATGAGATGCAAAAGAGATGGAAATGAAGAGACCTGAAATAACCACAAAGAGACCAGATGTCCCATATGTAGGGGCATTTTTTATATATAAACAGACTTAGGAGTTGACTAATTAAGACACAAAAAAGACAAAAATTAAAAGAAAATGAGAAACACAAAAGGACCCAGTGTGATTTAAAATGTGACATTAAAGAGAAACTGAATGATTGAAACAAAGATATGCCAACTCAGACACAAAAATAGGAGGAAAGAAACTAATATACAATTATGGAGACAAATGCCCATCAAAAGATGCAAAATACAGGAAACACAAATCCTATATGCAGTTTGTGGTTGGGTCTCATGTGGTCCTCACTCGGATGGACAAGGAACGTTGTAACATTCCCCACCAAGGTGCCTATTGCTCCATAGTCCATCGACGCAGCCTTGACCGTGTAAATAACAACCCAAATCTTTACTGGGTGAAAGTGTGGAGAGACGTGGCAGCCGGCCAGACAGCAGTAAGGTGGGGAGGTCCTTTACAAATCACCTCTGAACTCCACAGTCACTGCAGGGTGATATGCTCCCAGGTGTTACATGTCTGAGTGAGAGCCAAGTCAAGAGGAAAGAGGAGGCAGATGATCTTAAATCATTTCTAAAAAAAATAATAATAACCTTCTCAACTCTGAACACTTGGAGCAGCAGCACAGTCCCAACACACAAACATGTGCTTGAACTCCCAACTTTTCAGGCTTCACTGCAAACCAAACAAAGCCACAAACGCAGGAGTTTGGGGAGACTCGGGCCGTGTCTATTGGCTGAGAGCATTAAACTGAAGATAGCCACTGGTCAAAGAGGCGACATGTTATCCAATCTGCTGCCAGAGGCGTCATCCAACAAAGGGAATTAAACACGGTGTGCACGGGCCGCAGTGAAAGGCTGCAACACACTGACACTGACACACACACACACACACACACACACACACAGCCACTCGTCTTAAAAGTTGTTAAAGACATCAAATCTGGTATTGTAAAAAAACTGCACCGGCCAGATATAAACATTACCGCGACCAATCGGCCATTAAGCAGAAGCTCATAGCCTCCTCCCGCTGAACAGGGTGGAGACTCACGCTACATCTTTCTGTTCAGCTGGATGCAGGCGGAAAAAAAAAAAAAAAAAAAACTGACTTCAGACCTCCACCATAGCATCACAGGGCTCGGTTTTTTTTGGCAACAAACACCAGCAAATACACACGAGAAGAATAAGCTCATGATAGACTGACACTCCCCCGGAGAGATGCGGCTCTGCTGCACACCCTTTCTCCCCAAGAAAGGGACTGTTTAATGGCCGTACATGTAGGGGGTGGGGGGGCACACACACACACACAAACCCCCTCATTCAAACACCCGGCCGCAGAAAACACGTTTTCAAACAGACAATGACACGGGTCTGTGTAAAAAAAATAATACCTGGAGGTTTAGTTTTAAAGAAGTCTGATAGCGACTTCTGCGTTTCCTTTGCTGAGGTCACAGTCTGGGATGGGCTGCCAACAATACATGTCAAAATAAGCCGACATTTCTGTTATCCATCACGCTCCTGTTCTGCGAATAGGGTTCAGCAAAGGGAGAGGAAAAGGTGGACAGAAAACCACAGCATGTCGGAATAGCATTAAAAAAAATTCCACTTACAGTGAAATGGGATCACAAAGAGGTTCTTCTCTCCCGCTGCCTTCTCCAATAAGAGTAAATATCCCTGCCACGGTGGTGGGGGGAAAAAAACAACTCCTGGTTCTTTATGTATGATTGTCTGTTTCGAATAGGAGTCTAGTCAAAACTGCCCGTTGTTCTCATGTTTCCATACACTTTTCTCGCCTGCAATCCACAAATCTATTCCCATTCCCATTCTTCTCTCCCGCAGCTGCCGAGGTGACACGCTGCGCGTGCGCGTCTCCGCCGTTTCCTGTCCAGCCCAGGAGCGGGCGGAAATATGTGACGTCGAAACTGTGCAGAATGACTTGGCTGCAATCACAGGCAGATGGCTGGAAATGAGATGGCATAACTTGTACTGACCGTATAACGCGATTGTATGCTCTTTTCAGCGGCGTTCTGTGATTCGGCGCTCCTGGATTTGCTGAAACTGAAGCGATGGAAAAGAGCTGATTGTGTGGCAGGGGTCCCTTGAAACCGACAAAGATGTTGTGTGAAAATTAGTGCAAAACCATTAGTGCAAAACCCACCAGCATTTTAAAAACATGACAACAAAGCAGAGGCTACAAACATAATCAAACAAAATCAACAACATGAACGATTAAAACGTCCCTCTCTCTTTTTGTTTTGATTAATATATGTGTATTCTGTTGTTTTGTAAAGCGGTAGGTTTTCAAATTCACCATAAATTTAGCCACATTGCTCCTTAGGGTACAACCATAACTGGGCCAAATAAAAAGCAACAACAATAGCAGTTAATATCTAACAGACTGAAAATTAAATCAAATTGAGCTATAAAGCACATTTAAGACAGCCACAGCTGCTCAGAGTGGTGTGCACGTACGTTAAGGTGCAATAACAACAGTAAAACAGACAAATAAGCAGAGATCTAACAAAAAAAAACACATGAAAGGAGAAAAAAAAAGAGAGAACACAAAGTAAGAGCGAATACAAAACGAGTCCCTTACTGCAAGTTAAAACCCGGAAAAACTAAGAGCATTAAGTGCAATTTAAAGCCAAGGAGAACAGATGGATCTTCAACTGGTGTTCAATAACATCGGTGGAGAGACATGCATTTAACTGACAGTAAAAAGTCAAAGGGGAAACACTGAATGCAGCATCAAGCATCCAGTAGCTTTCCACATGCATCCAGATCAACAGTAATCATTCAGATAGTTTGTACGTGGCTTTTATATGTCAAGTGTAAGTAATGTAAAGCGGTCAGATTAGTGCACACTGGAGATCCTGCTGATGCTCACTTAAAAGCCGCAAACCAACCCCCAGACAAGGGGTGCACGTTCCAGATTAGGAGATTATTGTTATTCATGCAGACACATGTCATTAGTATATGGTATTACGAGACGTTTCTCACTGGTTTTCTAATCTGGATTTACACACAGCCTTTTTATCTTTAAAATGCTGCAATCCCCCCCACTCCCCCTTCCCATAAGTTTGTCACCATGTGTTTCCACACAATATACATGTTTTCAAACACCTGCTCTATTCGTAAAACGCCTGCCGCAGTGAAAAACTTGTATTTTTCTTAAATTTGTAGACTTTGTCATCAACAGACTCACAGGAATAAAGAGCTTTGTTGCCATCTAGTGGACCTAAAAGTACATTGCACATTTATGACTATGACTCCTTATTAGCATAGATTGGATAAAAGACTGAATTTTAACAGTCTATGCATTTTACTAACACAACCAGACACTCAACAATCTTAAGGAGACAGTCACTGCTCCTCACATCTCGTCTTTCACCTGTGCTTTTTTTTTTGTTGTGCAATGACTCATGCTGCTTAGACAGAGTCCCATTAGTTTCTCATACATGTATTTTCTCTAACTGTCAGCGTTTCCTGCAGTGACACCTTGGCTTTCAGCAAATGTCAGCTCAGCACTTGCTGCTGCTAATCAGCATGTTCAGAGAGCTCGTGCACATGGTACACAGACAGGGTCACTGCACTTTTTGGTCAACGTGGTCTTCGATCGCAGTGTATTTCGTACAACCAATCTTGCAGTGCACGTTTCCACCCCAAATTTGTATGATGTTGATTTTAAAAAATTTTCACTGTCGCAACAACAACCAACTTCTATTCTTTCATGCAAAATATATATCAAATTCTTCCAAGTATCATCATCTTAACAGTGGTGCTTAGAGGTAATGACAAGCAGATGTTTTTTATGTTTCTTCTGTGCTTTTCTGTACTAATTGTGTAGTTTTCATTTCCCTCACAGCTGCAGAATGATACAATGTATAATAAACAATTAAAGCAAAATACTTTTGATTTAGAGCAACAGTTGGAGGGACAGTCATATGCGCCTGCCAAATGAAAAGGAAGGAGAAAGAGGAACTGCTCCACAACAACACCTCGGTGCAAACAAATCCTAAATGAACTACACACAGGCCGCAGCAGATCACAAACTCCGGGAGAGAGCGGAAACTTGAGAAGAGGCGGTATTCTCTGTCACAGGATGTTTTCTCTCAAGAGGGCATACGTGAGGTTCAGTCACTGCAGCACCGTGGGAGTGCTTCACTCAGAGGCAGAGCGTGGACATGAGGCGCTAAAGTGAAAACAACACGTGTAGAACCAGGGGTTGATGATTTTAGGGTAACGGATCAGATTCCCCCGCAGTGTACCAGCTCATGGAGTTTGCCGGAGGAGCTGCTCCACGTCTCAGGTGACAAGGGAGAATCCCACTCTGCTGGAGGAAAGTTCATGCTGTCGGTGCAAAGAGAAAAAACAAAACAGAAGAAGCAGAGACCGTGATGAAGGTTTGCTGGATGTTCGTGATCTTCTTGTACTACATGTCATCTTATTCTGCTCAGTGTCTGAGCCCCAACAGCAGCAATGGTAAGCTGAAGGCAACCTATGGGCGTACAAACCATCACAGTCATTAGAATCCAAGTAGCAGTTATTACTAGAAATGTCTACTCATTTGAGATTATTATTACTAATGGCAAAAATCGGTGAGAAAATGCAACCAACTTAATAGTAAAAAGTTATTTCTGGGTTACAGTCTAAGGGACTGGTGCATGTGTGGTTAGAGTGGGATGACTAGGTTGTAAACACTGAGGTTAAAACCCTAATTACCAGTACTGTTAAACATGAGACTGTAATGTACTTAAATGTGTTAAATAAAACAGTGGAATCAGATATGGGTTGAGCTTAAAACATGGGAAAGTCAGATTTAAACAAACATATACTGGATGCATTCTCAGTTATTATCAATTCAGTTGAACCATAGGTTAACGTTATCCTTTCAGTCTCTTAATTCAGGCTAAATACATGTATTCTTGAGTGGCAACGCATCTAATTAAAAACGACTTATTGAGAGGCAACAGCTGTGAAGACAAATTTCAACAGCACTACATTCAGCAGGAGTTTCCTGAACTGCAACCCGTTCGGCGGCTGACTCATGTGTGCCACTCGCACCTCAAATTTCTGTTTTTCACGCTCAACGTGGCTGAAAGGGGTAAATGTGCTTAGACGTGCCGGTATCAAACAAATTCCATTGCGGGGGTGGAGTTTGCTCTGAAATGACGAGTCTCAAAGTCTGAATTTCAGTTAGGGGAATCGAAGCAAATGCATCCATCTTTGCAGGAGCTGGGCCCTTTATGCAGCCGTTTCCTTTGCAAGGTGCTGATTACAAAGACGCGGGCAACGTGAAGCGGCTCCAGCTCTAAAATCCCTTCGGCAGTAGCTTCATTTCATGACAATTTCTTATAAAGTGGTATTTTCTAAGAAGATTTGAAGATAAACATTGCATCCTGATTCATTGTCACATTTTTTCCCCCTCCCAAAAGAGACGACGACCTACTGCGCCCCCAGACAAGGCCACGTGCCCGTGTTTGTGCCGTGCCCAACCAAGAAAGGAGATGTGACCTTTAAACTTTTTAAAAACCAGGACCTGATTTGGTCCGTTCAAGAAAGCTTACTCCGGGGGTTGAATCCGCAACTACAGATAAACGAGGAGGATAATTTGACAGGTTTCAACCTTAATGGAGCAAGCAACACAACATATAAATGTGAGGCCGCCATCACATTCCCTCCACCCTATTCAAAAATAGATGGTCCGAAGATCCAGGTCCTTGTAGAAGGTAAATATTGCAATGAGTTGCTGAGATCTGAACCAAAGGCCATCTACAATTGGTGTGCATTCAGAAAGAATCTACTAAACACTTCGTCAATGTGCTTCTTCCAGGAGAAGACTGTACATGTGAGCCCACCTGCAATACAAAAGAAGAAAGTAGAAATAAAGAAGACATTCCTGAGAGAACTCCATGGATTTGGATTACAGTGGTTGTACTTCTCAGCACCTACAGCCTCACGGCCACCATCGTTGCATCAGTCCTTTGGGTAAGATGCACCTGAGCGGAATACAAACTGAGAGGAAAAGTTTAAAAACAGGTGTCCTTATAAAATGGAAAGGAAAATTTCTATCTTGGATTTAAGGTAAAACAAACATGTCGTTTCACTGCTAGTTTTTTTCCCCTGACACTTAAAGTTCCCTTTAAGTGCTCGTTAGAGATTTACGATCATTATCATCCCCTTCCTTTATCAAAGATTAAATGTTACAACTTAAAGCATTCAAAAAAAGATAACTGTTAATAATGTTGACCACATTCAAAATATTCAATAACTTTCCTATAATTTCAATACTTTCTTTGGATTTTTCTTATTTGGTTGATATGTAAAGATGAACACATGCCTAATTATGCTTTTATTGCCAGTTTGGTGAGACATTTTGCAGCTTCCAAAGGTCTAAAGCAAGAACAGTATTTCGAATAAGGTTAAAAAATACTTTATCATACTCTCATTAACAGTTGATTATGCCTTTGATAGCTCCCCATCTATTACAAGAGATATTGACACATAAATACAGGATTTTCTCTCCCCATAAATGGCAATGACCCAGGTAAATTACTGACTTTATGTGTGAGGTTTCATTCACATTTTTGTCCGTTCCTTGCACGTTTTACATATCTCATCAATGTGTAATGTAGCTTTTTGTACTTTGTCAAAGCCTGAAGTTCACACAAGACGTTACTCTATCCCACAGAAGATGTTCAAACTGTTTTTCTAGTTTCGGCTTCACTTCTGTCACTTTACGACATCACCGTGTAACGCTTCTGCCCAACCAGAGGTTCGTTTGACAGGCCGCAAACCACAAAAACGAGCAGCTGATGGCATTATGCTGCATAACAGCTGACCGCACAAGGCAGACTCGACTTTGAAGAGGCAGAAGCTTTAACAGCATTTCATGCAGAAAGAATTGATGGGTGCACACGTCTTAATGGCCCTGCTCTTACACGCCATGGGACTCTTGACCTCACCTTACCTCCCATGATACCTGTTATTTCCTTCCAAGTTATTTATTCTGTCAGAATGGTGTAGGGAAGGTGAAGGTAGGACATGGATGTGGACTGAACTGGGTTTATTTAACAAAACAATAAATCAAAAAGAAGGCACGGCTGAGCCGGATCCAAAAAACAACTGTGGCAAAATAAACAAAGAACTTGGCATGGCTTAGAAATAAATAAATACTTCACTTGGTGAGGGACGAGGAACATGGGAAAAACAGGTGAGGTCGATGGCAAGGCTTGGTTAAACAAACAGGGCATGAGTAACAAACGAAGAACCGACCAACTGAGTGGGGAGACTGGAAACTAAATAGGGAGTGAGTGATTGGTAAGTGAGTGGGTGCAGCTGGTGGGGAATGAACAGGTGAGGGGAATGAACAGGTGAGGGGAATGAACTAATGGCAAAACCTAAAACTCAAAACCTGGACATGAACTGAATACAAAAAACATAACCTAAACATAAAACTAAAAACAAGAGTCCCATGGCGTGACAGAAGCCTTAACAGCATTTCATGCAGAAATAATTGATGGTGAATAGATGCAGCAGATTGATAAATGCACACGTTTTAATGGCCCTGCCCTTATAATCCGAGTGTAATTCGATTGCTCATCATCATCGTGGATGCTTTTGTCCATAACAGTGAAAATACTGAAGATACTCATCAGCTACCTAATGCTAGTATAAGAAAATGTGCTTATTATCTAACAATAAGCATGTTTCTGGTGCTTGACACAGCTTTTAGGGGCTTTATTACCTGTTAATTAGCATTTATTACAACAAACATTGCAAGATTTTGTTGTAGCTTGTAGAAATATGTCACAGGTCCAGCTTTGCTTTTCAAAACTTGTTCCACTGTTTTTGTTGTTTTTAATTGGGAAAGGGCCCCCAGCAAGATGGTCAAACAGTTTTAAATGAACTTTGTCAACTCTGTCAGTTATTCGAAGAACAGAACACTTTTTCAAGTGTATTTTGTAATTCTCAACTGCTGGCATCAGTATTTTAAAATCCCATTTCATAAAACCTTTAAATTACAAAATGAAAGCCACACTTGCTAAATATCCCTGACATGGCCCCATTGTCAATAGAAAATATCGTAGCAGTTTCTTTATTATCCTTAAACCAACAGATGAAATGCAGATGCTCAGTTGTCCTCATGTGTCTTTCAGTTCAAGTTGCAGGGGGCAGATTCCCAGAGTGACTACATAAACACCAAACCCATAGCGCCCCGGAACCGCAAGAAGAAAAAAACGGTTCAGAATCCTGCACCGCGCTACTTCTGATCACTCATGCTTTCATGGACCACTTTCACGGCTATCCCCTCGCACACTGGGTGTCTTTGTAGAAGCTTACTGTGAGCTCTACCTACATATGTTTGATCTGTTTTGCAAGTTTGTTTTGTTACCAAGTAAGTTTTGTGTCTACACAGCAAAAGCAACCGCTCCTGTAGAGTTGTAGGTGTATGAAATAATAATTAAAAAATAAAGAAGTTTCTGTTTGACTCACTTCCTGTTTCACTCGCTCGCTCACTGAATCTGTCACTGATTTGTTATTGGGAACCCCTCCGTCTGTGGTCGAAACAGGTGGTGGCGTCTGAATGTAGGGGGACTTAACCACATTTAAAGGGTTCACTAAGCATTACCCTGTGGATCAGAAGTGGTTACGATTTAAAAAAAAAAAAAAAAAAGAAGAAAACACACCAGCTCTTAAGAAAAAGCCTCCAAGATGTCCTCACATCGTGTGAGGTTTGCAGGCTCTTATTTCTGAGAAATCGGGAAAATAACAAGTTCAACATCGCAGAGGCAAATTAAAAGCAGAAATACGAGCAGGAGCAAATACTTTGAACAATAACAAGCTGCACCATTTCCTGTCTCCCTCCCTCTATCTTTTTCCTCGCTGGTGCTTTTCTGCAGATGTGGCAGCTTCAAAGGCACTCCACCTTTACGTTGCTCACCTTGCAGTTACTGCAACCGCTCACCCTGCTTTTATTGGTTTCATTCAGCTGCACCGTCTCTCTCAACTGCTACTGCAAGCTCACAGGATCAGCACGTTGTTTCACTTGCTGTTTAGAGACAGACGACTCCAGACAAATGATACATTTATCATTTAATTGCGGACATAATAGCAGTAGAATCACAAAGTAACTTAACAAGTTAATGTTTTGTGAAGGCTTTATTTTTGCTCACCGGATATAAATCACATGTCTCACTATTAGCAAGAACACCAACAATTTATGTCTTACTCAACTGGTTTTAAGCAAATCCATCCAGAGGCAACCGCTTTAAATACTTATTTCCATGGTAAACATTACAAACTTTTGAGCAGCACAACAAAACCCGAGCCTCGTGTGGCTCCTCGCTTCCAGTGCACACCGCCAGCCGTCTTTAAGATCCCAGGTGCTCCATTTTAGCTTGTGTTTCTAATGTGCGGTGTTCTGGAAAAATCAGTCCTCTGAGGATGTCCGTCCTCCCCTCCTCAGTCGCAGAGTGTAGATCCCGCTCTTTGACCTTGAGGACAGGATTAGGGTAAAAATAAGCCTTACTGTAACAGAGCAGGAGTATAGTGCACAGATTTGAGTCAATGTAAGTGAGGTATAGCGATGTAAACTGTCAGGTAGGAGAATAAATCAGAGACAGTATTATGAAAAGGAAGTATTTTATTAACTTTATTCATACAAATGGATGGAAAATATTTTCCCTTCCTAACTTGAGGATTTTAAAACTCTATAACAAACTATAAGGGCATGAGCTTTGAGATTATGACACTAAAGTGAAACGAGTTATTTATAGAAAATGAAGCATTACTGAGTAAATTGCTGATAAACACCGCTTCTATGAGAGCAAAAGCGTTTTCAACTTTGAAACTAGTTCAGATATTTGCATAAGAAACCAGATTTAGACGCAAGTGAGGTGACAGAGAAAAGCTCTTCACCCCCAAAAACAGCATTAAACTTTGAAGTGTTCAGAACTAAAGAGAACTGAAGTCTCACCAGGACAGGGGTGTATCCGAGGAGCCTCAGATGACGGATCTTGACAGCGAGGGGACCGCGGGGATTTGACGTACCATAGCAAAAGCCGGAGTTTGGAGCCGAAATTACTGCAATTCTAGAAAAATGAAGAAAGTCATTTGTGAGCTTGAAAAAAGGTCAAAATTTGAATTCAAGTACAGACATGACAGGATGGAGGCAAAGGTTTGATGTGAGGAACATCACAGCTGAAAAGTAGATTGAGAAGATTGTGGTTTCATCGTCTCAGTGAAAATGACTTCATCCGACACACATTTAGCGACAGAACTTTACCCAGTAGGATTATCATCGATTGGGTTTTGCTGAAAGTTTTTGTGTTTCAATGGTTTTAATTGACCAAATTTAAATGAAAAATTCTGTCTAAATGAAGTAACTGACTTTCCACAGTGCAACTGAGTCGAGTAGGTGTTGTAGTTTGGTTTTTGTTCATTTTTATGTGCTATAATACATTGTATGTTAGATTTAAATGCTAAATGCACTGTACAGAGCTTTTACACTACAAGCCACATTCACCTATTCAGACGCTCACATTCATACAACATGTCTTAAATCTCTACAATGTTACAGGCCACACAGTGCTTTTTTCACACACCGATGGGCACATCACAGCCAACCTGGGGCTCAGCGGACACTTCTACATGTGGCCCGAAAAGCCGGGAGTCAAACCACAGACTTTCCGACTGACAGGCAACTAATCCTCCTCCGCCTCTTCCCAAAAAATTCATTAAAGTTGTAATATCATACGTCATACATTTATGGACATTGTCAAGACGGCCCAAACTTTGGACCGCGACAATAACATCAGAGGGGCCTGACGAAGGGCGTCATCATGTGGCCTCGTAGTATCGCAAGGTGAAAAATGGCTGGCGCAAAAGAGCAGCAATATCACGGCAGTCCGTGAAGATGACTGCGCTGAAGAGAAAGAATCTCAACAATCCCGCCTCGTGCACATCGAGCCGACGTCGCACCGCCCTAACCAACGGTGCTGCCGTCACTCCGATTCTGGCTCAATGTTGTCAGGTAGGTGTGGTGGGGAAGGTGAAGGTAGGACACGGATGCGGACTTATAAAGGAGAACTGGGTTTATTTAACAAAACAATAAATCAAACAGAAGGCACGGCTGAGCCGGATCCAAAAAACAACTGTGGCAAACTAAACAAAGAACTTGGCATGGCTTAGAAATAAATAAATACTTCACTTGGTGAGGAACGAGGAACATGGGAAAAACAGGTGAGGTCGATGGCAAGGCTTGGTTAAACAAACAGGGCATGAGTAACAAACGAAGAACCGACCAACTGAGTGGGGAGACTGGAAACTAAATAGGGAGTGAGTGATTGGTAAGTGAGTGGGTGCAGCTGGTGGGGAATGAACAGGTGAGGGGAATGAACTAATGGCAAAACCTAAAACTCAAAACCTGGACATGAACTGAACACAAAAAACATAACCTAAACATAAAACTAAAAACAAGAGTCCCATGGCGTGACAGACGTGTGTGAGTTACGAGGAGGATTCATTAATATAATTACTATATTCTCGAAGTTACAACCACTAAAGTGCACGTTTAATTTTCTAAAGAGAAAAGGTTATCTGGACTATGGCATTTCTGGAGAAATTGTGGCGGGAGGGCAGAGACTCCCCATCTCTAGTCTGTCACTGAATCGAGCAAACGACCAACTCTGTGAGTAAAGAATCAGTCAGAACAGCAGCCGAGTGTTTCGAGTGCCAGTCAAGGTTGAATGAAACTTTCCAACTCAGACCAAAAACCCTCTCAAACTTCATCTTGTAAACCTGCAACTGTCCAAGACAGGAAGTTTTTAAATCAGAAGCTTTATTTCATGCAATCCCATCAGTTGGGAAATAAATCATGCTACAAATGCATTACAGTTGAAATAGTGTGAAATGTTGTTCTTCGAATGAGTCTTCAGATGTTAATGTTACGGTTGTCAAAGATGATAATTGTTTTATGAAGCACAGATAAATGTGTTTTGTGGTACCGATAAGTTTAAAGGCATATTGTTAATTAGATACAATTCTGTTGTGCTACGTTAGAAGTGAAATTTCACAGCACAGCACAACTGGCCTGGATAAATTCCTTCACCCCAGCCTGTAATATATGATGTGAAACTTCTAGTCTTTACTCAGAAAAGCCGTCACTGCTGAGAATCCGTTTTCACATCATTAAAACCATTTGTGAGAATTTGCACAAAGGTGACATGTAGAGAAATGGTTACAGTTAATTTCGTCCAGAAAAAAAAGAGAGGTTAAAGAAAAGAGAAGAGAACGGTCCAAGAAAAGACTATGACGATATTACATGGAATTAAACGAATACTTCCCTTGAAAAAGCCACATAAAAATGCACGTAAAAGGGACGCACAATTCGACTTATTTGCATGAGAAAGTGCACAAAAACTGAAGCAAAATTAAACTAAACATATGCTACACAGATACCACTGTACGAATGTCTGAAAAATAATGTACAAATGACTAATTGTTTATAGAACTGATGTTTCACTCACAGCCTTTAAAGATATGAACTGAAGGGTAAACTAACGAACTTGACTTCATTACGATCTTCCTGAAAACATCAAAACTCAACAACTTATAATTTCATGACTTTTACAGGTTTCTAATGGCTGTGGAGATCCTGCCAGTTATTTAAGACTTTGTGTCTCACTAACTGAAATAGACCTGGATTCAAAATGTGATGTGAAATATAATCTGTATAGAAACATTCCCTTCTTTAGCCATTTTTGTAATAAACATTTAGTTTCTTTTAATGGCATTTATATGGTCGTATTAGTTGGAAATACAGCCTGTATGTTTTTCTGTTGCATGCAAAGCAATCAGATATTTGGTAATAGGGAGTCACACTATCGGGAAACTTAAAAAAAAGTGTGTAGGCAGCAGAAAGCCACAGACTGACAGCATCACACTTTATCAAACAAGACGTGAGCACCATTAGAAAAAAAAAGAAAGAAAAAACACTGACTGCAGCTTTACTGTATTGAGTCTGGTGATATTAACCGCAAACTACTGCTTGCATCTACTTACCTTTCACTGCTCTCTGCTGGAGAAAGCATGTCCTCTGCACAGCTACTTGCTTCCGTCACAGAGGTTTGGTTTGGCAGAGGTTTGGTTATAAGACCATCTGAGAGTAGACACAAACACAGGAGCTTGCTGGCATCACTGATTCACATTTAAAGGAAAAAAACGCAACAGAAAGGATCACTTTATCGATCAAAAGTGTATTTTTTTTTTATTTTTGCAACAAGACTCCGAGATCAAAAATCTCCCTTTCTTCAAGATTCTGTCTTTACCTATGAGGTAGAAGTTCTCCACCACCACCATCTCCTGTAGCACTGAATTTGCCTGATTCCCCAGCACACTCTGGAGCCCCTGTGAGAGCCACGAGTTAACCGATGGACTGCTGGGGGTGGGATTTCCCAGGACCATCGAGGGGACAGTCAGGGGCTGCGGGAGAGGAGGACGGTCAAAACGGAGGCACAGATCCACCGTCTGAAACATTCTGTCCCGACTCTTGAGAGACTTTAACGCTGAGGAGAAATACAGGATGTTCAAGGGGATGAAAGTCAAGTACACAAAGCAGTGTCTGATCAAACTTGCCAGATGTTCATTTGGCTTACCTGCGAGCTGCTCCAGTGTGCTACTCTGTAGGAGCTTCTCCAGCAATCCTGAGGGGAAGTGGCCCATCAGGCAGAGACAGTAGATGCCTTTTAGCAACTGCATCCCAGACATCTTGGGCAGGTAGGAGCTGAGGGCGTGGCTGAGGCTATTCAGGAACCTGAAGCAGCAGGAAGCACAGAGAAGACTTCAAACCTAACCAGCACCAGGAGCTTAAGTTAAAGGAGCATTTACTGATAGTACATCATTCTGAGGTAATCACGAAGGTGATTTAAGAGTTTCTGATGGCTGAAGACGACACGCTCTTCCAAGAATTTTGCCATCACTGTCTAATTAAGGTCTTTATTTTTGTTTCTCTAACATGCTGAGCTATTGTTGCCAATTGTCATGTCAATAGCTAAGTTACAATGCCCACCAAAGTGTTAACAGCTGTGGAATAAATAAGCTTGTTGTTGATCTCCACCACGTTTCTTTAAACCCAAGCGAAACCTTTGGCTTTTCAACGCAGACCAGAAAGTTGTTTTAGGTTCTGTGGCCTTTTCTTTGTGCTTCCACTCTACCTTCATATGAAACAGTTGAGTACAATCTGCAGAAATGATGAAATTCTTCATGAAATTTGCACAAGAAAACTTTTGATCTTCTTTGAAATGGTCCTGACAGATGAAGGTGCTATACTTTAACAACACCACTACAAAAATTAGCATTTTCAATAGTTATGTTAGTACATTTCATGGAAATCATCGAGTCATGAAAAAAAGCAAAAAAAAAGCAGGTAACATACTTTTGCCTTTGGTGCTGAAGATCGTGGTTTAGAGAGGAATACACCTTGAGGACACACAGGAGGTCTTTAAGTGTGAGGGCATCCGGTTTGGCGATCACTTTCTCGGCATAAGCCTCTATTAAGGCAGTGGGGCAGAAGAGGAGGTCCTCAAACACAGACAAGAAGAGGAGCAGCTGCAAACAGAGCGGGACTTTGTTTATGAATATCTGAAATTCACAAAGAAAGTGTGGCAGAAGACAGCTGTCTGTTGCATCACCTGTTTGTTGGTCCATATGTCGAGCGTGGAGGCTACATAGTCTGAAATGCCAGTAAGCAGATCCAAGTCTCTGTAGAGAAGCTCCTTACAGGACTGCAGCACGTTAAATAATCTGTTAAAAGGTATGCCATGAAGGTTTTCTACCAGAGAAGAGAGACGTGGAAAGAACACACATATTAAATGATGGGTGAAAATCTTTTTACAAATCTTTTGTCCTAATGTTTGCTAAATTTCCTTAAATTCAGACGATAATTAACGGTATTCTCGAGATTTTTCTTGTTGAAAAGGTTTCACCTGTGATTTTTTTACCGCAGACATCCAGCAGCGGTTTGGAGTAGAAGCCCATTGTAGCCATAGTGGAGATCATGTACTGAGCATTGGGAAGGCTGAACTGGTCTGTCATTGATAAGGCCTTTTTCTGTACAGAAGAGGTGAAAACACTGCGTGGACTCAGACAAACACAGACAAAGGTACAAGAATATGAATGCCATATATGGTCAGAACCAAGACTCATGAACTGACCTCTAGTTTCAATTTGAGCTCTTTTGGGACATCTTTTCCCAACAGGCGCATCATGGTCTGGAGAGCCATTACATTCTTGATCTCAGGAAGATGGGACGCAACCACCAGCCTAAGATACAGCAACAGTAATTGTCAGCGTAAAGTGGCTATAAAGTTGGGGGGAAAAAAAAAAAAAAAAAAAAATCAAGATCATTTTCTTACTCTTAACCATTTCTAAATAACTAATTCTCAAATTTCTAGCTCCATCATTCGATACCTCATGCCTTCCTTTAGAGCATTCACATTGGGACCGTCCTCCATATGTTCCAGACAGGAAGACAAGATGGACAGACACTTCTCATCAAAGTCATTCAGTCTCTCCTGTTGGTGCACAATAAAATAGATTAGAGTAAAGATGAAAACATCTTTGCCTGCTTCAGCACAATCTTTGATCACCTACCTGGCTGGTTCGAAGGAAAGTCTGGACCACACGGCTATGTTGAGGCACACCCAAATTGACCATGCTAAGGAGAGAGTAAACTATGTCATCGTTGCGCATGTGCTGAACAGAACTGAACGCCTTTTGCATGAGGTTTTCAAATGCAGGATGCTCGAACATTAGCTGCAACTCATAGCGCCGCTGATCTTCAGACATCTTCTTCATGGAGGACCACATTTGGGTCAGGCAGTTGCTGATCTGGCGACCTGCGGGCGAGTACTTACAGGTAAGGTCTAACACATCTGATGGAGAGCCACAGCGCTGCAGGTGGTCAAAGAAAGGGGATCTCTTCTGTTTCTGCTCTGAGTCTGTCTCATCAAACTGGATCTCAGCAGGCTGGTGCAGTTCAGTCAATTTGGAGGTGGCATGATTGCCCCCCTCCAGTTCACCACTGTGATTTTTATCCTGCGAGTAGAACCTTAGTGCACTGGCAAGCCTCCTGGAAGGACACAGCCGGTTAAGCCTTGGGCCCCAAATGCGTGCATGCGGCTGACTGGGAAAAGAAGTGTCCCGACTTGATGCTGTCACCAGGAAACCGCGTTGTTGCCATAGAGACTTGCGGCAGCAAAAGCGCAGGGACCATTTCATGGCCTCCTCAGTCATCCAGACAGACATTGTAGCTCTCTAGTGATTAAGGGGACGCTAAACTGGGTGGTAAATCAAACTAAAAGGTAAATATGTACCAATTCATTTCAACATAACTAGTTTGTGGAGTTACAAACACTGACATGAATGGGAAATTAGAAGGTGTCGCAATAGATCGGAAAACATTATATTACTCTTATAATTACACTTGACATTGCCTATCTAAAGGTCCCCACTTTACATTATTGTCTGACAATAGGGTTACACTACAGTTAAGATGACTATCCGGCTAACAAGGTCAACAGACCGCTTCCTTGAAGCTATGAAACGACTGTCGTTAGCTAGTTTTTTCATACATATTCAATTAAACGCAAAAACATACAAACTACATCAAATAAGGCGTTATACTTGCTACGCCACGTGAAGTTGAAGTAAAAACGTCGTTCAGCGAGAATACGTAAGGCTACATTGGGCTACAAATTGAAAAAGTTCAGTTCACGTTAGCTTTCTCACATGCAGGCAAACGACGTGTGCGCTGCCGTATTGTGTCCCCCTGTAAACATGTCCATCACGAACTGTCAGCGGTAGAAATCATTTCCACTGGAATTATAATATGTTCAACGTATATCATAAATCACTAGTGCATGTTTTTAGAGGTTTAGCAAATATCATAATATTTTTAAAAACAATTTTTTTTTCTTAATTTGTTTGCTACACGGACCCTAAAACGTGCAACGTTCACGGTCTCCTAGCAACACACGCTTTCCATGGCTAAGTTTGTGCTCGCTGGTAACGTTTGTTTTTAGTTTTGATCGTAGGACGTTTGTCTGTATTTCAAAACGCATCTCACATTTCTACAATTTGTACCTCTACAGGCAAAGCAGACTGCCCTTATTTTGCCAAAGCAGAGCTTTTGGCAGACGCTCTGCAACGATCTCTGCCCAACTTCAGGGTCCACAAGATCTCCATCCTGCCAGGTGAATGGAAGGTAATCGATCTTATTTTATATCAGTATAAAAAAAAAATCCTCATTTATTTGCATCTTTTTGGTGGTGCTCCTGTAATTTCAATGCTATTGGACCTCTAAAAGGAATGGCTGGATGCCACCTGCAAGACAAATGACTGGAAACACGATGACTCTCCTTTGGTTTGGAGGGAGCTGGTGGAACAAGGCGGCAGAGGGATGCTCTTAGGGGGCTTTTGTGACTTTTTGGAGCACTGCCAGGTAGAAACCAAAAGGTTTTTGTTTTTCTTCCCTCTCACTAAAAATAATTGCTGAATGGAAACAAACAGCTTTAATCAATGCTTGTTTAGGAGTACTATGGCATCACATCAGACATGCCCACAGATACGATGCTTAGAATTGCTGCAGAGAATCTGGAGACTCAAATGAGCCTCATTGTGGAGGAAAAGCACCGACTCGGTCTTATTCAACACCTTCACATATGGATCACTGGGTAGGTTTTTATTCATCTATGAATAAAAAAAAAAAGATAACAGAAAAAGATTTAAGAGCAAAGTGTTGATAGATTTGGTTTGTCTTTTCAGAGCTCTCAGCCCAACCTGCCATGTCTTGATTCCCTGCGTGCTTTCTCCTGAGGTGTTCCCCAAAGTTACTGCAATCAGCCTACACTTCTTGGACCTGGAGGGGGATGCGGGGGAGTTGCAGGAGCTGAGACAGGAGACTGAGGACCTGGCACTCCCAATGCTCTATCAGGTACATTACTTTCCACAGTTTTTCATGATTTAATAACGTCACATGACAAAAAGACATACATTTCCAGGTGACGACTCACACAGATCTGGATCAAGCTTTCCACGATGCAGATGTCATCCTGCTGTTGGACGATTTTAAAACCGAAGAGAACAACAGTGACGAGGAAAAGAAGGAAAGAGTGAGAGAAATCTCAGAGCGGTACAGAGACTATGGACATCTAATTGACACACGAGCCAACAAGCAGGTGAAGGCGATCGTCTCTGGTGACTCATTCGTCAACCTGAGATGCGCACTTCTGGCAGACGCCGCACGCTCCATCGACAGCCATCAGTTTGTTGCCTCTGCAACACAGCTGGAGAACCAAGCCAGGGCCATAATTGCAAAGAAGATGAAAGTGAGATCATCAGGTATCTTTTTTTGGATTTCTCTGTATTTCCACTTCATCTTGGTACAAGCACCTTACATGCACGATTTGCCCTTTCTTCTGATGCAGACGTCACAGACGTCATCGTGTGGGGAAACATAAGCGGCACTTTCTACGTCGACCTGCAGAGGGCGAAGATTTTTAACTATGATGGGGCGATCAAAGGGCCAGCTTTCTTCTCCCAAGCAGTCCTCAAGATTTTTCACGACAGGTCTGTTGAAATGGAAAACATTGACATTTCAGCAAGCTTCAATATGCAAATGTGCTTCAGGCGCCTGCGTCCAACATCCCGGTGGTTATTTCCTTGTGAATGCAGTTATTGTTTTACTCCACCCAGCAGGTGCTTTGGTAGGCAAAACAAACATGACATGGTGTCACAGTGACCTATCATCAAATTACAACACTGCCCACCAAACAGTACTTTGCTGTAATACAAGCCTGTGCAAACACTGATTGCACAATACAAGTGGCCTTGCAACCTGTGCTGGAATAAAACAGCAAACAATCTACTTGTCTTGCCAGTAAATGGGTGGAAACAGACTTTCAACACCTGGTGCTTCATCAGCGCACAGCCGTGGCTTCAAAGACTGGCCGAGCAGCTGCCGCATCATCCGCCAATGCTATCCTCAAAGTCCTGAAAGCTTGGAATGGCTCTTGTAGTCCAGCTGAGGTCCTTTCTGTTGGTGTACTTTGCCCAGGTTAGGAAACAGCCCAGTAAAAGGAATTCATATGTAAAAGTCTGCATCCATTTGCGCTTAAACGACTGTCTATCCACTTCTAGGCCTCTGTGATCTCCCAGATGGCATCGTGCTCTCAGTTCCGGTTACACTTACAGATGGTAAATGGTCCCCGCTGTTGGACGTCACTGTTGGAGACGAGCTGAAGGAGAGACTCGGGCTTTGTGCAAACGAACTGCAGCAGGTTTGTCACAATGCTAAACCAGATGTTGTGAAACCCATTTTCTTAGATAAAACACATTTGTTATCACTTAAGACTTAATGAGCAAGGTTTTTAGAGCTTTTATGCAAATGGTTTTCTTCTCCTCCCTAGGAAAAGGAACTTGGATTAGAAAGCTGCAGTGATGTCATGAACAAAGATGGCTGACAAGACATAAAACAAGCCGACTGGAGTGATGAAAGGCAGATAATTTGCATGGCCACGTCTTATGTTTGTTTCAGTTTGTCCTTTTATTCTCTTACTTTCACAAGGTGGAGGTGCAGTTTTATTTATTTATTTATTTTTTTAAACCAGCTGAATGACAACAAATCTCATCAGCTTTGCGAAACTCGTCAATCACATTTATATGTTCAGACGTAAAAGATCAAACTGAGTACTTTATGGAAAAAGGAGAAATTAGAAAATATATTCCTTTTTTTTTTCTTCAAATTGTACAGTTTGTTAATTCTTTCATATATATCTACAGATGTATATCTATATAGATATATATCTGTATATAGCTCGAACAAGCAGTATTTAAACATAAAACACAGAACGACCTAACACAAACTAGTCTCTTAATAGCGTTCTCTTTATCTGATGTTATCACTTGCCACCCATCTTTATTAACAGTTGGGTCGACCTCAAAACATCAAACTGTTATTTTCGTCACAGGTACTGAAAAGAAGCAAACAAACTGAATCTAATGGTGTCTTTTAACCAGAAGCATTCAACAAATTGTGCAGTACTTTTGCCAGCTGACAAGGAGAACCTGAACAGAGTGCTGTTTTTACATGCAGAAAATACACTTTCCTTCCTCTTTGCTTAGCGTGTCGATACTATAACACAACTGGGTGGGGGAAAAAAAGAGGAAAGGTTAGTACAAATACAGTGCACTACGACAGGTCAGGATACATATTCCGCAATGTTATATTCACTTTGTACAACCCACCCCTGAGCTTTGGATGTGGTTTAGAAAAGGGGAAATAGGCTTTTCATACAGCCAAATGTTGATTTTTTTTTTTTCTTTTCTTTCTATATATTCTTGCACATTTTTTTCCCCCCTCTGCATTGGCCAGATACAACATCTGTAATCCAAGTGTTGAGCCTAACTAACTGTAATAAAAAGACCTCTAATTTTAACACATGCGTGATGCGCCGCATGCATGAACAAAGGTTTGGTTGATATACATATCCCAATGATGACTGTACATGTACAAATAGTACACGGGCCTATCTAACATGTTTTCCTTTAAATATATTGTTAGGGTCAAGAGCAAATTCAGCCACATATGGATCGATTACACATGGATGTATGAGCTGAACTATATTTTACAGATGACAATAAAAATGTGGCATCCATCACAGAGTGGAAACAAAGGAGCTGTTCTCCGACTCATGAAAGTCACTTATGTGTATAAATCTACCAGTTACCAACATCCACGAATGTCAAAGATTCAACTTTCAGGCAACGAGTGACTGAAGATATATATTTTTTTTAAACTGTAAAACTCGGGAGGTACAGTTGGGGATTCATGTTTTCCTCGTCTAACTCTGGGAATATTTCACCACAACATACACTTTGACACACAATGTGTGTTAACACACTCACAATCAATGTGGGTAACCAAAGGGATAAAATATACTTTAAACCCAACCCCTCCCACCCCCCTAAAGATTTTTAATAAAGTTTCATTAGCTGGGCATTAAATAAAATAATTTATAGCATATATTATTAGTTATACTGTATATCCAACATTTTCTCTTTTCTTAAACCATCGCGATAACATCTGCTTTTCAGTGAAAACATGGTGGTTGGGTTCAGTAGCTAAGGCATCACAAAATAAAGGCATCATTATTGAATCTAGGAGACACAAACAATAATGATGTCTCCATATCTGTTAATCCAAGGTCTGCCTTGAACGTGACAATATCAGGTCAGCGGACAAGGAACAAGTCGGGTACCAAAGCTGAGCGGGATCTTGAAATGTGAGGCCATGGAGGCAGAACGCACCAAGTATCACACAACCGCCAACCAACAGTATTAAATGCCAAACTCCTTGATTAATGTGTTCTATATAGTGTATGAATATGATGTAGTTTTAATGTACAAATAAAAACAAAAACAGCTGAATGTGGGGGTAAAAGGCAGGGGCAGCTGGGCAGCTATGACTGAGGGTGTTGAGGCGATGGAGGCGTGTCTGGAGCTCCTCCCCCCACCTGTCTGTCACAGCCGAGGTCCAGCCCCTCATCCAGCTGCTCCAGTTCACTTTGGTCCAAAAGCTCAAAGTCCTCTTCCTCGGTCGCCACAAGTGTGTCATCTGGAAACTCCTCGCCAGGGCCGCTTTCCGTTGTAACCGCCTCCTCCGGGTCTTCGTCGGGGCTCAGCGCCCCTACTGCAGTAACTGTAGTGTCAGCAGCGGTGTCGGTGGATTGGGTGGGGGTCTCCAGAGCACCCGGTGGGGTTTCAGTGGGAAGGAACTCAGCCAGGGTGGGCTCCTCGCTGGCCTCGCTGGAACGCAGCAGGGCCGACAGAGTGTTCTGCACCACAGTGGAGATGGCGGTGCTCACTATCTCCTCACTCAACGCCTCCAGGGACTGCTGTGCACCATGGGTTACTGCAGCCTCCTTCTCCTCCTCTCCCTCCTGCCTCCGTGCTTCCACTCGCACGCCCGGAACAGGCAGTGTGCCCTCCTCACCACCAGGTGGTCGTCCGTGACCGTTGAAATGTGTGTTCACAAAGTGCAGAGGAGATGCCAGGTGCTGGATAAGGAGGGTGGCAGGGCTCAACGGTTCCCCCTCTGACGGGGTACCAGCTTGCGCTCCGTCTCCCTGGACTGGGCCTCGCAGAGGAAAGTGAAGCAGACTGTGCTCGATGGACGGGAACTCCTCAACCGAGGGGAACTCAGGGAGGTCCCGCAGATAGGACTCCTCTGGGTCGCTGTGTAAACTCTGTTGGTCTAAGTCTATAACAGAAAGGAGATGGTTTAAAAAAAAAAACAAGAAGAAAAAACAAGCGAGCCTCACTGAACTATGATCAAGAAAAAAAATCATTCTATTTTGGTATTAACTCAAGTGTGACACTGACATGAGTGAGATTTACCTTCAGATAAGTCGGTGAGTTGAGGAGTGGTGGCTCGGGACACAGAGAACCCTCCACTCTCCAATATGGACGCTTCCTCATCCGACAACTCGGAGTCAGTGATGGCCATAGCCAGAGCTGTCGTTTTCACATCCACCTGAGCACAGGATAAATGTACCATCAACAGTCCATAACAAGAAAAGAAAAACTTCCAATGAAAGGATGAAGATATCTCTCTCAAGTATCAAAGGTTTATCTACACACATGTGACAATATGCACAAACTCACAGGGTCTGTGACTTTCAGGGACTGAAAGACTCTTCATGATATTCAAAGCTGAGCTACTTGCAGTATTTTGACTGAGCACCCCGACCTCTTTGCATAGTGTTCAGTGCTTATATGCCAGATAGTACCCCAGTAGAATGCATGTATGCACATGTTCTGCTGAGTTTGTACTCAAAACAAAATCATGGTTTCCTTGTCTGCTTGGTCTCTGAGGCGTATATTTCATCATCTGCACCTGTTCACAATGGTTCACCTGGTCCCTTTGCAGCTGACCGTGTGCGGCCCAAAAGTTTATGACTACAAGCAATGCAAGCATCTACTACACATGAGCCTGGATCGGTCTTCAAAGACAAAGCAGATGGCGAAGAATGGCCATTACTCGGATCTCTATCGTGCTTCATAGAACGTGTACAAGGACTGTGGACCCGTTTCTGGATTACTTTGGTCACAGACGTTGTTATTAGATGCTTGCTGCAGAGGTGTTAGCTCAAAGCCGTAGAGTTCTGACGCACACCAGTTAAAGTGTTCAACAAACACCATAAAAAAAGACTCAGTTTGGTCAATTTATGTGTACAATTTTTTCATTTTCTGCTTTCTCCGTCTTTGGAAATAACCCTGTGGCTGGATACATGGTATAACATCAACTTTGTCATTGACAGGACCGACCTACAGACGTATACAGCTCTAAGTTGCACTCATGACATGTGATCATCTTTGAAAGATAATCCCTAAAGTCATCAGCCACAACACAAGAGTTCCGTTGCATTAACATCTGGCAGCATTCATAGAGGTCAGCGCTGACCTCGGCACGCTTTAAATCCGGCTCTGGGCGGTATTGGTGCTTCTAACAGAAATCTTAAGAGTTTTTAAGCAACACATGCCCCCACAAAGCTTTCTTCCCATGTACCGCAAGTAGATCTGTCAGGTGTGTCCATACCGTCGGAGCAAAACAGGACAATTCCTCCTCTTCTTCGCTCTCACTCTCTGTTTCTGCTCTGGGCTCGTCCCCTTCCTCCATCTCCTTCTTTACCTCTGTGAAAAACACAAATTCACACTTTCAACACGCTGGAGAGGAAAATACATGTCATCATATGCTTTGCAAAAGCCACAAATGACTGAGGGGAACTGATTTAAAGGCAGAATGACATTCTGGCAGATAGGGGTGTTTGTAAAGAGTCTGAGGTTTGTATTAGGAACAGGAAAAATAAAGAGACTCAGAGTTCTATGCAACAAAGCCTTCTTGCATGATTAAGTCCTTTCACGATTGTCCCAAACATGAAGGGTGTGTCTATTATCACTCACTCCTCTTGTCATGTTTGCGGTGCTCGGTTTCTCCCCTTATGGTGTAGTCCAGTTTCATCATGATTGGCTCCAAGCCGGTGTACATCCTCTGAATCAGTTCATGGTAAACCACCAATGGCCACAGCAGCACGCTCAGGACTTAAAAAGCGAAAGATCAAAGAGCTTATTATTTTAGTATATGGCCTCCTTTCAAATATCAAAATGCAAGTCCAACATTGCAGTTGATCTCATTACACCTGTGTTTGCTATTTTTACTCATAACCACACACCCTCAGTCTGTCATGACAACCAGACAGTCCAACAGAGTCCCTGCATGTCAATTAGCATGAAGTGACTCACCTATAATATAAGAGATCATGATTCCTGGAACGTAATGTCCGACCACAGCGAGTACAAAACAGCCACTGCACATCATCCCACAGAACTGGAAAACAGAAAACATTTTGAAATATCTCACACAGAATTTCTCTCACATTTCCTTTCAAAAACCATGTGTAATAATTGGCCACAGTCACTCCATACTTTGCCGTGGTTCTGCTGCTTGTACTGCAGCATCTCCTGCACGTACAGGCAGCTGGTCAGGTAGCTCTCAGCGAGGTGGTGGCTCAGCTCAGGAATACTGAGCAGACGCTGCTCTGGACTCATGGATTCACTGTGTTCAAACAAGAAAAACAAAAAAAACAGACACAAGGAAGACTAAATTAGCATTTGAAAAGAATATTTGTCTATGTTTAAAGTGTTTCAAATTGGACTGATATGCTTGGGGAGTGGTAGCATTCCTTGTTGATGTAATAACAATGGAGTTAGACACACACAGGTGAACAAAAATACCTCAGACTCAACTCGACAGGAAACTTAACACAACAAGAGTCACACTGGGACATTTGACTAATATAATATAAACATAACATTAAATACTGAAAGTTTGTTGTGTACACACCTTTGTACAGGGGGAGGCTCTGCATGTTGAACTGCAGGAGAGGAAAAACCCACATTAGAAGCAGATCATTAGCCAAATGGTGCGTTTCAGAAGTTCAAAATGTGATTTTAAATCAAAGAGAATCCCTTTGACCTTTCTGACCCTACGAGCGTACACCCTCAATACAAACACACATTCAATAATACATATCCAACACAGTGTGTTTGATTAGTCATTTACTAAAAATCACACACCCGGACGCTGGTTATGTGAGGGGAAAATGTCCACTTTACTGATTCAGAGCAATGACAGTAATGACGCTACACCTCACCAGTGATGATGGGCAACTTGGGCTTCCACCTCTCCAGCAGCATTAGTCCCAGCAGGGACACACTCAGGAGGAACAAGGGCCTCAGAGAGGTGGAGGACAGGAGCCTGTGGGCACACAAAGCAAACCAACTGTCGTAAACATGCAGACACATTTTCATATCGGAGCTCCGCCGTGTTTGTCCACCCACCGAGCACTTGGTGTTGAATATGAGACAGGAGAAAGTGCTGCTCTGCCACTGAGCAAGGCCTGGGTAATTCAGCATGACATGGGAGTTTGCTAAAAATACGCAGCTGACAGGTGTAAAAACTCAAAATAACTTTCGTTGTCAAATTTGCTGAACTTTTCTTTTACAGACACGACTCCACATTTCCGCGCTGACAAAAACGAAATTAAACTGGCATGCACGTTACGTTAGCATTAGGCTAAAGACGTGGGATTAGCTAACTTATCTTGACATTCATTCGTAATATCCTCGCTGACATTAGCCAGTGAGCTAATGCTGAGCTTCGGAGCAAGCCTTATGGTGGCACCATGAATAAACAAAGACTCAACGAGTACCAGAATAATGTGTTGAGTGTCAGGGCGGCAGAGATGCTGTAGAGCGGCCTCTCCCACACCAGCAGCCTCTGCACCCATAGCAGCAGGGGTTCGTACTGCGATAACCAAGCCTGAAGACGCTGCCGCAAGTGCTCCAGCTCCGGATTCCCGTCCCCACAAGCCTCCTCCGACGTCCCGGCGGGGAAGAAATCCTCCAGGCCAACCGAGGAGGAGGTTATGGAGGGGCGTCTTCTTGCCTCCTCTCCGCTCGCCATGTTTCCCCTACTTTGTTATGTTGTTTTGGAGATCACGGGGTATATGGAAAGATCAGCGTCAAGTGGGACGGACTTAAATAAACTTTAGCTTCCGGTGGAGACTTTTCAAATAAGATAGATTAAATGCATGGACCGTGAATACTGCTTTATGAAATCCAAGCTTTATTATGAGCTTTATTATAAGCTTTATATACTGATGTTTATTCTCTATTTTTATTCTATTCTATTTGCTTGTTTTTCCTTTAATTGTTTACATATCTTTTATACTGTACGCTGTTGCAACACAATCATTTCCCAAATTGGGATGAATAAAGTATCTATCTATCTATCTATCTATCTATCTATCTATCTATCTATCTATCTATCTATCTATCTATCTATCAAAGCGCAGCAAGCTCACAAGTAGAGGTTAAACGAACTTACAACCATAGAAAATCTTTAAAACTAGTACTTATCTATATTTATTAATGGTGGATAAAATAAATAAACCAAAACGTAGTGAACAGAACCAAACATACAAACCAAAAAAGTCTATACAGAGCTTATAATATTCTTATACATTCTTATAATAAATTCCTATATAAATATTGACTCATAAATATCATCTAATTGGCTTTTAAGTTCCTCTGAATGGAAACGACAGTACCAAGATTGGAAAATATGGTCTTACTTGTGATGAACATTTTAAGTATATCTGGGTTTGTGTTCCTTTTATCAAATTAAAAATGCAAGCGTTGAAAATTATTCCGACCTTTTTGTCGCAACTGGTGGAAAGGTTTTTATTTGCCATCACAGCCCTAAGTGTGCTATTCATGCGTTTTGCATGTCCCAACTGAGAATTTTAGACTACGCTTCTTCTGCCATGATATGTAAATTCTCAGATTGGAAGGAATCTTTGCCATGACTTCCCTCATAAAAATGTAAGTTTTGGCCAAACATGGCTATGTCCCTTAGTTTTCTTTAGCCTGCATTTAGGCCAGAATGACTCAGGGTGAAAGCAGCTGCCTAAGCTCGGCCGCACATCTACCAACATGGCTCAAATCTGCATTTTCTTTGTGCCTTTTGGCCCCCGTATGGCCCTCACAGCATTCGCAGGAATCTGGCCCACACTTAGGCCCAAATGCTATCAGTCATGACACATGCTTACTCATCCACTTCTGACTGAAAGCATAAACATCTGTTTGATTTTCACAGTTCCTTACACAGATTCCAATGAGACGTTGCAGGAAAGCTATTTTATTTTGAAGGAAACATTCTCTTCCGCTTTCATTCTAAATATATTTTTGCAACTTGATGTTGCAATGATAGGCGCACAGATGGGGCGGTCCGATCATAAGGCCGTCATAGATAAGAAAAAAAAATGTAGTCACGTGTTTCCTTGTTTACCGTGTATGGGGGACAGAGTTAAAGAAAGCCAGAGTGTACCACCATGTGGTTCCTTCTGGGTGGTAGAGATGTTACATAAAGGTGAAATGTGTCTTATATGTCCCATGTAAGACACATTCTGGAGTTTTTCAGGATGCAATCTGAAAAAAAGACAACTCACCAGCAGCTTTTGATATAAATTTATTACAGACATAGAGTATCATAATAAGCAAACAAAGCCAATATTACTGGGGGTCTCGGAAGATGCATTAGAGCATCAAACCTCTATGAACTGTCTATTAATAGTTGGCAAAGTCATTGATCGTGGAAGACATTTTAATGTCTTAACATCAGCATCACAGGCAGGGAAGTTGTCCACCACTTGTCATCTCACATTTTTGTCTCATGTCAATTCCTGAAAGACACGAATACCAACCATAAGAATTGAATCAGCATCTGGAATCCTTAGAATATGAAGCAATGCATCAGTCAAGCTGCCGAGGTTGCGTGAACTACAGCAAGAATGCTTCTCGACTGTTTCCTAAATAAGAGCTCTATTTGTCTGTGACCAGACCACAGAGTGTGGGGGTTGTTTGGGGTGTGAAAGAGGTTCCTGAGCTCACCTGATCTGATGCGCTTCCAGGACTCAAGCAGGCAGTAAAGGAGGAACGGGGGGCCACTGTTGTCCAGTGCTAGGACAAAAGGGCATCAATACCTGCAGGGGTTAAGACCATGGCCTGCAGCAGGTCTGACAGAGAAACGATGCCCTTTACCACATCGGCCCCGTCCACCAGGACCAGCCGATGGACCTGGGAGAAGGAAGCAAACGAATGATCTTCCTTTACGCTGTGATCGGAAATCTGATAAAGGTCAGGGAAACACTTACCTCAGCTGTGACTATTCGGTCAATAATTGTTTCCAAAGTTTCATCCGGACGGCACTTGATCACACCCTCAACGTAACATGTGCGCCTGCGAACGGCCTCCTGCATGGTCATGTCCAGATTGTTGTAAGTCTTCTCGGCTGCTACATTCTGCCATGGAGTAAACAGATCATTTCTGAGAAAGACAGCAAACTCTCCTATGATAAGGAAGAAGGGAGGCGGCAACGTGCTGTGACGAATAGAGTCTTAAACTAGAAATCTCTACAATACTCACAATGACATCAAATCTTGAGTAGAGTGCTACCACTTTGCCTGAGAAAATAAATTGTTGGATGCTGAAATCGATACCGACGCTGATAATTACAGGTAGATGAAAACGCTTACTGTAAGAACGTATACCTTGTTCATCCACCACCGGCAGTGCTGACACACGCCTCTCCACAAAAATGGAGAGGGCATCATAAAGTGATGCTGTTTGCTGGACTGTGGCGATGTTCCTGAAAGTTCCTATCCCAAGCTCCTGGATCTGCCTCTGGATGAACGCTGGCCTGGGAAGCTTTTTACCCTGAAAGTCTCCAAACACCAAACGGTAGTTTAAGACCATGCACGCCATCGGGTATTTACAGACATAAACATCAGGTTAGGCTCACAAATATATGGAGGAACTTGAGGATTCTTTTGTGGGTCAGAATGTGCAGGACATTCCCAGACTCTGGATCGATCACAGGTAGCCTGTGGATCTTGTGTCTGAGTAGGGAATAGATGGCATCAAAGAGGCTAAAGTAGGGGAAGAGATAGCAGAGGAATTTACTGCTTTGACGGATAGACAAGTGGAATTCACACCAACTGATGTGTGCACTCACCTGGCCTCTGGAGAAATACTAATGAGGAACTGATTGGGATACTGTAAGTAGACATCTGGATAGAAGAACAGGGAGAGCTCAAATGGAAATTCACTGAGATGCACGCATAGAGATAATGCCATTTATCTGTGCTGGTTATTTACTTCGAAGTGAATCACCTCTCCATGTCTCAATCTTCTGGCTCTCCAGACCATACATTTGGACCTTCGGAGGGAAAACTCAACATATGAGTTACTAGTTTTAGATCCAAAAACTGGCAGCTCGTGCCTAAAAAAACTCCTCTAACTCTCACTGACTGATAAAGCTTGGTTTTATCTTCTTCATTACTGTCTTTGGCCTACAATAATGAGCAATCTGTCAACTAACAATCCATGTGATCTATGATATTGGTGCTTCCTTGAACAGATCTATGAGCAGGCCCAGTAGGCACATGCCCAGGGGCCCAGGAAGTGCCTCTGACTTATCTCAGACATATAAACATATATCCCAAAAAGATATCGCGAAATATCCAAAATGGCCAAAGTACGACAGAGACAACTACGAAGAGACAAAAAGACCACAAAGGGAAAGAAAACAAAGAGAAATAAATGACCGAATGTTTCAAATGTGACACATTGGAGATTTAAAGCAACCAGAACGAGTCACACATTAATTCTAACATGACACAAAATTGAAAAAAGAAAAAGAAAAGAAACACAGAGATGTCTAGAAAGATGCAAGAGGACCAAAATGTGACCCATAACCACCAGAGTTATAAAACACAGAACCACAAAAATCTGCAAAAATGAGGAGAATATGAGCCACGAAGAGATGCCAAATGACCAGAAATTGATGCAAAACCTCCTAAATGAAGCAAAAAACATATGGGGGAAACACAACCACACAGAGAGGCAAAATTACTAAATGATGCAAGATCATCCACATCAGACACAAAATCCCCAAAATGAGTGATAAAACGACCAAAACGAGATTAGAAACAACATAAATCTGGCACAGAGACCAGAATGGAAAAGGATCTATAATGCTTTTCTAAAATAGTGACATAATAACTCCACAAACATTATGCATAGAATAAGATATATGGCTTTAAAGTGTGGTATACTCATGCTCACCATGGGAGACTTGTAATAGCAATGGAGGATGTTGATGAAATCTGTGATAGTCAGCATACCTGTGGCAGAGAAAGATGCATATCCTTGTTCTTTTGAACTGACAGTTGTCAGTACATTCATGGAGAAAAGTTGGCATCTCACCCACAAATCTCTGCAACTTGCTGTCCCATAGAGGCGCAGCCCTCAAGCCATTTGCAACCAGTGCAAAAAAGGCCTTTTTCACCTTTGTGAGTAAATAAAGTCACAGTCAGAGAAATGAATACAATGTTGTACCTCCAACAGGCTAGAGGCTGTATAGGATGTACAATATAAGCGATAACTTAATGCAAATATTCTAAACTATTTAAAGCCTATAAATGAAACCAAGAAAGGCTATTGTCCCTTTGAAAAAGTTAAACGTAGTTTAGCCATGTTTCTGCTGAAATAAGCAATTCCTTTCGGGAAAAGGATGTCACCAGTGTCTGTGGGATGCCCTCTTTTATACCCAGTCATGATCCCTTCCTGCTTATTAATCTGATCAGTTATAAGACTATCCACCGGGGGCTTTTATCCCCCTCATTTCTTTAGATACTTTATTGATTCTGGCATTGGATTGCCAATATTTTGTTGCCTGCCCCACCTTTTAGAAACACGTTGTCCCTATCAAATTGAAAATGAGCATATGTTTTTAATAGAACTTTTTAATAGAAAGAGCTTTTAGAAAAGCTGTGACCTTACTTGTAGTGTGGTATCAAATATGACCAGTTTACAGCTGGTTGGAATGGCATCATAGCAACGATGGCTTTTCATGAAATTTAAGTAGACTGTGGCATCAGCCTCTACGAGAAAATACAACAGCTGATCAATACACTGTTTTCACAGGGACTACGTATGGACGTGAAAATATCAATGCACACAGCTTCACATACATGCTGACAAATGTACACCAACAGGACACCGAAATTCGCCACATCTGCACATTTATGCGATCCAATAGAATAGCAAACATGAGCCAGTCTTTGGAAACGTACCTTGCTTCTGAATTCTCTGCTTCTCCTCGGACGATGACACCTACAACACATCAAGTGTAACATTCTCCACATAACGATTTTCAAAACGGTTTGAAATCCTTTCACAGGACTACTTGTTTCAATAATAGCTTTAACTTCATGAACCCCCCCTGATTATGGTCATCCCAAAATAACATTTCACCTGTGGAAGAGGCTCCATAACTCCATGAAAAAAGCTGATTTCAAAGAAGCAAACGCCGGAGAGTGGTTTGTTACCCTTTTCTACAAAGCAGTTGGGTCTATATTAGGAGCTCTCCAGTGGAATGTCAAGCCAGGGTCGAGGCAGGGGAGGGGTAAAAGAAGCTGGCACTGGTTCAAGGGGAGGGACCCTCCATGTTGTACCATAACAAGATATCTGCCTCCTTGTCCATAGACACTCATCATTAATGTGCCTTCTTAAATGTTTATATACATTAGCCTGGAGAAGTAAATTAGACAAATTTGCCTGAGGCTATCCACTGCAGATTGGCGTAACACTCGCACAGCGGAACATGACTTCAAGATGGATGCAATGTCAAAGTCACATAAAAAATGACCAAACTAACCAAGCTTATTGTTGGGCATCAACCTGTGAGTCGTGTTTCAAAGAGAAAAACAAATAACAACAAACAAAAGTGCTCAAAGAAAAGCATTTATTAATTCTGGGTTTTTCTATACATTTGACGCCATTTTCATTTTACACTGTGTACAAAATTAAATGTTTCTGTGCTCCAAAGTGTATCAAATTCAAATGCTCATAGCCTTTTTCTCAAGGGGTTCAATAACAAAGTAAATGTTTAAGTGTAAACGGCCACATAAAAATTATTTTTCTAAATTTCTCTCTGGCGTTTCAAAAACATGGAGACAGAGCTGCTGACAGATGCTTTAGATCAAAACAGAGCCAGATGTGCAAATTCTAGACATCACCGGCAAATAAAACGCAGCAGTTAACCTTTAACGTGTCGTACACAAAACCAAAAACCAGCGAGGAACTGCGTGAAACCCCTGGAACCCATCCCTTCAACACAGAGGAGAAAATGTGGTCAGAACCCTGTGACAGGAAAGCAGCTATAAAACCACGTGCCATCCTGTCGCCACATAAATTCTGGTGAATATCGTTGACTATAGAGAGAACATGCTAAATATAAAAAACTATAAGTTGTTTTTAATTTCTTTGAGGCCAGTGATATTTGCACTCTACTGTCTACTTCCCATTTCTGATACCTTCGCTTACATGGAGAGGAAAGTGATCAAGGACAGGCTTTGCAACAAAAAGAAAAGAATGTACGTGGTGTACAAAAATCAGTGCTTTACGCATACATTTGAACAGAGTCGGATGTGCATGAAGAACATATGGCAACAAGGCATACATATGGGTGAGCAAAGTGTACAATAAATGAGTTTAGTCCCTTCTTCTTATACAGCCGGATCATTAAAAGTAAAAGAAAACTTACAGCGAAGCCATCAACTAATAGATATGCCGTGCGACCTTCACACACTTTCATCAACATGCCAAGTAGTTAACGCCTTTAAACATTATGGCTGTAATATAATAACTCAAAACACATTCATCACCAAAGGCCCTTCATCCACATCTGACAGATCTGATGAGAGCAGCAAAACAGTTTTGTTGCTACTGAAGAAAACATTAAATGATCTCCGTACATCCTGTGATAGCTGCAGTAAAACAAAAAAATAAGAGCATCTATCGCACCGTCTTGCTTTTGTTTTATTCTGCACCACTGCACTATAAATGTACTTTCACCCTATGCTGTCTCAACTCACCCCATCTGAAAAGTGCACCTGCATTCTACATCTGTAAAATTAAACAAAAAAAAACATGACTTAAGAGAAGTTGAGGAGGCGTTAAAACAATGCTGGTTCAGTTTTCCAGAGTTGATCGCTGCAGGCTGACGAGCTGCGATCTCTTTCTAACCGGGCACGAGCAGAGCCGGGACTTTGTCGATGGGCAGCACACACTCTGGATGGCAGGGGAGCAGCTGTACAGAAGGAAGCCCCCCAAACTGAAAGTCCAGACTATGTTCTACAGATCTGTGGAGGCTCGAAGACATCACCGATAACTGCTGATGGTCATCAACGGGACCATGAACAAGGAGTGCTGAGGTGTTTCCAAACCCACACCGAAGATGCGGCAGGGTTGCAAAACAGCCAGGGCAGAAGAGGGAGGCAGAAAACCAAGTTTGGGGGGCTTCCGTATTAGACTTCCTGTCAGGATGTATTTGACCCATTGAGGCGAGGAGGGAACCCAACAGACATAAAACGGATGGCTCTGCAGACACTGATGGGTGACTTTCTCTGTTGTATTCGTCGATTTCAAATTCACCAGCCTGACGGTTGAGGCTCTTGTTGGCCAGAACACAACAGGGCAGGCGGCCGGCTGGGACAGGAGTCTCTGGATTTAGTTTGGAAGCCTGGAGGTGGGGGAAGCTGATCTCATCTGGTGGAGGAAGCAGGGACTGGCCACTTCTGCAGAGACTGAGCTGGTGCAGCACAGCACTGGTAGCAATAAGGCCGGCTACACTGGTGAGATAGACCAGGCCAAGCATACAGGATACCTGAAGATAAAACGAGGTGAAATCTTTTAATCAAACCTAAATTAACAATATCAACTCATTTTAACCTAATGCATCTTTCACTGGTTTGACACGGTTGTCCTTTGCTTGGTTATCCATTTCAGGGAACATAAACATTTAACTTCAACCCAAATCCCCATCTCACCTTTATAAAGTGCTGATAGATAGCTGTGAGGGCTTGACTCCATGCAGACTCCTCCAGCAGCACACACAGGTCGGTGTAGGTTAACCAGCCCCGTTTCATCCCCTGACGTTCAGCGATGCTGGAAATACACAGCCCAGAATCAGAAATATTATTTCAAAAGGAAACAAACAAAAAATATTCAGTAGAATTCAACAGATTCTTTTGCAGGCTGCATCTTACAAGACTGAAACGCAAAGGGAGAACACAGCTGATCACAAACCTGGTTTCCAGCTGACTCAGAATACCAAAGAAGTCATTTGGGTCGGTGAAGAGGCTCCACTCCTGGAAAATATGACACAAGGTTTGAACCACACGCAAATGCAGGAACACACCACACATGTAATCACACACAGTGTAACTCACGATGGCATTCAAGAAATTCATTTCCAGGTTATTGACAGTTTGGACGTCCAGTTTCCCGGCTGCTCCCCACTCATCATTGAAAACCTCTTCTTCCTCTCCTTCATCATACAGGTACTTGCTGGCAACCATCTAAACCACAGAGAGAAAGTTAGCTGGTTCAATTTGTTCATTAAACTACTTTCAAAAACACGAGTATGGGCTCATAAATCTACAGATCATGCTATAAATAACACTGTAGCACATTTAGATTGACCCACAAACTCCAAACAAATACCATCGAGATCAGGAAAAGGTCAGAAGAGGAGATCTTTTGCAGATATTCGGGGTTTCTATGTCGGAGCCTTTCTATGTAAACCAAAGCCAGCATCATGGCACATGGAGAGATGCAAGCCTCCCTGAAAAATAAGAGAGATTTTTTTTGAACCAAGACTTAAAGCATGAAAGCATGATTTGAGAGCACAGATATATTACACAGTACAAACCTCGCAACATGAGCAGCATACTTCTTCTGGAGCCTTCTTATTGGGCTTGGGGCAGACTTCTGGAAGATTTCGACAGCAATATCTGGAATCCAAGGATGCACAAAAAAAAAATAAAAATCAAAAAGTGGGTTCCAATAATCTAATATTAGCTCCATTTTCAAATTGTCTCCATTTATTTATGATTATTTACCATATAAAATACTGTATGGTATGACTCATACTGAAACAAAATACTTTACAGAGAAGGCAACACCTCAGTTTATTGTTTATTGAGTCATAATGACTGTGGCAATGCAAACAAAATAAAGACATAAACACCTCAATCAAGCAGATTTAACATACACATATTAACCAATACCATAGTAATAAGCTCACCTGTAACAGGACATGAGAAGGCATCTAAAGAAACGTCTGTGTCCAGGCCATAATACAGTCTCTTTCTCACCCGTTCTGACAGTTTTTGGTGCCCAGGAAGAAACTGCAATAACAACATTTTGGCTAGCATTAGCTTAGACATGGTAACTTTACGGAATAACGAAGACAATTTACACTTGACTAGAAAGCAGGTGTAAATTATCTTTACCTAGCGTAACGAAGTGTTCAGTCCAGCTATTTTAACATTAGTACAGTAAGAGGATGGCCATATTTTACACATATTAACCACAACTGATAACTTTTTCACATTAGCTAAAGCTAGGGCCCTTAGCATGTCAACATAGCGAGCCTACATAAGTAAAACATTAGCTTTGTGCTATCCATATCAGACAGAGGTATTTCCCTTATGTAACAATAATAAAGGTAGAAAAAATAATTGTAAGATCGGTATAGTATGACAAAAAAAAGGCAATTCAGCCATAATTCCACCCGAGTTATTAATTTAGTAACAAACTTTAACTTAACCTGTCATATATGCCAGCACGCTAATGCGCTTAGCATGTGCTAGCTTAGTTTGTTGACCTGGTGTGGTTTTGCTCGACAACATACCGTGAACTCCTGGAAGTCCGAAAACTGAAATGTATTTTCGTTAAATAGTGCGTCGAAATCCATATCTACTGCGCATTAGTCCACCGAATATGGAAAAAGACGTCTGCCCGGCCTGCCCCCGCCTGTTCGGTGAAGCTCAGCTTGAAACACACCCTAAGCGGGGACAGTCAGTGACGACGAATCCTCCAGCTGTTTACTTCCTTTTCCAGACACATACACGTGCAGGGTGGCGCGCTGTTACACAAGTTTCACAAGTACAAGAAGCTCCAACTTCTGCATGCAAATATTAAAGTTATGGGGTTTTCATTGATGAAAAGCTTCAGATTTTTTAAATTTTAAATTATTAAAGTTTACAGCGTCTTTAAATAACTGCATCGGAGAGGGTTAGCTATTGATTTTATAGCCTGAAAACATGTGAAAAAAACTTTTGTTTATTCCGAAATTGCAAGACAAATCTGAGTATTTACACAGTTATATAATGGACACCTTCTGTGAGGTAGACATAAGACAGCAAATGATATACAGCAATGCTGGGTATGACTGTATACTGTACACTTACATAGCACATATTAAGTAAGAGTATTCTTACTGTGTGGACGATTAAGTATAATAGTATGTATTTTCAGTACAGACATTTTGAATAGTCAGTTGAGCAAAAAGCTGTCAGCCAAGTGAAAAGTCTTAAGTTTAACTGCCAATGGCAGATAGACATGGATTGTACAACTCCATAAATATATGTCAAAAACAGCATTTATGACTTTATATGTACAGGTTATTGACTATATAATTGACATTATCAGACAATCATTTCACCTTAACTTAACGTTTGAAGTGTGAACAAATGCTCACACGTCTCCTAAAAACAGTATCACTTTAAAAAACAGCTTAGCTCAAAATTAAACAACCAAAAGCTTAAAAACAAAAAAACTAAATCCCTGACAGCTTGTACACAGACTCCAGACTCATTCATATATTGTTCTGTAGGAAACAGAATCATCAGCTTCTCAACTTAACACGACGCACCGAGGCTGGAATTTGATTTCTTTTTCCATTTTTGCATTCCCTTTTGAGTCAGACGATTTAAAGCTCCACCGGGCAAAATAAAAAGCCAGTTTTGTTTATGACGGGTAACACAAATCAACCAATTCTCATGCTAAATAACAAAACATAAATAAACAATAGAGGAGCATCTAATAGTATGTTTTCAGCTTAAAATCTAAAAACCTGCTCATTCTTTTGTATTTAAATGCAGTTATGATGTCACCAGTCTTTTTACTTGAGCTAACACTTTGAATTTATTGCTAATATCCTCCAGATTAAAATTTTGGTACAACCAGAGCTACGAGACATTTTAACAAGTGTGTACGTTGATATTTGCACATAGTGTTTCCGCCACCTCACTTTTTAAGGCACCGTCCCTTTTCTCCATGACCTGGCATTGCACATTTAGTTGGAAAATCCCAAAAATAAATAACACCTTCTCACCTCTTTCAGTGTTCTGTCACTTTTAAACAAAGTATCAACTTTCTAAAAAGGGGGAGTAAAAAAATGTGGCCGTTTGTATAATAATAAATACATTCAGTGCCCAGGGTGGCCTGATGAGGTCGACGGTGGCTGCAGTTTCTCAGACTTGCGATCTTTAGCTTCGGTATCTGAGGAGGAATCTGAGTCCTGGCCCTGCTGTTGCTTCGACCACATGTCTGCGTACAGGCCTTCTTTGAGCATCAACTCATCGTGTCTTGGATGGATGGATAGATAGATGGGTGTTACTTACAGCTAAGAGAACAGAAGAATGTGCAACATATTTAATATTTAGAGAGGCAGGTCAACAAGCCACACTTACCGTCCACGCTCGGCGACCCGGCCATCGCTGATAACCAGAATCTGGTCTGCTCCGATAATGGTGGACAGCCTTTTGTGTACACAAAATGGACCCATCAGTTGGAAAAAAAAACTAAACAAAACTGAACCTTTTGGGGGGAAATAAATAGAATCACAGGGATCTGTTACCTGTGGGCTACAACAACTGTTGTACGATTGGCACAGACTTTAGCCAGAGAGGCCTGGATGTTGCGCTCTGTCTGTGTGTCCAGCGCAGATGTAGCCTACAGAGAGACTGGGTTATCAGATTTCAAATAACAGCAGGGACTTTAAGCTTTTAAATGCTGTCCCATAGATAAAAGTCATAAGACCCAGTGCACATTCATAGTGCAATACGTCAGATACCTCATCGAGAAGGATGATCTGTGGTGCTTTGAGGATAGTTCTGGCGATGGCCACCCTCTGTTTCTCTCCTCCACTAAGCTTCAGACCCCTTTCGCCCACCTGTGTATCATAACCTAACAGACACAAACACAGGTGAATGGCTACAATTACAATTATTCAGCGATAAGACACAGCCCCTCCACCTTCATTTCAAAACTGATGGTCGGTGCTTCGCAGTCCAGTTTAGAATATATTCATTCTCTTTAGATGAGTACAACTGAGTACAAATCACAAAGGGGAGGCATTTTGTATTAAGTTCAAATCTTTAAGGTGAATATATAAAAAAAGAGGGATTACCTTCGGGGAAGGCCATGATTTTATCGTGTATATCTGCAGCTACAGCAGCCTCCTCCACCTCCTGGTCACTGGCTGAGATGCGACCATAGCGGATGTTATCCCTGATTGTGTCATTGAAGAGCACAGTATCCTGGGGAACCACGCCAATATGAGCTCGCAGAGATGTTTGCTTTACCTGAGGAGAGACAAAGTAATGACTGTAGAATGCCTGTAAAAACAGCATCTATTACTCCTGGCATTCCTGAGAGAATGGGGCTAACTTACGCTCACAAGTGGCTGATGCCTTCAGCTGCACATTAAAGCGATACCCCGGAGTAGATTCAACCTGGGGTCATTTGAACCGTGACATCCAGCCAAGTAGCCCACCCGCAGTTTTTTCGATATTGGCTGAACATCAGCTGAGTTACTGAGTTATCCCGAATAGCTTCGTACAAGGGTTAATGGAACCTGGCAGTATCTCCAAAATTACCACACTAAAATCACATGCCATGACACCAAACTTCTACAGTAGTACAAATATGGTCTGTACTCACAAAGCGATGCATTTGGAAGTTTGAAAATAGTCCAGGAGTTTATTATTATCAACACAAGCCTGATAGCTTCTCTGCTGCTAAAGCTGCGTCGACGTCACTTCCTTGATCTGGGAGCTTCAAAGTAAGATGAGGGTTGATCTACTACTGTAGACAACAAAGTATATGCTATATTCTACATGTTTTTTTTATGAATTTTTATGTTGTAGAGTTGGGAAATTATTTTATCAATGGAGAAATTGAGCAGCCTTGCTTTGTTGTCTACAGTAGTAGATCAACCCTCATCTTACTTTGAAGCTCCCAGATCAAGGAAGTGACGTCGACGCAGCTTTAGCAGCAGAAAGGCTATCAGGCTTGTGTTGATAATAATAAACTCCTGGACTATTTTCAAACTTCCAAATGCATCGTTTTGTGAGTACAGACCATATTTGTACTACTGTAGAAGTTTGGTGTCATGGCATGTGATTTTAGTGTGGTAATTTTGGAGATACTGCCAGGTTCCATTAACCCTTGTACGAAGCTATTCGGGATAACTCAGTAACTCAGCTGATGTTCAGCCAATATCGAAAAAACTGCGGGTGGGCTACTTGGCTGGATATCACGGTTCAAATGACCCCAGGTTGAATCTACTCCGGAGTATTGCTTTAATTAATGTACAGCAGCTTCTGATGCATATCATGCAGCAACATAACATCATTCTGTTACTGATTCTATGTGTCAATTTGACTTAAACTTACTTTGATTTATCATGTTGTGTAACAGAGTTGAATGTCAAGGATCAAAATATTCATAAAGATTATGAAAAGTACACTTCAGTCTTAAATACTATGTAACAAACTTCTCATATGTGAATTCCTTGCGATTTTGACTATATTTTCTATTTAATTTGGACTTTTTCCATAATCTCTTGCAGTTGCTGTGGTGCCCTACACTTACTTTGGAGATATCCTGACCATCAATGCGAATGCAGCCTCCCTGAACATCATAGAAACGGAAAAGCAGTCGCATGATTGTGCTTTTCCCCGATCCAGATGGTCCCACCTTGGGGAGAATAGCAGAAAATAATCATCATACAGCGTACACCTAATATAACACTAATGAAAGGGTAAAAATCGAACTAATATTTGTCATACCAGCGCAATCGTCTGTCCTGGAAGAACTGTGAAGGAAACATCCTTGAGAATCTCCTTGCTGTAAAACAAAACAATTTAAAGGCTGCTCATCTCTCACAATTAGCAGGGAAACTTTGTGCACAGCTTTTTACCAAAAGCATCAAAGCAAAGTTGAACAAACCCATTTGTGTAGCTGAAGTAAACGTTCTCAAACTCCACTCTTCCCAGTTTATACAGCAGATTCCCAGCATTTACTTCATCTTTCACCTGCAGAAGCAGATACATTCAGAATGTGAAGAAAGCTCCAAGCACAGCACTGAAACGACAACTGCAAATACTTCACACTTTAAAATGTACCTCTTCTTCCTCCTCAAATATTTTGAACATGCTTTCCATGTCGATGAAAGAATTTTGGATCATTCTGCAGAAAGAAAGGGAAGACATCAAGTGTGTAACAACACTTCAGGCTTAAATGCTCATGTGAGCAAATATTTAGACGATAATGACTGATAATGAGGCAGACTAAGCAAAATATTCCTAAAAAAAAGCCTCTTAATGATATGTGACCGATTAGAGGTGTGCAGTGTATTAGTCTGCAGAGAAATCGCTTGAAGCTTGAAATAGCTTCAAGCTTCCTCAGCCTTGTCTTACCTGTAGTAAGTTCCAAACCAGTTGAGAGGAGTGTACAGCTGGATGATGTATGTGCCGAAGAGAACAAAATCTCCAACCTAAGACGAGAGGGCAGTATTCACTGGCACGCTGAACAAGTCAATTGAGCGCAGTTATTCCTCACATACGGTAAAAAATAAAGAAATGTTAACTTGTTTCGAGATATTATATTAAAAAGGACAAGTGCTTTCAAAGATGGCGTCTAGATGTTGAAATATGTCTGTGTCAGCACCTTGAACCTTCCTTCAGTGACAAAGTAGGCGCAGAGCAAGGAGCCCGCCAGCAGCCCTGAGCCGATGATGACGTTCTGCGTTTGATTGAGAAAGGCCAGCGATGCCTGAGTCTTCCACTCTGAAGCCTAAAATAAGAGGAGACGATAAACATTAAATGCACGCTAACGGACACAACCTATAAACTTTCCCCAAGAAGTGAAATCAGAGCAATATGAGGATGAAAAGCAGAAGGTAGCTCCTTAATCTCTGCTTAGATTTGGTTTCCAACAATTTTGTTGTTCTTCTAGTTTGACTTGATGCTTAAGCTGATACAATCCAGTTCTTTATTCCAACTTCTGAGCAGCTTTCACCTCCACCGACTAAACCGGGTTAAACCGGGCATGTGTTGCTATGATGAAAGCGACTCTGAGCATTATTCTTTCCGTCTTAGTTTCGAAGCTGAAACTGCCATAAATATGAGCGGATAGTCTGGCCAGCACCTTGTTCAGCTGAGCTGTGACAGCAGCGTTAACGAGACATCGGTCTGAACATACCTGTTCTGATTCCGGTCAAACTACAACAAAACATTCTTTCAGTGGGTGTTTTCAGTATTTTGTTGGAGAAAAAGCTCTAGCGTCTCTTGTGCTTTGCTTGTGATTAATAAATACCTCTGACCTACCTGGTATTTCAAGATGGCATCCTCAAAACGGTTGACCTCGTAGTTCTCTGCGTTATAGTATTTCACCTGTTAAGAGGCAAAACAATTGTTCAAACTTTGACTTTGACTCATTCGCATCTTTAACTTTCTTTTTGCGAGTCTCAACCAAAAGGCAAAATGTTTGATGTACCGTCTCAAAGTTCAACAAGGAGTCCACAGCCTTGGACTTGGCGTTGTTGTCCTGCAGATTCATGTCTCGTCTGTACTTGGTTCTCCATTCGGTGATGATGATGGTCAGGGCTGAGGGACATCGACAAGCAGTGAGAAAACTTCTACACACTTAAATATTGTCCGATTCATATTAAAATGTCATTCAATAAAGTTGCTTTGGTTAAGCATGCCCCACTTACTGAGGTAGAGGGTCATGCAGATGAAGATTATAAGGCCGAACCAGGCATTGAAATAAGTGACGAAGTAGATGATGGAAATGACAATATCAGCGATGGTTGGAAAGATGCTGAACACAAGGTAACTGTGAAAGAACACGGATAGAGGAGTCAATTTCATCTTCCATCTCAAATGAAAAGTGTCACAGTGTCCAAACAAAACCTAGTGCTGCTAAGTCATACTGATTTGCTAAACCTAAGGTTCTGATAAAGACATTTCCATTAATGAATCATCAGATCTATAACCAACAAACCCACGCCAGTGACGTCTCACCTGAGCAAACTGTTGATGGAGGAGGTGCCACGGTCTATGCTTCTCAGCACGTCGCCGGTTTTGCGGCCGAGATGCCAGCGTAGAGAGAGCGAGTGCAAGTGGGCAAACAGACGAACCTGAACCACCCGATTGGTGTACTGCTGCACACGGATCCAGAAGAAGGAGCGCATATTACTGACAAACCCTGACGCGCCTGGGAGGAGAAGAACAAAGAGTTAAGTAAGGTCTCGGGCTGTTTATGCGATGCTACAGAGCTCACTTTATAATAGTGTCCAGAACATGAATGAGTGAGGTTTACCTGCCCCTCCGCCCTGCAGGAACTTGAGCAGCACATAAATACACACTGTGGTGGCCAGAGTGCGCCAGCTGCTGCCATCAGTCAGTTCATTCACTTGGAGAGAGATCAGGGTAAATGAGAGAAGAAAAATGGCACGCAGCCAAGCATAGGAACAAATGAAACCATATCTAACCTCCACTAAACTGAGGCGCAGGTTTGTTTTAACAATGTCACTACGGAAAGACGCCATTTAAATTAAGAGCCAGCAGGGTAAGGTAAAGAGGACGCTTCACATACCGATATTTTTGTAGTAAATGGGTACAAAGACATTAATAGCCCTCTCGACTCCCAGTAGTACCAAACAGAAGAGGACCAGAAGCTGGAGAATGATATTGCCTCGAGGCCACATGTACGGGAGAAGCAGGCGGACCTTCTTCCTGAAATCCTGCCAGGTGGAGAGGTTCTCTTCTGTTCTCCCCAATAGATTCTGAGGTACAGAAACATACACCAGTAAACCCAAAACCCATTTCCAGAAAAGTGCAGAAGTGTTTCTAAAAAAAACAAATCTGTATGTTTCTTTTTTTAAAATATCTGTCTCACAAAGAAACGATCTTCAACGATCAACTCACTATTAAGCTCACAAAGACCACGTAAGCATCTCTACCTGTCCGCTGCTTTCCACGTCCCGCTCATCTTCATTGATCAGAAGCATATAAGGTCTTCGAGGCAGCCCCGGAGCTTTAAGACCGATGAAGAACAGCAGACCGGTGCCGCTGTAGCGGATCAGCCACAGAGCAAACTTAACCTGACGGGTTCAGAGACATTTACAAGCAGATCAACATGGATTCCACGTCAAAGTTAAACAGTGTGCAGGAGTGAAGATGTGACCATTCAATACTCATAACGCAGCTATGTAACAGTAACCAACTAGCCTTAATGACCTGGTTAAATCAACTGGTAGTGGTAAGCTGTTAATTCAAATTACACTAAAATTCAGACATAATGCAATGATGGATCGAATTAAGCAAAAGCCTGATATGTAGTTTGCAGGGCACTGGTGTATAATAATAGTAATAATAACAATAATAAAACCCCTTTTTTCAGTTTTGGACAAAAGCTTTATAAAAGAAAGGAAAAAAACAAACAAACTGCCAAGTCATGCTTGCAGGTATGAAAACACAAAGTGGAGCCTGCTGCTCTGACTCAGTGTGGGAGGAGCAAGATTTTCTCTTGTGTTTTAATTGGCTAACCGGGTGGAGTTTAGGAAGAGAAAGTCTGACATGGCAATGACTCAGCAAAAAAAAACAAAAAAAAAAACAGACCAAACCAAAACCACACAAATCTCGAGCTGTTTGGGTGTAAACATAATCCTTTATGTTTTAGACCGTTTGCATAGCTCAGAGAGGAGTGTCTCTACTTATCCTAAACAAATAAGTAACCTTTGACTCACTAGAATATCACTGCTGGGAGTTTTATCATAATGACTAAGCACACTCCTGGATCAACACTGGTAAAACTAAATCAGTAATGCTGATGGACATTACACAGTTTTAAAAGCTATAGATTGATGAAACAAAAAAAACAAGCATTATTGGGTCTACTTTCTTTCGATTTGATCAAAAACTAGATCTTATGTGACGTTCATTCTTTCCTCACCTGCTGCTGAGTGTCCTCCAGGCCCCACCACCAGTGAGGACTGTACCAGGACACAAAGGCTAAGTTCTCAGCTGAGAAAGCTATGGCCCAGAACACCAGCAGGACAGTGCTGTGTCCCCTTGTCCGGTCCATCAGCAGGACCCTCCGTCTCTCCACCCTGAGCGTGGCTGAAGCCCAGGCCCATCCCGCCACAGAAAAGGAGCCGTACAGCACCACATATCCCGGAAGCTCTCCTGCAGTGGCAACTTGCCACACCGTCCCACCCAGAAACTGAAGCAGGAGCAGGACTGAGATGGCCAGCTGGAAACCATAGAGACGGGAGCGTGGGATGTACTTGGGTTCCATTGTGGTGCCATACTTCTGGTAGCATATGTGGTGGAGGGCTCCGAGGAAAAAGGCGATGGTGAGCAGGATGGTGGGGACCAGTGTAAAGTAGAAGCAGGGGGAGATGCCTTCATCCACCCAGGTGTGGGAGATGGAGGCATTTGATTCACAGTAGCTCCGCATGAACACCATGGCTGCAACTGGGGGACAGAAAGGATTTTACTACAGGGGCAGCAGCAGAATGTATATTCACAAATAATAAAACAGCTTTTTAAAAAGGGAGAAAAGCAAGTATCCCTCAGTTTAACACCACACAAGCACAACTGGCTAACACACTGCTACACACGGTCATTTAAGAGGCTCAACATCCCTTTGCTGCTAAAAATATAAAACCCATCACATCACCAATATAGCACACATTATCAAAATGTGAGGGCAGTGCAGTGCAGTTCAGAGAAACCCACGCGAAAGTCAAGGTGCACACCGGTTAATAGCTCATTTACAACACATTGTGCAGCTTAACGGACAAGACGCATCAAGAATTGCGCACCGTTAACGCATATTTGAGGGTACTGTTACCTCACTTGGCAGGTAGACACAAACAGGCTGCTCTCAACTTCAAAATAACGAAGGCGCTCAGCAGCAGAGGTTACTCCTGGAAAACGAGAGTCCGCCTTCTGTTAGCTGTTAGCCGGCTTTTTGTCCGGAGGACACCTCTTTCACACAAATGACCAATTGTTACGTTTAACGCTGCTAAGAGAACAGAAAACTACATAACTACGCGTCTGTCATCGCGCTGTCCACAAACTGTGTGCACTCATGTTCCGAAAGTGGTCGTCCTTGTCGCGTGTGTGTTAAACAACAGCTATCCATGACTCGGCAATCGACGCTTACGCAACAGGGTCTGAGCGCGTACGGTGGACTTCAGCGCCCCCCAGAGGATGGACACGGAACAGATTAATCGGCTTTTGAACAGGGACGGGGAAGGAAAAAAGGCTGAAATAACATGAAATATTAGACACACATGGATATATTCGCGTGACTTTGAATTACTCCAAAACTCTATGTAATTCTACTAAGGGTTGTATGAAAGCACTGATCATCTCGGTCAAGTTATAGCTTGAAATTTTGCAAGATGATCAGTAGATGGCAATATAAACACGAGATCTAGTCTGAGGAGAGAAGCGAATGCCATGAGAAAGTGTAAGAAGAAGAGACAATACATCCTCCATTTGACTAATTGCAGGTGGTGAGGAAAAAAACTTCTTGTTGAAAAAACCCCACACACAATTACAATTTGAGGTACATTATTAATAACAGTATATCTATTAATAGCTACTGATACCACTGAGTGCAGGATTAACAATATCGTAGAGTAGATAGGGGTGTCTCTCCTCCCATAAAGCACATTTGCATCTTTGAGTTGAATGTTTTCCTCATCAAACTGCACATTTAGTTTGGTAAGAAGAATCTCTCTTTCCCGTTAGGATAAATAAAGGACTCTTCAATAAAAGTGCCTGCAGCTGCATATGAAAGTAGAAAAAGCAGAGGAAATCCAGATGCAGTTTTCAAAAAGAAAGAAAAAACATACAGAAGAGACTGAGATTCAGAAACTGGGACGGATAAAGGGATAAATCTTATCATCACAATGGGCATAAATAGCTGCTCATTGGCCTCATCTCCGCATTTTTTTGCGAAAAGGAAATGGACTTTGTGTCCATCGGCCACTTGTCACTCCACACTCTTTACCCCCCAGGATGTCATGGTCTGCCCGTCACAAACTCCATCTCTCTCTCCTTTGAGAGGACTCTCCCATATATAGCCTCATCTGAAACCCTTTACGTGTGTAATTAATTGTATAGAGTCGCACAACATTGTTAGTGTTAATACTGTACCTGCTCAATTTTATTACGGCACCATTCCTCTTCTCCATGACCTGTCTTTCCACAGTCTGCTTTATTGTGAAAAAAAAAAGCTATTTTCACATTTTCATTTTGCATGGAGAAAGTGACATTTACTCACAGTTCAATGAACACAAAGGTGTGATGTATACATATGTGAGTCTTTCAGAACTAGTCAAGAAGAAGCACTTTCTATCCTCATTCAGCAATCCAGCCCTCGCTGACAATCAGAATAATTTCTGCTCCGAAGACGATGAAAAATCATTTGTGTTTTGTGTCTCCAGAGCAGATGTACTCCACAGAGAGATTCTGTTGTAAAACTCATCATAATAGCCGCAATCTTTTCAGGACTGCTATAAAAGCTTTCAGAGATGTTTGCTTTACCTGAAAAAATCCAATGAAGACAAATAAATAACTACAGACTTTCTGTAAACACACACAGTTACAAACAGAAATATTAAGGACAACATTGTATTACTTGCAAGTTCTAATATACATTGATATCTGTATTGTTTTTGCAAAACCGTCTTGCGCTAGCACAGCTTGGATGCCATGATACAATACATATTAGAGCAACAGATAAGATAAAATAAATAATAAATGAAGCAATAAAGACACAACCAGTATGATCAAAGTCCAATAGGGTTAAATAATTATTCACAATTAACTACAACATGGAAGAGTAACAAGAACCAGTGAAGCTATAAACAGTTTAAATAACAGTATGGATAGCACATAATGATGTAAACAGTGTTATAATTGTCCGTCAGCAGACAATGGTGCAAAGAGATAGGCAGTGAATGTAAGAGATACAGGACCATTCTGCAAAAAAAACGTGCCGGTTAAGGTATTTGTTGCTTCACAAAGAGGCAGTTAGCCTTAGCAATAGGAACTGTGTTGTAAAGTAAATACAGATATTAAACATTAAACCCCGACAGCAGCACAAAAGCGATGAGTGTTGACCTCAGTGCACCATATAACTAATGCAGGGAACATACATATGTGAAGTGAGTTGTGCCACAGATCTATGGGAGCAGATGGTGGGTTCTTGGTGGACTGACCAAAAACATACCACAAAAATGATTCAAGAAGTCCTTAAGGCGAATAAATAAAAATGTCTTAAATGGCCGAGTCAGTCACCTGACCTCAACCCAACAGGGTGTGCTTTTTGACTTACTGGGTCAACTAAAGGTGGAAAGAGGAAAGGCCTGCAAAGAACTCAAGGGATTAAACTCAACACCCACAGGTCACACAGTCATTGACCGCAAATTATTTCCATCCAGTATTAAAACTAATCATTATATGTTTTAATTTGAGCTTGTGAAATTTAATTACAAATACGAATGACTGTATTTCATGAAAATGATTTCTTGATCATTGATTGATTATTTTTGTCAGATCACTTGATTTAGAGCTGAAATACATATTTTAAAATCGCTTGAACTTTTAGCAACTCATCTTTTGTTTATGCTATTTATAATCTGGACTGTTTGAAATCTTGAGATAAACCATTACAACAAGGCCATGTAATATTGGAAGATAATCAGTAGATGGCACTAAATACAAAGACATGATCAGAGGGAACTAATTTATACAACATAATCTTTTGAATGAGCTCTTGTAAGATCTCGATGACCATAAATGCAGGTGGTAACACAGCTCCTGGACATGTCACATAATAACAGTGTGTCATCTGAAAACCACATAAAAGCTTCTGACTGACTGACTGACGTTATTGTCCAGTAGCAATGGGTAGAAGTAGAAGGTAGATGGGGTAATTTCCTACTCAACAACTCACAAAAACATCATCTTGCGATGATGAGGGGGTTTAAGCTATAAGAGCCTCTCCATTTGAACTTTAAATTCATGGTTTAGTGAAAAAAGAAGGGAAGTGACTTCAAAACCATCTGTCAAATCTTCTCTTTTCTCTGAGGATGAATAAATTACTCGTCAGAAAAAGTGCATTCGTGTGTCTGCGTATGAACCTGCACGGAAGAGAAGAAATAACGTGAAGCATATCCTGATGTAGTGTACAATAGAAAGCCAAAAAAAAAGGCAGAATGAAAGAGCTTGTGATGTCTTGTGTGAGCTTACGCTCTCTCTGCCTCACACATACACACACACAGGACACAGGCAAGGATAGAAAAAGGGCTAAATCTTATCATTTAGAGCCTTCACAATGGGAATAAAGAGCTGCTAATCTGCTTCATCTTCCCGGTTCTTTTGTGTGAGTGGAAATGGACCTTCTGTCCATCGGCTGCTTGTCACCCCACTCTTTTGTCCCCCAGTGGATGTGACGGCCTGCCCATCACAAACCTCATCTCTCTCCCCTTTTGTGGGGACCTCCACATACAGCCTCAGCTGGACCCCTATAAATCCTTTAGGTGCGTCTTTTCTTGTGCTCAATCCTACCTATTCTCTCATTCTCCTTTCTTTGTTTGCCGCAGGCTGCCCGACACATTTGAATGGTAACAGGCGGGGATAAGACGAATGTATATGCCAATCTAATCTGTTGATTTAGAGAGAGAAGAATATCTGTGGGGTTTGGAGGGCTACATCCAATCTTATTAGTACTGAAGCTGATCAATAAAGGTTTCAACTCTGCTCATTGTAGTATTCACTGAAAGACTGGGCTTTGTGAGCTCGTAACTTACCGAAAGCCCATTGGCAGATTGACCTTTGTTACATCCGATACTTACAAATCACCCATGATCTATTGTGGGTTTGGATTGGCAAAGGAGTTTGCAGTCTTTTCACACGGTATACAGGTTTAGGTCTGGCAAGCATATACTTTGAACAAGGAACTGCATTTTCCGTTGTAACTGATATACATACAGGGACGCAACACTTCATATTTATATTTTTCGGTGAGAATTGGAAAGGAAGCGGATGACACATTTTCTGTGATTCAGTCATTTAAACACTTTGATAGAAGGCATTGAACAGGGTTAACAGCCTCTGAGAACAGAGTCAACAACCTCAAGATTGAGTGCTGTTTGCATAGCTCTCCATTAAAAAAAGACTTCCAACACGCTCACAGTACTGAGCTTGACATCGTCTCTTTAAGGTCAAGTTTGAACTGTCGGACCCTTGCTGCCTGCCGAAAGCGGCTCCGTCACCTTTCCTGCTGAGAAGAGAACAGCACAGGGGATAAGATCTCCTGTCTGACAGCTCTCGACAAACACAAAGGAGCTCTTCTCCACTGTAACTGAACTGAAACCTCACTTCAGTCTAAGATAGACCGAGAGGCACAGGGGAAGGAGGTGAAGGGGGCCACGGAGGCCATGAGTGTGGAGTGGTATGGAAGCACAGGAGAGATGGAGAAGGAGACAGTGTGCATGTCAGAGATAACAGAGAGTAAAGAAACCGCTCTGAACGTCTGTGGCTCCTCAGTGTGTCACAGATGCGAAGGCAGATAGTCTAAAGCAGAGGGTTATTGTCAGAGCTGCAGCACTAACCTGTGTATACACAGTGGGTACAATGGACTGGAAAACTAGCAGCGCCGTTCTACATTGACACCCACAGACACATGCACAACAATGCAGCTTGCCCTCGCCGTTTAAGATGAAAACCCTAACTTTCATATTTCTCTTGTTTGTCCCGCAACACATGAAGCACTTCTCCTCTTACAATATTCTTATTTAGACCACTAGGGGCCCTCTCACATCATGGCATTACTTGTTGCTTCCACAGACTAATATTATGCAGATTAACAAAACAAATTGTTGAATAAAATGTGTTCAGTCTCCACAGCACAGGTTAAACTGTCTTCTATTACAGTCACAGGTTGTGGGGATGTGGGGGTCGACTCCACCGCCAGTGGTGGAGTCTTTGATGGCTGTAACCGGCTCCTCATGCCCTCCATTGCCCTGCTGCAAATGCCGTGAGGTTGATGTGTTTGACCTCCAAATACTTTAATCCAGCTTCTGCCAAATCCACAACCCCCAGAGATGGCCACAGAGGCAATAACGTGACCATGGCTGCTTCTGAACATCATAACACTGTTGATAAAACAGAAAAACTGCAATCTTACTCTCAGTGAGTTTGAAACAGCTGTGGTATGATCTGATTTGGGGTTTGTTGTACTGATTTGATTAAATCCAGAGGAAATCTGCAGCCATCTGAATGCCCACAGAGTGAAGAATGTTATGAAAGTACAAGATTGTGAGACTCTTTTGACTTTTTGTACAAAAGCTTCATTGATATCTGATCTGTCATAGGTATTTCACATCTATATGTTTGAATAAGTGTTGTTTTAACATTAGATAAGCTCAAAACTGCACTACTGTTGAGAAAACTGTTTGGTAATGTTATAGAGACAAAGCAAATCACATATGGGCCTTTGGTGGGACAGAATTACAATTGCTGTTCTATGATAACTAATCTTGATTAACTACCATCTTAGGATTAATAAAGTATTATTCAATTAATTTAAACTAATATTATTAGAACATAAGATTTCTCAGGTAAAAGGCAGTCACATGACCTGTCATTCATATGTCAGTAAAATGCATTGTGGTGCAGCTCCTTATGACAAAACTGAACAGTGAGTGTTGCACTTGAAACAAAGATAAATTCACTGAAATATAATAATTATTTTGTCATCTGACTGAACTGTATGAATCCAAAGTCAACCACTGATACTTTTGTACTTTTCCAGATTTGGAAAAAACATTCGGTTTTCCTCTCTGGGCTCCACTCACTCTTTCAACGACTAGAGTCTTGTGTCATTTGGGTGACAAACATGAGAGCAAGCAGCAACAAGATCTTTTAAAAATGGTGGTCAATGGTTCGTTTTCCACGTTATTCGGGTACACCAATAAAAAGAAATGCCAAGACTTGACAGCTTCATAGAAGCCACTGACTTGCTGGTCAGCAAAAGCTCACAAAAAAACCAAAAAAACACACACATTAAAAGTGCAGCGCCAAAAACAGTGAAGTGAATAAATGGAAGAATGTAGAAATAAGTTAAGCTGGCTCACCTTATTTATCACCGAGGTTGGCACAAATTCAACATTATCTATTGGCTGAAACTTGTCACAAGAGGTCCATTTTGTCACGATGCAAATGCCAGTTAAAAATCCCAATAATCAGAAATGATATAAAGAATTAGATATATCGGAGGGATCCTCTATTTAGGATAGTCAGCAATGTCACCATGGATGACAGAGTATGGTAAATGTCAATTTGTGATTAAAAAAAACAAAAACAATTCTGACAAAACCCAACAAAACCAAAAGAAGGATGCTGGAGCATACAAATCTTGTATAGCACTGGCTCCAAATACCCAAGAACTATTTGGTGTATTCACTGTATTCAACCAATCAGCTCCCGTAACATCTCAGAGACAGATTCACACAAACATAACCAACATCACATGTTGAGACAAATGATTGACCTAAATTTTTCATATTGGATTGTAGTTTATAAAGCAACAAGAGTGGACAGGCAGATGGAGAGGACCTAACATAATACCAGTCTGTTAAACACATCAATAGGAACATTATGAAATAATACAGCAGAAAGCAGTATAGGAAAGTAGGAAAAACAGCCTTTTATCTAAAATGTTGGATTTCCACCATATTTCCATGGTAGGTAATCATGTTAACAATTAAGGGTCAATGTCATTATCTGTACTTTTTCAAGTGAACTTCTGTTGACTAAGAAGAAGTCTTTTATTGTGCTAATGGGCGAATTGGGTTTTAATTTTGACAATGGATCTCTACGTGAAAAAAAATGGAGACTCTTTCAAATATCTTGACCCTGAACTTTCCTTAAAGCCCCACACAGATTACATGATAAAAAGGGTTTATGGTTGTCTGAGCTCACTTTAAAGATTGACTGAGTCTATTGCCTTTAAAGTTTGAAAGAAAATGATCCCTCAGTTGATATGGCCTATAATTGATTATGCAGATTTTTCTCTATGAAAACACACTCTGGCAGCCATCTTTGGCTCCTGAATTTTGTTTTTAAACTCTCTTTGTTGATTTGTTTTCACCACCGTTTGATGTATGATTGACTTATTTGCATTTTAATGGGCCCAATTCATTTTTGAATGTGTTCTTTTTAATTGTATTTAGATAAATATATATATTTAAGCTATTTATTTATATTTAGCACAGTATTTTTGGCATCTATTTACCTTTTTTTTTAAGTCCACTTTATTTCTAATCTTAAAATAACCTGTTAAAGGTTTGATCCTTTTGTTGGATTTCTTTGTTATTCACTAATTGATTTATTTGTTTTGTCTTCCTTTTGTTGTTTTATTGAGGCTCTGGAGCGTAGATAGGAATAAGTGTTTCAGCTCTTTGTCTTGGTGTATTTGTGTTACTGTTATGTCATTTTGTTTGTAAGTGTTTTGCTCAGTTGTTTGCATTTTAGAAGTGACTTGATAATAAGATCACTCATTGACAGGGGCATTCTATCAACAAATTAAATCTATTATCATGTTTCTCAATCTCAGCAACCCATAGAACTCAAAGAAAAATTCTACTAATTTCAAATGATATTAAAAAATATATTGTGACAAAAACAAGACATCAAAAATTAAATGTGTTCTGTCAAACAGAATCTGAACTGGTGGCATCTAGTCCAGGATTCGACCCTGGTTTTGAACAGAGTACTCCTAGCATGTACGATTCCTTGCCTTGAGACACAAATGCACATTTTGTGTGATTTATCCCGAACACGTTTGAATAATGGAGTATGAAGTGAGAAGTATTTAATGAACTAGAAACTGCCTTTATGATCCCCCACTCAAGAAGGATTAGGAAGGAGAGGAGGCACCTTCCTGCATGAGTAGCTCTGCAGCAAGGCTGACTTCCACATGGCTTGCTGGGGACGCTGCCAGAGAGCAGAATGTCAATTTTAAAAGAGCATCTCTTTCCTTTGGGCTGGAGGGTGACGGATAATGCTTTTGTGCATTAGCGAGAGGGGAGCGACATCCATCATGGCTATGTGAATGTGCTGGTCCGTATGTGTGTGGATAAGTCTGCATGTGCTGATTGTACGCAGGTAATGGTGCTCTTCTCCAGGCTCTGGTGTGGTTATAAGAGCGGTTATAAGAATGGGGGGAAGGAGGCCTTGCGGGAAGATTCAAAACAGGCAGAGCATCTGGAGACAAGGACTCTCACTGGTGTCAAGCAGGGGCGGGTTATTTATTTGGTTGGGGGTCGTGGGAATACTGGAAGCATCTTCTTGCTGATGAGGAACTGTTATGTTCAAACACATCACCAGAGATACTGTGTGTTTTATGTCCAACGCCAGCTGTTGTCTTGCGTCTAGGCTGTTTGGTGGGAGGGAAATAAAGACAGTAACGGAATAAGGAACATGCAAGCATATGTATACAGTGGCGTGCAAAAGTTTGAACCTGCCAGCTCAAAATTTTGCTTTCTTTATATAGCTGAGTGGGTAAAACATGAGCTTAATATTATAGCTTTAATATTCTATGTTAGATTACTCTCTTTTCAGTCAATTTCAGTTTAAACTAATAAAAAGCAAAAAAGGCTTGAACACTGAATTGTTGGGGCTTAACATCACTGCTATTTTCAAGTATCACCTCAAATAAAGGCTTCTTTATTTTACCTGTTAAAAGTTTGACAGACAGTTTGTTTTTCCTTGGCCAACTGTGGTATTTAACACCTTGTTTGCATTTTCTCGTCCATATAAACCTGACAGTTGTTACACTCAAAAACAGAGGCACTGTCGTTCTTGGCAAGGTGCTGCGAGAAAGTGATACTACAGTTTGACCTGCTGAACTTGTTCTGTTCGAAATGCCACGCTCTCTGAAAGCTAAAATGCAACACACATGCTAATGCTGTTCTCGCAGTCGCTCGGGTTTCCATAACAACAAAAGGTGAAGGAGACTGGCCTCTAACTAAAAAGCAGCCTGGGTGGGAGGACACTTGGGACCTGTGCACATACACACACATGTCGTTAAAACAAGCACCATAGCAGGTTCATACATGCAAATAATAATACACACATCCAAGTCGCCGTGTTATCACACAACTTTCTAAAGCTACCCATCCACCCGCTCATGTTGTTTTCCCACTCTGGGTGTGTTCAGAGAGGAGGCAGGTGGCGTGCGCTCCCCAGGTATCATCCTCTGAGGGTTATTACTGTTACAAATAATCCCATGATGACGGCAAGTTCAAACTGTGTCAAAGATAAAGACGGGATATTGATTTGATATTTGCAGGAGTCTTTGTTGGTGGATTTGGCAGCTTGTTTGTTGTTCTTTCCCGTGTATATATGGAAACAGCCACACTGTCTTTGTGTGTGGCCCTGGTCATGGGAGGAAGGGCTTTTGTATAGCTTGCTTATTCTACTACGATATGTTTACTCGACTCTATGCTTGGGCCCCAGTGGCCTGATGCTGTTATGTCTCAAAGGGCCCAAACTGTAGTTTGAGAGTGACTGATAAGCAAATTGAGCTGGCCCCCTTTCCTCCCTGCTCAGTTTGGTTATATGCAGAAAGATTGCTCCAGTTGTTGTATTTTCTCCTTTTATTGCTTTTTCTCCGTGGCTCTAAATCACAGTGTGAATATTTCTTGGCATGAGTGCTAAAGCTTGTGGGAGTGAGGTGATTTGAAGCCCATGCAGCTGAAAGATTCACAGTGTGATATAATAATTCAGGTGAAAAACAATGCATGGCAGAGAGGAATGCGCAGAGATAAATCTCCAAAATGCCTACTGCAAATGTGCCATGAATCTACCACCAGGGCATCGTTCAGCAAGAGTGTGTGTGCACAGCCTGATAGAGGAAAAAGAGGGAGGGATTGGTAAGTTGGCGGTTTGAATGATGTTTAGCCAGAGCTCAGTACAGATGAATGAGACTGAAAATCCGCTTTCCTCGGGTGCTGTTACTCAGAGCACTATGATACAGAACTATCACAGAGAGAAGGATGCCACCACATTACAGTCACTCACACACACACACACACACACACACACACACACACCGTTTCCAACTCCTACAAGGAATAAAATATAACCACCATCAACAGCAACCCACTCAGAGGATTGGGGGTATACACAGAGCAGAGTTCCATCCCACATTAACCAAACACAGAGAGTTCTCCTCTCGAGACTTCACATCGACACCGGCCTCACTGGCACTAATCTCCCCTCTGCCACATCACTTTTTCTCAGAGCTCACACTGCTCATGATCAAATCACGAAAAAAAGAGGAGGAGCGAAAATAACAAAAACAATGCAGTCACTGAGCGACAACTGCAATTTCATGCCATAATGGAAGTCATTGTTTAGAATAAATGAAAGGAAGGATGGTTGTTACCGTAATAGGTTCAGTGTTTTCTATTGTGAGCTAAGATTTATAGATCACTTTTTATGTTTAGAAACTCCCTCAAGAACATTTTACAAAGGCAAGTGGCACCAAACTTGAAATTTTAAATCTTTAAATCATGCTTTGCTATTTAATCTTATTTTTTTAACTGTGCTTCTCTGCAGAGTTCATCCAACATTGTCCAACTTCATCAAAGGGGAATGTGGCGGCTGTTCTTGCAAGGCCTCCTGGTAAACACACGTAACTCATGGAGCTAATTTGATTCAGATGAACAGATTTATGAGCAGAGCTGGGGAGAGTCGGGAGGTTCTGTTTTTTTTCCAAGGGTAAAACTGTCAATTGTTTTGGAACAGATGGTTCTCAAAGCACAATTTGAATTTGATTATTGCCTAAGTGGAATGCATGAAAAAAAGAGCTCAAAGAGAAAGTTACAAGAGGGTAGTTACTCTGAAAAATAACTGAAGTAGGTTAACATTCCACAGTGCAGACATGAAGCCCATTTTCATTTCTTATTTACTCTTATTCTTGTCTTTTAATGACAATGAGCGAGAATCATGATGCTCGGCTGTGTATTTGCTTGTCTCTGAAATCTGCCCCTGCTGCCTTCTTGAAAGTGCGACGCTATTGTTGTTAATTGATCTCCACTTTTCACAGAAAACAGCTTTATATATTTTTTTGTTCTATTATTGACACGCTTGTTCAAATAATAACAGTCTTTACAACTCAGCCTTGCTGAAATCATCTGACAGCTTTCGAGTGGAGAGCTGTCTGAGGTACCGGCGTCGAACAGACCATTACGGAGGCTATAAGATGCTTTGGCAAAGAATGCTCAAATCCTGACAACCTGTCAAGTGTGATTGTTCAACTAACAGCTTTCTTATACTTAACTTATGACTGACAAGTATATTTTTAGCTGTTGTTCTCTCAAGTTCAATAGTTCACAGTAATTGAGGTTTCACAGAACTTATTTGATCTGTTTTGAGAATTGAGTTGTGTTATAAGTTGTAGAAATCAGCACGAACACTTTCACTGTAAGAGCACCAACAGCAGAACCCTGGGCACAAAATGTTTTAATATCACTGGAAATAAAGTATGAACTGTTATGGAAAAGCCCTAAAGAGGGCTTTCTTTTAATGAAATAATTAAGAAATACAGACACAAATTTTAACCAAGGCACAATTATTGGTACCCTTGAGTGGTTTTTGGCAACATTAACAACCTCTAAATGTTTCTCATAATCATTTAGAGACTTCCTGCCTTGATGCCTTTGGTGTTTTTCGTCCTCTTTTGGTATAGTTTTGAGCTTTTAAAAATTTACGGGAGTCCTTTAAGTATTGGTAGATCTCAGCATTCTCCCAAAATTTCCAGTTTTGGTTTTCAGCCCTCCTTTGACAGATGCACCGTTCCCAGTATCAGAAAAAGCAAAGCAGCACAACTGCAGAAACCCCCCCCCAAAAAACCTTCACCATGTTTTCCTGTAAGTGTGGTCGACTCGTTTCACAGTGCTGGGCAGCAGTGGTGCAAAAAGTGGGTATGCACTATATGCGGCGTATGGGGCGCTGCACTAGATGGGGCGCCAAAGCGATGGGGGTAAAAATAATTTTGAGTTGGCATTGTCTTTATTTAACAGCTTTTGTGCATGTGTAAATAAAATGATCAACACACACAGACTAGTAAAGCTATTACTAGTAAAACGACAGGTTACTGTTGTCTTGCAACTCTCTACTGATTAGTATTTACCAGTGATGGGTCGTCATGGCCAGCAAGGCCTTCTCTGCTGGCCTAAACACTATCAGAAACACTAACTTATATCTAAAACCTAATTATAAGATTTGTTCAATGAAATACACAACACGTGGAACCTTGAAGAAGATGGGCTACAGCAGCAGGAGACCACACCGGGTGCCGCTCCTGTCAGCTGACAACAGGAAACTGAGACTACACACAGGCTCAACAACAGTACTGGGCAATAGAAGTTTGGAAAAACGCTGCCTGATCTGACGAGTGTCGATTTCAGTCGCAGTCGAATTAGTGGCGGAACGGAGAAATTACATTTCCGCTAGTTCAAAATAACTGATATTTACCCTTAAATTGACCCTTTTTAATTGTTGAGGATGTGCACAAGGGATGCTCCAAACAAAGAGGCAGCCGGGATAAACACATGGATCCGTATATTCTGGCTGTAAAGTATAAATAAATAAGATTCAAGGGGGGAGGGGGGGTTGTTGCACCCCTGCTGGGCAGATTTTCAGAGGAGCCCAAAGCGATGAGGTTTGAGAAGTCAAAGTCTTCCTGAATCTTTGAAAATTGTATCATTCTGACCCCCCATTCAGTTAATATCATGACAAGATTTGATTTAAACAATGAAATACATTCTATTTAGAGGACAACTATTACCTTCATGGATTACATTTTGATGGTTGCCTCGATTGCAAGTAAACAACAATGAAACTTTGTCACTTCAAGGTTGGGTTAAGGCATTAGCATTACTTTGTTATAATTAAAAACAATGTACGAAATACATTCTTTGTACCTTCATCTTATGAATTGACAACCTCACAGTTCGCATTCAGTTGCTCTCATGACCAATAGTATCCCCAAAGAGGTCTGTGTTGCTTTCCTTTGTCAACACTATCCCAGATAAAGGTTGTAAACATCAGACTTACAACAGATGTCCTCTTTGGCCTTTGCCCAAGGAGCTTCACATGGCTTTTTCTGGGTTTGGTAGCCTAAAATCCCCACTCCCTATTACTCCAGGTCAGTTTGAAGCTCTTTAGATGTGTTCTGAAATAATTTTCAGTCAGTTTTCTCTCAGTGTAATTTTAAATGGTTGGAACATGTTTTGGTGAGTGCCTAATTCTGACGCCTCTTCTCTTGTATTGTATTGGAAAAAACACTGAGTCCCTTTGTAGGCAGAGGAACATCAGTTATTGGTTCATCAAGGTCATGTGACCTCTGCAAATTAAGCAAAGGTGAGCCTTGTTAGGGTTTTTCCTTTGTTTGAGCAGCTAATTTCAAGTAATCAAAAGGTTGTCAATAATTTCTGTGTACAAAAGCCTTTGTATTTCTTTCTTTACGAGGACATATATTTTGATAAAACATAAATGGTTCATTTTGCATCAGTTAATGACAATATTCCAAATTCTGTACTTCTGGTTCAAGATGCATGGAAATAATGCACAGAGACTGCGGATAACATACAAGTTAAATCAATATGCAAATAACTTTAATATTAGCTTTAACTCTTTTTTTTATCATATAGCAGTTTTCAAGCTTAAAAACATACAAATCAATGGGCAAACATAAAAACAGAAAGCAGCTATTAGGACTAATTAAATGATTTCTGTGAACTCATAGTCATGCTGATCCCAAAGCCAAACAGTAATATAAAAATTTCCCTCAGAAAAGTAAACTGCCAAAGAGTTCACCAAATGGGCCAAAAACTCTTTCATGTTCCACTGAGTTCAACTCATAAACTGTGCTTAAACTTTGCTTTAATCTGAAGCAATTTGTTCAACAATTCAGTCAACAAATAAACAACTTTTCTGCCACAGTTTAATGTTATAAATCCACGATGTCCAGGACTTGAACTGCAACACCGTCACTCAATCTCAACCACCACCACTCCAGACAGATGGTTCGGGCCGACTGTGAGAGGCCTCCCACCATGCCCGATAACAAGGTTCCTGAGCTATATAGGGTAACTGTGACTGTAAACACACCAGCCTCAAGGGGAGTGAGCAGGTGGCCTGCCACATAGGGCCACCGGTCATGTTGTGTGTCCACAATAAAAGTTCAGTTATGAGGAAATGGATGAGTGTTTTAATAGCTTGATGGAGTATGAGCAGGTCAGACATGCTGACATCAGGGAGAATATATCAAAGCTGCCTCTGGGAAATCAAATACAGTGCTGCTGAGCAAAACCAGCCAAAGGCACTACAGTAGCTTCAGTAATATCCAAGCAAGAAAGCAAAACTGAAGCCATCAGTGGTATATGGTCAACAGCCCCTAAAACTGTCTCAATTCATACTTTATCTTTTTATCAAGTTAATTTCCTCTGCCCTTCTTGACAATGACAGGGCTGCTGGCCTAGTTTGGAGCTCTGAATAGAGTTTCTAATCATTTCCTACTTGTATTTGTTTTCAGAGGCACTGTCCTCTGGAGGAGAGGGAGATGATAATGTCACAGAGGAAGGAAAATGATGGTCTGCATGGTGTTTATACAAGACTTTGGTATTTGTTGTCATTGTGTCTGCCGTCATCGGCAGGCATGCTGCCACAGAACCCCCTATCTATCCTCCACCTCCTCGCTGAAGCCCTCCCCACGCTGACCCATATAGGTGCTTTGAATCGCTGGCAGGCACAACAAGAATATCTGGGCCCCCTTCCCACGAAGACCATTGAGATGTGGGTATATGGTGGTGGTGGTGGTGTGTGCATGATCTAAAAATGTAAGAGTGCTGTCAGTCTCTGTATGTGCATGTGTGTATGCATTGCTGCTGGTTTGTGTCAGCACTTTGGATGCAGTTGAAAGAGACAGAGGATTAGATTTAGTCTCACGGTGGTTCTCTTCCTCAGACTCACTGACAGTGCAGGGAGGAGGATATAGAGGATTTTTGAATTTATGATTTCTGAGGCCCTCTTGGGAAGGAGGAATTTTGTTCTATTAATATTCTGCGCGGCTAAATCCAAATTTATTATGTAGGCCAACATTTTAAACCAATGTACTTTGTTTCAACCATCACTGTGTTGGGATGCAATGAGAAGTCTGTGTGCAGGAATGTCAAAGAAATACAAAGTGCTGAAGTTATTAGACCAGACAAAGTTTCCTCCCTAACTCTGTTAAATAATGTTCTGGCTGTATAGCCTCTCTTCTATCTTGATTGCATAATCCCCAGATTAATTAGCTGTGTGTTTGAGTCACTTCCTGTAGCGCGACCCTCAAATGGGCACCCTCCACAATCTGGCCTATCGACTTACAGGACGCCAGATCTTTTTTCTTTGAAGGCCGCTGTGGCTTCAGAGGCAAAAAAAACTCTCTGATCTGACTGCTAAAGGAAAGGGCCCCTGCAGTGTGCCGTTACGCTGTGATAAAAGTCCTGAAAAACAACATTTGGGTAGCACACACACTCAAAGCGGGAAAAAAAAATTGGAATAATTTGGTTGTGAAAACAAGAGGTGGTAGGGAACAATGACAATCTGGCTCCTTTGGTAATTTCCTGTCGGCATTCATTCATGTGATGTGGTTGTGACTGTTCTGCTGGGATCAATCAAACCTGTGAGCAGATGGCATCGTGCTCCTCCAGCAGACTGGGGATTGTCTGTATTTTTTCAGAGATGGTAATTGGCCTGCTATGCCACGGACCGGAGCATGCTAACAGCCACTGCCATCACCACTGTGCAGTAGCAACACCTTTCTGAATGCCACATAATGCACTACCTGTGCTACAAGCTCCATTTCATATCAGCTCATACTTGTGCTCAACATGGCTGTACCTAATATACTGTGAAGATAGTGAGTTTCAGTGCGGAGAAACATTTAAGGAGCGCACCCCAGCAACAAAATGCAACATTAACTTCAACACTTTAATTTATCTTCCAATTGTAACATTCCCAAAAGCCCCCCCACCCTTTCCCTGTAAATATCTGGACCACTTTGCCCTACTGCAGGCATCCATAATACCCAGAAGAGTCGAGAAATCTCATTCTGGATCAGAAAGTCTGCACACTATTTACAAGCAGTTTTCATTTAGGTGAAGAAAGCTTATGTGGTTAAATGGAACCGTGTGTGGGGGACCAAGGAAGCTGTATAAAAGAGAAACAGAGTAATTGCATGTGCACTGTATGTGTGTGTGTGGTTGAAATGACGGGCACTTCAAAGCTTTGATGTTGGAGCTCCTAAATGAGGGCCACCAGAGGTCCAGACTAATGGGACATCATGGGGAGATTAGAGGCCAAGTGGAGCAAGCTAACAACACAGCATTATGCATGTGTATGTTACACAGAAAGACGGCCAAAACATAGATTTGTGTGTGTTGGTTTCCCTGTATGCATACTTTTTGTGATTAAAATTGAAAGTCAGGCACCTAGTCTCCAAAGGAACTCGTGGGTAATTGGACAGGAAGACTCTGGTTGTGCCCGCAATTATTGCAGGAATGTCACTAATCCTAAAAACATTGTGTCGGTCTCCTTCGTTTTTGCATCAAAGGTGAAAAAGACATTTTGAGCAGTGCCTTGCTCAGTATGGTATAAATCCTTTATTAAATAATCATAACAATAATTATAATAACAATAATAAAAAGAGCATTTCTGTACAAAGACCCCTTTAAAACAAAACAACAGCAGTCCTAGCAGTGCGAAAGGGGGATCCTGTCCTCTTAAGTTGTTTGGTCCTCCCAGACAGAAGGGGGCGCTGTGGCTGTCACAGTCAGAGTTAATTACTGTATCTGATACTGGCTCCAAAGGCAAGCTGGATCCCCGAGGCTCCAAGGCACTTTGAAGAGAGTCAGTGGGGTCCATAGATGTGGGCCTCAGAGGAGAGAAGACAGCGAGTGCGGTGAGGGTGAATGGGATGAGACGTTGAGTGTCTGTGCGTGGTGAATCCATGGGATTTCATTTCTAAGTCAGAGTGGTGTTCCGTATATATGCGTGTGTGTCCATAGTTTCTTGTGTTTCTGAGAAGGAGAAGATGGGTACTAATGTTCTGTATATACATCAGTATATACAAGTGAAGTGTTTGGATGTTCATGTGCGTGGGAGGAAACTCTGAGATCTTTCCACTCACTCTCTCCTACTCATGGCTTATGAGTCCATTCAGAGCATGCCAGGCCCTTTCTGACTGGTTCAAAAAAATTCTTAGAATAACAAAAAACACAAAAACAACAACAACAACAACAACAACAAAAAAGCTTGCCTTGCCATTAGAGTCAACATTAAAAATCAACGTAAAAAAAAAGATATCACAAAATAGGCCACATTTAGCCAATAATTTGAGATGGGGTGATGTGATGTTATGTGGGAGAGGATGGAGTAGGTCCTTTAAATCATGGCTTTTGAGGTCCACATGTGAAATGTCTCAGTGCCACCTAGACGTTGCGTTTTCAACATGTTCACAAACACTTTGCTTTTAAGGCTTGCTTTGTGTCCGGGGCACACAGTCAGTGGATTGAGGGGAGCCGTGTTTGTTTTTTTCTTCTTCGTCTTTTTGTTTTAATTGAAAGCACAGAGAGAACATTGCCCCTGTGAGAGAGAGACAGGGGATTTTAGTGTTCAGCCAGTCATAGTCTCTCTCATTCTCTCTTTGCTTCGCTTCCTTCAGTGGTTCAGTCTCTGCCCTTAACCAGCAATCCATAGGTTGCACCACCCAAAGCTCCTTGACCTTTTATCATTTACCGCAATGTAAACATGACCTTCTCTTTGACAGGAACCAGTAACAACAGTCTCCGACAACTAAATCTAACATTAACATCTCGCCGTCATTTCAAGAATGTGTTAAAATGCCCCCCCTCCCCTCCTAAACACGCATATATATATACTTTCTTCACCTCTTTTTTCCAACTTATCATCCATCAGACTGGCAACAGGCCTGAAAGAAAACATTAAACAGAAAGAGTGATTGAGCAGAAACTCGAGGGACGTCAGTGACTAAAAATACCACAGACTGTCAGGAACTAAGAGGATAATTGAGGCTGATAGGTAGCGGAGTCTATGAAGGAACAAAAGAGCCAAAGGGCCACACAAAGGAGCTAAGTTCTAGGCCACTGTGTTCACATGTGATCAAAAAATACGCTTTCTAAGCACGTTCCTAACCTACCACCTTTCCAACACAATGTGTCTGGCTCTCTGTCAGTGTAGTTTACAGCATCCAGTTTCAAAACTAGACAAATCTATGATGCATTTATAAACAGTTATCTTTTGGTGGACCAGGAATCTGTAATTGATATGTGTTGATATTTACTTTTTTTGAGGCCTAACATCGCTGCAATGGAGCAGTCAATAGCGGTAACCCAAGTCCTTCGTTGGTTCCTTTACCGCAAGCATTTCCAATACTGGACGGTGCCACATTTTTCCATACAAGTTCTGATTGTGACCTGCACCACAGAGGAAGTCAGCTGACACTAAAGTGAAGTGGTGGAAATGGAGAAAATAGTGAGAGGTTTTCACAAAATGGCTGTATCTCTTGCCCAGTGCCTCTCACGCCTCGGTGCAGCAGCGCTGTTGGTTGAGTTTAACTTTGTGCTTGAGGCCATCGTACAGTTCAAAGTTATAGTTCTCCAGAGTCGTGGAGGAGCGCGACGACAGGCCGCTGTAGGAGCAGGTGCAGTACAGGAGGAGGCCGGCGCAAACCGCCCCCAGTAGGACGCCAAGGGAGCTCATGACGATGATTGTAACCAGGATGGGGTCCAAGGTGTATAACCACGAGTTGTCCTTTTCTGAGACACGTGTCACTGGAGGTTCGGACGATGGGGATGCTGTATTCCACTCAGGGAACTGCAGACCTGAGACAGGAAGGGAAGCAGACGAGAAAAGTTAATTTAATGACAGACAAGTGGTGGCTGTACACAACTGTGTAGAAGTGAATCATGTAAAGATGAGCACTGACTCTTACAATGAACAGGATTCAAGTTTCAAGTTGTTGAGTGTGAGATTGTGTTACATAAATTAGTCTGAAGTAAAGTACTTCATGCTTATATATATATATATATATATATATATATATATATATATATATATATATATATATATATATGTGTGTGTGTGTGTGTGTGTCTGTGTGTGTATGTTTCAAGTTCATTCTGCCTTACCTCCACCTAGAGGATCTCTGCTACTGAAAAGTCGCCCATCTCCAAATTCGTTGGGTCTCTTAGCTGTCAAAGAGGAACACAAGACAGGCTGACTTTTAGCAGCAAGCACACAACAAAAATGCACCAAAACAACAAGGTGGGCTTGAAGGTGGGATGGAAACACATCCTCTATTTATCATTCAAAATGCAACATATTTGCAGCATCTGTCGGATTGCTTTATTCTTCCACCAAGATGGAACCGAAGCGGAGGCATGCCATAGTTGCAGTCAGTTTTATTTTAGTCAGATTACAAAAAAAACAACCCCAAAAAACCAAAAACAAGCCAAATGTCATTAAACATATTAGAGAAGTATTAATGGATTAAGGAAGAACCAATCAAATGTTGGTAAAGATCTGGTTTGTTTTCTTTAAAACTGCAGAAAAAGGACACCAAAGTTTGAGGATGTGCTCTAAAAAGCTTTCTCTAGTTTAAAATTTGACTTCATTGCTAAACTCAACGACGACAGCTTGAGCTTGCAGTACCAAACAAATATTAATTGAGTTGAATATTGAATATTCTATTCTAGTTTTATTCATGTAAGCTTTAAAAAAAAGAAAAAAAAAGTTTACAGATCAAACACCATACACACACACAGGCTTTAAAATAGAAAAATATTACTTTATTAATAGAGAAAGTTCATTAAGATACATTCCTGTCAACACACAGTCATCACATTGGATACTGATAGTATAAGACTGCTCATTCTGTGTAAATACAAATGCATAACACAATGTCACCGTCGAAGTAATTTCTGTCAAGTTTAAGAGTCGTATATTTAATGACTGAAGAAAAAAGTAAAAGCAACATGTCAGCATCTAAGTAGTGCCTGTGGCGGTCTTGCTTTCTGTGAAGCGGCATGTGATGTGTACTGAAAATAAACATGTCAGTGTCTGAATGAGAAAACTAGAAATGGTGTAAAAGTAGCAATGGCTGCAGTACTTAAGCTGAGCCCAAAAGCTCGAGTGTACTTTTACTTTTACGTGAGTTTTCTTTTTAATTGAAGTCTTTGTGCGTGAGTGTGTGTTGGCTGCTCTTGGCTAGCAGTCAGGAGTGGGAGTAACTGCTTGGCCAGGCACATGTCTGGATCTGGAGGTCTTTGATGGCCAATGGTATTATTAATATTGTTTCCAGGGCAACAGAAGTTGGCAGTGTATGGGGCGATACAGGCGAGGTAGCTGTGAGGGAAAAGTGCTTACGCAGCCTTAATAAATGTTATCTGTCCATTAACTAATTACAACTATTAGAGCTTTGGTGCCTAATGGTGTCGAAATGGATCAAGTAGGGTGTCCAAATCCCCCTACCCAAGTTGATTTAAAAGCACAGACCGAGGCTGTGCCAAAAAAACACTTTTTTCACTCTGGAGAGAAAAGTGCAGCTTTGTAATTGTGTCAGCAAATTGAGGTGCATTCTGCTGAGCTCTGGGGTAGCAGGTGATGGATTTTTGCAGCTGTGACAGAGTCAGAAAGCAATGCACCGTTAAGCCACAGAGTGAAGACCTAAATTTCATTCAAACCAGCAGAGCTTGTGTCAAATCTCACCAACTCTGTAGCAAGGAATGGAGATAAATCACTGCCAATTTGTCTGTCTCAGTCAGATTTTGGTGAGAATCCACAAAATACTTTAGATGCCTGATGTGTTAAATTTGAGTAAAAGGGAATTTCCTTTGTTTTGTTTTTGCTGCCACTCATCTAATGGTAATAAAGAAAAAACAGCGTCGATAACTGGAGCTCTGCTCTGGTTTTCATGTAATCTTGGATCCCTCTCAAGGGTGCGCATATACAACAAAACACTTCCCTTATGGCTTCCAGCTGGTCCAGCGGCATTGTGGGATTTGTAGGAGTATAAATCAAGGAAAAAGTGGTGATGGCAGACAGCTGTGTCTATTTACAACTCTAAAAACAACAAGCACATATTCACACAGAAAACACGACATGGCTTGGCTCGGCATGGCTTTCATCTGGGCAGCTCAAAGACAAGAGGAACAACTGGAGTGGGTGGTATGAAGCATAAATGGGAGTGGAGCAACGTGCTTTATTACAGCAGAGAATCAAGATGAAACACTAAACACTGAAGACGGCTGCATCCATCACTGACTGATGCCTTTATCAGGAGAGGACGAGACACTCAATCAAATGAGCTGGTTATCTCCATTTGTGATGCAGGGATTTAAGTATGATGGATTCGCATTCCGTTGTTTTTAAATGTGCACATGCTAAGTTGAAAAGGATAATGGAGACATTTTTTTTTCTCCTCTGTTGCAACACCTTCATTATTGGCACAACTCATATTGTAGCTATCCTGTGTTCTTATTTCAGAGCCACCACTGCATTATTTTCCAAGGCTTGCCAGATCATTTCCACAGCTCCAGCACACTGAATGCCTCTCAGCCAAACAGTTTCTCCTCTCACTGTCAGCACTGCAGAGCTCCTCATTTCTCTGGGGTCTTGTTTTAGCCTTGTGGTTTGGCAGCTCTGGCTGGCTCTCGCAGCAGAACCAGCTCAACCTCACACACCCCTCCTCCCAGCCCACACATGTCTTTGTGTATGTCCATGCTGGGGTCATTCCGGGAGGACCGTCGGGGTTATGAGGAGCCAGACGGCACTCAATGGTCCGAATCAAGCTGTTCAGAAAAATAAGTTACTCAGACCATTCCTGTCATCGGGAGCAGTATAGTGTGAAATGTCAAGAGTGAGCTCCTGAAGGAAACAGAGAAGAAAACAACTGAAACTATGTCCATTAGAGGCACGGATAGAGGCCACAGAGTTTCTTTGCAAATTTCCACTTCGTGTCATCTTCGCCACTGCAGCTGTAAACTAAAGGAGGGAGGGCTCGTCGAGTGGATGTTGTGTCATTGTTGCACCATCATGACTCGCACTGCCACCGACATCACAAGTTGGCATCCATGTCTGCCAAATAGGTGCAATTGCTAAGTGCTTTTCTTTAGCAGAGGGTACGGTGTCGGTCCCGGCTGTCCAACCGCACTGTCAGGACTGGCTCCACCCCAGGGGTAGCCATACTGGTGGACCAGTTTGAATACTGGAAGCACTGCGAAGAGCTGTGATAGGCCACTGACAGCTGGCTCTTCTTGGTGGCCAGGTGTTGTCGACAGCAACAGAAAGCTCTGACCAAGATGGTCACTGCCAGGAGAAGGAGGGCGCCCCCAGCGGCCATAATGTAATACCAGTGGATGGGTAAGGGAGGCACAGGAACGCCTCCCCCTGGTGGAGAGATACAGAGTGATTGGCCAACGGGAAAAGAGAGGAGTGGCACTTGTTTATTTTCTGCATTTAATTAGCTAACTCCTTTCCCGATTGTCTTTATCAAACGAACAGCAGGCGTGCACCTCACATGAGCATGCACAAGCAGGCCAGTTGCAAAAAATGAAATAAATTTCCAAGCCCAAAACGGAAGAAAAAAAAAGCATCCATATCTGTCATGTAGCACTGGTTGCAGTTTGTGGACGACTTTTCACACCAAGATCATCAAGAGATTTGGTTGGAAATCAGTCCAATAGTTGGTCCAATGAAATGCAATGCATTAAACTTTTTCGAAGCTCCAATGGAATTACTTGGTGTGAAACTAAAGCCAAAACAATTAGTTATACAAGCACTCACACACATCGAATTATGGAGCTTCCTCTTCCTGATTAACACTGGCACAGGATGTCACAAACAGCCCTCTGTTACCGTCTCGGAGCCATGCAAGAATCAATCGGACACCACATGGGAATCCAATGTCCCAGAGCTCTCTCTGAGCTGATATAGGATCCCAATTTGTTTTCTAGCTGGCTGAAGCTGCCAAATTTGCTCTGAGTACATAATTTATCCTGTTCTCACATCTTGTTTTTTCATAATTCCTCTTTTTTTTTCTTCATACGTCAGCCTCCTGGCCAGTCCTCTCCTTCTCAAGCCAAGCGCTGTCTCCTCGGAGACTATCTCCACAGATCTTCTACGCTGCTGCCCCTGGCGTGAACCCCCTCTCAAATGTTTTCTCTTCAAAAAAAACTAATCAGCATCAAAGAAGCTTTCACACTTCTGTCCAAGTATGCTAAAACAAAACCCAAAAGACACAAAACAGAGCCCACATGTATGTTCCAAACTTGATGTGGGAATGTGGAATGTCACGTTGAACTAGGGACAGGGAAGCAGAGCTCAAAACATCCAGATTTTTGGACCATGTCACATAATTACAGAGGGAAATGGTGCGTGCTCCTGCTACTTCACACTGCACACACTCATTAGACAGAGCCGAGTTAGGGAGAAGAGGGCGAGACACCCATGCTCAATGCTGCTCAGTCACTTCATCTGATTGTTTTTCACTTGGGAAACTGCTGTGTGTGGCGATAATAACTTGTGCGCTTGTGCATGTTTGTCAAGTGTGTATTTGAAGCTAGAGAAGAAGGAAAGCCGAAGAAATGCACACACATCACATTCGTGCTGGAACCGCCAAGCTCTTATCTCATTGGAAGGTATTATGAGATGCCAAAACACTAACATCAATCTTATAGAGTCCCACTAGGATGCACTAGATATTTTTTTAAGAGGTAGACAGTTATTTAAATCTCTCCAGGCTGAGCCAAGCAGCCTAGAAGTTAGAATATGGATCTCTTTTCAAACATTTGACTCCATAAGGTGTGCTTGATTTAGCTTGACTTGCACACAGGGTTTACGACTAATACTTTTCCACGGAAACTAAAGTTCACCAATTATTTAGTGAAATAACCTACTTCCCAACTTGATTAGAATTGTCTGTATTTGCAGTTTTAGGCTTTTGGATTTTAGTAAGGGTTTAGTATTTGTTTGGGGATGTCTACATGCTGCAGATGATAAAAATGAAAGTAGCTTTATTAGTGTCATCAGCTCCTGCAGATTCATACTCTGTTTTGTCAATGAAGTTGTCAGCGAGTTTTTCAGGCTAATCTTTTTTTTTTTTTTTACAGTTGAGACATCCAAGCAAAAACCCCCAGGCTATTGCATAACAACGGGGCAGGAGGCAAGACCAAATAAGAAATTACATCAAAGTCAAACTCACCTGGATTTTCAGGAGAAAACGCTGCAATGGGTTCTGCGAGGACAGCGTGACAGATTCAGGCAGAGACAGACAGGAACAAGAAGACAGAGTGAGAGAACTGTTAGATAACTTTAAATATGACGGAAAAGTCAGGCAAATGTCACACAAATGTCATAAGACTATCAAACTTCTGCTGAGGAAATTAAATTCCTCAGATTTCTCACATGAATTATAACATTTACAGGGCTCCCTTGCAAGAACACAATTTCATACATTATCTGAGTTTGAGAACAGTTGTGTTCACAGCGTGTAGGCTATATGTGTGTGTGTGTGTGTGTGTGTGTGTGTGTGTGTGTGCGTGTTCCCAAAGTTCACGCGAGTTGTTTATCGGCGGCGTCCAGTGAAACTGGAGCGGCCTGGGAGGTTCTGGCTGGCTGTAAACGCACAGAGCAGAACCTTCACTTTGACTGCCTGGAATGCAAACACAAAGAGCTGCTGTGTGTGTGTATCTCCGACTGTGTTTGATAGTGTACAGTGTGTGTCTGCATGTTGGGGTGGTGGGGGGGGTTTAAAAAGAAATTGAGAGGGAAACCAACTTGGGAACTGGTGCCTTTTGGCGGGAACACCGACGCACTGTGAAAAACTCAACTGTGTTGAACGATAAGAAACATCCCAGCGTTCTCTGGGAGTGGTGAGGCGGGAGAGTGAGGGGAAGAAGGAGGAAACACAGCAGCATGGAGGCAGGAGTTTTAATAGAAAATGCAAACGCAAGACTGAAAAAAAAAAGCACACAAAAGCAGAAGGACTAGCCACATTGACTTTTCCTCAATTACACTGTGGTCCAGCGGCACAGCTCACTAGAAGTCCGTTAGAAGTGACGAAGGCCGGTTCTTGGCTCTGAACATACAGCTCGGTCTCTGATCTGTTTAAAACCCTCTCAGAAGCCCCTGCTTGGGCCAGATTAAGGCGGCTAGGCTGGCGCTTGGCTCATGCCAGGCACCAAGGAGCTTGTGTAGGGGAAACAGCCTATCTAGTAATTCCCTTTGACGGCTCAGGAAAAGCTCTGTTTACAAATACGACGCAAGAGTGAGCGCATTAGAGATAGAAGGAGAAAAGAGGAAGAGAAGAGAAATCTAATGAAACATAGATTAGCATCGGTGGAGCCCATGAGGCATTTATGGCCTAGTTTTCCTATTCTTCTTTCTTCTTTTTTTTGGGTGGAAGAGTAAACGCTGTCCCTCCCTCTCCCTCCTCCTTTCATCTCTGCATTCAGTGGGCTTTTCGAAGGAGAGACTGTCTCCAAAGCTGGGATGGCAAGGTTTGTTGTGTGGGGATTTATCAAATTTCATGTAGGGTCTTAAACCTAAAAGCAGATTGACAGAAGGTGCGACGATGAGACGATGGATGTGTTGACAGAGGATGAGAGGGCTGAATGGATGAGTGTGTTCAAGCATGTCTGATTGTTTTTTGTCCAAACATTTTCCAAATGGAAAATATTTTGGCAAACTGGAGCAGGAACAAAAGAAATTTATATGCAACTTACGTGTACACTCTGTCAGAGGAGAGCTCGAGCTCACGTGAATGTTGTCTATCCAGATGTGTCCTCTGGTGCCGTGCACAAAGAAACCCTCCATCACGACCTACCACAGCCAAAACGAAGTATGAAGAGAAGGAGGAGGAGGTAAAAGTTTGGAAAAGTAAGACAGAGGAAGAGGAAGACGGAGACAGGATGAAGGGAATGGGGAATGGGGGGGAGAGGGGGGAGCAAATGGAGAATGGGGACAAGTAGGAGGAGAGAGGATAAAAAGTTAATATGCTCCCTGTGATTTCAAAGTTGCACTCAACGTTTGCAATCTTCCTAATTCTCTGCAAGCGACTTCAGTTTACTATTTCATGAGAACGGGAGCTACTTTTGATGTCTCTGACAAATGCACAGCAAACCTCCAAACAATCACACAGCCAGTAGAGACAATATGGAGCACTTTAGCTTCTATTTGAGGAGACCTTGTCTAAATTGACACAGAGCTCAAACCTAATGCTTGATGGAAGATGATGAATATTCCCCTTCAGCCTGTTCTCATAAAGATATTAAAGACATGAAGCTAAAGTTCTGTTCTATGGAGAGTGTACTAAACGTAAAATAAAAGGTAGGACTCAGATATCCAGTTATCAAGCAGACACACTTTGATTCAGATCACTGATATGAGCTACAAATCTAATAATTTCATTTAGCAGCTAGCTGCTTTTTCAGGTATAAATCTAAAAAAAAAAGGGTATATATTAGTACCTGGAAGTCTTTAGGAGAGCGTGGCAGGATGGTGCGACCTTCCTTCCAGACATTGCTTTGATCATCTTTCAGTGTCCACAGGATGGTCTCCTCATTTTGGGCATCCCGCACTAGGACCCTCAGTTGGCCTTGGGCCTCCCCCCATAGCTGGTAGGAGAAGAGGAGGCACAGAGGTCCAGTGTCGGCAGCCACCACAGGGCTCACAAGCCGAGCTCGCTGCTGCTCTGTCTTCAGGCTTGCGTCCATGTACAGGTAGCTGTTGAGCTCTGAAGGGGAGTGAGACATGTTGAAATTAGGCAAGTTTAATTTGCTGAAATGTGTGCAAATTGTAAAAGTCAGAACATACTCTTTCAACCACTGATCTTTAAAAAAAAAAAAAAAGAGAGAGAGAATGTAAATTAAATCCATATGTGATACATTTGTGAATTTCATATCAACAATATGAAACCGAGCTGTTTTTATACTTCAAAACATTCTGCAAATGAGCCGAGCTTCGTTTTAACCTTGAGTCGAACAGTTTCTGCAGTCAAATGAAAGTGAAAAAAAAGTCTAATTTAATGGGTTTTCCCTTAAGCCCTCAAGCAATAAAAAAAAAAAAGGAAATCTGACAGGTTGTGCAGACTTGTCATATCCACTGTAAATGGATGCTGCTGAAGTAAGTTTGTATGGCACAAATGTGACATTCAGTCACACAATTATCACCATAAATCATAACCATTCACACATAAATTCACATGCAGACTGTGTTTTCGCACAGTATGACATTTCCAACATGACTCTTAAACAAGAACTAATCACCATTTGTTAACAGGAATGGGACCCCCCTCTGCACAATGGTCACACCAAACAATAGGGATATGACAAATATAAACACACAGAAGAATAGGTCCGGTGGGAGCCTCATTCGTACATAGAGTATTACCAGGACCCCAGCCAAGACCCTCGGGGACCATTTCTCTTCATTCCCCTACAGGTAAATGACTCAAGCAACGGAAAAGTCCAACAAAACGCACGCCACTCCATTTGTTTGCACCGGAGGATGTTTAGTTTGCAAATTGGATGCCGACATGAATTCCATTGTGAGGAACAAGTGAACCAACTGTATGTATGAACTGAGGAGAAAAAGAGACCTCCATGTGAATGTGTGAGAAGTGACTCAGAGAGGCGACTGGTGGAGAATTTCTTAAGTGGACCCTGTGGGAAAATGTTCAGTGTCAACAATCTGCACATTAAATCACCTGCACAACTGTAGGTATATAAGTCTTGCACAAACTTTGTGCCTTTCTGTTGGAGCAAACGCGCATATGAGAGAATATGTGTAACGTGTCCGGTTGAGTTTGTTTTGTTCGAAGCACCGCACAGCATCATCTAATAAGGTTGCATGTTTTAGTGCAGACATGCTCAGGTTATTGAGTGACTGGACAGATAACCTTTTGGTGTGTGAGTGTGTTACTGTGCATGGAGCTTTTTCCAGCAGATCACACAAGCAGTATCTAGGGGGACAAATCTGTCTCCGATTTGACAGGGCCCCTCTGCCTGCCATACGCCCAGTGTTGCCTGTGTGTGACACTTTAGACAGTGTGAGTGTGACAGTATGTCCCTTGGCCCTCCGCAGCCCTGGAATGGATGTGTGTCACTGTGCACTCTTCCTTCCTCCACTTGACAGCATATTACACAAACTGTGTGTGCATCTAGAGAGGATGTGCAATTGAAACATATTTAGGACTCCATAAAGCGTTTCATCTCTCTTTTTAAAGTCTCTTCCATCGTCTTTGCCTCGCGTGGAAGCATGGCGTCTTGCGGTGAACCCCCCATTGTTGTGCTTCTTGTTCGCCGCACAGTTCATAATCGAAGCTGCCTTCCTCAACGCTGCACAGCAGAGCATTATTAATCTATTTCACAGTGTTCTCCAGCAGCAGGAAGCGAAACAATGATTCAATCTATGAAGCCTGGTTATCATGTTTTTACTAGCTGGATTTATCAATATAACAGTCCTCGGTGGTTAATTCTAGCTTTATTATTAGTTTCACGACTGGGGTCAAGGGGTCAGGAGTTTGTGACATCTGGATCACATGGGAAAAAGGAACTCAAGAGGATTAAACATCGACTCGATCGCAGTGAAATAATGACCCTTTGCCGGCTGGGATTTCTGACCTTTGACATCTGCAGGAAAATCAAAGGCTAGTGCAGCTTGTCAAAATGGCTGGAAATGATACTTGATTCCAAAAAAAGATGCAAATTTACTAATCTAAGCAACCCTTTTCCAATCTGCCTGTGATGAAAGAAGCTGCTTTGAAGCTTGTGTCAAAGATGGTTATGACCTAAATAGGTCACGCTTCAGGAGCATTTCCTCCTCTGCTGTGAGATCTAATGTCCTGCTGAATACGACCCAGGTCACATCACAGATTTGACAAAAAAAAAAAGGGGGGCATGTTTGAACCCCTTTTTATTTAATCACCTCCAGCTGCACAACTTCTGTATCTTTCATGGAGATTGTCTCAAAACCGGTGAAGTCTAAAATAAGGTTTGGATGATAATCCTATACCCTACCTATAGAAAAAAAAAAAAATCAAAACAGTGCTATAAAAATCCTCCCAGAGCCCAGCAGGGAACCTCTTCTGTAGCTTTTAATAACATGCCAAAAGCTGCACTTTTGATCTGTGGGTATGTATAAAGCAAAAACGAATAATTATTTCTTCAAGGAGCGTCTAAGTAGATGCAAGTCTACACAGCATCATGTGGGATGTGCCTGAGGTAATCGAAGGGCAGGAGAGGACAGCTGGGAATAACTGCCCGTCTTTGGAATCTCCTGCTCTGAACTTAATTGAAGCTACTGGGTCTTAACCTCTTCCTGCTGAGACTTTCTGACACACAGTGGTGAGTGAGTGTCACATGTGAGGTTTTACACACACACGCACAGACACACATACATATACATGTATAATATACGCCCATATATCTTCTCTCTGATTCCCTCGTTTAATTTTCCTTCTCATTCAATTAGAAAGCAGCAGTGTGCCTGGCAAACAATGTTGCTGCTAAATTAGACCGGTTTCAATTCAAGGAATTATTTTAATCAAATTGAAAAAGGACACAATAAAGAAGCAGAGCGATAATAACTCAAGTTAATTGTAGAAAACTGTCTTGTCTAAACCCGCTGAAGTTGATCAACATGGGGCATTTGTGCAATTTTCTCCAGATAAAATTCTCCCTGCAGCTGCATTCATTAAAACTCATCTAACACGCATATATATTTTGAAATGCTATGTTTTTCTATATCTATTAACTCCTTTACATCTCTGAAGTAAACTGAGTGATTGAGCTAACTAGTCAGTAAGTATAGGGGTGTAAATAACAAGAGGGCACACAGGTGACATGAGACTACACATTTAGTTTGCTAAACCGATGAATATTCATAGTTTTTGTGTAACAAATTTGAGCAAATTACAAAGAGAATGAATGGGCAGTACATAAATCTGAATTATTTAAAAAGTAAAATGATGTCAACATTAATCTTTCAATGTGGCAATAAAGTTTGGATAGTTTTTATTAAACATTGTAGAAAATTATGCATTTAAAATCCTGAGCTCCACAGAGCTTGTTTGGTTTAAAATTCTGTGTTTGTGCATGTTTCCAAGAGTATTCCTTCTTTTGCATATTCTGTACAAACGGACATAAAAAAAATCCTTCACTTTATTGCCCTGTCTTTACTGGTTTTCTGCAAACCCTTATTGACCTGACATTCGCTGGTTGCAAAAAAACGTGTCAAAATCATTTCTAGAACTTGTACAAGTGTTGGGGTTTTTCTCATGTTGCACTGCAAAATGTAGTCCACCGAAAGCAAATAATATTACTCTATGTGGGGGTTTATATGAAATGTCGTAAATATTAAAATCAATATGCTGTGTGCTTCCAGGATGTTTTAATTAGAGTGCCCGTATGAATTAATGTAAAGAACAAGCTGTAAGTGCTGGCTGTGAAGCTCAGAAGAGGCTAAAATATTAACAAGGTCTGGTGGATGATCCCCAAACAAAGTTTTATATTTTCTTACTCCAGTTTCGTTAAATTGTCAAATAGTCTGCAAAAACCTCTTTTTTGAATGAATTCTGCACATCTACTCAAAAAGGCCCATGAATTTTCTTAAATGTATTTTCTGGTAAAAGATGTTCACTGGCTTGTTCTCCCTGTGTGTATGCGTGGGTTCTCTCCGGGTACTCCGGCTTCCTCCCACTGTCCAAAAGCATGCATGTTATGTTAATTGGTGTGTCTAAATTGTCCCTAGGAGTGACTGTGTGGTTGTTTGACTCGTTTGTATCTGTGTGGCCCTGTGATGAACTGGCGACCTGTCCAGGGTGTACCCCGCCTCTCGCCCAATGACCGCTGGGATAGGCTCCAGCCCCCCCGCGACCCGACCGACGGATTCAGCGGTACAGAAAATGGATGGATGGATGAATTTTTATGTTTTGTTGTGTGGATATTTGGTTGGGACCACCTTCAGCTTCATTTCATGAACATTTGAAATCAGAGTTCCATCCCTGAGGGATTGAGATGGGACCCTCAAACGTTCACTGAGGAGACTCACCGTGGCGCCGTAGAGACCAGAGCAGTGGGGCGTTAGGGTCGTGTGTCCACCCACACAGGCCTTTCTCAAAGTCACACACGCTGTCCGATTGAGGAGAGGCAGCCACTGTAGAGCAGAGAGGGATGAGAAATCACTGTCATAACGGATGAGCAAAGCATCAAAAGCTTTCATCTTTATTACTCCAACTTCCTAATAAAACCTTTACTAAGTGGTGTCTTGCCTCACCTGCAGTTGTAATGGGAACGGTGGTGATTTCAATGTCAGGAGGCAGAGTTGGTGTGATGGTGGTTGCTGGGGTGCTGATTTCTACAGAAGCACACATAACAAAAGCCAGGTCAATGGTGGTTTCAGGAATCTTCAGACATGGAAAAGAGATTATTTCTGCAGAATTTCTCCCTTGGTGGGCTAGAATATAATAAGCTCACAAAGGGCAGAAAGTACCAGAGAGAAATGGAGAATGGCGGCTTTGATTATAACTCTCTATTCTGTTTATTTCATAGAAAAAACAAACCAAAACCCCAAAATCTCAGTTGTATGGGCTCCACTTGTGATTCACCAGGACAACTCGATATTGGATATTTTACTCCGGAAAGTGCTGTTTAAGTAACTAGATATGAGTAGATTTAAGCTTGTGCTGAAACTTTGAGTCCATCTCAAAAACTAAATCTTGTCTCCTGTCAGAGACAGGTGGAGGAAGGCACAGACTGCCCCAGAACACCCAGGAGGACCTCCGTTATGTTGTGTCTGTGAGCTTAGGAGTCAGTATCTGTCTGAGACACATACTGGCTAAAACGTGCAGACACACATATGTGTGTGCAGGCACTCTTGCAATGTTGATACACAAACACATGCACGCGCGCATACATAAGACGCCTGACGCTAAGGCTGATGGATGGATGTGTCTAACAAACTCCCCTCGACCTTGGCCAGGATGATCACACTCTGAGACCACTCAATGCCTGTCACCAACACACACACTCCATCTTACACTGTTAGAATGTGCACATTTGAGTTATTGTGTATGTGAGCATCTCCCTCTCTCCATAACTCACGTGCACTTGGAAGAGAGGAAAGCAAACACAAAGGGATACATAGGATTTTCTCTGTGCTGTTAACATCGATTGAAGCCCAACTTCAGAAAGGCAGCACACAAAGACATAAATAAGGCCACTGTTTGCTCATTAGAACACATCTCACGCGTGCACAAACGGACACATGTTGAGCAGGCTGCAGTTGGAATGTGAAGCGGGAGTGTTATTAGGAGCAGATGGATCAACCCTGGTGTGTTGTGGGAGTTTACACAGAAGTTTATGTCAAGTCTCAAACAAAAGATCAGAGTTTATCATGCAAACAAAGTGTGTGAGCCGTTTTCTCCTTCAGTATCTCTGTGTTTGACCATTGCATGAAGTCATTAGCAACATATTTACATAGTGACTTGTTTTTTGTCGCTTTCACTTGAGTAGAAACATACTTCACTCATTTGACATTAACGTCAAAGCACATTCTTAAGGTTATCATGTTTCATATTCCTTTGTTGGCTTTCCCCTGGCTTGTCTCACTAAAGCCAATCCAAACAACTCTGAGGCTTAGATGCCTGATGATCTCATGTGAGACGATTTGAAAAGAAACACAACCAGTACATAAACATCGAAGAGGAAATGGAGTCACGCTGATTCACAATGCTGAATGCCTGTTAGTGCCACTATTTCAGCCTCCGACTGTGGATTTTCTTGTTTCCTCGTGACCACCATTACCATTTAAAGTTGTGAGAAGCAATCAGGGCAGAAAACACGGTGTGATGCTCAACTGATCTGCTTACAAGAACTTCCTGTGGAAATGAGTGCAACGGTGCCCCAGCTGGAGAAATGGCAGAGATGAAAGGCTCAGCCACAGCTGGCGACTGCTTCTGACATTAACCCAGCGTTAATGTCATGTCCTTTATGCCAGTCATTAACGACCTAATGAGACTCTTATCACTGTCGGCTCACTGGGAAGGTAAGGCAAGGAAAGCAGTCCTCTTCGTCAAACCCATCTTCCTACTGACTTTCAAAAGCGTACCCAACTCCCTCTCAGCTTCTCCTCTGCATTCTGTCTTCTGCGTTCACTCTTGCTGTTTGCACACCTCTTTTTAATAGGTAAACCTTTGAGTCCTCTAAATCAATCTTGGGACTGGGTGTTAAAATAAACCAAGGGTCCGCACATTACCTGGGCACAAGCGCTCCCTCCTGTACGTAAAAACTAAACCCGTAAACACAAAACACACAGTCGAGTCCATTAAAATTCTCCCCAGATCCCGAGTACTCTGTGCTTTCAAAGGTCAGGTCCTGTCACGGTGTAAATGTGCTGACCTTTCCAGGGTGTGACGGGAGTGTCGGAGGGGGCGGGGCAATGGGAATGGGACGGACTTGTGCATTCGTGTGGACAGAGAGAGAATGTGTGAGAACGTATGTGACCTGTCTAATTTGCCCTGAGCTCTGTCCTTGACGTGTGTGAGGAAGTATGCACAAGCAGGCCTTTGCTGTGCAAAGGGCCTTGTAATGCAGGAAAAGTCCCTCTGCAGCAGAGCATTGTCTTACATAATGTGTCTGCTGCTGCAGGTGATGATACGAGTCATCATCATGCGAGGGATGAGGCACCAACACTTAGAGCCGGACTCAGGGGAGCTCTGACATTGATAGTGCAGATGCATAGCGACGTACATGTAAGCATGCATGCTTACAGATAGATTCTTTTGAAGGTTTTTTTTCCAACACACTCACACAGGAATGTGGAGGGCTAACGCTCCCTGATAGAAAAACCATTGCTCACATCAGGAGAATCTGACTCAGCAATATGTCAGAGAAGAGAAAAAAAATCTTCAATTATGTAGAAAGCCTTTCTGTAAATCTCTCCCTTGCAGTCCCAGGCACTCTCACACACTGATAAATGGATGTGACACACACACACACACACACACACACACACACACACACACACACTGCAGAAGAACAGGATGAGAAAGACAAGTTTGATATTATTCTGGGTGGAGTTAAGTGCTCAGATCAAAGTTCAGCCCATGCACATATACTGCACACATAGTGTGTTGCTTTCTTTCAGTGGACATTAAACTGACTTACGGTACATTCATTTTCTGGTGAGTCACCCTAATCGATCTGTACTACAAAACAGGGTAAACATGTTTGGGTTATCTCACCTAAATAATACTATACAGAGTCTGCTAAGTGATGTCTCAATGCCGGTTATCAACTCCGTCAGTCAATCCAGGTTTTCTGAATGCGGACATGCGCGCAGTCATGTAAAAATGGCATTGATCTGGAGCTGTGCATTTCTCACAAAAATAACAAACTATAATCTTTAACTGATATGGGAATTTTTCTACAAAATCTACAAAAGGCTGGAAGTAGCACACTTACAGTCAAAGCAAAAAGGAAATCTAAAACAAACAAAACAAGCTCATTAATATCACATTAAAGCACAAGAAGATTTGACATTGATAAATGGGAATTTTATTCAATGAATGAGCTGCAGGTAATGTGAGAAAGTTTCAGCCTTCTTTTTTCAGTGGATGTTTTAAATATTTTCTGCAGTAAATAAAGAACAAAGATGTAAATGTCTTTTACAGGTCATTTTACAGGTAATTAAGGCTTTAAAATGTTAAATGAAAAGTGTTGTCCTGTGATTTTGAATTTGTTTTAATAACCTTATTTTTTTAAATAGTTGTGGGTATTATCATCACCAGATAAATATAAATTGATAAAGTTTGGTGAGTGTATGCTACAGACAGGAACAGTTTAGGGATTTTAATAAAAAAAAAGACCTAACATTAGTTTTTATTCTTTAAAAGCCAACAAGTACATGCTGTAGAGTACTCAGTCACTGTTTTAAGCCACATAAGCATTCACCTCTGCTGCTATCTCTCTCTGAAGATGCTTCTCAGTGAAAGTTGAATGGAACAATATCATTTTTAGAGATGAAAGACTCGCACTGTCTATGCCTCAATTTTTCATTTTCTAAGAGAACTGACTGATCGGGAGGTAGAGCTTTTACTTGTGTTTATCTCTTATTTTAAAACAGAGCAGGTTAGGTTTCCAGCAGAAGTTGCCGTGGTGATACACCTCAGTAAGACATGAACCGGCTTTGTGACGCTAAAAAACCCAGACTTACACCTGAAGATACCTTGCGAAGCCACTAATTCTGCTTTAAAGTACAGCCCCTGAACCACCATTTGTTTGTATTTAGTTCTGTTGCTGTCGCTTTTTAAATGTTTTCATGTTTTTGGTCTTGTTGCTATGTGTTGTTCAATGTTCTCGTATTTTGCACCTCACGGCCACCACACATAAAGAGCTTGTGCAAACAGGACCAATTATAAGGCCCCAACTGTGATAACTGCATAAAATCTATCATCATTTCATAGTGAGCTCAGCTGCATTAAGTGGGATTTTGAATTAAGCTGAAATACAGTGTGAGGCTGAGACACCTGAAGTTTAAATTATAGCTGTATGAGTGTGTGTGTGTGTGTGTGAGCTCTGCTATTCAATGTTCCTAAGACTAAAATGATTCTACCTGGAAAGAGGCTGAGATGATATACCATATTCTTTACAGATCTCTAAAATTCCCCGCCTGAGCTCATAAATATTTCACGGAGTCTAAAAAAAACCTGTCACGGCAGAAGCACTGTGTGTGAGGTAGCTGCACAGGAACGGGGGGGAAACAGAAGGAGCCAGGACCAACGGCGGTGAGCACGGAAAAGAGATGCAAGTGATGAGTAACAGGGGAGGAGGGGAGGAGAGGAAATAAGAGGAGGCATGGTAACGAAAAAAAGAACAAAAACATTTACAGACCCACGCACTGGGCCTCAGGGTGGGAAAAGAAAGAACTGCAACCATGTGTAGGGATGAGGAAAGACCTTATTCTGCCTCACTGTGGTAGCTGCGGCCGTTAGAACAGCACGAGGCAAGATCTAGGTGGGAAAATATCTCTATTTTATCAGTCTAAATCATATATATAAGATCAGTGAAGACATTGCTGAAGACAGAGTGAATAGTTTGAGTTAAAGGGGAAATGAATGATTTACAGGATGTCAGCAGTAGTCCATTATTCCTGCTGAGTTTTGGTGGTGTGTGAACAATGTGTGACTGTTAAGAATAGTTTTGTGTGCAACATTTCCTTCTCTAAGAAATTGGTGTTCTCTGATTTTTAATTTAGTTTGCATCTTTGTGGATAGGGTTAATTGTTTAACTTGCTGCTGCACTGTTGTTTGTTGATCAGCAGTTGATGTAACTGACTGCTTCCCGTGTTTCGAAAGACTTTAGGGGGGTTAAAAAGGCCCAGAGACTAGGTGTGGTACTGTCTTTTGACTATAATAATGATCATTATGCAGAAAAGCAGACCAAGCTATTTTATGACTTCTGCATCTTTGCATCTCTCTGCAGGCTTCCATTAAAGCCTGAACAGCTGATAAACGAGATGATGAAAATGTAATATTCCTAATATTCCATTTAGCTAGAGATCAGTGCACATCATCGGCTCTAAAGCAAAGACTCAAATGCACATAAATCACCTTAATGAAAAGCACAGTCTGACTTGCATCTCCGATAGCCTCGCTGTAAAAGTCTGGAGCGCACACAAGTACACATTTATTTTTCTGTGGGTTGTTTGGTAAATCTGTGTCAAAATCAGTCCTTGTATAAGTGCTGGGCGTGCTAAGCTATACGGGCCAGTCATCCTGTTCAGGCACAGAGGGAGTGGTAAACAGTGACAGGCCATGTGTGTGCGAGTGTCAGTGAGAGTGTGTGTTTGTATATGATCCAGCACAAAAGCACATCTGGGTAACAGACCATGCTGGAAAGTGAACAAACCAGTGTTCTCACTCTCTAGGGATGCATTCTTGTAAAACGAACCCTGTCCACTCCCTGCCGATCATATTGCTTGAATAAACTGACAGAGAGTCTAACTCAAATCTTACAGGTGAAACAATATCAGAAGGGAATAAAAAAAATGCTGCGCTATCACTTCCCCTTTCTCAGATAACCCTGTCTCTTTTCACCTCTGGCAGACTCTAATGACTCTCATGCATATCTAATGTGAGCTCACTTTCCTTTCGAGCTACCTTCCTCGAGGTCCATTCAGTTCTGGTTGGATCACTTGAATTCATTACAGTGTGCGGCAAATAATTCAGCTCGGAATACTGGAGGCAGCAAATGATCACGTAAATGATTCCCTGTCACACACTCAACAGCTGAATGTCCTACCTGGAAGGTCGCATCCCAGTATCTCCACTCTCATCCCAATGCCTGCTGGGGACCACCTTTCAGGGTACAGCCTGATGTACTGGGCCACTGTCTCCTCGAAATGACGAAGCTCTGGGGTGTCATAGTGTGTGTTCCCCTCAAAGATCTGTACAAAATACACCATTGCATTGGTTAATGAACCTTTATTTCATACAGAAGTGGATGATGTTCTTCCATTTCTTTGCCTTCTTCACCCACCTTGGGTAGGCTCGTCTTGCTGTCTATGATAAAGTTCCAATCTTTTGTATCGAGGCTGTATGCCACTTTGTACTTTCTAACAAACGCCCGGTTGTCTGTCGTTGCTCCACTTCCTGCGTCTCCTCCTCGTGCTCCCTGAGTAATGACGCCACGCACTGTCTTAGGCACGCCTAGGTCCACCTGGAGAGATTATGTTTTAATAATTGGGTGGTAACTACTGTACATCATACAAAACAACACATAGTTTTGTGCATCTTGTTTAAGCTTGTCAGCTGGAATAGCAATATGTGGAAGCCAGATTTGAAAAGTTGGCAACCTCTCGCTTATATAAAGATAAAAATGTAATTGTGAAAAATCTGCAATGGGGTCAGAAGGCATAAATATTATTTATCAGACAAAATGTGCAATAACTAGAACTAAAACTTGTTTGTTTCTCTTTATATTCTTTTATGCATTTTTAATGCTTCTTACACTCCCTGCTGCAATGCTTTTATTTTATGTAAAGCACTTTGAATTGTTTTGTACATGAAATGTGCTATACAAATAAATTTGATTTGATTTGATTTGATAAAAGCCATTTGCACCTGTAGCCACTCCTCTCCGGCCAGGGGCTGTGCAGGGGCTGGGAACCAGCCGGAACGACTAGCAACAAGACGGACAGTCCCGGGATTCCAGACCATGTCCCGGGTAGATGAGGCTGAGATCTGGGCATCAGGCAGCAGTCCGGACAGCAGGCCCTGCAGGTCTGAACACGGAGCATCTGGAGTGGAAGGCAGAAAAGGAGAGATTATTTCACTCTGGGAGGGCCGATTGAGACGTTTGAGCAACGACCTAAACTGCTGTTACACATATTCCCACCAGGGAGCTGTTAAGTTTTGCCGCAGGATTGCACTTCTGGCCACTAAGCTTTAAGGGTTCAGACGGGAGAAAATAGGAGAGGATGAAGGATGAGAGACTGAGATGGGCAGGAGGGAAAAAAAAGTGTAACACAGCACTACAGCTTCATGTTTAATGTGCAATTGGACTGCCATTAGTCAGATAAAAGCACATGTTAAGTCTGCTGCTGCTGTGCATTCATGCACTTTACATCTCACACTGATATTCAAGTGTCTTTTAATGTTCACTTCATTGTGTCCTTATTTTTTTCCTGTCCACGAAACAGCACATTTATTATCTGCATTCAACAACCGAGAGAAGGTTCCATGTACACGTCAAAGCACTTGGAAATGAGAATCATTCAGATACAGATGGGTAAGGGGTGATGAAAATACCTTCCTAAGAGAGAATGTGGGGGAGAGAAATGAGGATTAAGGGGATAAGGAATGTATAATATAAGGAGCTGGGAGGCAAAGAAGTAGAGAGTGGAAAGAGTTAAAAGCAAGAAAAGGAGAGCTGAAGCTGGAGCTGATGGCTTAGGGAGACAGGGAGAAGGAGCAAAAACTGTAGAGATGACACGCCTATATAGAGACAAACAGCAGGAGAAGGAGGGATGGATGTAGAAGATGTGAAAGACTGGTGGTGCTGGTGGAACAGAGAGAGAAAGGGTGAGGAGGAAGGGAGTAGGGGAGATGTTATTTGTACTGACGGTTGAAGAGTACACAGATCAAAGTTTCATGTTGTTATGTCACTACAAAAGCAGGGGACGTAAATAATGAATAAAAAGCACAAGAAGTGCAGATATATGTGTGTCTATGTGCCAGTGAGTGGTGTCTGTGTACATTTCAAAAGGTGCACCCACTGTTGAGGCCATCTGCTATATTTAGAAACCGTCTGTGTGCAGTTGTACCTGAGCTGTAGGAGTTAATGGTTATTTCAATAGCAGCTGTTGAGGCTGAATTGAATCACAGTTTCTGATGTAAGAGTGAACAGGGAGCCATGAATGATTGAGCAGTACTCGTTTCTCGACATGGAGGAGCTCACAGAGCAAAGAGGAGGCATCAAAAGAAGTTTCCAAAACCATGAGAGGAAAAAAATTGGGGGGTGTTGAGGGAGTTAAAGATGGAAAGCGAGTATGGAGAAGAAGCAGAGGAGCACTGGAAGATTAAAATGAAACTGGTGGTGCCTCTGGAAGGAAGAACAGAGTAAAAGTTTCCTTTAATAAGCCTTATGGTTGCTATATTTAAAAGATACAAGGGGACTGTGGGGGAGAGCATAAATGGATGTGTATGTTTGCCAATGCTCGGGTGAGATCCTGTATTGTATGGTTTAGAAAGTAAAATGTTGTTGAAGCTGATTTAAATTATATACTCACCCAAGTGCACCGGATGATTTTTTTTTCAATATAAATATAAAGCAGGATGACACTGGCAATTTGACTTTGATTTTGCAGAAGAGGTTTGAAAAATCTAACCTGTAATCTGGCATCCGTAAAGCTCAAAGCGGAGGGCAATGCCGTTCTTCCACGTCTGTGGTCGGATACGCACGAAGCGGGCCAAAACTGGCTGTGGAACACGGTTCAGAACCACCTCAGCTGGATCGATGTTAGCGTGGAAAATCTGAGAAAACAGATAAATAGAAGACAAACATTGGTTTGTTACTGTCAGAGGATGATGTACTTCCTTATAGTCCATACACACACACACACACACACACACACACACATATATATACATCTCTTGCTTTAACACCCTCCCACTGTGCACAGTTTTGCTTGGCTTCACACACACAGTGGCAGGCCGGACAAAGCACAGACAACCCAAACACGGATCCAATGACACCAACCCAGCTGTCGATGTGTTCTGAGGTCAGGGGTTCAGCGCTGGGAGGCTGGGAAAAGCCCAATGAAGGATGGCGTTTTCTCTTTTTCACCTCCTTGCTCTCACACATACATAAACATGCTGCTAACTCAACATACTGGTGGCCATAGGAAGCAGTGGGAGACATGACCTGACACGACTGAACACGATTAGCCGTCAGACGAAGGAAGTCTGTCCAGGTGGGCAGGATGTGAGTGAAATTTCCTAGGGCGTCCACCTAAAAGCATCAACATTCACTTCTTCTCCTTGAACACTCCCTTCCTTCCATTTGCTTTTAAGCGACAGGGTTGTGCAGCTGGGTCAGCGGGCAAATGTAACCAGGGTGGTCAAGTTTCTTCCTGTTTTGGGCGGAAAAGTGACCTGTGATGGTCAACAACATCGGGTGGCTTGGCTCAATCTTTCCTTTATGAGACAGTGTCACTAAAACCCTAACTCCCAGTTGGTAATTATGAATAACTTCCGCCTCTTTCCTTCCTTTTCCACATCCTCTTTCCTCAGCTCTTTGTCATTTCTCACCGCATCATCTGAATCCCTTCATTTCACGTTTCTATTTTCTTCTGAAATTCCTCCTTTTAAACTGCACCGGTTGATTTCTCTCCACACCTACTCCTTCACCCCTGTGTGCTTTTCTTCCTCTTGTTGGTGGCTACTAACTGAAACCACACAGACACAGGAAACCACAGGAAACCCACACAAACACACATCCACCAAGCACACACAGATAAGCAAAGGAAGCGTCTTTTAACCGACTGAGTGACTGTTAAGTGTCATTCATGCTGTTTGTGGTTGACCGTGGTGGCTGATAGGGGAGCTGCTGTTAATATATCAGCAAAACACACAGGATCACAGCCTCCACACACAATGGAAAGATGGAGAGACAACAGCTACAAGCAACTGAATTAAAGATTAAAGGCATCATTTCTAAAATAGGTTACTGCATGATTTTTCTCTTACTCTAATCCGCGCATGAGATGATCAAACATAAGCATGCTCACATAGCCTGAAAATTTGGCTGTGTTGAGTTTTTTTTATGACATTTTTATGACATTTTATCATAATTTTAAGTAAAAAATAGTCTGGTCTGCATGAGTTTAAAATAATACAAAGACATATTGATGTAATGTGACCCATTTATAAAATTCCCATAACTCCCAAAATGATATTTCCAGAAATTCCATAACCGGGGGGAACAAGAGTGATGTGGCTTCAAAAATCCTACTCAAGGGGGTTTATTTGATTTTGGGCATGGCCTGATTTAATCTAGTGGAGCTGACACTGGTAATACAAAGGAGTGTGAGTGTTTGAACAGATAAGCGGGGCTATCGCTGCTGTATCTGCTGTTGGATTGAGGATAGGCAGCTGTTTACCTAAGAGGCAAACCAGTAGATGTGGGCTCTTATGGGGGTTATATAAACACCCACGCATGCTCCCACAAAGACAAGTGTGTGACGAAAGATCTGCCCTCACATTCAGCCAACCCATCGCTACCGCTCCCAGATATTCCAACAGTGTAACAAAGAGCAGCGGGGAAGAAAAGACGGAAAAGACAGGAAAACAGAAAATGACTGCAGGGAGGATGGGTGCCCTCAGAAGAATAGTTAAAACCAGATGAAGAGAAGAGTGGAGGCGGGTTGGAGAGAGGACTGCAGAAAGAAAAAGGTTGAATGCAGGGCAGAGGATATAACTTGGGGATGTGGACAGAGGAATGTGGAATCATAGGCAGGGAGTGGTGACGAGTAAGAACAACGAAAAGATTCATCATCGGAACAGGAAGCGCTCCATCTGAGTATTTATCTCTTAACAAGGCAATACAGCCAAATTCAATGGAATTTCCTCAATTTTGAAGGGAATTACTGGCAATGCTTACGGTTCTCTGGAAAAACATGATAGGACAAGCAGCAGGATTCAAATATCAACAACAGAGGGTCCAATGTTTCCAAATAAACTACCCAAGTTACTGTTAACTTCTGCTGACATGTCTCTCTAATGAAAGAAATCGTGTAGTAAACAATGATGATATACAAAATCAAAGAAACAATAGTACCAGCCATCCATTTTCTATACCCGCTTAATCCGATGGTCGGGTCGCAGGGAAACAAGAGTACGTTAAGGTTAATAAACAGTTCAATTTCAAGAGTGGGAAGTTTGAAAAATGTGTACAAAGTGTCTGACAACGTTAGTCTCCCAGAAATATGTTGTTGCAATATTATTCAAAGTGCCTTCCCTCACTAAAAGGCCATAAGCTGGTGCATCTCAATGCTGCCAACTGCTTTTTCTTTTGTTGTCATATCTGGATAAAAGCAGGGAATATGGCCAACATCACTCTCACACAAAGAACAAATTGTTCAGTAGGAATCAGCTCTGGAGAGGCACTTTGTGTTTTTTTTTATCAAGAGATTATTTAGGAGAGAAACAAAGACAGAGATGTTGTCATTTTGCTCTCAGGCTCCTCTGCCCCCTCCACTTCCTCCACTCTATTGTCCGGATACCTGAAAGGTCGCTCATCTTACTCCTGACCTGTTACTTCTGGGGTTAAAGGTTAATGGCATTAGGAAGCAGATGGTTGGTCATTGACTAACTTGTTGATAATATGGTTACTTTTTGACCGGTTAGGAATGAGGAGGGCAACTTGAAAGACTATTGGAGGTCAAATGTTGCTTTCTAAGGGTGCATCTGTGCATGTGCGGTGAGGAAGCGGCGGGGTGGCGTGAGGACAGTTGGCAGTCTGTTGTCGGGGCCACCACTGTAATCTGCCTGGCAACTGGTATTTTTTTCGCTTGTGTTTGTCAGAACCCCGCCCTTCACGGAGGTAGGCTGAATAATTAATCTTGTCATGTTATGTCTCGTCATGTGGAGAGTCATTAAATTATAACGAAGACCCCATTACACACACACACACATAGCAGCAGGCAATGGTCAGACGTGTTTGTGTACCCTGGGTATTTAACTATTGATGACCCTTTTGAGAACGAGGTCACCAAGAAAGGTGGGTGTGTGTGTTCTAGTCAACACCACTTCTGCGGACCCAAACTTCTAGACTGCCAAATGTAGTCAAAAGTATCCAGTTTTCATCCTAAACTAATGAGATTCTTTGGGGCTTATCAAAGCAAACACTCTGTTTCTGGGAAATGAGGTATGGATAGATTTATGCATCATAGCTTTATTTAGTCACTATTCCTCCAGTTCTCACTCCGTTCTGTGCTTTTTGGCATGTCTCCTTCGTCTGCTGGTGTTTTTTCTTTAAGATGAGGGCACCAGGGGGAGATGCGGTGAGCTCTGCACAAGACATTCATTTTTCATTTTACTTCCTTGATCCCAGTCTCTTTCTTTGTCCATTACACTTCTCATCCCCCCACGTCAACCCCCTGTTCTTCTGTATGAAGATGTTGACAGTGGGAACTGGTTCCAGCTGGCCGCTTTCCTGGTGTGTGATGTGTGTGCACGCAAAGGTTTGACAGTAATCCTCAAAACCACCTTTGGTCAAAGTCTCCCACTTGGCACAGATGTTACCGATTGGAACCGATTGAAAAATTACGGTGCGTGTTTGTATTATGCATAAGCATGAAAACAAAGCTAGCATGTTTGTGTAGTTATGTGGGTTTGTGACACAGAGGGTTGAGGGAGCACACTGAAATGCTGTGTGGGCTGCTTTTTCTTGCCCAGGTTATTTGATGAGTGCGTGTGCGTGACAGATTTAGCACAATCTCCCAATTCTTCTCAGTAACACATAGCGCGTTTAGCACCGGAGCTGTTGGGACTTTCCTCACAGACACTGACAGATGACAGTGTGTGTTTTTAATGGGAATTTGTTTGCGCACACATGAGTGTCTATGCTACAAAAAATACACTGTGAGCCTGTCTCTATGAGTCTGTGAGTGTGTGAGATATGCCATTCCTAAGCGTGTTAGCGACTCATCAAGTAATGGGGTGCATATGCGAGTAGTGTGACTTCAGTTAACAAGTCACATGGGTGTCAAATTGAAAATGTGTTGGTGTGCAAAGAAAATTAGTCAAAAAAAGAAAAAAGAAAAAATCACAGAGACATCTGCGCACATACAAAGCCTGATCATTGATGTAACTCTGGTGATGATAAAGTGTGGGTGTTTTTATCCTCCAATAGCTCTTTCATTTGTACTTCTTCTGCCCTCTGTATGTCTGAATGTCTTTCTATCAAATACCTTATACAAATACTACAAATCTGGACACACATCCGGACAATAACGACAAAGGGCTCCCTCCCAAAAACAAATAGGATGAGGTAAGAACTCCCAAGCTGCTCCTGTCATTCATGGGTGATTAATATCTGAAGCAAAGGCACACTTATGGCTCAAACTTTCCCAAACACACACACATATATAAAGTACATTACTGATGCAAGCACAATTCATAAGCCACATTAGTGTAAATCTCACTGTTAAATGACAATTAAAAGAACCAAATCCCAGTCATTACAAGACCCCCTGAAGAGAACTGAGCTTCAACCACTTAAGGCTCTTTGGGGGGCTTAGGACAGCCTATCTGGGGGTTTGTACAACATGACTGGTGGATTAGCAGTCACGGAAGATTCAACCGCAGCCCACAGGGAATGGCGGAGACCTGGCTGATGAGGGGAGTGAAGAGTAGAGTGGACTCTCCAGTTTCATTGTCAAAACAAAAGACTGATATTAGGTCATGGCTACAAATGTTTTTGTGTGAGATTTGTCAAATAAGCACCAGCCCTGAACTCTATCCATTCATCAAGATCTACAAAGATAATTTTTTCTGAAATCAAAGCTAGCTTTTTCTCATTCATGCAACCAATCCTTGTGGATTTTGAAAAACTATCACGCATGGAGTCCATACTGTATTTGGCGTGTTTAATCATATCTACATTTTTGTGGAGATTATGCCATTTCCAATTGGAAAAAGTACCAGACACTACTTCCCGGCATTATTTTGGTTTGGAGCAATATTCACAAACTCTTCAGTCAGCTGAGGCAAGAGTAGATTCCACACAGTGTTTATTGTCAAAGGGTTATTATCGAGTGTCAAACTGCCTTGTGTCAAACTTGTTCCTTTTAAAAACCACACTTTAAAAATGTGCAATCCTGTATTGATATTTCATCTTCCTAAAAGCTAAAAAAAAAAAAGATTTTTCAAAGCAGTCACCATAATGCCTGTAATATCCATCCCAAATGCAGGCTGATGCATCTGTCTGAATCCATGTCTGAATGTGTCCAAATAGTTTTTTTTTATGCTCAGACAGATTAGAGGACTCAAATTACAAAGTACAGACAGATAGACACACACTATATACATATGCACACTCATGCACATCTCCAGACAGAAAGATCAGCCAGAGGTTATATGAAGGAGGGGGGGTCAGGGGATTGTCTGGTTGTGTGTATGTAAGGAATTGGTACATCTGGGGGCTCTAATAAATTACACAGATGTTGACTTTTAAGTCAAATCCACATTTGTTCAATAATCTCCACATCAAATACCACCCACTGGCCCCACCCAAACCAATCATTGGCACACACAGAAGGGTGGGGGGTCCCAGTCTGAACGGGTTAAGTGTATGTGGATTATTAATCCCCTCCTTTTTCCACTCTGTTTTTTTTGCGCTCGAAATCCACAGAGACCCTAAGCCAGGAATGAGGAAAAGAGTTGTAATCCCCTGGAGACAGGTGGTCGCATCCTGACAGCCTAAACTTTATACACTGCGCATTAATGCACATGTGTACACACAAGCAAAGGAAGACGGATACAGCGAGACTTAATTTAAGCAGTCAACACGACCAATTTCCATAACTAGTGTTGCTATGAATCTCTCACACACAGATTTGCTCAATTCCCACCTGGCATGACTCCAAGGGTCTCACAACCCCAGGTGTGTGTTTATATGTATGCGTATGTTCGTCTGAGAGAGAGAGAGATGATGAATTACTAGTGCAGATAAGGGCACATAGAGGACTCCATTGTTCTTGTTTGTCAGGTCCCCCCCTCCTTCCCTTTTCTGCCTCTCTTTCTTCCTCCCTCCCATTCCCTCTTTCTATAACTCATGACTGGGGTCATGACTCAGGTTCATAAATGGTCCTAGAAGGGAAAATTCTGCTTCAGGAATGTTGCATCAATTGATATGCCTCCTTTATTAACACAACAGTGTTCTTGTTGGGTTATATTCCATGATAGCAGCAGAAATTTGGTGTAAAAGGGGCCCTGTAGCTGCAAGTTCAAATCCTAGTTGGAAGCTAACTAAATCAATTTCATTTTAATCCATGCTTGTGTATGTGTGTGACCTGGTTTTAGACTTGTTTTTCAAAATGTAATTGAATGTGCAGAAGGTATGTGAATGAAGGGGTGCATAGAAAAGCCTACCTTGTGGTTCTTGCCGTGACGGTACACCATCCAGTCTTCTCCATTGGTGCTGACCTCCAATTTGTAGGTGGTGATGTAGTAATACTTCTGAGTCTCCTTGGATATGGCCCCTTGGGTGGCTATCCCTGTCAAAACTTTGAGGAAATGAAGGTCGACCTGAAAAAGAAGAGGAGATTATGAAAAACATCTCGTATTGGATTGAAATGTAGTTTTCCTAAACTGTACAGAACATACACCAAAGTCAGACCAGTTGCTCCGTCTAACTGTTACACAGACGGCAGGGGAAGGACGTAGGCTGAGGGCTTCGGCTGAGAAACCTTAGGTGGTGGCTCTTTTAGTATGTGTGTATGTGCACTGTCATGTGTGTAACGTGAGGTAGGCTGGAGGTAAAGATCAATGGCGTAGTGTTCGAATACATTCCAGGAGAGCACCTTCATCAATCACAGGTTTCTCGCTGCTCTCCTTGTTTCTGTATGCATGCGAATGCGTGTGTCTGTGTGTTTGAGACAGGAAAGATTGAGAGTGCAGAAGCACTTCCTTATCATCAGTTCACAGTTCCTCGATTTCCTTCACATGTGTGTGTGTGTGTGTGTGTGTGTGTGTGTGTCCTGCTATACTCCTCTATATACAATATTGTGTCTTTTCCTCTATCCTTGCATCACTGAGACGAAATATATTGTCCCCTGCAAGTGAAAGTGGTCTTTAAGGTCACTTCACAGTTGGAATTATAATGACTTCTTTTTTTTTTTTTTATCAGAACTGTCTGTGATTAAACTGGGTTACACTTGTCTCTTCAGATTTTCTCCATATTAAATCTTTCCCATGATGATTTAATCCTGTATATAAGATACCTGTATATACTCCCTATTGCTGTCCTCTGAAGGTGTCCAGGCATTGTCATCATTGTTGAGGCGGGCCTGACGTGGTGACCAGCGGTTATCGTAGAAGCTTGTGGAGGCCGTGATTTGCTCATCACTGATCTTGCCCGACTCCATGCCAAGCGCCGTGCTACAGTGGAACGCTTATGGGAAGAGGAGGGAGATTGAGACAGCAATGTTAACCGGAAATTACCACAAGAACGAAATTAAAAAGGAAGGAAATTTGAATCTAATGAATGGTAGAGGTAGGAAGTTTTTCCAAAAAGGCGAAGAAAAGCTCTCAGCAGAATATTGTAATTTGTAGATAGAGTGGAAAAAGTAAATATAGCCACAGAAAGAGCAGACAAAAAGAAATATAGCCCAACAGGTGAGCAGAGGTAAATTGAGGTGAAGTTAATTTATGTTCTAAAAGAAAGTCTGCTTCTGAGAATCGTGCTCTCTTCGGAGGGAGTAAAATAAACTGAGAGGGGTTAGAAAGAGCATTGAGACTGAAATAGCATAAAAATAGGCAAAGCTGAAAAGACTGAGAGGGTGAGAGGAGAGAGAGATGAAGAAAGACAGATAAGCGTCAGCAGAGATGACGGAGAAAATTGTTGAAAGAGAAGAAAATAGAGATGGGAATAAAAGCAGAAAAACAAATCTGCGCGGAGATAATTTGCACACGCAAACACGCTTTCCAAAAGTTATCTTGCACTCACAGTCTGTGACTTCTCTGTGTGTCATGTTGTAGCGCACGGAGAAGCCATCCTTGGCCACTGCCATGTCGGTGTGGAAGGAGAGGGACAGCAGGCCAGAGGACGACTGGATCTCTGGAGGGATCTTTGTCCCACAGTATCGGCCAATCAGAGGAGACGCTGCAGACAAAATAAAAGGGATTGAGACATGTATTTATGTTTATTTGCTTCCATCAGCTTTCAGCTTAATATTGCAACAATAATCTTATTTAAAAAAACGTGATTAAACAGCAACGGGAGGGTGCTGGTGCTGTTGTTTTGGAAAACTGAGCAGTATTTGCATGAATTTCATGTTTTTGCTATATGATGCTAATCATAAAAAAACAGCTTTGGGAATGAACATTGTGTTTTTCCTTATTCAATAGAAATAAAAGGATTGCAGTCCTTCAGGACAGGTTTCCGGTGGCCACGCTGCTTCAGTAAGTGTTGTCTAATGAGTCACAGCATGCCTCCCCTAATCTCTCTACTTCCCATCATTCCAAACTCTCCCTTTACTTTCCTGTTCATCCCTCCATCTGTCATGTGTGTCTCAGCCAGGGCTCAGCAGGGGAACTGGAATCCCTGCTTTCCTGCAAGCTGCACTGGGATGAGCTGCAGACAACTACACATACACTTGCACACAAACATGGAGGATTAAACTAGTCTCAAGACAGCCCCCCTGCCAGACACCAAATTCTTCACCCTTCCATCGCGTCTTCTACCCCTCTTATGTGCCTGAGGACTCAGCTCGCTGGAACTGGGTTACACTTTAATTTGCTCCTAATTCACAACTTTGAATGGTATAAATTGTTTTCAGCTTTCAAAGCCACCAAATTCAAGGTTATAATTGGAATTTTAAATCCGCTTGAATCCCTTTTTAGCAACTGAAAATGGAATAATTAGAGCAAATTCGTTGTTCCCAGCGTCACGCTCTGAAAAAAAGGGGCAAAAGAGAAGAAAAGGAACCCAGCAAGCGAGAGGTGAGAAATGAAACGCTCACCACCTTTAATGTGGGTTTCATCAGCACCATAGCGACCAACATTACCCTATGGCGGTCACTTTTAAAGCCCTTGATAACATCCTAAAATGTTTTTTCCTGATCTCGGCTTTTGCAACGCTTGGCTCCTCCTATTGGATTCAAACAGATATTCATCGTGGCCGTCACTCTCACTCGCCTGGGGAGGAAGGAAGTGCTAGGTGATAAGGAGGGAGGGCAGAAGGGATAGGAAGGGGGTGATGAAGGGTGTTATTATGGAGAGGGAAGAGGGCCATGGGAAAGGACTGCTCCTATGAGTGTTGAAGCACTTTCAGCTCCGTGTGAAAAAAAATGTTTCGTCTATGTAATGTAATAGAAAGTAAGGCCAGGCTGCTTACATCAAAGAAAGTGATGGCAGCTCAGGAAATTGAAGGCTGGCATGCAAATTTATGTGTAGGAATGTGGGGTTGCTTGATTGTGTGAGCTCTGTGTACATTTTCAAAGCATGTGTGTGTCCACGCATCTTCACAAGCAAGGTTTCTATCCAGTATGCTTATGTTGAGATGAGCCCCATTGTGTCCCCTCACCTTGTGGAAGACCATCCCAGACGTCCAGCCAGTCGTACTTGCAGTCACCTTCACCCACCAGCAGGGGGTCGTTCTCGAGATCAAAGGTCAGGAAGGTGAGGGTGATGTCCATGTGGGGCGGGGCGATGATCATGTAGGAGCACTCCAGATTATGAGGGTATTTGTCTGGGAACCCTGGAGACTCAATCATGCTGGACGTGCTGGTGAAATTGCGGAAGCAGAACTCCGACCCTAAGAGGATGCAAGAATACGAGGAAATTTAATAAATATCGGTCACATTAGGACAGAGGCAAAACCAATCGATCACACAGTGGTATCTAATCTAACTTGCAGACGGTGTTTTAGAGAGTCGTTCGTCACTGACAGCCTGCTGGAATATACATTAGCTGTGAGGTGAGACACACAAAGCACAAGTTTATGATTACAAATAGAGGAGAAAATACACAGCGAGAGAATGCTAAAGAGGGTGTTGCATCAAGCGTTATGAGTAGCCTCAGAGCTCTCCGTGTGAGTTGTCTCTCTTACATTACTCTGCTGCAACCAATGAATAAGTGCTGCTGCCATTTTTGACACAAATCACCTATAATTTCAAAGATATGCTCAAGATTCCAGAAGAAATCCACTATGCACCATTTTCTGGCTTGCCCAGACAAAACTCCCCCCTCTCATAACATCACACTTTGAGTGATGTATACTTTAACGTTAGGCTAAAAAGATTAGCCTCAGACTTTTTTGCATTCATTCAAAACAAAGGTTCTTTAACACAATCTGGTGCTTGTTCTTACTGGCACTGGTGTGTGTCTCTCCTTACACTCACACTCGTACACACACCACAAAACTTGTGTAATGGTTCTAAGTGGGCCCTTTGCGGCAGCTCCCGATTAGCTATGTAGATTTATGCGCCCTGGGCGGCTCACCTTGAGCGGTAGCAGCTGTGTGGCTCAGATCATCTACCCATCAGCCACTGCTCTGCGCCCCACTGGGGAGCCTGAGTCACGGCCGAGTGTTTATGGACCAGCACTTCAATGAGGGTGTGAGAGAGCTGACAGTCCAGCACATGCACTCACACACAAAATAGACGAAGGACTTGCTCAAATGTCACACACACAGTCTCATTCACAAACTGGGGCTATTTTCTGTCTGTCTGATCACTCTCCCCTCAAATATAACAGTTGGCTCTGGTTATTTGTACGTCTTTATATTCCTCTATTTTTATGCTTGCCAGGAGGACAAATATCTTCATGAGATAATGTTGCTTAGAGACAAGACTTCTCTTTGATCTTGGTCAACTGTTAGTAATGCCTGCAATAGTGACCTTTCCACACCAACTGATGGAGCTTGATTCATTACTTGTCATGCATGTATTACATGCACTTTAATTATTGGACATTTTAGCATATCTCCCAATGAAATTACTGACAGGATTAATACATTTTCTTTTGCATTTTCATTTGAAAAAAGAGACAAAAATGAGTCCGTTCTTGTGGTACTTTCCCACCGTTGACTATATTGAAAAGCAGATGAAGAGGTCAAGTTAAAGAGGCTCATGGGAGAAGAATCTGGGGGATTTAAAACATGGGAAAGCAGTGTTGCATCCTTCCACACTGCACCGTCTCTGAGTACTGCCAGCCTGTGCTTGATAACCAGAATCATATTAATGAAAGCAGCGTTTAAGGAGCGCAGACATGTTAACTGAACCTTCCAGCAGCAGAGCATTCCTCCGAGGCACCAGTCCTTATTATCAGACAGCCTTGTAAAAGCAGAGGGGTCGACTGGCTGCTCCGGCCCTCCCCTGTCTACACTTGGTTAATGGTGGAGAACTGACCCCAATCAGTACAGAGTCAGAGAGAAACAACTCAGGAGATGCACACTGTGTCTCTTTTGCTTTGTAATTCAACACCTTCTTTGTATTCAGTTTTTGGTTTTTATCTCATATTTCTTTCCTCCCCTTTGATGCAAATACCATATTTTTTTCATTCGGTGACAGATTTGTGCGCGTGTATTCACACTTTCACAGTGTCGTTATCGCTTTGGCATACACCACATGTGAGCATCACAAATGTTTGAATCTTCCCCCACATGTTAAAAGCAGCATTAAACCTTTTGTATAGACTCCAACGCACACACTGTAACATCAAAACACCCGTGGATCATCTGCCTTTGTTCCAGAAACCTTGCTACCAACACACGCATGTTGAAATATGATGAGAATTTACAGCAATATACAGGCCATATCTCCCAATCCCTTTAACGACAGACCTCACTTCTCTGTGTTCAGTGTGTTTGTGTGTGCAGTTAGTGTATCAGTGAGCAGCATGAACTCTACATGTATATGTAATGTGAATATTTTGAAACAGTAAATTAACTATACCATATGTAATGGGAGCACATGCCATTCGGTGGGCACATTTTGTGTCTGCCTTTTATTATTCTCCCCACATGTGTGTTTGTGGCTGGTGGCATGTGTGCTCCAAAGTGTGTGTGAGACCCAGTAACACACTGCCCTTGTTTCTTACTGGGCCGCAGTGCAGAAAAAAAAATCTCAATCTCAGCACAGCTTGACTCCATTGCCTCCGAGCACACCACTCTGTGTGTAGACAGTCCTTTACGCTTAGTGTGCACGAACATGTCGCCTCACACATTCTCACATGTCAGGCCTGTGTGCGTGCATGTGTTTCCGTAGTTGCTAGTTAAGCTGTTGCTCTGTTATTGTATGCATGAAAACCTTCGCTTTTCGTTAGTGCTGATCAGTTCACAGTATATGAACACGCTAAAAACAAGTCCCTATTCCGACCTCCCTCTGTCTTTCCTTGACCCGTGTCGCATGCACATGCATGCTTGCGGTACTCAGGCCTCTGGTTGGTGCTTGATTGCACCATGAGCTGCCATTTGGCAAGAGCTGTCTCCTGGCTATGAGTGGGAGGTCATGGTGTGAGCGCGAGTGTGTCAGTGGGACGCGGGGGGGCAAGAGGGTGAGTTGCTGGGTAGAAACCACTCGACTCTTGCACATGAGTGCCTCATCCAGCAGCAGATCCACATGTTGTGTCAGGGTAACCCCCGTCCCTACTCATCTTTCTGTCTAATTCCCCCCCTCCTCGTTCTTTTGCTTCTCAGCGACATGCAGAGTCTGTGTTCATTCACACAAACTGTCACGTATGCCATCATCTCCCTCAGTCCTTGGCACGCAACTCTTGCTGAGGGCTCACCTCTGCGTTTGCGAGCGTCTGCTGCACATCAAAACTGCCTCACCGCGAGCTCGCCACCTGCCTCTCTCTGTCTGACATACATCCACTGCTCATACACAGACACATGCACGAGGAGCTCAATTCAGGGTTTCATTGAGGGAAATCTCTCGAGGAATGCGAGTAGGGGTGTGTGCATGCATGCATACATGTGCAACAGAAGGGGCGTGCTGCACATGGGGGTTTAGGGTGGAGAATCCACAAAATAAAAAAACAAAACAACAACAGGCCCAAAAACAAGAATGCTTCTTCATAGTCAAGTTTTATGACTATAAGTGCAATGAAAATACCAAAAGTGCAAATGCCAAAAAAGCCTCCTGCTGTTTGTGATCAAAGGGAACAGATTTTCTTTATCACTAATCAGTTTTAAACTACTCTTTGCCCTCAGCTTATTTCCTTACGGTTCTAATCCACCTTTGCTGGTAAATAACTAGAGCATCATTTCAGCAGTTGGGTGAGTTGGAAGTTTCAGAGATAAATACAACATTGCAATAACTCATAGTAACAGCCATGACTGACGTGAGGATCGCCATCCAATCAACAAGATAGCATCAGTTATACACATGGAGCCTGTGTTATGACTGGCGCTTGGGTGGGGGTCCTGCCTTCGGCTCTGCTCCCATTGCGACCCTGCATACGCTGCGGTCAGTAGCGGTCATGCAGAGGAACCGACGCCCTTAGGTGCTCTCTGCCCCTGTCTTAACTCAGGATTGGCTGGGATGTAACATGCCCCTGTTGTGTTAGTGGTGGGCTTTAGGGAATGGGGAAAAGGGGGCTTCTTTGGCAAGTCTTCCCCCTGTAGCCGTGGTAACAGCATCAGCAGCACGTGACCGTGTGTATGTTAAAATGTCTGAGGGGCGAGTGGGGTGGAGGTGGGGGGGGGGCGGGTCGGGGCTGTTAGTCTGGGAAGGATAAAGGGTTAAGCATGCATGAGTAGGACCAAAGTAGGCCACAACAATAAGGGGGAGGGGGCAGTGTGTGCACTTTCACTGTACAGCAGCATTAAGGCAAACATGTACTGTGTGTGTGTGTCTTAGGGCGGTTTGGGGAGATAGACGAGAGGATGTTGTTTTGGGGCACCCACCCTGGCTCCCCTCAGGAGACACACTGATGGGCGGCGCGCCATCCAGGGTAGATACAGTGTCATAGGTCGACTCCTGATCCTCCTTGCTGGAAGTAATTAGCTTTAACTGCACTGTATCCCCTTTACACATGCACACACACTTTCACACATGTGTTCGTACACCTCAACATAAACAGATAGCTTGTCCAACTCAAAATCCCCTGGAGTAGTTACAGTCATTGCTTATGTAACAGGGTTGAATGAACAAAACAAAAACAAGCCCCACTATCATTAGTTCATAATACAGGGAACACCACACACACACACACACACACACACACAGTAAAAACTAGACACACACAGTCTGACTTCTAGACGCAGCGTGGTGATGCTAGCCTGGGCTGTCTGTTTAACATGGGAAGGAAGCTGAACAGACACACACACATCTCCCAGCTGTGTGCTCAGATATTTATCTCTGGACGCACCCTTTAAAAACACATACAGACCCATAAACACAACCCTCTCACTGTACACACGTGTTGACTTTTAAAGAACCAAAATACCGCACATCAGTAGAAGTAACGTTCATCCAAATGAAAGTGCACCAATCAAAATCCTTTGACATAATGGTTATGAAATTACTCGTTCGAGGGTAAATAAACTAATCTCAGCCAGGATCTCTGTGCACCCGTCAGAAGTTGTAAGCTGCTCAGTGGAAACCCCTGACCTGGGCCTGCCACAGTAAGACAAACAGCTATGATGAGAGAGCATGCAGGCAGTGGAAGAGCCGTAATTAACAGTTGGCCTCAATCAGGCATCCTGAATACATTTTCGTTCTCTGACTTACTCATTCTTTGTCAGTCTGGCTCCCTTCACCCCAATCATTTTCCCACTGTGCCTGTCTCTCTGCTTTTTTATCTGTCTCTCACACACAAACACAACATGTGCATCTATCATTCCACATCCTCACACACACACTGAATCTCACACAACAGGCTGAGTGGAACCGCCCACACACGCAGGCAGCACACACCTACATGCGTTCGCACAGTGACACAACCTCTTACACCCCCCCCGAATTTATACCAAGATCTTATTAAAGCTATGGCAACCGCATCCCTCTTCCACCAGCCTTCAATCCGTCTGTGTGTGTCTGTGTGTGAGATGGATCCAATCTATGCTATTACATTGTCAGGGTTCGAGCTGGTGGCCTTGGTAACGGAGCTGATCGTCAAATCTGGGTCATATTCGTTTGACACAAACAAGAGATATTTTTCCTAAGGTAGGAGGTGATAACCCGTGATAAGAGGAATGCTTATTTCCGTCTTTTTTCTGCAGTGGGTCTCAGTTTCATCACTTTTACCATTAATTTCTGTTTTTTAAAACCAATATTAAATTATCGAGGTGCAACCTAAAATGTTGCAACTGTTGTAGAGGCAATCAGCTGGTAACTTGAACATAAATCTTGCTGCCCGAAGCGCCAGTGGACCATTTCACCTCCTCTACTTCTACTGCAACGACTACGCACACACACACACACACACAACCCACGCACCAAAACAAATATACTCCAACCTTGCCTGCAAAGTGCACTTCACCCCATGCACTTTGCCAACTTTAAAAAAAATTCCATTTCGGCACAAACTCATCCCCATCAATCTCCTCGCTTCAGCCTCTACCCATAAACCTTTAACCTTAAAGCCAACTCCGAGTTGCCTTGGAGCTCTTTCCATCATCCCACCACAACCTCCCACAACCACCCCTCCTCCTCTCCCAAGAGGAAGTGGATCCTGCTCCAATAAAACAGGCATTCCTAATCATGCTCTCTGGCGACATAATGGTACTTCAGTAGTTTTGCCTTCTCTCACTTTATAAGTTTGTTTACATGCCAGGCTGCCTCTGCGGATGGAAATTGCTGTGAGAGTGCTGGGGTGAGTGATTACAGGTTTTGGGCCATTAACACAGGGGCAGAGAGGTAGCGCAAAGACAAAATCATTAACTCCAGAATTAATGTGCAACAGAGCCTCATATTGGATCAGAATGCAGAGAATTGTCTGAAACGTGTTTCCCACGGCAATCTTTAAATACTTTTCGATGTCTAAATCAAAGGGAATCCCCGACTGAAGTGGGAACAAATAATAAATCACTGAAAGATTGTGCAACTTTTTGTGTTGTGTTTTGTTCTTAATTGATTTTATGACTGTATGATTCTGGATAGCATTCACTCTCTCATTTAATGCTCCCATTGAAGTCTCCTCACCTGTTCTGAAGATCTCGTAGCGCAGAGAGAAGCCCGCCCCCTGATGGGCATAGTCGGAAACAAATCTGATCTGGAGCGAGGGTCCAGATGAAACGATTGGTGCGGGGGCGATGTTGCTGCAGTGTCGACCCAGAACATCAGCCGTATTGGAGGTCCCATCACGAATCTCTATGAAGTCATATCTGATTCACAAAAACAAAGATGAAGGACACATCATTTCTTCTTGCATGAAGATATTTCCTTTAAAAAAAATTAAAAAAATTCCTTATGAGAAGAGTGTTCCCAGTGAGCCTAGTATTCAGTTTACTGCAGGAATAGAGAAAAAAGAAAGAAGAACAGAGGGGATAAACATAGATAGTTATGGGGTTATGCAAGCAGCTAAGCTAATAAAAACCAGACAGGTGTGGACCTTCAGAGTTCAGCCTCAGGATACAAGTGTCCACGCAAAGTGTTTAGGAGTGCAACACAGCACGAAAACACAAATAAATACATCTGGCACAGACTTGTGTTGTCTGCCCTCAGATGCATTCAATAAATGTAGCTCCTCTGACCCAGTTTTGCCTGGGACGACACACTCTGATCTCTTTGATGACAGCTTGGGGCGAACAATCCCCAAATTACTGAATATTGGATCACAGGAACGAAAAATGGAGGGAGGGCTGTATTTCAAACAGAACATATCTGAGCGACAGTCTGCTTTTTCCGGGGGTGAAGATGCAGACAAACAGACAGCTGGATGGATTCATTAATAAGACGTGTAAAAACAGACAGAGAGGCTCATGAAAAAATAAAGAGGTGAGGGTTGGTTGATGAAAGGTGACGACGTCCGCAACATCGGGAGCGAGGTGGGGATTAGAGAGCAAATTCAGGATAAATAAAGGTGAACACTCAATTTTTATTAGCTTCCACATACTTGCTCTTTCAGCTCATTATTGACCTTTGACAACTCAACTGACCCTGAATGATAAAAGCAAATTCTTGACTGTCAGGTCAGTGTGTGTGTGTGTGTCTGTTTAAGTGTGTGTGAGAAAGACAAAGGGGGGAGTCCACCTGGCTGATCCAGAATTAGCTCATAGCCTAGTGGGTCATTCATCTGATGTAACATGGTATAGACAGATCGAGGCAACACACAGTTGTGGTTGATGTTTCATTTTTTTTTTTTTGGATGATGGGGGGGGGGGGGTGTTGTCATGGAAAAGTTTAGAATTTTTTTTTTTTTTGCAGGGGTAACACTACATAAACAAACATTATTCTTTATTCTGCCCATATAATAAATGATAATCAACAACAAATGTTTACGCTGGTTGGTATGTCTGTAAGAAAGTGCAGTAAATCTGTATGTTTAAGTGCTTTTTACACCCTTTTAGAAAATTCAAATGACCTTTCCATGTTGCAAAGCAATTTGCTGGAAATTTTTCCACTTCTTCATTCAGACGACATAAAGGAAATTGCTCTACAATAACCTACTGTATCTACTGTAAGAGACGGTTGTTCTATGCATAACTTAAATAAATATAAATGATACCATAGCTTTGTTGATGTGATTTAGATGGGATCATCTCATGCTTGGTAACAGCAGGTTTTAGCAACGATAATTTTTGGTTGGGACAATACTTGACGATGTGGAAGTCTCTTTAATTTGTGTTTGTTGATAGCCTGGTGCTGAAGTACTGTTTAAAGCAAGTTTCCCAACAGTTTGTTTGACCGATGGTGCTCTTCTGACACACGCTGTCAAACTCAAGAGTAGTCTTCACTTTTCTATCTCTTCTTTTTTTCTAAAGCAGGTGTTTGTTATGGTGCTACGTGTCTACAATTTGCCACAAAATAAGCGTGTTGATGTCTTTTTTTACGTTTCACAGCAGTGGATAATTTCTTCGTAATTTCGGGCTTCACAATATTATCCCCGTTTCTCTCGACGAGTGTCTCTCGCGGCCACATGTTGTGCTTCCCGTGTAGCTGACTGCATCGCTGCAGGAGCGCTGCGACTACACCGAGGATGCCCCACCAAACAAACAGACATGGAAAATACACACGTCTGAATTAGTTCATGTGAAGAAGCTGTCAAATAACAACAGGATCGCTGTTGTCTCACTAATTAGCGTGATGGGCTGTTTGGTGGGGAAAAAGCATCACAGACGTCTCTTAGTTTTTAACTCAGCATCCTACTAATGTTTGAAACAAGAAAACACCTTTTTCTCGCTGCAGCTATAAAATGATAAGTATAAACACTGAGACATACCAGTCAGCTCAAGGCTATGGCTGTTTGTGGCATCTAAGTACTAAGACGGCTTTGGTACTGCCAGCTTGAAATAAAACCTAGATTAAGTAGAGTCACTAAGCCTCTTTTTTAGCCATCTTACTTCTCAGCGTATTGATTCCTATGCTGAGCATTCAAGCTAAGACTGCTGATCAAGGGATAATCCCACCACATTAATCTGGGTCATGTGGGTCAGAGTGGCATATGTACAGATTAGGATCAAAGCAAGAAATGGTTTCAATAAGCCTGTAATGTCACACTAGCGCCACACAAGCATCTAAGGAAACAGATGGATAAATTCAGCTTAATTAGATCATGGTTCAGATTAGGCACCTGTGATGAAGCAGTCTTGGAAAAACTTTGAGGATAAACCCATGGCAAATGAGTCCTGGTTTTACAGAGGCTTTTTTAAGCAAAAGCTAGGAGTTTTAAACACAAGGAGAATAGGTAAGGACTACAAATAGGGTTATCTTTGTTTCTGCGGGGTGAAATTCTTCTCATTGTCTGTTTTTTGGCAGTCAGTTAACTTTCTGGAGGTATAATTTAGTATGGCACTGGCGGAAAGTAAGGTCATTTACCTGTGCTCAAATGTAACAAACATATGGGTGCTTTTTTTGTGAGGTGATGGGTTTCAGTCTTTTTTGTTTGTTCCTCCAGCGTTTGATGGTTGAGCGCGAACAGCACTCATGCAAGTGAGTAAAGAAGCTGTCGTCCAATAGTATTATGCATGTCTTGCTTGTAATCCTGCATTACAGAGGCGATCGTAAAGGCTTTAGTGCCAAGCCCCCACAGTGAGTCTGGAGAGCCACTGCATCCCTGAGAGCACCTGCTTAGGGCTGTAACCGACACACACTTATGGAATACACACATTCGAAAATGTGCCAACAAACTCACACGTCCAAGACAGACATGTACACACACATGGAGATATAGGCAAACACAGTCGTGCACAAATACACTCAGTGCCGTATCACCAACACTGAGGATAAAAGGCCCGTGAAAGAGCTGAGAGCCTAATTAGGTTTTAATTGATTTTGGAGTGGGTCTCTATCCTTCTTTCTGTCTCCCTCTCTCCTGTCGTGGATTAGCGTCAGTGAGTGAGTGTTCCTCAGATGTGATTATTGACCTGTTCGCTCAGCCTCTCCCCAGGCTCTGATGAATACATGTATGAGGGCCTTACGTGTGAGAGCCCACTGTCTGCCTCTCTCAAACACACACTTGAACGCATTCCAGGACATTGCACACAAATCACTTGCACATGCGCACTCGCAGACTCGCACCCACGAAGACACGTATTAACATTAGCACTCACATATATGAGCAGACAGCCCCTATGCACATCCAGATTCCATTAGGGGGTTGTTTTGACCAAACTCCGCCTTTCTATCTGTCTGACACCCTCCATTCGCAGTCTGTCTGGCAGTCTGTCTGGGTCTGCATGACCAGCCCCTGTTTAGGGAGCCATAATAAGGCAGCAGTTTCACCCTCCCCAGTTTCCCCTTTAGGGAATAGCTGGAACAGAGGGAGAGGGGTTAAGGAAACTAAAAACCCTCAAGGGCCAGTAATTCTGCACTGGTCCAGACATGTCCTCTCTTCCTCTTCTCTCATATATCACTCCGCCCCTGCGTCAAAGCAACTAATTGCCTTTCACACCTTTGCTGTTTGCCGGCGACCAGGGACATTTCCTGCAGGCAGCAGCACCTAAATACAGCCAAACATAAATGCAGCGAGTACACACTGTATGGATGCATATTTTTACATGTCTAAGCCAGCTTTGGGGGCCTTATTGGCTCTGCTAGGGGTCATTCTCCATGCAATAAAAAAAAACAGTCAGTTGGGTCATCTGACTATAGTGAACAGTTACAGCTATATATTTAAACATATTTAATATAACCCCTCCAGCTGTTACCTTCTTTTATCTCCAGTGAAATCAGCAAAGGACCTCTCCTCTAAATACCTGTCTGCTAAAGATCTAGCTTGGGATATTATGTTTAATTTACTCTCATATAAAAAGGCTTAATAAATGCATAAAGCATTCAGTGGAAACTTTAAAATGACAAAAAAAAGATTAACTTAAATTTGTTGTTATGGTTGTCAAATTGATTTTGTTTATGCAGATAAGAGAGCAACAGCTGTTCTTGAATATGAGTAAAGCAAACTTGGCTGTGCTCAGACACTTGGGGCTTTCAGCTGAGTTGATTTTCCTCTCTGCTGCTCTGTGTGTTTCCCCCCTTCCATTTTCCACTCTTGGAGTGGAGAAACAGACAAAAATCCTAATCTGGAAAACAATAAGGAGTCATCTGTCACTTCTTTCATTTCCCTGTTGATGATTTACAGAAGCGAGATTTAAGTAAGGCAGAGAGCGCAGGGTCGACACACACCCAGATTTTCACATATCGAAGCACACACTCCACCACCCTCTCCTTCCACCCTCAAAGGGGACTCTAATAAACCGTAAGTGCCTCTGAAATATTAACTAGACACTGCGAGCAAAACCCAGCAGATCTGCAGGGCCTGCCATCTTCAATCTTGCCCCAAAACAAATAGCACTTCTCTTCCTCATCTCCTCATGCTTCACTGCCTTCCTCTGCTGTCCATCACACATTCATATTTACAGATGACTGGGGCCAAACCGCTGACCACAGACGGTCTAGGCTCAGCCCCAGACCATCTAAAGCGGCATCGATCTGAAACATCAGACTGTAACGGCCGTCGGTGCCGGCGCCGTGACCCCTGCTGCCCTGCTGGATGCATTTTAATTGAGCTCGAGCAACATATAAGTGTGATAAAACTTTTCTTGGATTCTTCAGCCGTTCATCCACACATTCAGACCAACCTCTCACAGCTGATGAAGTTCACATTGAGACGACAGCGCTGCAGCTGCAACAGGCTGGACTAATCATGCCGCTCCCGTACAGCTCTCTGTATTTCTTGTGGTGGACAAGAGCAATTGATCACAGCATGTATTTAAATATACAACTTGTTCCACACACTTATTTAATCATCATTCTGTGCTGCAGCTGCAGTGACTGCTGGACACTGACGACCATGATCTTGACCTAAACGTAGGCTGAGCGCCACATATTGACTGATCAGATCCTGAACAACTCCCTTTAGTCATGACCTATGGGAACTCATCTGTCTCTCATTTCACCCTGAACCATTCTTAATCATACTACTCCTTTTCTTCTTTACTATCTTTCCTTCTGGCTATTGCAGATCATCTATAGATTTCACATTACAAGTGGAATACAGACATTGATCCCACACCTCTCTACTCCCCTTGAGTATAAGTAAGAGGGTGATATCACACACAGAAACTCACACACACTCATGCAAACAAGAGTTATGTGTTGGTGACACCTCTCACTCTAAGCAGGCATGCCACAGACCAAGGGGATTTGCAGCTCTCTGTGTGTGTTTGTGCCTGCATGTCTGTCTGTGAAGTTATAACATTATATCATAAAATCTTCCCACCTCAGGCTGAGTTCAATAACAAATAACCAAATAAAAGTGAGAAAATAAAAGCCTCCAAGGTGGGAGAAATTGATCTTCTTGGATGAGTGCGTGTGTGCATGTGTCTTTGTGATTCTGCGAGTTACAGTGTTTAATTTGAGCGTGTAAAATTAAAACGGATCCTCCCCGGGCTACATAGAGGTAGGATGAAAAATAAAAACAACAAAGGAGAGGAGGAAAATGAAGCGAAAGAGAAAAGAGGTTGGAAAGAAACAGGAAAAATAAAGAGAAGGAGGGAGAATCGTCTCCACCTCGAGCCTCTCCTTCTCCCTTCCTCAGCAGCTCCTGGTATATCACTAGGTAGCATCCTGGGGCTCAGTGATGGCAGATTGCATTAGAGATATGGGCCTGATATTTCATCTAGCCTTTATTACATTTAGTTCGCATCAATCGGCTGGCAGCCTGGAGGTAAGAGCTATTTGGCACATGGCCGTACTCCCCCTGAAATGAAATCCTGAATTAAAGTGCCACCTCAGACATGAAGCGCCTGCACAAGGCTGCCGATTTGATTGCTGCAGTAGAGCCGCGGTTTGGCTACGTCCGAGTGCTGACTGCTTGAACCCGCTGAGGGAAAATCACCAGCTGGCTGGGGATATTAGCCAGAGTTCAGAGCCTTTGCCTGGGCTGACCAAGCACTTTTCTTGCTTTTATGAAGGTTTAAAGTGCCCAGGGAGGGGGTGTGATGGCCGATGAGCACTTTTACACTGACAGGTTGTATCCTTAAGTGTGTGTGTGTGTGTGTGAATGTGTTTCTAAGCGTATCCACCAGAAAACGCATGTTAATTTTCTATCTTTTTGACCATGCTGTCGTCTGTGTTTTTTTTCCTTCCATAATCAGCAGTCTACACCACATAAGTCTCCCATTTTCAGGTAACTCTGGTTTGCTCTCTCTAATCCCGGCTGTCACACAGATTTTCAGCCCCGACCGAGAAACTGAGACCTCCACCTCTGCACCTCTCTGACTCTCCTTGCCCCCAACGACATAAAAAGACCGTGAAAACATGCAAAAGTCTGCTCTCATCTCATTTCCTCACACTGACAAGACTAATAATATAGGCAAAAAAAAAAGAGGCTGCAACCTGTAACAGCGCTGCAGGGTTTGGATCAATTCAGGTAAAAAGCATACCACAGCATGGAGGCAGCAAGAATATCGAGCTGTAGTGCTTTGCTTTTTCCCCCACTTATTCTTGCAGCTATTTCAGTTTCTCAAAGGGAAATGCTTCTCCCATGCAGAACATTAGTGTTAAAGGTCATGCATATATAAATATTGGTGTGATTCCTTGTTTGTCTAATGGGCCTATAAAATGGGGCTTATCAGAGGCTAGATGGTTTGATGGATGGAGGAGAAGAGGTGAACAGAGAAGCTAATCTTACAAATTAACATGCTTGCAGAGTTACTCACATGGTGATGCCCACCCACACTCACTATGTCTCCCTGAAACACACACATGCACACAGCCTGCGTGGGAGTGTGTGTTAGAGGGTAGGCAGAGGCATCCATCCCTCCAGGCAAGTGTAAAAAGAAAAAAAATAAAGAAAAACTATCCCAATAAAACTGTCTGTGGAGAAGAGAAAAAAAGAGGGAGCATTTTTAAGTTTCTTTAAACTTCCTCCTCCCTCCCTGCATGCCTTGGGCTGTGAGAAGCTGCTTGACACACTGCTTATCAACAGCTGAGCCGTTCCTCTCACAGCCTCTAGTCCACTGTGCCGTGGCGTTTACACTGTGACGCTGGTGTTAAAGCTGAGTAACATATTGCAAAAGAGATAATTGTGCACCATCTAGTCTTTGACAAAAAAAGCCACAAAGCCCAGAGACACAAAGGGCAGAGACATCAAAATAACATTTCCAGTTCACTGCTGCAACGTGACACAACTGTGTGAAAAGAGCTGACAATCATTACAAAACCCTTTTACCAGAGCAGCTATTGATGCACTCATGAAAGTAACATTTTTCTTCAGTGAACAATGCAGCAACACCCATCTGGGATTATTAATTCTTGGATATACAGAGGAAAGTGAGGGGCTGGGAGGAGGAACAGAGAAATAAACGGTGGTGATAGGAAAAAACGTAATAGGTTTGTGAAATCTTGTCTTTGTTTATTTTAAAGACTAAATTGCGTCAAAATGGGCAGATATGAAACATTTTCCCTGACCTCATTGTATAAAACTGGATTAAACAAAGGAGACTGGGACTTATTTCTCCTTCCTTTGAGGTCAAAAACAATAGAAAACCATATGATTTGGCTTATTCATGTCGCTGAGAAAGGAAACTGACCAGCGCAGTTATATTCAGATAAAACAGCTGGGTCTCAGGGCCGCCTTCTACTTTTTCAACCCCTCCCTGTTTATCCTCTTTCTCTGCTTTGACCACCCAGTCAAAATCCACCACGACTCTTCTCTTTAATCCTGTTTGAGATCCTTCCCCCACTGAACTGCATTCCTAAATTCAAACATACAGATTTAAAATATAAATTGGCATTTGATTATCAGAAGCAGGGGGTTGCATATTTGCAATCTTGATGATGTCAGATAGCTTTAAAAAGAAAAAAAATCTACTTTTCTGTATATAACATATTTAAACAAAGATATCAGCAGCCACACAACAAACTTGTTGGCGTTCATCGTCAAATGAACATAGGAAATGAACACATGTACTAATTATGGATCTGTTTGAATAATTCTTGCCTATTTGCACCAAACAGACTGAAAACCATGTGATGTGGAAAAAGAAATGAGCAACATTTCCTTCTCTCTAAAATGCTGAGGTTTACTGTTGCATCTCCCGTGCCCTCGAGCAAGGAATTTAACCTGGTAACTGGCCTGAAGAGGCCTTCAAAAGGCCAAAGCTAAAAGAGAGGGGTTGTGCTCAACAGCATCCAGAATGAGATAAGTGCAATGGTGTGGAAGCAAAGTAGAAAGCTTATTATTAAACTTTCCTTCGCAACTGACCTGTTGTGATGAAAAACATGGAAATATTTCAACAACTTGGGATCAAGCTAAACCACCACCAGCAAATTATAATTTTATGCTTCAAAGGAGATTACTTATTTGAGAAACAAATGCTTTTGCAGCATGCTAACCAATACATAAACAAAAATCATCATCCAGCCAGAATAATTATACACAAAGGAATGTTGTCTGGGAAGTCTACCATAGTCTGATAAACAAACAGAAAAGTGGACTTCGGAGTTCTAACATGGCTTCATGTCTGATCTTACTTGCAGTCGAGCCTCTCGATCTCAAAGTGAGGGTTGAAGTTGAGGGAGATGCGCTGCGAGGGCTCGGGCGCTGTGATGGTCCAGTGGCAGTTCTGGTGAGGGGGGTACTCCAGAGGATAACCAGGGGAAGTGATGTAACCGGCCATGGTGGCATCAAAGACGCCTCCGCAATCTGCATTGTGGTGTGGACAAAAACAGAAGGAAGGAGGGCAGTTATTCAGTGTATTAAAGACAAAACACAGAGATTTTTGAAGCGCATCTACATTCTGTCATTCGCACGGCAGCTATAAGACAAAATAAATCCCCTGTAAATGTAAATGTGCACTCTGTGGAACTGCAGCTCAGGGCGGCGCTCCTTCATTTAACTTGTTTCTCTATATGAAGATGTGATGAGCAACAAATGAACTCTAAAACAAAGAAAGCAATTTAGGCTGTCAGTTCGGGGAAAATTGGAAAAACTTCTCTATTGTGGATTCTCAATGAGAGCGGGACCACATGGGTAAGCTATTAAAACAATAAAAGATCATTATTGTGCATTTGGTGAGCACACACATGCACACAAGCGGGGGAAACACACAGAGCCTTTTTTCACCCTCTTCCACACCCAGGCTCTTATCTCCCCGTTTCTCCCCATTGGGAGCGTTCCTCCAAGTGTAATTGTTGCTCCGGCAAGCCAATCTGCAAACATTAGGACACATTCCCTGATCCTATCACGCTCTCCCAGGAACAATAGCCTGCCAATAGCATCGCTCAGCAGGCTTAGACAGGAAGTGACACACAGACGGCCTGTCTAGCGGGGTGCTGAGGGTCACCCCGACTCTGTAATGAGAAGCTAACACTACAACAAAGCCCCCATTCTCTACTCACACCCTGACGGCTACAGCAGCTCTTGCGCTTTGCGTTATCTCTCACAAACACACAAAACACAAACTCACATGTACACATAAAAAGAAGAATACGGGTATTCTGTATGCACACATACGATAAGATGCCACATGTACTCTGCATCACGCACAGTGGTTCTTTTATTGCATTTTATTGTTATAGATTGAGCTAAACATATTCTCCATGACAACAGCAGGGGGTGGTTCAGCTCGCTGTATATGACAGCATGGATATGTGTGCATGTGTTTGCTAATGCTCCAGTGGGATCACTAAATGTAATGAACTTTATATTGAACTCAAAGAGCCTCCACAATATTGTAGCTGGTGTTTGATGGCCAGAAAAAGAAAACATTACACGGGGGGAAGGAAGCCTGCCACAAACTGAATCTTATGCTGTAGTTCCATTAAAAATGCAATACCTACCGTTAGACTTAACCACCCAGCCACTGCATTGACTCTCTTCTTGACATATATGGGTTGATATTTTTTCTTTTTTCTTTCAAAATTTCTGTGAAAGCTTCAATAGAGGAAGCGGAAAAAAAACAACAAAAAAAAAAAACAAAGCACCAAAGGCTTGAAGTGTAATAGACCCTTCAAGTGTTGACATTTCCACCGCCTATTGTGCTTAAAAGGCACACTTAAGATTCTCTGACATTTGATAGAACTGCGATGGCTTCCTTATTTTGTTACCGGAGAGGAGCAACGCCCACGCTCACATCAGCCACTCACAGCTGCCAGTGCGTGACTTCATCCACCCACAGATACGCATACAATCTATCGCAGAAATATACAACAGGCATGCAAGTTGAGCTACAACGCACACAGGATGGCACTCACACGCATGCATAAACACACACCCACCCACACTGCTGCTGCTGCATGTTCAAACGGCCGCCCACGCACGTGCACCTCTTTGAGGGCCTGTCAATCACAAGGGCCAGCAGAGATGGAAAAAATAGCTAACTGGATATGTTCAAAAAGATAGTAGGGATGGAAAAGAATGACTGAGACAGACAGAAAGCCACACACACACAGACATCTCTTTATCTGCTGTGACTGAGCAGACAGACAGTCATTGTTGAGAAGCCTATGGAGGGAACGGTGTGCAGGAGGCTATCGGCGGAGACTCGGCAGATTAAGCCCTTTGGGGAGAAATCCTGCAGCCTCAACACTTTTCCCCTGAGCTGCCCATTCAATGGCCTCCGAGGAGGATGAAGAGTCGGGTGGAGGGGAGAGGAGAGCTGGAGAGAAAGGGATTACGGTTGGGAGAAAAATAGAGGAGGAAGGGAAAGAGAATGAAAGCGCAGATGAGAGGAGAGGGAGATGAGTAAGGATGGGCCGAAAAGACTGAGGATAGAGGCGAGGGAAGGGGGGGAGATTGATCGGAAGGGGTGGAGGATGAGGGTGGTAGGCTGGGCGGGTGCGAGCTCATAGGTGGAAAGAGAGAAGGATGGTGGGGATGAGTGACAGGCGTGTAGAGAAAAAGGTGATGAGGAAGGGGAAATACAGAGAGTGAGGAATACAGGGAGAAAGATGCAACGTGTGTGCGGAGAGCACAACGTGCCTCATTAAGACATGCCTGCGATCCAGCGGCTCCCAGTAGACACTGACCCCACTGGGAAACCTCTATCAGTCAGTCAGCTCACACACACACACGTACTGGCAGCATGCATGTGTGGCGATGCAGCAACGAAACAAATCTACGCTAAAAGAGCTGCCGGTATCATGTGAGCGTTTTCTCCTTTTTTTCTCGACCAATGAGTATAAAAGATATGTATGAGTGTGTGCTAGAGTGTGTCGTGTTTTCGGTGGGAGCAGAACTTGTGGTGTTGGCTGACTAACAGAGGGGAAGCACTCAGGAGCTGCCAGAGAGTTTCATGAATTACACTGTCTCTTCTTGTAGAGAAGCCCATCTGTCTACACACTTGCACACACACATGCGCAAGTGCTGCATATGTCCCCTCCATGCAGGGACCACAACCCTATTACACAGGAACAATGACACCACTGTGTGAGTGTGTGTGTATACTGAATGCAAGGGTGTGTTTGCAGAAGCGTACTGTGTGGACACAATAAGAATTGAAATCCAGCAAAAAATACTATTAATGTATATATTTGCCTTTTAAAGCAGGCACAATCTATTCTTAGCAGCGATTGTATCAATTAAATAAGTGAAATCACACTCTTAATGTGTGTGTGCACATATTAGTCACTCCCAATCAAGTCAAACTCAGAGATGTCTTTGTACCAGCTGTGAGCGCCTTTATCTTCATTATCTGAGAAAATGTGCATATGTCTGCATGTCTTAGCTCCCATCCTCCGATGTGTGTGGAAGTGCACATCCATGCTCTCATTTCTATTAGCTGCCTTATCGGGGAAGCATGGCGTCACACTCTGGGATAAGCTGCGAGTGTGGGGAGAGGCGCTGATAAATCCCTCCATCATTCCTAGTGTCTTGTGCCCTTCCCATGACACCCCACCACCACCACCTTAATTAAAAAGTGCTATCACCCAGAGTGAGGGAATATGAGGGGAGAGTGGGCAGCACTCATCCATTCAGTCAAAGAGTTGGGGTTGACTGTCTGGCTGTTTTTAATCTCAGTCATTCCACAGTGGGCTGGGCCGAAAGAGAAGTAGACGAGGAAGTGGAAGGATGAGGGAAAGGAAACGATTCACCTCCACACTGATTCAGGATGACAGGCTTTGGAGTAAAAAAATATATCATCATATATGTTTCCAAACTATTACTATGCTGAATTAAAAGTTTTCTCCAAGTAATTCTACTGCTAACGACACTTGTTGGATGTACTTATGAGCAAGGTGCTAACACAACAACGCTGGACAAAAACAATCAAATTTAAAAACACATTGCATAAAAACAATGAAATAGAAAAAATTAAAAAACACTCTAAAGGAATTACAGAAAAGAACGCGTTTCAGAAACAAAAAAACACAACGAAACATAAAGTCCAACATGAAAGAAAACACAACAAAATGTTTGCTGAAAACTTTTGTTTTTTTCCGTTTCGTTCTGTCTCTTAAAAAATAGTTTATCGGTGTGCTCGATGAAGCATTATTCTTTGTTTCGGTCTGTTTTATTTATGGGCACTGTGGGTGAAACAGAAAACAAATAAATAAGTAAATAAGTCAAACTCAGAACTCAATTTAGCTTTTACTCAGAAACAGCATAAACAGCAAATATATTCATTTTCTACCTCCTTTCTTCTCCCGTCTGAAATATGCCAGATAGGGATCAGACCCAGTTTAATGTAGAGTGTAAACCTAAACTATAAAAACTGATGAATTGAAAATGCAGCCTGGCTGCATATCTGCAGCAAAAATTGTACCCTTGCTTGTTAGCTAAAAGTGTAAAAAATATCCCTGATTGAAAGTACACACCGACTAATTTACATATCGAAACTATTGGTCAAGAAATGTTCATATTTTCCATGTAATTCCATATAAATTAGTTTCGCAAATAAGTCAATTTACAATCTAAAGGAATTAATTAAATTGGAACAAAAGGCACAAGAGCAATGATCAGCCTTGGAATGCAACACAGAGATACAAAAGCTTTTTGTTAAACAGTTCTAAATGTGTTTAAAGGAGGATTTCTTAAGAACTAACAAAAGCCACATGAAAAGCAGATAAAATCCCCAAATCCTCTTTTCCCCTCTGTGTCTCCTCTTTCTTGCTCCCTCTGAACTCCTCCCTCCCTAACAGGATAAGTGTCCCATGCTAATCAGCTAAATGCACAGAGCTGGCCATCATGATCAATGTTTCAATGGATCAATCGGGTAAACAGATGGTTACTCGTGCCTGCAGGAGGGTTAATGGTGTAGGCCTAATCCTAACCACTACCTGACTACAGTATCATGTCTCCATGTCCCTAGATGCACTCCCTTATCCCCGTGTGGCAAAGTCAAACCTGCACCGCCAAAGCACTTTTCACATAAGCCTTCCCTGTCTGGTGTGGAAACAGCAGAGCAGTAATCAGCGAGGTAAAACGGTGAAGAATTGAGCTTTGCTGCAGGAATCTTGGTGATTTGTTGCCACCCTCTACCCCCCACCATACCGAGTGTTACCTTTCAGCGGAACTGACTGCTTACAAAATTCCTCTTTTGTGCGATTCTCGCTTCTCTCAAAAGCTGTTCTATCAACAAATTCACACCAAGACTGTGCCTTCTTTAACCCTGCTTTGGAATAAGCCAAAAGGACATTTAAAATACTTTGCCCCCTGACAATGCTAACCCCCTCCAGGCCCATCTAAACCCATCCCTGAGCACCAGTTAAGACCCCCCTATGCGGCTAATGCGACAGACTGAAAGAGCAAGCTTTGTTTTATTTATGGAGGTCTTGTTTTTAATTTCACCCCAAGTGTGGCAGGCTGTTCCAGGGCTTTGCGTGAGCCTGAGACTCTCATACCTGACTGGTATTGAACGGGCTGCTCAGTTTGTCTTCGACTATGAATGCTAATAGGTGACCTTGTTTTCGCAGCTGATACCTCTGAGGCTGGGTGAATTAAGACACAGAGAAATGCAAAGAATTGAGAGCTGGGCTACCCAGGAGAAGATATAAGGTCAATAAAGGTGAGAAAAAATTTGCTCAAGAGCCAAAAGATTTGGAGAGGAAATGATTAAATAAATAGAAATCCAACTGTGGAAGAAATTGATACCATAGAGAATGCACAACCACCCACTCAATAAACTTGCAAATGAGCTGCTTAATGGCTTGAATATTAATGCTTATGGTGGGGAGTAATTAATGTACATGTCACTGAGTCAAACTATTGTGATTACAGTACAAGTGGAGAGAAAGTCTCTCTGCTTCAGATAGAAGCAGGCTTTGAAACATAATGGCTCTTTTCTACTCTGTGAGGATACCACCAGCAAACAGCCACCGAGCCAGCAATTTTTTTTGCAGCACCAAACGACTACCTTGAGACCATATACAGATGCCTGACATAAGTTTGTTCCAAAACATTTTAAAAGAACCCCTTTGCTATTGTAAATATATCAAGTTGCTACAACCCACACAGAGTCTACCATCAAAAGCAGGAACTCTTTGGAAAGTACAAACTTTTGATGTGACTCCAGTGTGCTTAACTTTCATGAGAATATCATTTCGTAACAGAGTGTGCGGTAGACAGACTTCACCTCTTTCATCTTTGGCCTCCCTGTGGAGCTCTGGCTGTGATTTTTACCCCGCATTAGCTGTGTCACCCCAGATGATAGTGTCACCTGGTTACCCTTAATGAGATCTGCTCCCTGCATCCAGTACCATTTTAACTCTCTGACCCCTGTAATGCTTTGATGTTGCCCTCTTCTCTCACTCCGTTTGAGGCAAAATCCCCCCAATCTCCTCTCCAAGTCTTCCTCTCCCTTGTTGTTGCCTGGTGGATGGCATGCTCACTCATCCCGACTTTGTGCGACTTCTTTGCGGCCACTGTCTCTCTCTATCTCTGTCCCTTCAGCACCCTCTTTATTTCCCTCCCGTGTTTCCGTTCAGCTCTCAGTCACTCTCTCTTCCCTCTGGCATCTGTGTGTAATGCGGCTCTTGAGGGGAGCGTGGAGGCATGGACATGTGGTGCAGTGTCTTGGCAGGAGAGAGTGGGGGGGATCTAGCTTCTTGCTTGCATGATGACTGCCAAGAGGCCCACATCTGTCTATGATCAGTGAGTACAAGAGCAGCCAACACATGCACATTCAGAAGAATGGTTTAAATAACTGTCCTATTTGCGAAAAAATAGGAACCAAAACAAAAAAGAGGATGTGAGTTGAGGTTGGTTACACCAGCGGGTGGTGTTGTAAAGACACAACAAGACTCATCATGGGATCACGAACAGCTCCTCACCCCACATTTTCCCCGTGAAAATGAACTACATCAGCCGAATGTAATTATATTCATATGTAAACTATGCACTAGTTTACAATAATCGTAAATTTCACACATAGGCATGAGGCAACATATGTGAATTAGCCAGATTTATAAAAAAAATACACACAGACACAAATGTCGTTTTTCCTTTTTGCGCTAAAGAAAGCGCCTAAATGCGTGCTCCGTGTTGGCAAACAGCGAAACTGTAAAACTGTGTTTACAGCCCATCGCTCATGCAACCCAGATTGTAGACATGGATCAGTGAGCGCGGGTCATGTGTCATCCCACTGGTGGCGTCAGTTCTCGGCGCGGTGATCCCCCGAATACAGTCCGCTCGATCCAAACCTGCTCCTTCTACTCCTGTTAGCAGCGACACTATTTGATCGTTTCTACGCGAGATGTGAAAGCCACGTTTATTTAGGTTTATATATAAACATGGCAGATGTAACATGTCTAAAGTTTGCTCTCCTTGAACACGAGGAGTCATTTGGCTAAGGTACGGCATAGTGTCGTGACTTTAGGCGACTTTCCAGCAAGATCCCTGCTTAAGAACTCTAACCTACTTACTCATTGTTATTTGATTGTTGAGAGCGCACGACAGTGGCGGTGAGCTCTTGGTCTCACAGTCCACGGCAGCCTGTAGTAGCACGCGAAGCTATCGAGAGAGACACTCGTGGTGGTTACTGAAGAAACTGACCGCAATAGTCAAATCCAAAAATGACGGTAGCTTTTACGCACGGCTTCTTGGACACAAGCGAACGTGTAGAATAGCGGGTTACAGCCCACTTTAAATTTCAAAAGCTATAACATCAGCTTATTCACAGCCCAGCGAGCTGCTGGTTTCATATGGGCTGGGACAACTGTTTCAGATTTTCTGTTTCATGATCCCATCAAAGTTCCTCAGTATAAACAAGCTCAACTGGCTTGAATTAGTCACCAACTAAAAGTCAGCAGCTTCTATGATTATGATGACACAAGCGCATTCTGTTTATATACGAAACGCCTTCATACGGGAAACAAAGCCCTTCTCACTGCCTCCTACATTTAATAAATTTAGCGAAAACGAATGCGCGAGGACGTGTGAATCACACGAAACCAAGCCAAGCACGTCTCTTAAAATAATTTGAAACACATTACACATAAATCTGTCAAATGTACTGTTGAATAGGTGAAATAACTGTATTTCCAAGGATGAGAAGAGTCATTCGGCTGTCATTTTTAGAAGAAACGGGAGCTTATTTGAATTGGAAATGTCGTTTTTCGTTTGGCATGTTTTGGGAAGGACAGACCATGCGTGCGTCAAAATCAAGAAGTAACCCAACTAAAACTCACCCTCCTCTCCTTTGACTGTCAATGCCAGATGACACAAAGCCATTAAAAATCCAATCAACGATGACACAAGATCCATCTTGGAGGAGGCAAAAACTTGTGAAGAGCTTCAAGTGTCTGATGTTTCCACCTTGTAAGATCTAAACGCTTCGGTTCCTCAAAAAAATCCACATCCGCTTACGGAACGAAACCAGCGGGGAGCAGTGAAAACTAAACCACTTTAATAAAAAGAAAAGAAATCCCACGATGTTTATCAAACCATTGGTAGGGGGAAATTGGGTAACTACATGTCATTTAGAAAATTCATAAAATTCTATTAGCGCAGCCCTTTGAAGTCTGTCCATTTAGAGAAGAGATGCCGCTAAACCTCATCCAAAAAAATAGTGATGAGAAAAACTCCTTGATCAATAATGTGAGCACCTCGCAGCTATCTGGACAGCGGCTCCACGGTGCGTCAAGTTCCGACAGTGGCTCCCCTGTCCCCGTATGTCTCTTTCCGTCGCCGCGTACTTTGCGCACACGAGGGTTTCTTTTCCTGCTGGAGCAGCCAGCTGAAGTCCAGCAGCTTTCCCGTAAACCTCAATCCAAGTGAAGCTGCTTTTTTAATGAGGCACAAAAGTAGCAGGATAACGCATGAAAGTAATGCACTTTTAGCTCTCAAAAAGACCGTTCCTGTCCTGTCACCTCCTGCAGCACCGCTCCTCTCTGCTCTGTGTTTCTCCCTGCTGCTGCAGCACCGTACAAGCCTCCGCTTCGCCACCAGCTTGTCTCCTGCGACTGCGAGGTGTGTGTAGAGTGTGTGTGTGTGTGAGAGAGTGATCGCTCTTTTGAGCCGAGCAGCTATCGCGTTACAGTCACGGCGCCCGGGCTCCGCCTCCTCCCGTCGCTCACCGATTATGGGGGGGAGGTAGGGCGCACGTGCACGCGCCCCACGCTTTCCCTCTGTCTCTCCCTCACATACTCACGCACCCCCTCGTCAAAAAGATGCCACAGATATGAACTCCTCCACAGATAAGACAGAGATAAAAACATATTGTCATGGTAAACCAGGGAGCGCAACTTCTCCTGGGGCTGTTTTAGAGGCTCAGAAGGGGCAGATGAGGAATAAAAAAATAAATCAAACTAAAAAAAGGGGAGTATAGTGATACTGGGGAGGGGGTGGCTACACAGCAAGCAGGCACATGGCTGCCTTTCACCACAAAAACACATCAAACAACCAAGCCAATGTCAAAGCCCTCAACCCACTAGGGGGAGAGCCCACCTCAGCCCTGCCCAATCTCAGCCCTGCAATCAGCAGGCCTAAATACAGAGCTTGGAGGCCGTGTAATGACACAGTAGTGAGCCCAAAATAATCTGCTGAGAAAGGCCTCTCCAGCGTCCAGCCCATGTGCCCTGCCTATGGCTTGTATTACCTTGTAATGTAACGGACCGGCTGAGGCCCAGCTGTATAATGACTGCATGTAGCCTTGCTGGCATCTTTATTTGGAACTGCTAGGTGCATTCCTAAAGGTCAGGATACATGAGAAACTTCTTGAGGCAATGCATGAAAATCTTCTGAGAGTAATTTTCATCGTTACAGCTGTAGGTGCGTCCACTTTGAACTGAATTGAATTCAGCAGTACTAGTATCAGAAATATATACTGGTGTGTTAACACAGTTGGTAAAAACATCGTCTTTTTTTTGTTCTATCTCGATCTCGATAGTTGTGAGATGTAAACATTGTCAACAATAGCCCCTTATGCCCTTGACAGAAGGTTGTGTGTCAGGTCTGTATGTCACCGTCTGTCTGTCACCTCAGTGAACTGTCATCTCCCGCTGCCCCCCCCCCCCCAGGTTGACTAGATGCCATCAGCTTGCAGCTTTCTTACAGCTTGTCAGTCATTTTCAAGCCCGCCTCTCACCCGAGGGTGCGGCGGCTGTCAGACATGAATCTGATTGGTTAATCTGGGCCTCTGGGCAGGGGTCCACACTAGAACAAACCTTCTTCCACATGCTGTATTGTCGACTTGATTATACTTTTGAGATTATTTTTTTCCCTTTTGCGCCTTGTGTGGTGTTTGTGTGAGTGTGTGTGTGTGTTATCTGACGAGAGAGCGCTGATTAAACGCTTTTTGATGAGTGAAAGTGATCTTTGCTTAACCCCGCTGTGACCCTTTCACCGAGATAAAGAGAGATGGAGAGAGGACATAGGCTGTATAAAACCTTCAAGCAACACTGGGTCACTTTCTGTTCTGTTTCCCCTCCCAGTCCCCAAGGGTCATTTGATACTCTCCTCTCCCATTTGTCAACATCTCTACCCCCACCATCAGCTTTCAACCCCCCAAATATTGGGCCAACATATTGCTAATGGAGGCCAACCTGTGTGAGAGACATAGAGGAAATGTTGAGGGTGGAAAATGTTTGTATTCATAGCACAAGGGGACATACAGCACAATGCAGTTTTGATATAAACAACTCCTGGCTGTATATATATATATATATATATATATATATATATATACACACACACATGCACTGCCATTCTCTATTTGTTGGTTTCAGGCATTAGTTTCTGCTGCACCACACTTACCAGAGATGAAGTCGATCAAGATGTGTATTTAATGACAAAAGAGTTCCTGTAGGTGATACACATTTAGCCATGCTCGCCATCACTACATGACGATAAACAAAATCTATTTATATGAAAGTACATTTACAAAAGAATACCAAGAGAGAACCAGTGCTGGTCAGAATGACCAGTTTTGAAAGCACTAAATTCCTCAGATCTTTAGAAGTAAATCTGAAGACACCAATTTTGTAAAATCAATACATCTTAAGAACACAGTATAATTCTATCAATACAACAATATTTTTTAACACAATGGCCAAAGTCTTTAAGAATTACAATGAGAGGGATTTAGAGAGGTTCCTTGCAAAAATAATATATCAACTCCGAAGGAAGACAATCAATTTTTCGAAATCCCCTTTTCAACAGTTTGTAATGATATCAAGATGTTTCACAATGATTCATTTTTGAGGATATTTTCAGGATGTGGCGCCATGAAGATACTTAATGCGAGAAGTCTGTGGACTGGTGCAGAATACAGGAAAAAAAAAAAAAATCACACAGGACATCTAAAGAGCTTCAGGCTGACCTGGAGCAATTTGGATCTGCGGTTTCAGTCCTTTCACATGTTTGACAGTAGATCTTTGAGTGTGAAGGTGGAAATAGGCAAGAATAATCTTTATAAATAAGTTACAGTTGTTCTGGGATAATACCTTATGGAGAGATTAAACCAAAGCAAAACTCTTTGGGTAAGCTGTGTATTTGATTATTAATAAGTGATGAAATGAAGAATATAAGGAAAAGATCATCATAGCTACAATACAAAAAATGTTGGAGGTTCTATCCTGCTTGGGGGCTGCTTCTGGATATGGAGTCACTGAATGTGTCAAAGGGATGATAAAACTGAGTTTGAGGTGACAAGAAGCCCACAACCGACAGCTCAAACAAAGGACTGAGGGAAAACTGTTCCAAACACACCGGTAATTGTCGGGTTTCTGTTCATTAGTGGAGCCATCTTTTGAAAAGTGGTAAAAATGTGATGTCACCAGTTGTTGTAATTCAGTAGAAGTAGTTGTCCTAACTGGAACCTTATTGGGGGGGGGGGGGGGGGGGGGGGGGGGGGTGCAACAAAAAACAACAAAAAACACAACAACAAATGCAGTGAACATGTACAAGAGAAAATCAGAGAGTTCATCTTGAAGCATTACTTAATTTCTTACATCTCTGATTTAAATGTTTGTATTTCCATTCACCTTGTCATAGTCATACGTTTCTAAATTAAAAAAAATAATAATAATGGCGTAGTGGAAGCCCTGCTGCTGACTCCTGACATGAAACTGAAATCTTCTACATTCTCCAAGTCTAACTTTTAGAAGACCAACCAGTGGACTATCCATGCTGTATTTTGTGTCTGTAATGTTTCTTAGAAAGTCCATCCATCCATCCATCCATTATCTATACCGCTGAATCCGTCGATCGGGTCGCGGGTGGGCTGGAGCCTATCCCAGCAGTCAATGGGCGAGAGGCGGGGTACACCCTGGACAGGCCGCCAGTCCATCGCAGGGCCACATAGAGACATACGAGACAAACAACCATGCACGCTCACACTCACTCCTAAGGACAATTTAGAGATACCAATCAACCTAACATGCATGATTTTCTGGACAGTGGGAGGAAGCCGGAGTACCCGGAGAGAACCCACGCATACACGGGGAGAACATGCAAACTCCACACAGAAAGGCCCCAGCTGGGTGTTGAACCTGGAACCTTCTTGCTGTGAGGCGACGGTGCTAACCACCACACCACCGTGCAGCCTCTTAGAAAGTCTTTTCTGTTAAATTTTCTTCTTTTTTTTTTTAAATTGAAAGTATCGAGATTATAAAAGATCTGGTTCATTTGCACAAATTTCTGTCCATATTTAAACTGCTGTTCTTACAACTTAGAAATGCCAGTAATTCTGTCGTGAGCTGCTTTGTGCAAATGAAATAGCACTCACACTAAAATTAAACTAATACCCTTGCAGACATGTGGCAGGCATGTCTCAGAGTCACTGGCTGTTTAAGCACCACAGCAGGGAAATCAAACACTTGACCCACAGCTGCTATATGTGAATCCCTTTTTTTCTGGAGTCATTTTCCCCAGGTCTTACCATCTGTATTCTCTGTCATCTCGCTGCCACAGAATACAGTCGACAAATGGCTGCCATACAGTCCAACTCCTCACCCCAGCACACCTGTGCTGTGTTCACTCATGGGTGGTAGAGGGGAACACAACAGGGTCTTTCTCCCCCGTTATATGTGTGTGCGCAAGTAAGAGTGAGAGACAGAGCGGTAGAGGCAGATACCAGCCACTGCCATACTGCCTCTCTTATCACAACTTGCCCCGGAGACTGACAGCATGACTGATAACTCTCCCTCTCTTTTTCTTTTTCTCCCCCGTCTCCATCACACAAACACACTCTACTAAACCTCCTCTTCTCTCTCAACACCCCCAGCGCTCCCTCACCCCCTCACCCACCAGTGTGCTTTGCCAGTCAGCTGTCTGTAGATTCGAGGGGGAAAGTCAAGCTTTTTTTCCCACTTTTTTTTTTTTGATTGAGTGATCTCAGCAACCTTCTTCATCACCGACAGTCACGGCCATAGATGAAATGGTGGGAGATAAGCTTGAGATAGCCTTGATTTGACCCTATCAGCGACTTCAGCGTGTGTGTATGTGTGGGAGGGGCTAGAGCCATTGTGAGTACATCATGAGTAAAGGGCCAAATGGGAGTTTTTTGGTCCCTTTGGTATTCATTGGAATACCATCACAATTTGGGAATGCACAGATAAGGGAACTCACACATAAAGAACATTGACATACAATGCATAGGTAAGAAAGAGGATAGGGTATATTGATGGATTTCTGTATTAAAATGAAGCCTACTTCATGTTTAATCTTCAAAATTATCTATTTGCTGTATTTTTATCTTCATGCTGTTCTTTGCTGCTGCAGTGACCCAATTTCCCCCAGGGATCATTAAAAATTCAACTCATCCTTATCTTCCTAGTTCATCTACATGCACACAGACACACAAATACACACACACATCTCAATCTAACCTTTGATAATTCCAAGTATTCCTATTCTAATTCCTCCAGTGAGCAGGAGCTTCCTTCTTCAACACGAGGCACTGATCACAAACCTCTCTCATCATCTTCTGCAATTCCTAAACTCACTTCCACCATCAAATTCCTGACGGGCCACCCAAGCTGTGGGCATGCCTTGGCCAGGGTAAGAACTATGCATAAACCCATACTTCAACCTACTGAACTGCTTACAAACATCTCTGCTGTGCTGGCAGACTTCTTGGGCCGTATGGGAACATCTGGTGTCTGTCTGCTGTCTTACCGCTCCACCTCCTCCCTGCCTGTGTGTACGTGTGCACCTCTGTGCTACCTTCAACAGCAGAAACAGCACCATCATCAAAACACTTTCAGCTGCGGCAAGAAGCTGCATTCACGCCTGACAGAGAAGAAACTGAAAAAGTAAAGCTGTGCAGAGATGCACAGGTCTTTGCGCTTAGGGAAACACCCTCAGAAGCATACAATTTCTAAATCTTGTATTTGGGATTTTTTTTTCTCCGATACTGTTGTAATATTTGATATTCTAAACCTGACATTTTGCTTCCATTCAAATGAGAGACAAAACCACGGTTGAGCACAGGATTATTCATTTGCAGTACACATTTCAGCCTAATGGGGGCAGGCCATTGCATCAAGCACAGAAGGTGAGATATCCTAGCTGCAGGCAATCCTTAGAAACACGTTGTAAATATAAACAGATTCAATGTTATTTATGCTTACACTAAAAGGATTAAGATACTAAGATAAACATGCTGGAATTAAGCATATGTTGGCTATCAAGACAAATTTCCTCTGGAAATAGTGCCATCTCCAAAACATCTTTAGATAAAGCAGGATTTATGAATCATTCAAGTCACAGTGGTTGATCAGCTTTGCCAGATTCCAAATTTAATGAAGGGTGATTTACTAACCTGCTAAATAAATTGCTGTTTTTGAATCAGATATGAGCCTTGCACATGCAAGATGGCTGTGCTTGCTGTGGATCTACTACATAGCTGTTGTCAGCTTGGTTCAAAAAAATTTGTTTGCTCACTTTAATTGCAAGATGCCTGCTCTATTCCCCGGTCACCTGTTGTTTATGACACAGTATCATTATCCTCCGTATGTTGCAGACTAAAAGGGAGAACACATCTCCTCTTCTTTTGCTTTTCCACCAGGATCTATTTTACTTCTGCTCTGTCTCTTTCATCTCTTTCCACTGGCCTGCTGTGTGTCTTTATAGTCACATCAAAGTGACCTTCGCCACCCCGTTCCCTCCAAAACCCCCAACCCTGCCTTTCAGTCTGGAGACTAGAGAGATACACACAGAGGCGGCTCACTACACATATTTTCCAGGCAGCAACACAATACCTGAAATGTTGTGCAGACAATTGGATTCCAAATACACAAAAAACTTCAATGAATATGTTACAGCTTATCTTTTTAAGAGTTTTCAGGGGAAAAAGTGATACAGATCTACTTTTGTGTGTATCCGTGCATGTAAAGTGGCTTATTTTAGACTCCAGAATGCCCCCACTCCTCTCAAGGTGTCTTCACATTAGGAATTAGTGCTGCATTAGGACACTATAATAAAAAGACAAGAGGCCTTTCTCCATGCCTTGTTTACTCTGCGGGGCCTTTATCACTCAGCCCCTGGAAGAAAGATCAGCACTCCACAAACCAGGGAGAGAAAACACTGGGGGACAAGTGGGTGCTAATGAGAAAGAGAGTGTTTTTTGTAGGAGGGAGATAAAAGATGTTGCACGACTCAGAGCTACAGTTTTGTGCCTGACAGCACATGTGACAGAATGAAAAGAATCATGCCTTTCTTGTATGAAGTCAGGCACTTTAACATGAGTGTACATGCTCTAATTGTGATATTACATCATCTATGGTTGCTTTGCAGTTATAGAGGGAAAAAATAAATGCGCAAATTTTCAGCATGATGCATCTTCTTCAAAGGATTAAACTGGCGTTATCTCATACTTTCCAAATTGTTAACAAATTCCATGCAGGGAGTAAGCACTAGTTTGCAGAAGTACTTTTTAATTTTCCCACCTTCTATTTAAGGATGAAAGTCTAGTTTGTGGCTGAGTTAATTAACTCAAATGGGGAAATGTATAAAACCATGCAAACTTGTAACCTTTCCACACCCATAGAAAGCTTTTTCTCCTTTATTTTCCCATTTGTTTATCCAAGATTTTGTCCACGATGATTTGCCACCACATAAAAAGAAGCAGGCCAAACAGATTGAGATTCGAGGAAAGAGAGAAACTTTGAGTTTGACTCTACAAAGTAGTTGGAATTAGAATATTTGTTTCTGAGGAAAAACCATGCCAGCATTTCCAATTAAATGGAGAGAGATGAAGAGAGCGGGAGACAGATGGGAAGACGAAGTTAGAGATGTAAAGAGTCACAGAGAAGGAGATTTGCTGTGCATCTGCTGTGGGAGAAACTGGAAGAAGAAAGAGGAAACGAGGGGCAGAAATAAGTGGAGAGGTTCCATGAACAAAAATGTGAAAAGGCAGAGAAAGAGCAGCAGTCCCACTGAGGATAAGATGACTGATTATTAAAAAAAAAACAAATGTCTTTGAGAAAGGCGGCTCCCTTAATTCAGTTTAACCCTAATGCATTCACATTACCATGGTAATCTTATCAATATATTGTGTGTGTGTGTGTTTGTGTGTTAGTGCATGTGTTGGATACAGCCAAGCACTTGGCCCCATTAGCAAAACCTAATTGACTTACAGCCTTCTGACCACAAAGGTAACATCTGCGTTAGCCGTGTAAGTGAATGCCCCGTGTCACCTCACGCACACCCACAGACACACACATTTTTAAAATGACATTTGCTTCATTGTGAATCACTCCGCCCCCAACTGACCTTGATAAGCACCAGTGGATGCAATATGGACTGTACTCTAGTCTCCTTGAAATGAGATAGGGTAGGGCGTAGCTTCTAAAAAGGGAGTCGCATAAATCATTGCAGATGCACATATGAAAACTACATTTTTAATTTTCACTTTTTGCCCCTTTAGTATCCCAAAGCTATGAGTCATCTCACACCGTCTGATTGTGTCATGCATTCGGTTTATTACGTATCAGATTTGTTCAACACTTTTGGTTGGTTTCTTTCAAGTAAAAGGTCTTGATGCATTCAATCTGGGGAGCGCCACCTTCATTTTAGTGCACACAGGATACGACACTCAAATCAGCCAACACACAGGAAGGAAGAAAGACAGGCATGACAGTAGCGAAGCACTGACACGGACAAAGAGGAGGAAAGAGGGAAAAGGATGACAGGTGAACAAGACAAGCCCGGGGATCCATCATTATTTAGCCATGGATATAGAATATCAAATAGAGGACGGGAGACGCCTCCACATCAGCCTGTTATTATTGAAAATGACTAATATATTCTGAAGAGAGAAAGTTAGAGTGAAAGATAGATGGATGAGATATGGAATCCAATGGAGACTGACACTCAATCTTTCTGAATAGCAATCCAATAACGTCTCCTGAGTTTCCTTATGGCTAATCAATTGTGCCGCAGCAGAGAAACAAATCACCATATCGCTGAGTCAATAACCGTCAGTCATGCAAATATCTAGCTTCAACTGTCAGTGTTTATCAAACTTGGCCGAGTCTCAGCTCGCACTGCAAGGACGAAGAGAAGGGTGACAAAGGTATGTTTGGTATGCACACTGGTAGCTCCCCACAGTGACCTGGGCTGGTGGTAATTTAGATAGCGATAAGGAGGCGAAACAAAGCCCAACCAGAGTGCAGATGGGTGTTGAACCTTGTCTGACAAGGGAAACACAACAAACAAGTTTATCAGGGATAGGGGTAGGACGTCTCACACCTTGATAGCAAACACAATACTGTCCTTCGGCGCCAGTTTTAGAGAAACTGGCTCAGAGTTTATCTTTAATATTAAAGATACACCCATGTCTTGTCTGGTCCCACAACACTGAATGCAAACAACATTCAATCAGTGGGCCTCGTATCAACCCACATTACAAAACATACGTATGCAAACTGATTTCTTACACCTGGGTTAGTCTGCAAATACTGGTTCTGCAACCTAATTTTCACAGGGAATGTCAGAATCAGGACCTTTGGTCAAGATCAAGATAAAACAAAATTAACGAAGCCGTAGATCAAAATCAACATAATACTCTCACCCCCGTGAGGACCTGTGTAAGTCTGGAATAATGGAAATCAACTCGCTGGATATTTTGACATTGAGAAAAAAAGAGAGCTAAATCAGTACAATCTTTAACACTGTCTGAGTAATCCTGACAACACCAGCTCAGCTTTCTTTTATTGGATGCATGATAATGAGAAGCTTGGGTCTTAAAGTCATGGCAAAATGTAGTGAAGAATAATTTGGTAGATGGGAAGTCCCTTGATTAGTGTTTGAAAGGTTGAAAGCTTAAAGTGGCTGTGAAATATATATTTTAATGATGACTGACCAAATGACCATGGAAAATAAAAAAGTTCCTAAAACTCCTCCAAACAAACTGTTCACACAAGCATTTAACTGCTTAAAACTGCTAAAAGTGATGGCGGCATGTCGCGTATGATATATTTCTGAGATTGCACTGTGGTACACTACTGTAGTTTAAAAGTTGAAGGAGTCAATAGAAAACTAGCTCGTTAGCAACCACAATCTGCCACTTTAAAAAGGTGACAAAATGGATAGCTGAGTGAAAAGATTTGAGTATTTGCAAGGCTGAAGTTGTTGTTACAGAAGGCTCTGCCAGTAAATTAGAAGCATGGACGTTTTTATTCACAGGTTTGGAGCTAATAAACTAGGTTGCACAGGGTCAGAACGTTAGTCAGGGGTGTGATATGCAGAAAAGTTTAACAGGAAAATAAAGAATAAATAAGAAAGAAACAATCTAAGCTAGTTTTTGTATTTTAGTGATAATTAGAGATTGCTCTTGAATAATATTCATAATGACCATGTTTCTTGTTAAAGTCTATCCTTGCAGTAATTAGATTTTTTTTTTAAAGTGACAAAATATACATATTTTCTTAATTTGCCTTCTCCATCAACCTTTTATAACGTAATATTAAAAAAAAAATGCATAAAAGACAGATGGAAATACAACTAATCAGACCAGCACATTTAGCAAAAAAACAAAGCTTGTCAAAATAAATGAATGTTCCATTCTGACAGGCACAGCTGGTATGACTCAGTCTGGTTTATTCTGCTTACCTCAAGAAACTTGATAAACCGAGAGGGAACAAACATCTGGAAGTTGTTTCAGATTGGAAACATTCTTTATAATGTGCCTCTCAGCTACATGCACCTGCAATTCACCTGCACAGTCTTACAGGTTAAGGACAGTTATATGTTAATATGGGTGTGTTCTTACTTACTTAAAGGAGACATATTTTACCTCTTTAAACAAGTTAGAATTGGTCTATGGGCTATACAAAACATGTTCATGAAGTTCTTTGCACAAAATCACTCTCATATAAAGAGATTTCACCAGCTCTATTCTTGCCAGTTTCAGTCTCTCCCAAATTGAGCCGTTTAAAGGGCTCTGTCACTTTTATGCAAATAAGCTGCTGCTGGCCACGACCCGCCCCGCTCATGAGAAGCCTCCGGCTGCGTGTACTGTTTACCCTTTTGTTTTGAGGGTCCAAAAGGTACATATATATGCTCAAGTGGTAAAAGGTACATATATGTACCTTTTTTTCTACATGCTGGGGTACAATAGACAGTCTGTGTTAGGCTACTTCAGTATAAGGGTACAAAACTATACTTTCAGAGGGTACTGCCCCAGTGACAAGCCATCGTACCCCTAAAGTTACAATTCTGTACTTTATTTTCTGAGAGTGTATTTTTAAACGGTTTTTTTTAAATTCTTAGATTGTTTTTAATGTGTTTATAATTGTATAAACATTTTTATTGCTTTATTATGTCTTGCTACTGGATGCTTGAATTTCCTTCGGGATCAATAAAGTATCTATCTATCTATCTATCTATCTATCTATCTATCTATCTATCTATCTATCTATCTATCTATCTATCTATCTATCTATCTATCTGTTCCCTATGAATTAAGGGTTAATTTGTTTTCAGTGCAGAGCTTCTGTAGTCTCCAGCCTGACTCACCTGTGGTGCATTCCTGTGAAAACCGCTGGGACGTATCACCGGCAGAGACTGGAGCTGCTGCTGGACACCTGGGTCTCCAGAAACGCACCACAGGTGCAGCCAACAACACAACACTTCATGTGTGATTTTCCTTTCGTAGACATTGCGCTCGTATGCTCGATGCTCGATACAAGATGGAAGATCTTCAACTAATATAGAGGGTGGGGACTTGACAGGTATATGCAAATTCCCTTGTTGTGACGTCACAATAAGGGAGCCATCCAAATGGCTCACAGAAGCATTTTTTTCTTGACACCAAAGTCTTTCTACTGACCTACAGAAAATGGATGGATGGGTTTTTTTTGCGCTTGGAGTGTTTAAAGGAACAGTAGAGGCCCAAATATGAACACAAAGACCCGCAAAAAGTGAGTTTTGCATAATATGTCCCCTTTAAGTATTAACCAAATAAGTAAAGCCTCTCTTAGTCTTGGATTTTCTGGGTTTTTTTTGTCTCATTTGTCCTCTCCACAGAGGTCTTCCAACCAGCAAGTTGGAATTTTGATTTTGACCACGGACCAACTTGAAAACTCATCTCAGCTTCCAAGAGGAATTGATTTTGTTTTTACAAGAAGGAAATGATAGCACTTAAAATCTTCAGTTGGCGTAGGTAGACGGCGTTTGTTGCCAGCTTTTTCCTTTACCACCCACGTCGGGATCAGTGGCATTTCACCAACTTTCTTGTAGATAACTCTGAAGCATACTGAGAAACATGATTATATCATTAAAAAAAGTGAGCTTCTGCCAGACTGGAGAGGAGACGGAAGAGTGGGTACCAGACCTGGCCTGGTGCCTCACACTGACCTCACTGTGGCTACATTGTTATGGTTTTATTTTAATTACAGCAGTGTAGATGTAGATGGTGAATGACCTAGATAAATGGTGATGTACACTTTACTGACATTATCGCCCACTCTGTGTCTTAGTGACCTTACACTGAAGTATAATCAATTCTCCAATCAAGAACCTCGTGTGAGGTCTTATGTCTAAAAAGTCAAATTCCAATTCTAAGCCCTAATTTAAAGGGGAAATCCCATATTTGTGTTTGAATTTGTGTCAAAACTAAACTTTTCTTTCCAATGTAGAGCTTTGTTAAGCAGTAAGAGCAGCATTAAATGTCTCTATGGCTTTTAATAATTAGATATAATTATGATAGTTCATCTATCTTTTTTCTCTTGATTTCTGAACAAATCTTACTCAAGAAATGGTTTATTTAGAGGTGTTTTATTGTAGTGTTTGCGATTACATTTAATTCTGATATTAGTATATCAGCCATGTAGTCACAGCTCAGCATGATGTTGGACAGTCTTGTAAATTGCTGTTGTCAACATTAGAGCATGACCCAAAATGACAACAGGAGCCAGAAACTGACAGGGGAGTTTAAGATGTGGAAAACGTGAAAAATGTAACAGAACAAAATGTGTTTGTGCTGATGGAGAGAAAAATCTGTAATAAGTAATGTTCTTCATTTGCATGTCTGGTTCATGTGTCTAAAACGTTTGGGTGTTTAGACGAAGGGGTCGGACTCGTCAGACAGTACAGAAAAAGGATATTTTGATGCCAAATTTTATAATGAGGTCAGTTTTAATGCAAGCCACAATGTTTTCATAACCTTAACCAAATGCTCTTCAACACCTAAACTTAACCATGTAGTTTCTAATAGCCAGCCTTTACAGTGTTTTGTTTTAAATCTTTAAACTGTAATCGGATTTACTGCCTATTACATTACCTATTACATTTTGCAACAGTCCAAATGTGACAATTTCAAAAATAGCTGTTACTCTCTGTACCAATTTTCCCTTTTTTTTGTGAGACTGGGTTGATAAATCTGATGAGACGACACACTAAAATAACACTTATAGTGGAAAATTGGTTCATTTTGAGTTTAGCCTGAGGTCAAAAGTCTAGTGAGATAATAGTAAATAATAAAATATCAATTAATTAGCAATTTAAGGGGTTTCCTCAGGCAGCTTTTTTACTGATTGTTTGACCTAATATCAAGTTTGCTGAGCTTTTTATTGGGAAAAGATGGGATTTCTGGTGAGTTACTATTTGTAACATTGAAGGTTGAATGCATTTCAAGCCTTTATTTCCATCACTGCCTTTTACGACCACAACTGCTCACGTAAAATGGGTTAAGAGTTCATCACCTTATTCAGGACGATTCTCAATTTCTGAGTGAAGCATTGTGATGAAAGCTTTCCTGATTCCTTTTTTGATAGGAACCATTGTTCTATCAGCTCAATTGCTGTTTTCAGCCACCCTGCAATCATCTCAGAACAGTCAGCGCATTGAAAATGTTTGAAATTGTGTTCACTTTGAATATATTTTACTTACATAAGAACTGTAAAACACTTCCTCTCTGAATCCCGTGACACTTCAACATCACAGACAGTTGCGAATTAGTATCCTCATTAGTGAAAAGCTGCTAAATATACACTTTAAATCCATTGAGAGGGGTCTGATGCATGTCAGTGTTCACTCTGGGTGCTTTTTGGGATTAATGCTGTAACTGAGCTGTGAACTGGAAGCATCTCTGTTGCTTTGGCTCGGGTTCGCTGGCTCGGGCGTGTGCGCACACCATCTGCATGGGAACAGTGTGGGGTTTTATGGTGACGAGCCCCGTTGAGAATCAGATGTGGTTCAGTGGCTGGCTAACCCAGCGGCCATCTTTGAAGAAGATAATGTCACACGAGTGAAGAAAGTTCCTTTCTACAGTTGGCTTGATTAGGAAACAGAGGAACTATCATCCAATTAACTGAATATTTCAGCTGCTTTAAGTATATGATGGGAAGAGTCAGTACAAAACTAAGTGACTTGCCAACTTTTATCTCTTGCAGTGTGTGTATGTGTGTGGAAGAGAGTGAAATCTCCCTTTCACTTGTACAGTACTTCCTCTGGTCCCTTTGAAGACAAAACAACAATGGCACTTTTAAGCATTTACAGGGGTCTTTTATGTAAATGGTCCTTAAATGCTTCTTTATACATCCAGTAACAATTAAGGACAATCAATACAATCTCTAACTTGTCAGTGAACACGCTTTTAGATGCTTTAGTCTTAACACCAGCTTTAGATGTATAAGAAGTCCTAATAACAATGCATATCAGTAACATGAAAGTCTGTAGCTCTGTATTAGTTTCAAATCATTTTTTGGAGGGGAAAATCATCTGACAATCATTTTGATTGATAAATGTTAAATATCCTAACTTCACACCCTCGGCTCTTTTCTCCAAATTAAGTATAATTTCCCACTGCAGATCCATCTCCTGTACTTCATCAAGCTGTGTCAAAAAATTGCCCGAAGTCACCAGCCAACAAGCAAGCAGCTGTCAATAAAATAGAAATAAGCTGCCAATCATTCAGATGTGCAGTCTATCAACCATAATCAGCAGAGAGCAGTATTCTGAAAAATACTGTGATACGTACCATATGTTTTCACTGTGTTTTGTGACAGACTGAGGGAAATCACTTTATTCATAAGAGGTCGGGGAATCCAACAATATGCTTCATCATCCAGAGACATTCTATGTTAGACTATGTTCTGCATTAATGCTTCAGAGGAGAAATCCACGGCAGTTAGGAGTCTGGGTCTCACTTACAACACTTTAAATATCATTATTTTGTCCCACTGACGTCACATTGCAATGCGCATGTTACTCTTAAGTGTTGTATTTAAATTAAGTACACTTAAAAGTAGAGTTAAGTCGACCTATGATCAGGATGGGAAGTCTTGGCCAGTTTGAGAACAAATAAGGGTATACATGCAGAAATCTGCCATCAAAACTGCATTATCTGGGTGTGTTTGTCAGTCCAATTTTAATTCAAAAATTGTTATCCGAGATTGTTAAAATTTATGTTTGAGGACAACGCATGTGCAGGGCTTTGAAAATATGGCTGGAAGAACTCATGCATACTTTCCGCCTTTGTAGTCTGTACTTTGTAGGGTTTTAGTTCGGAATCTACATCCATCTTATGCCATCTTCAAGATGTGACCCGTTTTGACAGAATAGCTGTGAGAATGGGACAAAAAGGACAAAAGTAAGATCTTGGTTTGAACGGAATTCTTTTTAGACAAGGACCCAAGGCAGAAAACAGAAAACAAATCTGAAATGAATACAAATTGCGTTTTGGCGATGATTTGTATCGGTGTTTGTGCATAAGAGCAAATGTGGAGGAAAGGGATATGGAAGATGGGAAATAAGGGAAAAGACAGAGAAACAGAGAGGAGGAAAAGAGAGAAGGGAGAACAAACAATCATATTTCAAGGAGGGCAAGAGGAAGGAGAGAGAAACTGTCATATCTTTGCTGTAATAGGGGGAAAGGGAACCTTTCCTGATTGGAGTTGCCATGGTGATGGTTGGCACCTAGAATGTGGGTTTATGGGTGTATGATTGTATTTGTGTGAGAGAGGTTTTGTGTAAGTGCTTCTGAGCATCTGGAAATGTTTGTTTGCGTGCGTGCGTGTATCTGTATGTGAGAACGGCAGAGATGGATGTTAAAATCGGCGATCTGCTTGTGGGATTATCTGTGCTGTCGGAGGCAAATGAGCAAAGGGGGTGTTCGTATGAAAACGGGCAGCAGACAGATATAGAAAGGGAGATGTTGATCTAAGGGAAATGTTTAAAATGTCACAGAAAATGGAAAAGGAAACATTTTCCTGAACTTGTTTTTGCACAGGCACAGAGGCCTGCATACGTCTGTTATAATTAACCGGAAACAAAACGTCAGAGAAGAAGACAAACAGAACTGCTTGTCTCTATGCAAGCTAAAAAAAAAATAGAAAATAAAGGAAAAAGGCTTTTTTCAACACAGTCTCATGACAGATTGGAAAATAGCTGTGTTGGTCCACAAACCAAAAGAGAGAGAGAAAAAGTTGGAACCCCCCCCCCCAAGAATTGATTAAATACATTTCTTTCACAAAATGTGTTAGACTGTGTTGAAGGTAAACACAGAAAATCTCACTTGTAACAGCACTGTGTGGGCTCTCGCTGGGGAAAACATACTAAATCTGAATCATATTGAAAATATTGTTGATCCAACTGCTGACAGCAGTAAACACACACTCTCTCTCTGACACACACACACACGTAGACGCCTCCCTTACAGGTAATGACTGCAACCAGACTCATTATTTTCAATCGCAGGTTTCAGGGTGGTCACCATCTAAAGGTCGTAGCAGTAGCTTCTAAATGTCTTCAGGGGTCACACACTTGTTTGTCAAAAAGCACCTTGCATGTCCTGCTTATTATTAATAATGGCCACAGTGCTGCAGCATGTCACGCCCGGCTCGGGGTCAACGTGCTTTCAATTTCAGCAAGTCAAGCTTCAAAGCTGAAGATGGTGTGGGAGCAGGCTGGTTGCCATGCAGCTAAAAAGCAACGCAGCAACAGAATGATGGATGTGCTGGGTCTAATAGCCACGCTACTGTACAACTGTATCGAAAAGGATCATTGTTAGACACTGAGTGTTTTTTGGCTTATGGGTGTGTTTTCTTTCCCATTCACAATACTGTCAGTCAACAGTTTTGTTTCCTCGAATTTTTCAAGTAACAAACTGGATTTGTGTAGTCTTTGTAGTCTCCTCAGCTTTTGTGCCAACAAACTAGCTCCTCTATGTAATGCAAAACATCTTTCACTACATGTGTGCCAAAGTACATCCCAAGAAAATAGCCACCAGTCAGACACTAGGAATTAAGAAGGCTATATAGGCTGATCCACTTGTCTGGAAAGAGGAAGGTGCAAAATGAACATCTATTTATAGGCGAGCCAAAGCAAGTTTATATATAAAGGACATGCCATAAACAAAGGTAATTAAGAATGCTTTTTATAATGCACACAAGCCTAGAATGAAGAAATGCACCATGTGGCATGAAGACTCAAGAAACTAATTCAAAATCAAGTCTATCTCCCAGACCTATTTACTACTTTTCCTCCATATGTTTAGCTTGGAGTTCTTCTACATGACCTGAAATCTGAAAATGTGTTGGTAAAGTTGTGAGGATAGACATAGAGGAAGACGACGACCAAGTTTCCATTGTTGTTTCTGATTCACATTTAAAAGATATAGAACAGGAAAAGCTGCATAGAATAGGTGGGAATGATGAGAATCGATGTGGCTCTTCCCTGTTTCAGAGAAGACTTCATGTACTTTGGGGGGAAATGGAAACTACTTTGCAGATAGTTTTTTGACCTGCCAAAGATTAAAATGTCTCACCAGCTGTTTCTGGCCTAAGCAGGAAAAACAATAAACTCCAGCATCTTCCCAGATATTCCCAGAGATGAAAGCAGCTCCTGAGGAAGTGTTGTTTCCATTTTCTTTATGTGGATGCTCATTGTAGCCGTTTTGTCCATCTTAAGTTTCCTTCATGTTAACACAATTGCTTCTTCTACCGAATTACAACCACAAGCAAGGCAACAGATACTGCCACCCTCTGGTGACACTTCACAGACTTAAAAATGTTCTATTCTAACTGATTCTGCCTACATTCTATTAAGAAAAGTACATTTTCATTTACTTGATATGGCCATTAAAATGTAGCCTTAAACAATAAATACACCAAGAAGTATCAGAAGCTCCTCAGAAATGCAAAATGTCCCTCGGGTCCAAAACTTTACTGGCACAATGAAACCTTAATTTAGTCACAAATACCATTGCTTTTTTTTAAATGACCTTTATGGAAACAGTTGCATGTATTTGGCTGTCATCAGTATAATTCTCAGCAGTCTTTGAGGCAAGAGATTTAAGAGAAAAGGACCAAGGATTGAACCTTGTGGAACCCCATGGAGCATACAGTATTTGTTTATTTGTGTTAAATGTGTTTATTTGTAAGGCGGAATGAGAGAATAAGTCAATCTTATTTTCCTGTCTGTCTCAGAGTGTGTTTAAAGGTGTCAATAGAAGCAGAAAGTTTCAGTTCTTCTGTTCCTCTGTAATCCCCACAGATGATATGTAAAAGACGGACATGCCACTGTGATTGATGTCACCTATTTCCTTTTTTCTAACACAATTTTGAAGCCACTTGAAAAACTGCCATTTCTGGCACTTCAGTGGGGATTTCAATGTACAGCCCAGCTGGTTGCCACTTGCTTATCACAGATGCTAGATTGCAAGTGTTTAATGGTATTCATCTTTTTGCACCAGCATCATAAAAACAAAAGGACCTGCACATTTATTTATAATGATTACATGTTATTAAATGAAGAAATAAACAATAACAGCAAATGTGTCATTGCTTTGCACCAATGTGGTTCACACCCTGACTTCCTGCTGAGTAAATCCAACAATCTGTCTGAGCCCACTGTCATTTCACTTCCACTTCAAATCCTCAGCCGCTGTAGGAGAGCACTCACGTTCATAAATCATTCACTTGTTATCCTGCAACCTAGATTTGGAATAGACAAATGCATCGCAGTCATCAGCCTCCTATCCCACATTATATCCAACCTCTGTGCAGCTGGGAAAGGAACTACCAGTACAAGTTTCCATCTCTGCAAATGTCAGCCTCTCTGAGGTTTGTGAAGAGACTTGCTGTCATGAGGCCACAATGAGTTTTTTATGACAGTTTCAGCTCTGTGATGATTAGGCAGAGGCTGGAGAGAAAGGCTAAACTGGGATACCATTTGTATTTGCGTTTGTGAGTGCTTGTGGTGGGGGTGGGCATCGAGCTGATCCACAGCACACAATGGACTGGCAGCTGCTATAAACGATAGCGAGGCCATCACTACTGAGAGTGTGATAATGTGTGTGTGTGAGAGAGCTATGGTGATGGAGTTGGCAAGTATGTGAACACAGCTACAAATTTTCTTAGTTTTCCTAACAAACTCCAATTAAATACATTTCCTGCAACTTTGTGGAAGTATATAAAAATATCTTCACTAAGGGAGTGAGGCTGAATGTGCATAATAATAAGAAAGCTAAGTTAGAGAAACAAAGCAAAACAGAAAAATTAAAGGAGCCATTGATAAGAGGTCATGTTGTTAAAGCACTTTTCTTTTTAATGCTGCAATATCTAATTTCATGTTGTCTAGAAAAGCAGCCAAAGCCACACATCAGTCCTTTTACCTGTCCGTTATGGCACTTACTTAAAGCTAAAAACCCTCACGAACAAAAGCAAAAACAGACAGGAGCAGGAATAACGTGCACACTTCGTGATGTGCAAAAAAACAAATTCTGGAAATCTGGCCAGTGTGTGAGTGGGCTGTGAAAGTGTAAATAGAGAGGAGTGTGCATAAACAGAGGAACAGACTGTACCTGCGAAAGCTGATGCTGACAGATTATCAGGTTGTTGTTATTCAGGGGTTTTTCCTCAGTGGTGGAGAGTCAGACCCCTGCAAGTCAGGCTCCCATCTTGCATTCTTTTCCTTGTTGGTGGGTCAGACGTAGAAGCAAACTGAGGCTCACGTTTGGTTTGAACTAGATTAAAACGATTAAACGATTAAAATTTTTAATCTAATTAATTCCCTGATTAATCACGATTAATCGCATTTGTACGCAAAATCCAAAAATGAATTCAAAAGTAGTGTATAGCTTTTAGCATTTAGTTTTATTTTAAATGTGCTGCCATATGAATGAAAGTGTCATAACATTTGTTGTGCAAACACACTTTTAACATCAGCATCTTTCTGTAGTTTTTATGTAGAAGCCTCGCTCCACTGTCTGTTTCCTTGAATGACTTGCTGCTATCAGTTGTGTGTTTTGCCTTTAAGTGATATTTTAGACTGGAACTACTACAGTGATAAGGAAATTCAACTTGGCAGTGTTTACAGATGACTTTGGTTCTGTCGACTCCGCCGTCTGGAAGAACTTTAAAATGAAAATGGCCGAGTAAAAGTTCCGTACCCTTCTCCATGTTTGGTGGATCCGCCGATTACTTTCTTTTCCGGTTCCGCAGCAGACAGCAACAGACTTTTACAAAATAAAAGCCTGTGAGCAACAGACTTTTACAATAATAAAATAAATAATAAAACCTGCGCTAATGCGCAATAAAATATTTGTCGGCGTTAAATAATTACTGAGTTAACGTTATAATAACGAGTTAACTCACCCAGCCCTAGTTTTAACCTTAACAACTGCTGGAAGTCTTGTTTTCACTGCCCTTTGTTGGTTTAACATCTTCCCTTTGGTTTGATCACAAGCAAACTGAAACTTATACATTACACGGGAATGTATTTTTTTACTGCATCATTCAAGCTCAGAGAAGCTCTCCCCTAACAGCAGCCTGTCTGTACAGGGTGCAATAAATTACACTTCTTTGTGGACAAGTCAGTAGTCACTAGCATAAGGCTGATATTAATTTGGTTTGATCAAGTGATGAAATTCTGGCCTGTGATGGAAAATTATTAATTTTCCTTTAGCATGTGCTGGGTGTTGTTTTTCTAGTTCAGAGAATTGGGTATGTCATTCGGTATTTTTCCTATGATAAAAACATATTTATCGATAGGATGGGTTCCTTGGTTACATCAGTTGTTTGCAACTGAGGTGGCTTTAGAGGTCAAGATAGCAACTGAAGAACGTATCTGTCCCACTCAGGTTGTCCACTTTGGTGTTAGGCCCGATCTTTGAATGCATAAATAGTCATGAATTTGAGACTTCTTTAGAGCTCTGGCCGAGCGCTGTTACTCTCCTCCATGAAGTAGAATTAAACTTTGGAAACGTTGGTACGATCTCACTGTGCTTTGCTTCCAGAAATTTCCACCACAGGCCCAAAAATTCAAAGCGGCTCTTTTTAATGACACGGTGAAGTCACACTCTGCATAATTCTACACAAATGATCTTCCAACTGGTCAGAGGTGCAAACACAAACCCTTAAAAAGTGCTGTTTAGGCAAAGAATTGAAGTTTTTCTGGGTGCTCTTTTTGTTGTTGGACGGCATTGGCTTTGAAAGGAGCATTGACTGATACCAATGTTTCAGTGACCCAGTAGAGAGGGTTGTCTGATGCAAGATAGATGAACAGAAATAAACATAACATACACTTAAACTGAAACAGATTAAAGTGGGCCCCTTTTGTACAGTTAATATTTGTTTTGCTGCCAAACTCAAACTGGGAATGTGCAATCAATCATCATAATGACTCATACAAACCAAAGTACCACCTTAAACCATTACTGTTTCTGGTTACAAGGTGCTTTGATTCATGGAAATTGAATTGAAGGTGCCATGCAAAAATATTGTTCATATTGATGGTGTTGAATTGGTTTTAAGCTCACAGTACAGTATGTTTTCGTGACTAAGCCTCTTGGATACCCTACAAACTACATTTGAAAGAAACTGAACTATGTTTAAGAATATCTATAGCTTGTGATTTCACTGTTTAGAAGATATTCATTCAGGTCCCTGCACTAAACCAAATATATACAAATGTATTCTGGAAGTGTTCCTGAGCCCATGACAGAATGATGCCTGTTTTTAATGCAGTGCTGCCATGTTCCTTACATCCTTACATACAATCTCTGAATATTTTGATTATATAATGTACTGTATATGTACTGTACTGTATATGATGCATTATTCAGTCTTTTTTGTTGAGAAACATTGTTCAGAAATTGCTCCACAGATGCATTTTTTCTGCAGATTGCTGAACCTCTGCCTATCTTTACTTCTGAGGAACTTTGCCTCTCAAAGGGGCTCTTATTTTACCCAATCATGTTACTGACCTGTTGCCAATTAAGCTTACTGGTTAGAACATGTTCCTCGAGCTGTTTATTGTTTTAGTACCACTTACTTCTCCAGCCCTTTGTTTCACACTTTTCAGACATGATACTGCCATCAAATTCAAGATGAGCTGATCATTTTCACATGCTAAAATGTCTCACTTACAACATTTGATTTGCCTTATTGGTTTATTAGTTTTGCAAATCATTGTTTTCTGTATTAATGACATTTTACACAGAACCCCAACTTCTTGGGGACTGGGATTGTAAAACAGTATCATAATCCTGTACAGCTTGTGCACACTTGAAGTTGCAACTGTCACCTACTGACACCGTTGAGCCCAATATAATATTTATAATGCAGCTGCTCCAGTTAGACAACTTCTAAACACACTCTCTTTTCAGTTTTAACCAGAGCTGCTGAGTTACATGTACGTGGGAGTGTGTGATTTGTGGCTGCATATGTGTGAATTGACATCTTTCAGCTCTGAACATAAGCACACTTTATTTGTATGTGTAAAAGCTTTTCAACTGTTTTTTTTTATTTTATCTGAGCCTTTCAGTCATGTATGTCAGTGCAGTTTATGTTTATATAAAAAACACTTTGGTTTTGTGTCATTTTCAGTGTGGTATGTGAATGAGTTTGGTTTTATATTTACATGTGAGAGGAAAATATGCACGGTAATGCTGAATGATGTCCCTGACAGCTCTTTATACATGGTTCCCATTTAAAGACTAACATGGTTTTTTAAGGTGGGATGATTTATTACCCTAACACATATATTTGTTGCACCTCTGTATAAGTGGTGCATGGACACATTTTGGCTTTGAGGTGTTAATGACATCTTTAATTTTACATTATTGTCTTTGCCATAGAAATAAAAAAAAGATGCCTTCATGAATTCTGGATCACAAGTTTCACATTTTGGAGGTCGGTAGAAAAAAGCTGCACAAAGCAACACAAAGAATAAAGTTCAGGCATGTAAACAAAGACTTTCTAAATTGAAAATGTCACATTAGCTATATTCATTAAAAATCATCCTGATAGGCCTTGCTTTACTTGAGATTTCCCTCTGGTGAGGTAAGGAATTTAATGATTTGGCCAGCTTCCAGTAACAGAATATTACCCCAACAATAGCAGCCATTGCACACCACTAAATATCTGATGTACTGCCAATTTCGTGCTGATGTGAAGCGCTAAAAATGGGGATGCCATTAGTGTGGGCCACACAGTCTCCAGCCATTATCTTAGCAACGCCATCTTGACATCAACATTTTTGGAGGCAATTAAAGATTATATGCATGTGTGTGCATGTGTGCCTATCTGTCAAAGAGCAATTACAGTGACAATTCCCTCAATGTGGTACAGGATGGCTCATTTTCATATCAGGGGAGGCCGTGATGTTTCACAGTGTGATTAATGTGTTTTCAGAGGAACGTGTGCAAAAACTCACACATGAAACAAGAACACACATATGCATGAAGATGAGATGGATGCAAAGCAGTAAATGGCTTTTAATTGATGCACTGCATCCTCTGTTTCATTATTTACAGGCCAACCTCATTATTCCAACATTTCCAACTCTAAGTACTCCACAGAGCTGCTTCCATGATAGAAACAAATAAAATTCAGAGCCCAGAATACCAAATGGACCGACTTCATCATTAAGGGGAAGATGGTGTGTGGTTCTGTGTGGGTTAGGGTTTACATTATCTTTTACAAGTGTCACAGTATGTAAAAGCAGTCAGCGATAATGTTTGGGGCAGACCATAACTGAAAAAGTGTGCTTGGAGGCTGATATATATATGTATATATGTATATATGGGTTACTGAGAGCTGAAAGTACAAAACTGGGGTATTTGTTATAGCTACATTTTTCATAAATTTTATTTTCAGTTGTTGGTTGGAGAAAATCAGCATTCTGACTGTGCTATTCAGAGTTTTGACAATTTTTTCTGGATTTTTCACAAAACAAACAACCAGTTAGCTCATGACATATGTGGTTTGGACTTGGCTCGCTCAGGGTTTTGAAATAAAATATAATAAAAGGAAAAAGACCCACCTGTACACACTACTGGGTTCTACACTGTTTTTCCTATTGCTGCCACACAGGCCAGCAACAAGTGATTACAAATGGTCTTTTTAAATGTAGGGGGAGAACGTTTGCCATTGGGAGAAAGCGTCACCTCAAAGAAACACAGATCTGCCAGACTTTATTGCATCATTTATCATTGACAAGATCGAGATGCCTAGAAAATAGTGTATATACCAGCAATCACCTGTTGGTTATTACACAGCCTGGACTACAGGGTGTTCAGAAGATAAACTGACTTAAATGAACCATTTGATAATACAGCACATTGTTGCTGCCATCATGTCAATCATGTTTGATAGAGAACATACAGTACGTCACTTCCAGCACGTATATCATCTAATACACAGTTTAAATGGTGTGAATATGATTTTTTAGCACTTTGCTGTCATCCAGAGAGGAATCACGTTCACAAAGTATACTCCACAGTTGTGGAACTGAACTAAAGGACAATAATTCAAATATTGTCGTTAAATGTCTGACTTAGTGACCCTCGGCACTCAAAGCTAGCATCCAATCACAAGTTACTTCCCATGATGCATAATCAATTCAACAGTTAAACAAATTCAGTCATCGTGGATGTCAAACCCTGCCTCACCCTGCAGGCTGCAGACAGGTTCTGTTCACTAAAATGGATCACATGACGGGTCGCTTCCAATACATCCATAATAAGGAGACTGTGGCTCAGGAGGTAGAACAGCCAATCAAAATGTTGGAGGTTTGATCCCTGGCTTGCCTAGTCCACACATCGATGTGTCCTTGGGCAGGACACTGAATCCCAAATTGCCCCCAATATGAAAATGTGTGGATGATTGAGGGGAAAAAAAGCACAGCAAAGGCAAAAATGGATGCTGTATGTTAAATGGACTAAAAGTGCTATACATACAGCAAAGGTAGTCCATGTAATGATGACTAGTTGTGGTGTAAAGGTTAACCAACATAAATTATCACCCAATTTTATGTCAAAGATGCTTTTACATCTGTGTGTGGACGCCTGGAAAGAATAAAACATACAATAAACTGGACCCAATTCCACATTTAAAATCCTGTTGACGAAAGTGGCAGAGTAAATGTAAGAGTGGGCCCCCAACATTCTGCCTCATGTGACAGGGTCTGTGCACCATTTAAAAGAGGTTTAACCTGCCTGTATGCTGGGTCACCTGCTCAGACTAGTGGTCAGATACACATGCATTCACTGATGCTTGCTAACATGGTTTAAAACCAGTTCCACATTTACACAAATACCTTCTTTTCAGTGACTGTGAAAAATTGATATCTACTTGAAAGAAATGTTAAGAACTGTATCAGACTGCACCGAATTTAACTGAACCGAACTGAACCGAACCGAATCAAAACTAATCTTTCTGTATGAAAATGTATCGCTGCGTAATCTTATCGTCCACCGTATATCTCGATACGCATCTAATTTTCTTAAATGGGACAGATACACACCCCTGGCATTTAGACAGATCCACAACAGTCAGTGGGGTTACATGGCACTGAAAGGATCAGATAATTGGCTAAATTACAAGAAGAATGAGTTGAGCAAGGGTAATTATCCTTGGATATATGGCGGTGAATGAATCGAATCAAACTCAGGCATTTGAAAAAATGGCGAATGAAGAGCAAGATGAAGGGACGTCCCTCTACATTTCGTTTGTGATGAGCTGCTTGTCGCACAAACGCGATGCACATTCTCCATCGCATTGTTTCTTTCTTTCTGACGGCGACAACAATTGTAACATCGTCTCTCCAGCCTTCGGTTCCAACCCCGGGAAAAAATCTCGAGCATGTGCAGAACGCAAAGTCTAATTCACCCCGTGCTTCACCCGTCTGCAAACACGTTTAATTTGACTTTCAACCGAGTTATCTCGGGGTCTTAATCCGATTGCGAGTAATCTAATCCAATTTCGTGTCAGATTAAGGTGTCTACATGCACTTAATAACTCAATCTTATTGTAATTTAGCCGATTATCTGATCCTTTCAGTGCCATGTAACCCCACTGAGTGTTCACCACAACTTATCTAAAGTTTAGATTTGACCTGACCTTTGTACAGAGGGGCTGGCAGCGCAAGGTCCAGGCGAAGTCCGCTCTGACTGATTTAGACATTTGTGTTCTTCCAAAAGGCTGCTTTCACTCATGTCTATTCACGGCGGCTTAAAAGTCTGGAGAAAAAAAGCCCACATACACAAAATCATGAACACAATAAATATCATTATCACGATTCCATTTCTCTGTTTTTCCACATGCGTGTGGCATGAAGTCATTCTCACCTTACATTGGTTATTTCTCTCACTTACACCTTTTAAACATCTGCTCTCTGCATTATGTGATCTGTATCACTTTTATGAGAACTTTGAAAAAGCCTAAATGAATATTCCCCAAACCCTTCCTTCTTTTAAATGGAAGGTGTCTATGTGTGCCGTAAAGCTAATAATGACCTGTAATCAGCTTTACTTCCCTGCCAGTTGTCATCTTATATGTGCGAGGATAGATTTTTCCAAATGACGTAAATGTCGCTTTGGAAGGAAAAAGTGAAAGCCATAAAAATGCAATTAGAGTGAAAGATGTTTTAAAGTGTATGTGCCATTTATATGGTGATCACATCTGGGTGTGAGTGAGATCACATTATTTTGACAGGGGCGTCTGTGTGTGACATGTCGGGGCCATAATTGAAGCAGGGTGCTGTGCCAGACTAGCCATTATGGGGCTGAATTTTGATCTAATCCACAGTGTTAGTGGCCTTAAAAAGATAATGCTCCTGTACCGGGGTCCAGTCACTGGGGAGGCTGAGCATATGGTGTGTGTGTGTGTGTGTGTGTGTGTGTGAGAAAGAGATGGAGAGTGAGAGGGTACATGTGTGTATATATACAGGAGTAGACAGCTGAAACCAAGCCAAAGGCAGAGCGGCATGCCTGAAGCATGAGCAGCAAACTTTCCAGAGAAAGTGAGACCCCCCCCCCCCCCCCCCAGCTGGTCTCCACTGTACGGTATAACTTAAAGACCACTACAGTACACTTACGTGAACTGACACTGTGGATCCAGCAGGAAGGAGGAGGACCTGAGGATGATGAAATCAGAGATGGTGATGGAGAATTGTAGTGGAAGAGACAAGAGACAGACAGGCAAACAGCCCGAGAAATCCATGTAGCGGACGGATGAAATGAAACAAAACACCGTGAAAGGTGGGGGAAAAAAAAAATCATCGACTGTTGGAGGACCTGCCAGAAAAGACAGAGTGGGAGAAATACCTAACACACTCCACATTGCAGAGCCGGGGCATTAAAGTAGCTTGTCAATCACATCCCCCTCGACACCCTCAGAGCAGGTGAGCCGAGGTTTAGCTGATACACACACAGATGAGTCAATTACAGCCCGGCGTGGCAGAATGTCACAAGCACCCAGACACTGAACTAACGGCTTAACCTCCTCACACTGCATCAATATGCCTCTCCAGACTGGGAAGGACAAGGAGGGTCTGGATGCTGCTGCAGACTGAGAGCGTGTGCTTACTGTGCATATTTAGTGGTCACACACTATTTGAGTCCGAAAGCAATAACAGTGGCATGTAAAGATTTGAGCACCCCTGTGCAAAAATATCCGTTCCTCTGAATACTTAGGTGTGTGGAAGATGAATAAATCTCCAAAATCTGGACACAAAAATGGATTTAAGCTTTACCATAACTTTTTACTAAGGTCTGAATTAGCTTGTCAGGGCTAAGAGTAGGACGCTAATTCAAAAGCTTCAAACTCTAATCCAAAAAACTCTGGCTTTCCTAAACTTATCCTCACAATCAGCACCAATGGAAAGTTGTCACAGTTTGTAAAGTAATCTGGAGATGTCACTTAAATGGAGCATATCATGGAAAAACAAATCCCCGTTATTAACATGAGAGCATACATACTTGAGAGTTAGAATTTAAAAAAACACAACCATGTCACTTGGTTTGAGGCTGCTTCGGTCTGTAAATATGTCATCCAGAGAGCAGTTATGATTTGCAGGGCAACGTTAAATCACAGTTTCAGTTCAGAGTTGAATTATCCAGCTTCCCCATCGGTGTCTCCACATGATGCTGCATTGGATGGACCTCAGAAGTGAGAAGTCGGAACACTTTTGCTACGTTATGAGCAGATTAGCACCTATTGTTCATTTCAGAAAGAAACTAGCTAACAATGTTCCACCAATACTTTGTCCAAAGATCAAATCATTATTACTGATTATTAGATCAAGACAGACGGTGGGATTCTCGGGTAATTTTTTACCTCTTGAAAGTTTTGCATGGCACTGTGGTTGCGGATGTTTACACGTGTGCTCTGGGATCTAGAATAGGACGATTGATTCATTTCAACTTGCACCATACTTTCTCTGTTTGCTGGCTTAGTTATCAGTTCAGAATAAAGATTTAATCGGGTATTGCAGTGTAAAAGTTGACTTAGTGGGCTGCTATGCGCTGAGTATACACACCCACACACACATATACAGAACAATTGCCAAGAAGCAATTAAAACCTTTCCTCTGAATAGTCACACTGCAGTATAACCTGACAGATTACTGCACATGCTTTAGCATTAAGTTTGACTGGCATCAGCTGAGTCCATTTATGACTTGAGGAACTACAAAGCAGCATCCACGTGAGATATGTGGAACTGACAGACATCACAAAGTAAAGAAGAATCATTTATCAAGAATCTTTGCGCCAAGTCAGCAAACTGCTAAGTGAGAGGTGTGATGTGGGTATAAAAACAGAAAGAAGAAAGGCAAGTTTGTTGGCTTTTTCCTTTTGTCCACTGACATGACGTTCATCGACTGTGAAACTAATCTGTGGTTTTGCAGATTAATCTGATATCAGTGTTTAGCTTGACAAGTGGCTTGTGTGAAATGTGAATCCGCCAACGAGCAACGAGAGAGTGTTGACGGCGCTCAAGTGTTATCAAAGTGACTCTCAACGGCTGCAGCAGCGATCTGATTTGAACTTTTGATCATCCTGACGGTGGAAACAAGAAAATCCTGCCCATGTTGAAAATGACTGCCATTGTACTTCTAGCATCTCGCAGAGGCTCAGTTCAGTTGCACGTTGTTTCCGAAGTACGGTGAACTACTTTACTGCTATTGGGAAGAACATGTAAGGCAGCCACAGATATGCGAGTCCTCCAGATGCTTCTACAGTCCAATAAATCCAGGAGTCTTGGCTCCTGAACAAAGAGCTTCACAGAGAGCTGCAGTTATGTAAAAAGGAAAGTAAACTCTGTCAACTTTAAGATTTTATATATTAGGACATTAAAGAAAATAACCTGGTGCTTTCCAGGTCTTGAAGATGGGGGAAATACAACTTCAGATGAACAGCACACAATGTATTACCATGTTTTATTACCAACAACCTAAAACAGTCAAAATACAGAAGCACAGTGTGAAAAAAACTTAAGTTATACTTACAGCTTCTACAGTATTTAAGAGTCCTCATATTCATCTATACAAATCATATACCAACTGGATACAAAGAATCATGCATTGCTTTAAAGAAAATGTCCTCCTCTCAAAAATATGTGGTGTTTGTTCATGCCTTAGAGTCTAAGGCATGAACAAACGTCTAAGGCTTAGACTGTAAAAGTCGTAGAAGTAAATAACTCAAGAAAAATAAAGCATTCTGATAGTTTATTAAACCATAATCGTTTTGTGTCCCTAAACAAGTAATGATATTACCTAAATCCCACCACAAAGTAAGAAAAGTGTTAGATATTTAAGTAAACTATTTAAGTTATTGGTCGTATGTCAGTCTAGCCGTATCCATTGACGTCTTCTCTTTTATAAATTAGAACTTTATAGCTTCTTAACCGAAAGCGTTAACACCCATGTCTGAACCGCTGTGAGTCGTATATAATGACGCTTGTAAGAGCAGTATTTATTAATATTCTCCATTGTGACCAAAGAGGATTCAATGAGGGTTTCAGTCACGTGATTATGATGACGCGCGAAGGCGGCGCGAGTTCAGATGGAGGGCAGGAAGTAAAAATGGAGAATATGAAGGAAACCGTTCTAGAGAGTCCGTATTTTACCTGATTTAGAGACAGTTTCGAGACAAAGATACAAACAATTAATCAAAAAATATGTTGGACGTAACCCGCATCTCATGAGTGACTTTTCGAGGCTGTTAGGCATCACAAACTATCTGGTCCTTCAGACATCCTACTACAAACAGCAGATGAAAGCATATAAAAGTCTGGACGCATATAATATTTTTGTCAGCAGGTGGGTCCACAATCTCGGTTCCAAACGGCTCCAGGATGATTATCATTTGGTCTTCGCCAGGGTGTTTGTTCTTGTATTGTTTTATGTGTTAAGATGCTAGCAGCTAGCAGTAGCGGACGTTAGCCTGACGGTTCGGAGCTCTCGTCTGTTGGAGATCCAACATGGCCTCTGCACATTCCAACCGTCTTCGTTGGTCTTCCTTGAGCTTCATCTTCTGCTCTTGTTGGAGAGATGACTCTGATTTGGTCGTAGTTTTTTGGTAACCGAGGTTGACCGTTGGAGACCAGTCTACCGACTCAACGTCACCCAAAGTGCTAGGGCAGCCTAAAAAATCCTTAAATCCATATTAGACCACCGGTAACTTCATAATAATTACTAAGTAAACGAGAAGTTAACGACAAACTAATGTTATATGAACACAGCCACAAAAACCAAGTTTAGCGAGCTAACATACTTCTGACGAAGTGGTCGCTGCAGACACGGGCATTAGCGTTCTCTGCTCCTCCCGACCGCAGACGGAGGTTTAAAATCCCCTTTTTTACGGCGGTGTTCTGTGAGCTTTTTACATTTCTCACCTTTGTGAACGACTATCTTCGGTACTCTATAAAACCCTTTTTCTTTTTCTTGGTTAGAACGATTAGAGCAACCGTAAACCACACAAATCATTGCATCAAAAGGTGTTCCCATGCACAAATTTAATAAACAAGTTTCATTACAACAGTATATCATAGAGGACTATATCGTGAACAGTTTGAACACAGCATGTATCTGTTCCACCCAGATTAAATAAATAAAAAACAACAACACAAAAGAGACAAGTAATCTCAAAAACATGGAGATTTCAACTTTAACAGAACAAATTAATGAATGTGTTATCAAATAAGCAATGCCTTTTGTCTAAGTCTTTGTTAAAAGTGACTTGGTTAGTCATCATCATAGTGGTTAATTGAATCTTACAGAAAGCTAGCTGCTCATCTTTTTACATTCCTTGAACCACAGGCTGAGGCAAAGCAGCAGCTACCTTCCAATCAGATGTTGAAAATTACTAATGCCTAAATATTATTTTTATTGATTATGTCAAAATACAAAATGAAATTATGAGTTGAATTGATGGAGGTTGTATTTTCTTCTTTTACATCTCTCTAAATGAACTCTCCACTGACTCTACCCATGTTCCTTTGATTCTTATCAAACACAGATTTCTAAACAATCCATCCAACAGCTGATATCACATCTGCAGTATCTGAGATAAAAGAAGAAGCAGCATGACCCCCGCATTTCTCTCACCCATTATGAATGGAGACAGACAAGAAAAATTGGCACAGACAGAGCTGTTTCTCTCTTTGCTCTCCACTAAAGAGGGGGAATAGGATGTGATTTGTCCGCGTGGACACCCACAGGCCTTCATCCCTCCAGGGTGTCTCCACTATTCATGTGTGTGTGTCCTTCATGAGTCAAGTCAGCCTTGGGCATTCGTGTAGCCAGGCCCTCGCCTCACAGTTCGTGCATCTTCACACCACAATGGCAACTCTATTCCACTATAAAGCATGAAAACTGGTTAATGTATGTGCAAAATGCCATTTCCTGTGAATGCTAGCTGGGAATCAAGCTAAATTCAAAAGGGAATCCCCGGCTCTGCTCCCTCCACTGTCCTTCACCCTCTGAAGTGGGGTGGGCTGAGATAAGGCGTGTTAGGAAAACACACTCTGGGAGGGTGGTCAGAGCAGACAGGTCACATATCTCTGCTGATTACAGAGGAAATCCATGATGTGAACTTGCACAGAGAGACAGATCTGCATGCGTGTGGTTTATTTAGTTACACAGAGCTGGATAGTCATCATTTCTATCCCCATTTGTCAGGGAAAGATCAAGGTAAGACATGAGTGCAAGGCTGAGCCAGGGAATGTGTACTTTAAACTGGGCAAGAGGTCACCCAAGTACATTGGGGTAACAAGGATTCTGCCCCCTGTAGGACAAAGTTTGATTCAGTGTTGTTGCAGCCTGCGTAAAAAAAACAAATAAAAAACCTAAATTTGGCTGCATGTCTATTCTTTCATCTACTTTATCTCCAGATGAGTTTTAAATAAGTAATTTGTGAACAAGATTGGCAGACTCTCTGAGTGTGTGTGTCGTTCTCATTTCCTCTCTATCATGGAGCTTATCTCTGGACTGCAAAGAATTGGGGGTGAGGAATGACAGAATGGAAAGAGGAGATGGAAGAGTGTGGCAGAGAGAAACAGAGCGAGGGATGGAAAGTCAAGCTGTGGAGTGAGAAGGGCAGGCAGTTGGTAACTTGTGCTTTTGTGAGTGCAGTCGAGGCAGTTTCACTGTTATGTCTAAAACGGAGCCATAATGAAGGGGAAGGAACTTTTAAATGAGCGGGTAAAACTTCCCATTAAGTCTTTTCTCTCTGTATCGGGTGACACGACTCTCCAAAAGACTGTCTCAGCGAAATGAAAAAATTTTGAAAAAAATAAACAATTACATATAAAGATAACGCGTTTTTTTTTTTGCATGCACAAAAAATCCTTTACTGAAGACTCTTGCATCAAAACTGTTTTGCTCCACATCTCCTTCAGGCAGACGCTCTGTAGTGGAAAATTACGAGATTATGAGCCAGGTGGAATAGGTGGAAATCCAGATGTACACAGTGAAAATGCAAACACACACCACAAGGAAGCAAGTTTGTCTTCACTGCAAAAAGCTTCTCAATTAGCCACTAATTGCATCGCCTTAATGAGTTGGACATTTCTTACTGCTAATGAAGCCGGTGGCAGGCGCAGAGAGTGTGTGTGTGTGTGTATGTGTGTGTGTGTGTACGAGGTCTGTGCGTGTACGAGGTGTGTGCATGTTTTTAAAAGAGAAATCGGAGAGACACAGCGGAGATCTAATGTAGTCAGGTCGGCAGCTCATTTTCAGCGAGCTGTTTGGCATTCTCTGGAAGGAATGCGTGGATGGATTACACTGCTGGCTGCCACAGTGACTTTCCAATCAGGCTCCACTTTGTCTTTACCCTTATCTAATCCACGCTGGAATGACCATCCCTGCAAACTGAATAGGAGGGGCCCCCCCAAGTCAGGTGTCTTGCTTGTTTCTTACATTGTGATTTGAGAAAATAAACTCCACTTGGTCGGAAAATTAAGTCTGTTCAGGAAAATGTAATTTGCATCCCATATTGATATGCATGTATCGTATCACTGAGTGCAAATGGAAACTTACAAGTTCGACTTCAAGAAGAAATGCAGAGTAGAACACAAATATGTTGTGAACAGGTGAGATACAGAATATTAAAGAGAGACGCCAGGCATTTTGGATGAAAGTCAGTTTACAATTTAGTCTCTGCTTCATGATCAGTAATTAAACCCAGACCCTGAACTTCTCATTGTGAATGAAAACCACACAAAGTCTGTACTTCACTGGTTTGAGTCTCTGTCCCAGCACACTGAATTTACAGAGGCAAAAATCAACAGATTGTCATCTAAAACTAAATAGTTTGGCCACTTAAAGACATCTTGGTGAACACTTACTTGCTTTCCAGTAAAGAGTTAAATGAAAAGACTAAAACCACTTTAATCTCAATAAAGAGGAAGCTCCTGCCAGCAAGCAATTAGCTGTTTGTCACGGTTTACAGTCTTTGTGCTAAGCTAAGCTAACTGACTGTGGCGGGTGTTGATCCTTTCGTGTAATTTTCTGCAACTGAATTAGAGACTTCCAGTCAAATAACTGCTTTGACACTCATCACTGATTCATCAGGGTCTCAAGTCTCTTCAGATCATCATAAATAAGATGGAGCTGAAATCACTGCATGCATGCTGCCATTAACTTTGGATGGTAATTTTGTCAGATAATGCTGCAGTTATAAAATCAGGCTTTTATAAGAGTCACTAAATCTTTTGACTGTGACATGAAGTCATAAAGGGCTGCTTTTTGTTTGAAGGAAAAGCCATCAGTCAGAGTTGAATTGTAATTCTTTTAAAATGACTTTACAACCTAGATTGAGCTTTCAGTTTCAAGTTTTAAGTGTCAGAGTCTCAGTTTTGACATATTGGAGTAACCCAAGCAGAGCATAAGGTGAGCACTTTGATGGCAATGGTATCCAAATTAAAAGCAGGTCTGTTTATCTCAATTTATGGGTAAGTTCTGAATTTCTTCTGATTGATCAGGACAAATGCACCTTGCAACACTGAGAAAAGGTATTTGCCCTGAGGCTCACTTTCAAACTAATTTAAAGTTATTTTTACATTCCCACAACATGTGAGAATTATTTGCATCAAGCTCTGCAGCAACAGTACCATCGAAAACATCTCAAAGCTGGAGATTAATGCAGCTCTGGGTCAAAAACTGAGTACAGCAGTTTGTCTGGAATATCATATTTGACACCCGCATGTATCAGTGAGGGAAGTATGGCTAATTGAAAAATAATGATGCCTCATAACTTCACGTTTCCGTGGCATTTGGGAAATCACCTGCTGATCGTAAAGACAATACATCACACACTGTTCTCAATCTCACACGGAAAACTAAGCAGTCTCTAATTCCTCTTGGGCCTGGCATCGTTTCATCTTAGCCAGGCGGCCGGGCTAACAGGGACACATAACATATTACCCCCCATCCTTTCCCTGCCATTCAAAGCAACCCAACACTTTTGACACAAGCTCGCCCCCAGCACCCCTGATGGCCAAGCAAAACACCTGGCATCTGTATGAGAAGGGTGCCAATTTCACAGTGACTGCCAGGCGGTCAGCTGAGTCTCTGACACACATGTATTAGTAACATGTGTGCAAGCATGGAGCGCTACGGATGTGCGGAGGATTTGTGTGTGTGGGAGCAGGTGTGTGTGTGTGTGTGTGTGAGACACAGCAGTGAAAGTATGTGTTAGAATATGAGCGTAATATGCAAGCAGTGACAGACAGCTCAGTCTGGACACACACAAAAACCACAGTTTGGCAACCTCTGTGCTTTTGGAAACATTTATAGCTTTATATCCGCATGCTCAACCACACTGGTGTGTGTTAACTTGCATACATGTCAAGTGCCGGATAGAGTGGATATATATAATTTTATAAGGTACCAGTGTCTCACTGACATTGATGCATTTCCCAGCTGTGTGCATCTATTCCCTGGCTGAAGTTTTGTGTGTGTCAGAGGCCATAGCTGGTGCTGAAAGCCTGATGGATGGGGTCCAGAGGTCATGGATTTCAGCTGTTGCCGGTAACATCGCAACCCGTTCAAACCACGCTGCTTGCAACCAGAGTGCACAGTGCTTTTTTGCTCTTTTTCATTGTCAGAGTGGTAGGACAGCTGAGAAACCTGGTGGGACATCTGAAGAGGACAGTATGGAAGGGTTTGGATGCCAGGCTGGCAGGGGTCTGATTGGTCCAACAGCTCTGAGCCTCCTCAGCCAAGGAGGCAAAAACAACAATGCAGTGACACACTGATGCTCTGCAGAGGAGGGAGTCCACAGGGAGCAGGCCTACAGAGGACTATCCCGTGTCACTCTGGCTGATTTAAAGAGGAACTGGATTTCAAATGAAAATATCTTAGAAGCACCTCAAGAAGTGTCTTCAGAGAGCAGGTTTGTGTTCATGGTAACTGACAGCACCCACACTGCACCCACTTCTCAGCTGCCAGCTTCCTATAGATACAAAGAGTAAAGCATCTTATTGTTTTTGATGAAGGATTTTACTGTATCTGAGGTTTAAGGAACCTAGTGACCCTTACCCCCCCAAAAAAAGTGTGGGGGGCAACTGATTCTTCATCATAATGGGACATATGAACCTTACATTGTTGCCAAGACGATGTCATCAGCTCTGAAAGGGGCTGCTGTGCCAGGAGCGGCGGCCACGTTGCCATGGCGACAGCTGGTGTAAAAGACAGTGGCTGCCGGTTAGGCTGTGGTGTGTGGGCGACCAGCGAGGCCAGCACTGCTTCTTGGGTAAATATGTTCTAAATTAACAGCGCTGCTGTATCGACTTTGCAAAAGAAGAAGAAGAAGAAGAGAAAAAAGGCATTAAGCACAAATGGGCGTCTTAAACACAAGGTGAAACCGAGCAAGAATATTGCAGAGGATATGAAATTATTTCCAATATCAGCCCAGCTGTAGAAATTCAATTTCACAGTTCGTGAACAATATCAAACAAACACACTGGCTGAAAGAGCACACTCCAACTTGAGTGATACCGTATCAAAAGGATACACAGCAGACATAAAAGCGAATGAGGAGGGTGAAGGGCAGGCTAACGGCAAATGGTAATCCATAATTCGGCCGATCTCCATATTCAGGCTGTTTAAACTGCACATTAGCCACCAGTTATCCCCATCATCTGCCTCATAGTTAGTAAGAAAGAGAGTGGGCCAGCTTTCTAATGAACTGTATAATTAAATGAGAAGCTCCGCTCGGCCCGCTCCGACTAAACTCGAGACCATGATGCCTTAACGAGGGCTGAATTGAAACAAATGGCAGCAGGTGAAGGACAGAAGGACAGAGGGCTAATACAGTGGAATGTGCCTTTAATGAAGAGCATGAAAGTGGGGAGGCGAGAGCAGGCCGAGGTCAACGTGGGCACTCAGCCGTGTCTTCATTCTGCGGTGGATGGATGTCTACTGTACACACACCCCACACTCTCTTTCTGTGGAGCATTGCAGGAGGCAGATAACTGTTTCAGTTCTCCACTTTGCCCTCCCAGGAGCACGGGCTTTGATTGACACATGCTAACAAGGAAAGGTGTTCCACAGGGGCACCGGCAGAATAGGTAATGATAATAGAACTTAATCGGGGAACTCTTCCTCAACCCGCGCGATTCACGACAATCGACTGGGGAACAACATGTGCGTCTCGGTTTTTCAAACAAAAATGTGGGCTTATGGGTGTCCAATTAATTCTCGCAAAACTCTGTGTCATAAACCGGAGGGTGTTGATGTGAGGGGGATTTTTTTTCTTCTTCTTAAAAACAAAGAGATCCGAGCAGGATGATGGGTGAGGGCAGCAGCAGATAAACAGCTATTAAGGAAAGGCCGTGGTCTTTCTTGAAATCAAAGGTCACGCAGCCAGAGAGGAAAACTTCTTCACATGGAGAGTTTTATCTCAGCTGATATGAAGCATGAAAATATGTCCATCAACAAATCAACGGCCGTGACCGCATCCAGCCGGAGCAAGTGTATCATGTGATTGAACCAGCAAATTCCTTCTGGATGACCACGAACAAAGAGGAGACACTCACAAGACGCATGCAGACTGTAACTAATTACATAAAGTGTGGATGGAAGAGTCTTTTCAGTGAGATGGGTGTTACAGCCAAGTACCCCTGACAGCCTTGTCTAAGCTTTTGTTTAATGGACATAAAGTGCAATTAATTCCTGGATATTAAGTTGCTGTTGTTTATTATCTTTGGCAGCAAACTGACCACAAGCGCTTGAAGGAAGCTGTTTACAGCCTACTTATTCTTTAAGTACAGTGAGGAGCCGGGGAGGCCAGCTTAAGTGCTCTAAGTTGTGTTGCCCTCATTGTAAATGAGAGAAGACACCGGCCTTGCTGGACCACAGGAGATATTGGCAGACTGCATTCCTTCTTCCAGGAACTGGAGGTTTAGCTTGGAATTCCTTTTGAATCCCCCCCAAATCTTGCGCAAACGTATTAAATGTAGCCATCCGTTAAAAAGAGTCGACTTTGTTTTCCCTTTAAAGTTATGCTGGATTGTTAATGTTGGACCCTGGAAACAAACGTAGATATTTTTGTCCTGTGGGTGAAAAGTCCAATTTGGTTTGTGGATGTTTGAGGATGGACACCACCTAGACACTAAATCATCTATTTCCATCTGTCTGCATGCATTTGTTGCTTCCCTCTGTTGGTTTGTCTTGACAAACTTAATTAAATAGCATGTACAGCACAACCTTCTCAAAGGGAACTGGTAATAGCACATTTGAATGGAAAAATCTCACATTTGGGTAACATTTCAACGGATTACAAACCAAAATAGATTTGCAATTACCTACAGAGTCATGACACTGAACATTACAATCAATTAACAACTCTAAAATATATGTCTTCAATCTATCTCAGCGTGGAACCCTCTGTACTGTGTTCAGTTCTTGGTGGGAGTGAAAATGTAGAGAAATGTTCAACTCTCCCTCAGGCCTCACGATGAAGATAAGGAAATATTATTATTTATTTTTTTCTGATTCTGCCCAAGTGTGTTTTAGCCATAGAGACAAAGGTTATTTAGCTCTGTCCTCACAGTTACTGAGTGAATTGAATTTCACAAAGTACATCAGGGCTCAAGGGGCTATAAGCCTAGCAAAGGGAACTTTTACCACAGGTTTAGATGGGATCGACGGACTCAATGCAAAGCCTTTGGGTGCTACAGTATGTTGTTAAGCCACAGTCATCTTACTCAGGGACAAGTACATGTGATAATAGAATGAGAGTTATATAAAGAAGCCTGTTAGATTCTTCATTAATGAGTCAATGTTGTAGATATGAACAATGTTGTATATGATGTATAAATTATGTTTCTGTGCTATATAACCTAAATATTCCAAAAGAATTTCCTTTTCGAAATTAAACTGCTCAAATTTCCTTAATTCTCTTTGACTTTTGACCTCTCGGGCCATTTTTGACATCTGGGGTTTTCACTGAATGGCTTTGAAATCCAACGGAGTCCATGTTTGATGGAGTGCGTTCCATTTCAAGTCAGATGTGGACGTTTCCCTCTTTCGGCCCTGAATGATCAACTGGGATTTCCCCAGTGTCAGATTTCAGACTCTGAAAGTCAGAGAAACCTCACCGCACCACATGACCTTCAGGTCCAACATGGCTGCCCTGCACATAAGAAAGTGGTCTTAGCTGCAGTAATGAACTGTTTATTAGCTTTTTTCTCCCACTTTGTGTCTCATTAAAGCAGTCACACAGATAGTCCCGTGAGCACTCTTAATACAAATGAAGTAATTTTGTTGCCTTTGTTAAAATTTTCATAATAATCCCATCCCTGAAAACATATAGTGATAATAAGTCCCTTGCTGTGATTGCAATATGTTGCCTCACTGGCTATTATACTGACAAGTGGAAGATTATTAAAGCTAATATACATACACAAGCTCTTTTTCTCTGACATGTAGCTGCTGCACATTCAACAATGACTTTCATATCTCTTCACTCGCAATATGGTGTTTTATGAGATAACGGAAAACGAAAGCTTAAGTCCTATCTGGTGCTCCATATCCACGCTTTTTCTGTGTTCCACGCGTGCATTAACATACCATCATGTTGGTATCATCACAGCATGCTTCTCATAACGTTAAAGACTTGTGGTGTACAGTGGATGTGACTACTAATTAACTAAATCACCCATAACTCCCTTGTGGCTATTTCAAAGTGTGAAATGAGACTGAAAATGGGATTTTGGTAACACAGACTCTTTACTCTTATTTACTCATCCCATTTTTTTTTAAAATCATAGTTTTTATTTCAAAATGTTTCCCAGATGCACTGAGTTTGCTTGTTTACACGTGCTTGATTGGTTTACGATATCAGCAAGTAATTTCCTTGGTTTTTGTTATCACAGGATGACCAGCAGACAGCTCCTTTTTCCTTTTCTTGTTGATTTAGCTATTTTGGTTTGTGAAAAACATTGTATTTCCCGTTCTTTCGAAAGCACTACGTGCATAGAAATGTGTAATAGTAAGCGTGTGCTTATCACTTGATCAAACAGGCAGCGTCTCCTCTGAAATAGGTCAGGAGCATATGTGCCATGAGTCTAACTGCTTTAAATAAAGCAGCTGATTAACACTTATCTGTCTGTGCTGGTTGGTTTGAGGTCTATTTCGGCTCAGACAGGGGAGGGTCATGCCAATGCAGAGACCAGACAGATCAGCATATGCCTGCTCCCTACTGGCCTGGATGCTAATTAAACATTAACAGATAGAAAAAGCCTTCTCCACACACACAATTATACCCCATATCAGGGCTAATTTCACCAATCAGTGCCATCTTTACATCTGAGAGCAAATTGGGTATTAATCATTTTCTAGAGGAGATTTTCCTGCCTCTAATTGTTGGAGATAATTCAGTCATTATCAGAAAACTGGCTACTCTTATCAGTCATCTCACAGGGCAAATTTATCTGGAGATTGTGCTCACAAAAATTAAGCTTAATATCCTTATGCAGTTTTAAAGTGATGAGTCATGGTGTTTGACTGAATAGTTCAAATATGCATATCCTGACTAACCGGTGGGGTGAAATAGGACGAAGTAAATGAAGTTGGAGAGGAATAGGATGAAAACCTCAAAATATTTATTGCAAAGTGTAAAAAAAGAAATCATATACTTATTTGACAACATATTCAAATCAAACCACAACTGACACATTTTCAATGCAACGACTTTTAGGTCTGATGTTAAAAGATAATAATTTTAATTTAATTCTTTTTTAGCTGGAACAAAACACGAGGTGTCACATAGCTTACCTTTATAACCCACAACATTTGTGCTGATCAAAGATTTCTACATTTTATTAGAAGCACAAGATAATATATATATGTGTGTGTGTCTGCAATGCAATTATACACTTAATAAAAGCCCAGTAAATGTATCGGTCACAACAAATAATCAAAGGCAAAAAACACCCAAAACTTCCAGCATGATAGCAGGATGTGAAGGAAGTCCAAGCAACAAAACATCAAGGACTAGAAGACACAAGAAGGGCAGTTACTTCCTTTTTCCTGCTTGTTGACTTCCTGTTTCTCTTGTGCTGCAGCAGTCTGGCTAGTCAAGGTGATCCGACTTAATTTCCTTCAGTGTGATCTGTTTGTGCAAAATGCAAATCTGCACTACATTTAATGCATATAACTTCATCCTATACAACATTTGGCACCGGGTTTTCACAATATATCAGTACAATAATTTGTTCTTAGTTTAATCTCATCTTATAAAATCTTTGTCTTGCTGTTATATACCTCAGTACACAAGCATTTCTACCAAAAATACATATGTATATACACAACTCAATCTTTAACCTTGTTACTTATTATGTTACACTAATCCAAATGCACTTAAATTAAGTTGAATTTTAATCTTCTTTATATTTAAGGAGTTAGAGGAGGGACTACGTTTTTACACAGCATTTATCAAAGGGTTCTTTCGTCTTGGGTCAGGCTGTCTTTCATCTCCATCGCGGTAGTGATCGGGGCTTGTGTAGCGATCCCTGGCGGCGGGGTACCTCTCCGGGCTGGTGTAGCGGCCGGGGCTGGCCTGCCGGTAGCCGTCTCCTCTCCCCCCGATGGCGTTGTGGTAGGGCTGCCCTCTGTGAGCCGTGCTGGGAGAGGGAGGGACGTCCTGCCTCAGTGCCGCATGGTGCTTCTGACCTGAAGACGGCGGGTTGTAGCGTGTGTAGCTGGGTGCTGGCTGGGGCTGGCTGGACGACTGAGGGAGTGGCAATCGTCCAGGGTGACTGGAACCTGGAGGGTCCTGGTGGTGGCTCGGGTATGGGCCTGGGTCTCTTGGCACAGGTCTGGAGTGAGTGGGATAATCATATGGGTCCCTCCTGAAACAGAAAGATGGTTGTCTATGAGAACTTTTTTCAACTGACAATAGCCAGGATTTGGACTGTAGGACTGCCAGAAAGTATCAGTAAAGATTCACAGACGCAAAATCACGTGCTCTTATAGATGGAGGCTTTAAAATACAGTTGATGGCAATATTTAATACAGGTTTGAACTGGTTTGGAGTAGAGTATGTGCCAGAGATTTGGCCCTCCCCTGTGGTAAGCCTCCTTCTGTTATTCAGTTTACGTGGTGAGGCAGTGGCCTTGACAGGATTGAGTTGTGGGGGGGACGTGGATGGAGAGATGCCAAGAGATAACAGCGAATGCCTTGGTAAGCATATATCAGGTTGTGTGTGCGTTCAGCTTGTGTGTGGAGGAATGTGTGCGTCTCAGGGGTGTGCAGTAACGAGGCAGCCAGCTGGAAGTCTCCGGTTCCCTCCCACTAGCTGTGGGTGATTAGGGGCTAAACCCCTGGGTAAGGCGACACGGGGGCTTCGGAGGGGCGGAGGGGGAGAAAGAGTGAGGCTAGAGAGGGGACAGGGTGAAAGAGAGGAATGAAAAAGGGAAAGGAGCAAAGAAAAGGGAAGGCAGCTCACCTTTCATTCACACCCACATGTTTTCCATCTTATGTGATGTTTCCAGAGTTGAGTGACAAACAAGTCCAGCTAATGTGAGTGTAAAAGTTTTCAAAAGTGGTCGGCTGCAAAATTCCCGTCCACATTATAAAGTCGAACTTTTGGCATTCAACTCATTCAAAATCCTTTAGTCAAATAGCTTTGCTCTCACACACACAAATGCTCTTCTGTTGATTCCAAACAAACTTTCCTGCCAACTTCTGTGTTAAACGCATCGCTATCTTACTGGAGCTCTTTTCCACCATTTATAGTAAGATGTCAAAAACTATGGAACCGGTTCCAAAGTGCCCAACAGATCAAAATCACATGCCACTCAGCTTATCACCTCCTTCCACTGGTGCCGGCAAAAATGATAAATTCAAACTCACTGACAACGAGGGGTTATGATAGATAACTCCATGCTGTCAGTGAGTTCTTCTCGCCGCAGCCGCTTCTCGTGCTGACTTAGAGACTGTGCCAGTTTTTTGTGTTTCAGTAAGCAGAGAACTGGCTCCAGGCCAGGAAACCTTGTTCCAGAGAGGCACCAATTCACCAAGAACCACTGAGCTCAGGGAGATCATGAGCTGGTTTATGGTTAAATAAAAACATCTTTTCAACCTCATCTTGGGTTCAACATGATATTCTAAAACCACCGGTAGGCATTTATAAACATGGTTGTAAAAAGCACTGATTTCCATTTGCCCCTCCCAATAGAGGCCAAGAATTAGCCTTTGGTTCAAGCTGGAAACAAAGCTTCATTTCATGGATAAAGATTTAACAGTGCAATGTAGGCACAACAATAAATTCAACTAAGAAACGATCTTTGGGCTTAAATATGAGATGACATATATTACAGTGTTAGTCAGGCAGGATTAGAGGATTTTTTGACATGAAAAACTTTAATGAATACATCTGTTGATGAGTGAAAAAGTGTCACCATCGTCTCACAACATCTGAGTTTTGGGAGATCACATGCTTTCCAAGAGACAAGTGGAGCTGCTGCACATGTGAGTCACATGCACATTTTCTTTTATACCCCCTGCAAATAAATTATGCGGTTCCTTTGGTTTGTTTGTCTGTCTTTAAGCAGGATTACTCAAATAAGATATGGAAGGATTTCCATACAGACTTTTACCAGAGGTGGGGCACGGCCCAGCTTAGTGCTTAACATTTGATGACATAAGAAAAACAGGTAACTGTGGGCCTCAACTTTAGCAGAACACCAGACAACTTGTTTAACGCATCGTTATAACTTTATTATAGTAATATCAAACGTTATTTGATTTATTTTGTCATTATTTGACAGGAAAACTGAGAAGTGCTCATCAGCCATTAAACCACAACACAACATTTCATATGTTGTCCCTGACTAAATGCTAAAGAGAAACCCTGACCTGACTTTTAATGGTGTATTTCAAGGTATTCAACAGTGTGCTGGGGATCCACAGTGCTGCTTCCTCATTAATTATCTTTGCTTTCACGTTTGCAGTCAGTCTAAATGTGGCAGAGTTTAGAATAACAGTGCAAAGCACTGCTGCTTTCCCCTTTTTTTAAAGTGTAATTTGCCTAATTTTTGCTCGAGTTGATTTCAGATGCACAACAGTTCAGGAGCCATATGTTGTAATACATGGAAAATGTGGCTTGGCACTCTAGCTGAAATAAGTGTGGCCTTTTGTGAAAAAGACGCCATCTGGATGGGAAAACTTGTACATCTCAGCCAGCAATAATGGAGCCTTCACTGTTGTGCCTGTTACACAAGCCATGTGCACTAATGCGCCCTCATACCATCACAAAAGCTGGCTTTTGAATTTCATGCTAATAAAAAGCTGGCTGGACCTCCAACTCTTTGGCCTGGGGGGCGTGACCTCCACGATTCCCCCCAAAAAAACTGAATATATTGCTATATATTACAAGTATGAAGAATTAAGTACATGGACATAGGTGATAATCACCTTTTTATGTTTGTACAGAGCAGGAAGGAGTAAAACTAAAATATACCTCAGCTCCTTCTCAGATTATGGAAAAATGAATCCCTTTAATGGATAATATTTCAGAATAATTTGTTAACAGATACGAACATTGACCTGGTCATTTAAATGCATATAAACACACATTTGTGAGGCAGTGCTGTTGTTGGTCTGACCCTGAAAACCGCCTAATAGCAAATGTCTGGCTATAGTTCAAACTGCTATAAAAGTACGTCAGTCACCAATAAAGAAGAGAATAACAGATTTAGACATTTACTTCCCACCCTTCAACAATTTCTAGCAGTGGCATTATTATACAGAAGCTTTGAGCTTAGCTTCTCTCTTGTTCTGTAATCATATCCCCACGTCTCCTCCATTCAGTCCCTCGAGTCGAGCTCAGCACCTGTTGACTGGCCAATTAGAATGACTCACTCACCACAGATTATGTAGCACACAGCTTGGTTGTGAGTTTGTGTCTGCAGACTTCCCTTGAGGATATTCCCGGACTGTGGTGATGTGAACTTCTATATATCTGTGTGTGTGTGTGTCCCACGTACCAGTATGTGTGTTTTCTGAGGACTGGGAGGCCTGACCACCCAAACAGAGCGGTGGGACAGGATGCACAGGTGGTCTCAAAAGTGAACAGCACTGCCTTGTCAGTCAGCAGAGCACAGAAGATGGAGTTCCACACACATACCGATATGCACACGTGCACTGCCAAGGCTTCAGATAAGGAATAAAGTGAGTCGAAGAAGCAAAAAGACCATGACGAAAAAAGGAGGAGTCTGAGGGAAATGAGAACCTATCTGAAATGAAGATGTGGGGAGACAGAAGCAGATGTGGAGTCTGGGTAAATACAATATATTCCTGCCAAGAAGCAGCTCTGTGAGGAGGAAAAGCAGGAGTGGAAAGAGCACGGGAGAAAAAGAGAGGCGAAGGTCAAACTCCTCATTAATCCAGATTAAATGGTGAAGGCCACCAGGGGAGGCACTGAGAGGGAAATAAAGAGGGATGGAGTGATGCGGAGATAGAGGAGGGGGAACACCTGGGTCCTTAACCCGACTCAGGGCCACCCAAACAGACAGGAGCCTCCTTTGGCTTCCCCTTAATTCTTTCACCATTCGCCTTATATGTCCCCCTCTGCGATCTTTAATTCCCTCCTCTTTCCCACTTCCATATTAATTGCTGTCTCCTTCTCCTTTCTGCTCCACTTGTCTCTCCATCACCCCTCCAACCTCTCTCCTTAATATCAGTACATCCCCTCTTGCACTCACTCTTTTAATTCCCTCCATCCTCTGTGAGTCTTATAATTTCTTCCTTTCTTCTCCTCACCGTTGTAGGAAGGGTAATAATGAGGGCAAAGCAGTCAAATGACAAGCAATACATTTTAGTGAGGAGCAACCATTCAACAATATAGCATCATCTGCACAAATTCAAGACTTGTAGGGAAAAAAAGCGTACAAGTTTGGTGCATAGCTCCTGATAAACACATCTACTTGAATTAGTGTACAAAGGTTGACGCATAGCGCTAGACCAAATTTTCCTTTTACCCATTTTGTGGATGACCAAGTGTAAAACCGATTAGGATTAACCGTTTAGAGGTGTTTCATACATCATGATGACCTCTAACCCTGAAATAACAGTATTTTTATGCTTATAAGGAAATAGGTTAAAGAGGGGAATGCCTAGCTTCTCAAGAAAAGGAAGGTCTCATGTGCGTTTTCTTTTTCTTAGTGGTCAAAATAAAGCTGCATATATATAAATATAAATACATATGTGTATAAATCAAACATGGGGGCGGTTGTGAGGTATTGCGGCTAATGGCATGACTGCCTACAGCCATATGAGTAACTGTGTGTGTGTCCCGGTCAAGCAGCTGGGGGATTAGGGGGTCCACAGGTCTCGGTGACCCATCCAGAGCTCCTCATAGGCTGGGTCACACAGCTGGCTTCAGCCTGGTTGGCAGTTGGAGGGAAATGGGAACATGTTTATTCTGTATGTTTTTTGGGTGACGCAAAATGTCCTCAACCCATGTCGAAAGCCTGCAGTGCTTGAATTTTCGATAAATTCTGAGTGAATCTAGAGGAGCCAAGTAGAGCATTTCCAGTACAACTGAGTGAGTCACAGAGCGAGCCAGACAAGAGTCCATGCCTGTGTTTGTATATTCAAAGTGTCAGAATGAGATCTCTGTTTACTTGCTGACTTACATAACTCAGTTATATGCTAAATAGCACAGAGTCTTACTGACTAACTAAGAGGAACAGGAAGAGGGAACAAGGGAATGAAATATATTTGCACGAAAGACATGGAGAGTAAACACCAGTAAAGAAACAGTGCTGTAATGTAGGTTTTAAATGCATTGCACCTGCCTCTAATCCTAACCCAGAAAGAAAAGATCATGTTGTGTAGTCTCTATCCATCCCCTTCTAAAACAAAACAATATCCCGAGGGCAGGGTGAAAGTTTACTTTTGAGTGATGAAAAAAAAAAAACCCCAAAAAACTCATTCCTGTTGGATTAAAACGTTGTTTGCGTTGGTGATGACAGTTAGAGGAGCTCACCTGTACCCACTAATCTCGTTTGAAAAGAGCATGTGGCAGCTGGGGACAAGCAGACAGTAGGTGTGCTCTCATTCTCCTGCCAAGAACATTTCACACACACTTTTTGAAATTTCAAAACCAAACGTTTTATTTCTTAAAACATCTCATGGAAATTAAAGGTTTTCATGAGCAGTGCTCAGACAAATAAATACACCTGAATGAGTCAGGTCAAAAAAGGAAAATAGAGCGACTCTCGGGAATGATTTAGTATTCGATAGGTCCTTATTCTCCTCCTTTATAGAGTAGCTTGTGTATTTGTGATAGTATAATACAGCAATGATTACAGAAGTTACTATTTGTCTCTATGGGATTCACAGATGGTATGACAGTACTGAGAAGTACTCGAATTGGACTGAAGTAATTGTCAAATGTATTTCTAACCTGACTTCTCTTGTAATTTCTGTGGATGCTCTTTTTCCGTTTCAGCGAGTGTGTCAAATACTTTGGAAAACAGCGGCGGATTTATTCAATTTTCCAGCTTCTTCTTTCTTTGAATTTGATGCGTAAATGATTTGCAGAAGTCAAGGCGGAAAAATGGAGACGGTGTAAAGAAAGCGAACGAGATGCACACGGAAAAAAAAAAAAAAAAAAAAAAAAAAAGAGGCTGAGTTTAGCACGAGACAGATGAGACTCCCGTGTGCCGCTCATAGGTCTATATTGAGCAACAGTGCAAGGTGTGATGTGAACCACAGGGACCAACTAGAGTGGAAAGCTGTAATGACACGCTGTCTAATACATCTGACTCACACTCTGAGAACATCATCACCATATACCACACTCCCAACCACCCTCTGAGAGCCTGTGAGAGTATGTGGAAGAGCAAATGATAGACCCAATATTACATCCACAGCTATGCATGTGAATATGTGTTGGGAGAGTATATGATTACACACTCAGCAGTGGAAAAAAAAAATAAAACGTGTCAGTATCCATCTGGGACGGCCAGAGTGTGTGTTGCTGTTTAGGCACAGCTTCCGCCTTATGACAGTGAGGAATCTGTGTGTATGGTGGTTGTCCTGCACCTGCCCCCAGGAAATGGACGGAGAAAATTAGTAACCCCACACCACCATCCCCAATTCCTCATTAGACCCCCAGTCTCACCACCCGGGTCCCCTGAATACCCCCCAACAGCTGGAAAACTACCATGTGTCTTTGTCAGAACATAGACACACACATACACACTATGGAAGACAAAGTTTTTGTATTGTTTATGACAAATTTTACATCTTTTGCTTTAGAACTATATTAGATAACAACATAAATAAACAATTTAATGTAAATAGGATGCATCTTTTGAACACATTAGTTAAAAATACAAGCTACAGCTGTGGAAAATAAAAGATTTATAATTGTTCTTCTTTTCTAAGGGAAACAATGGCACATGGATAAACGTATTCTGGCTATTGTCCTTAATGTAAATAAGAAAATTATTATTCCAATAAGAGTGCTAAATGAGTTGCAAACAGAATATCCCATTCTTATTCCTGCTTACATGTTGCAGAGTACACCCACACACTTAAATGACTCTAATGCACCCATTCAAAGTCAATCTATCAGCTAAAAGCATTAGGGTTTTGTTCCAAAAGTGTGTTTTCTTTTCACCACAGCATCCTGTTCTGCACTAAACTCCACTGGAGCCAGTGTTGCCAGATCTCATGACCAGACAAGCAACCTGATCTCTGAAAACAATCCCAAAACAGGCAACGATGTTCTTAAAAAAAAAAAAAAAAAAAAAAACCGCAAAGTCGCTTATTCTAAGTGGACTTAGCAACTCTGGAGGGTTCAGGTGAGAAGAAAAAGTTGTGCGAATGGCAGAAAAACAACAGAAAGATGCAAAGGGGGATTTAATCAGCTCTTGTAATATTATAACAAAACACAACTAAGAATTCAAGCTTGAACCAGGCAATGAAAAGAAGACAAATATATAAATATATAGACACACTACCACTTTCGCTGGGCCGAGTCAATTTAAGATGATAAAGTCAAAGTAAAAAACTAATAAATATCTGAAATTCTTTGTGGAAGTCATGGAGACAATTAGTCGCAATCCCTGGTAACATTTATTTATTTTTTTTTTTTACTTATTGCTGGCATCAAATGAAATAGAACGAACAAGTAAAGTTACCTTTAAAGTTTGTATTATTTTCATTAAACATAGGGTTTGACTGTAGTCACTGCACCACGTCCACAGGTTTTTGTAAACATGGGGGTAGATGGATAAGCAGGTCGACAGGTTTGTGTTCTCATCCATACACAAAGAAATTAGTGCAAATGCTCAGACATGTAACCGACACTAATGTCAACTGAATGACATTTGCTCATTCAATTCATTAATGTTCTGATTGCAAAGATGGAGGGAGCATATGGATACATATGTGAGCACATCTGCCAATTATATGCTCACCTTGCATGCAAAATATATTAACTGCTCAGCAAAAAACAGCTGCTGCATCCTGCTACCAAACACTCCCACACACATATTCAGTCATATGCTTATCAGCACAGTCTGCCTGTACTTTATTCAATCTGTGGTTGAAGTTAGTGATACGGCTGTGTGTTTTCATGGTTTCTAGATGATAAGTAAAGCCAGAGCATGAACATTTCCTGTAATCTGAGGAGAGCGGACCTCAATCACTGGAGAAATGACTTATTTTATCAACGTAATGCTGTGTGTTCAGTAAGCTGACATACTCATTAGTGTATGAGAAATTGTCCAGACTGTCCAAATTCATCCATGTTCACAAACACACAAGCGGGTATAAAGTCATATTGGTAACGGCACTGTGCGTGCTGAGTGCCAAAGACACAGAACAGACCTGAGTGGCTCAGTCTCAGAGGGAACCACGAGCTGTTCTGACCCCGGCCATCAAGGCAGCTCTACGAATCAAACTGGCTTATGTAAACAACAGCAGTGGAAATAGGCTCTCACCTAGATGCACGTGCCTCATGTAAATGGACTTATGTTTACACTCTCTGCTACTATATACTGAGCTATGATGGGGAGTGTGTACAGTATCAATGGCAGGTAACAGCGGCAGCTTTGAGTTAGAAATGAGAAGGTGAGGAGAGACGGGAGGCACCGGGGCAAACAGCTTGTATGTAAATTAGGAGTAGATGCAGCTTAAAGAAACATTTAAAGCTCCAGTCATTATCTTAATGATGTCCTGCTTGAACTAAATATCAATAAATATTCATTCAAGTCTTCTACCACAATATATTGTCATATTTATCTACTAATGAGAAGAATTTCAAAGCATTTAGGTGCTTTAGCTCCAAAACGACAGCAAAAATGTCTTCGATTGTGCGATTCAAAGCAGAGCCAGCCTTAATAACAAAGTCAAAGGTCAGATTTACCTCTTGGACAGTACTCCAAGAAGGAGAGCAATCATGGAACAGAGACGTGCCGAGGGAAAAACAGTTGAGTAGGAGCTGATGATGGAAACATATGGGAGTTTTTTTTCTCAAACTTTTTTCCTCCGCTGTACATATTCAGATTCTGAACAGTGCAAAATAAGTTCACTCCATGGCTATTGTATTCCGTTTCGATCAAAGCAAAGAAGACAACATTTGAATTCATGGAGACTCCTTCGTCTCACAGACTCCTGCCCGCTCATCTATATTTGTGGACTTGTATTTGTCATGCAGACGTCTACATGCCAGGCTTCGTATTTTTCGTTGAGCTCACAGGGCGCGCCGAGGCCTCAAAGTGTATTCCTTTTGTTTTATTTATAACGCGCTGATTTCATTTTCTCGTACATGGACCTATGAGACGGATGGCGAAGACGAGATACAAAGAGACAAAGAGAGATATAAACAAAAGTGACAGAGAAATGCAGACAGAAGGATTGATGGAATCAGTGAAAAGCAGCGAATGAGGAGTTATTGTAAACGGGTAGGGCCACCGGTGCCTCAGCTGTGCATGTGACAGAGCTGGTTAAAGCCCTTTCATTTCCTTCTGCTGATTCCATTACATTTTTCTATGTCTGAGCGCAAACAGTGTTGGATGGACAAACACCGCTACTATTGCACACCCTTCTCCTTCATAAAGGGCCAGCAAAAAGGAGAAGGGTCAGGACACCTCGCAGGAAATCGCACTGCCTTAGATACTCCTGAACTCCTCATTTATTGTTATTATTTTACAATAAAGGGGGTTGAATAAACTTTTAAACCAAATTATCTAGGATTCCTGAACCATTACGAGCAATTACACGGCAAGAAAGCAAGAAAGGCTTCTGCGCTCTGGAGAAATGAAACGACTTAGAGAGACAATAACTTTAACTGAGTTGGATGAGTTTAAAGTGAGTCATTTGGCAGCTGGACAGCAGCAGGCAGGGAAAAAGTTGATCATATATGAAGCTGAGAGAAGCAGGACTGGGCTTTAATAAAGATGGGACCAGAGCAGCAACGATATGATTTCTCTACTGACCTTAAAAAAAGCAAACATATGAATTCATTGCAAGCTTCAAACTACAGGCCAAACAATATTACAGAGCTAAAATGATAACAGACCTTTGCAATAAATGTGGCAGTCTTACGATATGAGGTATGACTGGGAAAATATTCCGGGAGCTTTTTTCCAGTTGGGAAAATAAAAGAGTGGACCAGAAATGAAACAATGTATGGATTTAACTCGAATTAATATGTTTGTTTCAATGCAAGGGGGGCAGAGTCCTGTCTTCTTTTCTGTCCCATGTTTTCAGGTGTGTCCAATAGGGATGTAGCGTCTCCAATTAGGACCGGAGCTAACACAGCCTGGGTGAAAGGGTTCATCTGCTGGGACATGACGGAGAGAGCTAAGTGGCTGTAAGTCTGGGGAGAATGTGCCTGCACTTTTCAGGAAGGTCACTTGAGTCCTTAAGGGACACTTTCCCACATACTAGTGGATACTTGACATGCTGTGGACAATCAAGAAGTTGTCCTGTGTTTTTTTTTTAAGGAGGGCAGAGAGTTCTGGATGAGGGCGCTGAGCATTTGGTCACTCTCCAAACAATGAACACGAGAGGCTCCTCAGAATGACTGACTGTAAAAACACATGCAGAAAATGGTAATTGCTTGAGGTCCTCACAAGTCAAAGTCTATTTGGAGCCATCTTGATATATGACATATAAGTTAGAAATTGATATGGGGACCTGAGATGTGTGTGTGTGTGTGTGTGTATCCAGTCAGACTTTAGTAGCCAAAAACCCAACACTTGTGTCCTTCTCTGTGGGTCATTCCCATTGTTCGGATGTGACAAGACCTTCATGAGGCCAGTCTCCGATTGAACCTCTGTGCTCTCGGACTCAGTGGCCATCAGCTGCACATTAATCAGCCAATTATCATCCCTGGCCAGCAACGTTGCTGTGCCAACCTGGCCCCCTAATCCAATCACCTTAGGGGAGTGGATCAGGGGTTGCTCTGATTGGATAACCAGGGGCTGGGTCACCTCGCCGTTGACCCGCTGCTTTGAATTGGTAATGATGTTAATATTCTCCATATGGCCTTGTGCTTGTGTGAGTTTGTGTTTGTGCGTGTGTAATTGAGTGTGTCCCAAAGCGTGGAGCCTATCCGGGGGCTGAGCTGCCCCCCCTGTGTTAATGGCTGGTGGAGAGTGAGGCCAGAGCCAAAGTAGTACCATCACCCTCCCTGGGGCAAACCTCTCAGTGTTGCAACTTGCAGTCCCCTTTCCAAATTTTCTCTCTCCAACTCGAGTTTCTCTTGCTGGCTGCGGCGCAGCGGCCCTCAGCAGTATGTCTTGGGCTGAGGTCCGAGGTTTCTTTCCATCAGACCTATTTTGGCATCGACTTCTTCAGGTCTCTTGATTTGAGAGGTGGGAATAGCCAGACAGAACCTGATTTAATGGATCAAAAGTTGGGCTGCCATAATAAAACGAGTAATATTTTCCAGTAAAACAAACAAAAAAAACATGTCAGAAGGGTTTACTTTAACTTTCTGGTCTGTTTTTGTTTGACTGTGAGAAATACTGACTTTTTCATAGGCCAATTTCATAAAGGAAAAATCAATAGTTGTGAAACTTGACCCTTTATTCCTTTGTTTTGGGTCTAAATCAACAACGATTTTTGGAAATGGTCTCATATTTTGGAAGAATGTGATGAAATGCAACCATCAGACAGCTGCAATGGAATACCACGAGGCAATTTTCAAAGTACAAGTGCTTGTGATTGTCGTTGACAACCTGAGACAATTATCTGACTGAAGGCAAACACAAAAATTAGCCACCTGGCATTTTACAAACAGTAAAGTGAGACCACTCACCTGCAGATCGAATCACCAGTATAGCTATCACCTTATATTCTGGTGTGCATGCCAGTTTGTTCACAGGCTGAGACTGACTCTCTGGAAACTCAGCTGTTACATGCAATAGTGTTTTTCCCTATGGACCATGACAGGAATGATAGCAGATGCTTAACAATTTGATGGTTGTCTGTATTTGTTTGAACCCGAGTGCACCGACCAAGAGATACGCCGAATGTGGGACGGTGCATGAAAGATGGAAACACAGGTGGAAAAACAACACAATACTCCTGAAAGGTTAGGCACCTTCGAAACCTGCTGGTTGTTCTGCGCATATCAAACAACTTTTGTTGCAAAGAGTTGGACCTATTCAGCAATTGGAAACTCTCCAAATGTCAATGGAAAGAAAGACCAAGACTGCCCAGACGGGGCACTGAGCTCTCCGTGCAGTCAGTAAAACTACATGGTGTTTGTGTTTAGAGCTTCTTCTAGACTCCTTCTGTGTCCCCTCACATTGCTTATTATGACTGTGACACACAATGTCAGCCTGGGCACGAAGGCATAACTTTGCAGTGCACAAGGGGAGCAGAGGTTTATCCATTTTTCAGTAAAAAACATGAACAAAACACTATTTCTATGAAGTCAGGTCATTATTAGTTAAGTTTCTAGTATCCAACAGAGTACTAGTTGAGTTGGGTGTGTTTTGTATGCGTATCGATTAAAAAAATCTGCAGATCAGTTGAAACTGACAGATCATATAGATTGTTTTGTACATGTATGTTTTAGAGAGAATTTCAGCTGCATGGATAAAAAAATAAAAGAGGAAATTTTACCCGACTGTGCTGCAGAGTGCATCAGAGTGATCTCTCTCTATATATCTTATCCTACATGCATTGGCTAATATATTCAAAATGCTGAATTGGCCTAAAAAAAGAAAAAAAGGTGTTGATGGGGTTTGACAGTGCCAACGGTGTGTTACTCTCTGAAGAGACAACAGAGACAGATGTTTGCAGATGCTCCTGGTGGCTAGTTGTTGGGGCTTGGTGCCTAAATCTGGACACTTGCCACCACTGAAACGTGTTATCTGTTGTGCTACCACCTACGATGTGCAAACACACACAAAATGTAGAGCAATCCACAGCCAACCGCATGTAAACAAACTGGCATGCGCAAACGATTATGTGGGCGATTAGGTAGAGTATCCTGAATGCAGATCTCTAATTCAGTTTGCAAAATGGCATTTTTCTTTCTTTACTGTTTTCATTGGGGAAACAGTGATGGCACATTGGCAATTAGCAACAACATTTTAGAAGTAAAATATTTTAATTCTGCATGAACACCTCTGATTCTGCCTCAATTTGCTCCCCACGTCTCTAACTCGTACCTCTTCTTTACTCTCCACCTCTCTCCATATGCTCCCATCTGTGAGACGCTTTACTGCGTCTCCTGTTCTATCTATGCGTGCACAAACACATGCACACACTCACCTCTTTCACTCCCACCCCTCCAGCTGCAGCCCCAGCCGGCTCCACACAAAGGCAGGCCAAATGTATGCTAATGAGAGCCAGGCCAATGGTGGAGCCGCACTCATTTTGAGAGGAAATGGCTTTCAATAATGGCGGCCCCTGGGGGGATTTTGCACAAAGTTAGCTCCACTTTGAAAAATGCATTCAATTCTCTGCAGTGTCTGATCTCTTTTTTTTCTCCTGTTTTTCCCCCAGTCCATGAAAAGGAAAAGAAAAAAAAATATCTTTCTCAGAATATACTTGCATCCCATCCTCTTCTCGCCCGAGTTTATACTAGTCAGAGTCAGAGGAGTTTGAAGGGGCTGAGCAATTGTGATTTATCTTTACAGAAACATCAGAAACAAGAACGCGCACATGTGAGTCTGAACAGTATTCAAACTTTGACTGGCACTTCTCCTGCCTTTTGTTCCTCTTGCTTTTGCTTTTCTGTTGAAGCAAATGTCCCCAGAAGCAAGTTGACTGTATAACATGCATTTCAAGCAGATTCTATCCTCTGGGTTTTAGGCCTAAAAATATCTCAAAGAGGAGATGAACAGTAAGAAAGAGCGAAATTTATCGAGGTAACGAGCATTATTTGAACCCGATTCATCTAATCATGTAAACAGATATTTTGATGGCTGCAGTTATTCTCAAGATACTGAAACACAAATTAACAATAAATTGGTAATGTACTATTTTACGTTACAAACTGATCCAAAGCTTATATCTTTATTGTTGAGGACATTATTTTAGAAATCTGAGAGAAATGCTAAGCATGACCTCCAAAACTGCTTGTTGTTGACCAACAGTGAAAACAACAGCATTTCATCCAATCACAAAAGCAGAAAAACCTCCTATTTAAGAAGGTGAGATGTGTATCATTTCTAATTTATAAATTTGTCATCCACGAGCAAAAGTATTTAACTTTTTCTTAAATAAATAAAACACAGATTTGAGAGGCTGGGAACACTTTCCCAGCCGTCTGAATGATACCGCAGGTTGGGTTTGAGTAGTTTCTCCAAATCTCCCTCAGGTTGTCCGTCTCCATTTGAGTTCGTCTTCACAGTTACAGCTGACTAATCTCTCTGTCTTGGTCAAGTCTCGGCTCTCCGTCTTCCTCCTCTTTGCTTCTCCTTCCTACATTCTCAGTGCCCCCCCCCCCCCAACCGACCCGAGCCAGTGCTGATGTCTGCGCTCCCTGGTGCCTGTCATATCAGGAGGGGCAATAACCCGTGAAATGACTGTTCTTTTTCTGTGCTCCTCCTCTCCATCCTGGTGTCCCCTCTTTTCCTCATTCTCCTGCTCTCGCTTTCCTCGCCCCACGCCACTCCACGCTCCACTTGGCTGTCGGGCCATGAAGATGCCGTTTGCTCAGCTTGCGCATACACAAACTTACAGGGGAAAAGACAGTGAATATTCTGTCGAGGTTGGACAGATGCACGTGTGCCATATAATTTGACAAGAGAATGGTTAAACAAACAAAAGGAATACGCAGTTCTGTCAAAGCCACACCCGAGGTTATACATCTTTCATCCTAGCAAACCAACCTCTGTGCGTGTGTGTGTGTGTGTGTGTGTGTGTGTGTGTGTGTGTGTGTGTGTGTGTGTGTGTGAGAGAGAGAGATCCTGCTTGTGCCCTGCTCTCTGGAGAGCTGATCAGTCCTATTCCTGGGATGAGTAGACACTCCCAAGGCAAACACTCCAGATTTAATTATAAGCTCCAAAGAGGATTAGTCAGTGCTGCTTGTGTGTCTGTGTGTGCCTGTGTGAGTGGGGCAGACACAATAGGAGGGAGTGGCAAGAAGTTATCCCTTTATTTCCTGCAGTGAGGAATAAAAAACATGTATGCGCGTACACATACAACAATCTCACCTGGGTTGTGAAGGGTGATGTCGGTCTACCTCTGCATACCGGGGCTCAGGACGAGATTCTGCTCCTCGTGATGCCATCTGTAAGGAAACACAGGGCAAGTAATGTAAATGTTTTTGGAAAAAAAAGACTCCCATATTCAAACGCTGAATGGTCAAAAATGCCCAGAGCCCTTATGTGTTGTAATGGAAGTCATTCAGGTAGAGACGGAAAGAAAAAATGTGTCAATCGAGCTGTTTACGGGTTTTAGGCCTTTCTAAAAACCACATATCCAAAGGCTCTATGTTTAACCTCATTTATATTTCAGGAGACCGATGGAAAATGAAGTCACTGGATGCATATCATGTTTTCTGAGAATGCATGCCTTAAAGGCGGGGTAGGGGATCTTTTTCTGGAACATTTTTTTACATATTGCTTGAAATACTCTTCACACCCCCATTGCAACCAATTAATTAAAAGTTTTGACACAAATATGAAAAGTTTTAGTGGCCTCTAGAACGTACAATCTAGGAAAAACAGTATCCAATCATTGTGAACAGACCGTTCACAATGATTGGATTCTGATGCCGTCTATCAAACTGCAATCTGCTCCTCCCTCCCCCTCCTTCCCCCTGTGCGCGTACCCTGCTCCGTGAACGTCCAGAAGCTTGGCAGGAAGCTAAACTAGAGCCAGCTTGGCTAGCACCTAGCATTATTAAACGTATAGTTAGCATAAACTAAATACTAAATACTAAATACGGCAACGATCGATGCTTGCTGTCAGAACAGCGCTCGTGCACCTTCGTGCTCGTTCATGTACTCTAGAGGCGTGCCTTCGGGGGAAAAGTAAAGAAAAGGGTTGGGACTTTTTACCTGTGTATTTTCAAAATGCAGCTTCGCTGGACTCAAAATCCAGGATCTCCTACCCTACCTTTAAGGTTTCACTACACTACACATGTGTAGTGCCACGAAGCACTGTAGCCCTCAGATAAACATTTATTTGGTTCATGGAAACATACCAGTCGTGTAAAAAAATAAAAAGAAGTAAAATCACTTTGTGTTTTGAGAGCAAATTTCTTATGTTGCTCACCAAACACTCGGAAGTGAGCAAACCAAAGTATGAATGTGTTTAGTTCCATAAATTGAGTCATGACTGATGAGCACTTATCCTTATCTAGCCTTGATGCATCTGTTTCTCAGCCATGCTGCTTTGCTAACTCAGTATGACAGCCATTACTTGCAGGATTACGGTCATTTTGCAGACGCTTTTAACCAAAGCGACTTACAATAAGTGCGTTCAACATCGGTAGGCAAAAGAACTTCAGGTCACAAGAAATCATAAGTGCATTTCCTTCCAAAACCAAACAGCTAAGAGCAAAACTAGTGCTAGAGTAAGTGCAATAAGTCAGATACCTAGACAGATGGGAAGACAATTTAGAAAACAAAGACAATTTAGGATTCAATATAAACACAAGAAACTTGTGCTAAAGAAAATAAAAAAATAAAATAAAATAAAGGACCAGACTCAGTGAATAATTCCCTACACTCCCCATTATATAGATCAGTGAGCAGTGCTGACCAACATATCATTGGGGTCATCAGGTGGGAACCTCCTTCCATCAGTGTTTCGTCTAGTTGGGCCCACGACACCTCCAGGAGGCTAGACAATGACCACTGGCGTCCCAGAGACACACAAGGCAGGAGAAGTCCAGGATGATGCCATTTGGGGCTCAGATTGTGAGTGATCTACCAGAAGCTGTTAGTACAGGGGCGTCACTCTCTACTTTCTATAATCTCTTGAGGACTCGCTTCTTCCCATAACTAACAATCAGATTTGGACTTGTTTACCTGTTATACTTCAGAAAGAAGCAACTCTAAATGCTTATGCCAAGGTTTTTTACGAAACTGAACTTTGAACGCTGTTAATTTGTGAGTTGCTTTGGGTAAAAGAGTCAAAGCCAAATGACCCATTATCAATAGAAACCTAGAAATACTGTTTACATCGAAAAAGACCAAGGGTAACAATGGCATTTTGCATCCACACTGAAGTCACCAAAGTGTTAGAAAACTGTCTTATTCTTCCTGGTCCGACAGTCAGATTTGCACAGCTTTGACATAATCTCGTACGGAAACAGCCACAGGAGTAAGACGCAGTGAGCTCCTTTAGAATAAGATTTGTCCAGACTTTGCTTGATAAGATAATTTCCACTGCAAAGTAAGATTTTTGAAAAACAACTACTCACTCACAGGTTGATAAACTTGAGTATATTTTAGAATTGAGACCTTAGGTCACCTTTTATTGAGTGTCAAAATGCTTCGACACACTTTAAAAAATATATTTTATTTGTCACTGGAACATCACCTCAATCCTTTTTTTTATGCCTTTAATGGACAGGACAGATGAAGAGAGACAGGAAGCAGGGGGCCATCCGATGCGGGACTCGAACCGGGGCCAGCTGCAGCAAGGACTGTAGCCTCTGTACATGAGGTGCCTGCTTAACCCACTACACCACTGACCACCCCAATCCTTCTTTTTAAATGTGAAAAATACAAGACTTAATGTAAAACTAACATTTAACTTTAAATTCAGTATTATAAAAGTGGACATGGTTTAAGATTGTGACCATGAAAAGAGGCTCAAACAAGTTATCCCTGAAGGCAGAGGAGGAGGGGTTAGAAAGAGAAAAAACACAAAGCTTATCCATCATCGGGGTTCTGAGTTTTCACATACAAATGCAGGGCGTTTACTCTGTGGCCATCTCTACAGTAACACATTAATACACAAATGGAGTGTGACATGAACACACTAGAACACTGGTCAAACACTATGCAGCAGATCTATAGACATACGATAACTGACAGGCACATTTGTTCATAAACAAGGACTCTTGGGTTTGACAGACACATGTGCAGATAGCTAAAGAGCCAAACAGTCGTGTGTTTGATGCAGGCTATCAAAGCGAGACGACCCAGCAAACACCCAACCACACACACACACACACTATAAAGACCCCAAATGAGACTGTGCAGCATCAGTCTATTGCTGTTTTGCTCATACGTATGAGCTCAAAATCATTCTGCATGTCAATGCAGCTGTGGCACATTACCAGATATCATTAGCATGTCTGTGTAATGTAGGCAGCTCTAATGCCTCTGAATGGGAGCCAGGAAGTGAGAGCACATCAGAGCCGTGGCTGCTGCTCCATTCACTGAGGTGGCTTTGTGTTTATGTGTATACAGTATGTTTATGCTCACTCTTTGGGGGTCGCGTGTATCTGTGTGTGCAGTTTTAATGTGATGTCAGGAGGTGAACGCACCGTCTTTGGATGCTGCTGTGTGTTAGATAGGGGCCATTATGCAAAGAGACGCACAAAAGGGGGCATTAGTCTCAGCAAGAAGCAGGGACTCAGGTGGAGGACCTTCTGTGTGTGTGTGTGTGTGTGTTTAGTGTTTGTGTGAGTGTTGAACATGGCCTAATAAATCTTCTAAGTATGATGTCGCTCAGTACAGAGCGGGGGCAAAAGGAAGAGCATGATGAGGAGAGAAGGAAATGCGTGTTTAGATAAAATGATTTAAATTCTTTGTCCTTTGATTGTATTAACATAATAGCCTGCAGCCATAGGTCTGGATGATCCTTTTATTAACTCCCCCCCCCCCACACACACACATTATGGATGTCTGTCATTTGGATGCTTTTCAAGCAGAAGCCCATTTCCCCTAAATTAGACAGCCAGCTTCGGTGCCAAATGATGTGCCTTGAAATACTGCTGTGGCGAACACAGGCGCACACGCAAGTAAACAAACGCACAAAAACAAGCCTCAGTCTCACCATGGCAACTGGTAAAACAGCAACATGAAAATTCATCCAGTGAGAGTAAAAATACAGACGTCGAGCACAGAGCCTCATTTGGTGGAGGGTAGTGAAACACGCAAGTTCAAGTCCTCACCCTGAACCTGGTGATATCATACATGGCGGCGTGTGAGTCTGCAGGATGGGTCTGTGTGCTCCGTGTGTGTGATTAGCAGTGGAAACATTAATATCTTCTGCAGACCGTCGTTGACCAAAAGCCAAAGTCTCTTTGGACTTCCCAGCAGACCGCATACATGATGGGGAATTTCCTATTTCTCATGAGTATCATGTGGCAAAACTCTAAAGCTTTCAGACTCTTTAACCAAAGTCACACAGCTTTCAGACTGGACCGATTTGAATCATTTTTCAGCAGCGAAAGCAAATGAGATCACACACAACAATATTTGTGTCGAGTCATTGGCTGCGCTGAAATTCACCACTTGCTGATGCTCCAATAGAATTCTTGGCATGCGTGCGCGAGTGTGAATGAGCAGAATGTCACTTTTGCATTTTTTCAAATTAGAAAGCTCTGCCTCGACAGTGCCGGATGATTTGCATTGAAACACACTCACACACACCACTCAGCTTTAGCGGCACAGCTGTCACATTCATCTGAGAGTATTGCCAAGGCTCAGGAAATGAATTTCTTGGAGCACTTTTTGACTGCGCTGTAAATTTGTGTGTTCATATATACAATAAGCCTCAAATGAGAATCGAAGCGCTTTGACACAATGCCTGAGCAGCGCTTTCATTCTCTGACTGAGATGCTAAGATTTTCCAAAGCGCTTTACTCCCAGTCTCTTTTCAAACGGCATAATTAGTCTCCTGTTCTGCCATCCCTCCATCCTCTTCCTCCTCCCTCCATCCATCTCGGATGCTAATTAAGCATGTGTCTCAGTGTGGAGCCTCTGCCTGGCACCCCATGCCCACCTCCTGTTGGCAGCCTCACCCCTGTGCCCTGCATCCGACTGGCACCATGAGGCGAAAGCCATCCGATATTCATCCAACCCCCCTCCCTAAAAAATGACTGCGATAAGATATTTGCCGTCTCCCTCATGGGAGGAGATGGAATGAATAAAACCAAAAAAAACAAAAGTGAGCTGGCACAGATGTGAAAACTGACACAGAGGCTGTAAATATTTGGCATGAGCATAGAAGAACACAAAACAACAGAGGAACTTGTGAGCCGCAGTGACTCTAAGTACTGCTGCCACTATTTGCAATGCAGAAATATAGAAAAATCCTCACATCTCTAAATGCACGCAGGCACATGCATCATCTCCAACAGCATCAAGAAGCTGCATCCAAAATGATTTGAAGAAATCTCTAAATGAACTAAGCCTAACATTTTTCTCTCCCCCTCTGTCTAAAAATAGAGGTTTTTGAAAAAACTCATCAAATTCAAGGAAAACTTTTTGATGCAGACAGGCATAACTGTATTTTAATACATAATCCTATTTGCACTGAGGGTTATGTTAAGATGGCTTTCTACCGACTCTAATGTTCTTAGTTACACGTCATCTTAAATGTCAGCAGGGGACATCACCTTATTTGCGTCATTGTTAATCTGTATTCACTATACATACTTTTTTCTTTTACAAAACCAAGGTTTCTGCATATCTTCCATTTGAAAATTCCACATTTTCAGTTGATGTTTTAGCTTTTCTTTTCTTGTACCTCTATGTGCAAAAATTTACAAGATGCATGTCAAATTCTGACCATGTATGCCATTATTCTGCTAAATATTTGTTACCGTAGCTCATATGAATCAACTACCAAACCAATGTACAGGATAGTAACAAGGAGAAGCACCTAGTAAACTAACTGAGACCCCATGTTCTCCTGTTACCTTTGTGTGTCTGTTTAGTCTTGTTTCCTCTGAGTATTAGTGAAGTCCATAAAGAACCCAAATGTAAATCTTCCAGTGACATTCATGCTCATTTTGACCCACCATCTGTCTGACAATGCTGAGGCTTCACCATGAAAACCACAGACTGAGCCATTTTGCTATTATTATATTTTTTTTAACCCATTTTTCTGATTAGTTTTAAGTCACAATACGATGTTAATTTGATAAAACTGTGGTCCAATGAAGAGTAAAAATACAGCTTTTGTACGAGCAGCATGGGGCTTTGTGTCTTGTCCATAGACAACTCAACTGTTAAAATTGGCTTAGTTCTTAGACATTATAAATGATGACCTTAAATGATCCAGGCATAGTGAGACAAAACAATTACACACACACACATCGTTTGGCTGATCCAGAGAATATGACGAAGCATGTTGAACCTACTCATGTCCAATCATACTCGGTCGAGTGCGAGTCCAACCTATGTGAAATAATGAGGCTATAAATACAAAATATACCCAGAAATCGAGACTCGGTCTGACGGATTTCCTGCGAGAGGTCTGTCGTACTGGGTCCAGCGCTGATATACTTCATTTGTTACCAGCAATAAAGACTTTATTTAACTTGAGATTACTCCGGCTTGTTCTTGAGCTTCCAATGAAAGAATTGAGCTAACACAACCTATGGCGATACTGGGGACTAAACTGCAAACCTCGCAATTAATGGACAACTCGTTCTTTCACCTGGACCATGGTGACATTTAGCTGTAAGAGCGTACATTCCTCCTGTTAAGCACTGTTTAAGAAGCAAAAATGCCCACTGCTGAACAGATGCTATGGCTATGAAGGATAAGGAGGAGTAAGCGATTCGTTTGTTTTCAGAAATTGCCTCAAAGGGAATTTGTCAGTGTAAATTGTCACAATAAATATCTGTCCCCTCCCAGTTTTCTTTCAGCTTTTATTGGCCTGTTTTCATGATCAAGCCATCGGCTCCTCCACCAAAACTTTCTTGGTAATAATTCTGACATTTCAAAAGTTCTTGTGACACGGCTTGTTGGCATAGTAACCAACTCACACTTAAATAGATCTAAATGCCTCTTTCACGCAAGTCAAGTCGAGCCCGTTGGCACACAGGATTATGTCAAATTAGGAGACCGTGTGTGTATCTCAAACAGGAGGCTCACTTGCCCTCCAGTGTACACTAAACACTCCCACACCTGGACTGGGCTCACTCTGAGCTCGTTAGCAGCAGATGGTACGCATACACACACACACAAGGGGACCAAGGGTTACACATATTCAGAGTGGAATGCAGTCGACTTCGGTAATAGGCCAATCTGCTGGTAATTCTCCTCATTGTTAGTGTTTGTTTAGGCCTCCACTCTTGACCCGAATGTGGCTTTTCACATTTCCATACAGTTGGGTTCAGACTTTGGCTAAATGCGCGTGCATGAGTGTGTGCGCACCTGTGGATTAATCTCTCCATGTAAGGATAAAATGGACGAGGTGGAAAGAGTGATATTTCTCAAAGCTGCCTGAAACACATGAAGTCACAGTGCTGACTTAATTTGCTATGCACACTCCTTCATCTGTCTGAATTCATTTTCTCTGGTTTAAACGGTTTGTATGAACTCTAATCTCACTGAATGCGTTTACAAAGTGTCAATGAGCAAAGAGAAAACACTAAAGCACTGTATGGCTCTTTCACACAACTGTTGATAAGGGGCCACCGCACCCAATAAGTGACTTTTAAAATCCCCACTTACATCTAACAAACCATCTCATGAATGTGGAAGGGACATGCATCTTAAACCTGTTCCATGTGTGTCAGTGTGTGGGGCCACGGCAGTGACCACGGGGTGTTGTTTTTCTTACCGGGGGCCGTTTCCCTGTTCCAGCCTTCCTCTATGAGTCTGTTTGTCTCCCCGCTGTTCACTGTAATAACATCCAAATACGCCTGTGAGTGTGAGTAGGCGCATGTGTGCGGCTGGTCTCGAGCTTCCCTCTGCTTGTTTTGATGCCCCCAAAGGTATGTCATAGGGTGGGATAGTACGGCACTGAAAGAGTTGCAGCTTGTTTTGTACTAAGCTGTGATACAACAATACAACGTGTGCACACGCAGGAGTCTGGGCACAGCTTTGATGTCTACCGCACACACACACACACACACACACGCACACACACACACGCACACACACACACACACACACACACACACACACACGGTAAAACACCCTCTAACAGCTTCTCCCTCCATGACCGTCAAGTCATGTGATTACATCATCAGCTGTGCAGCACAGGTTAAACAGTTTGTGGCCCCTTCCTTCCAGTCACAGATTTTAACATGTGGGGGTCCCTACCACCGCAAGCGATCAGGTCTTTGATGCCTGAACCCGGCACCTTGAGCTCTCCAAATGTTATGAGGTTGATCCGTTTGACCCGCAGATGCTTTGATGGGACTTCTGTGAGCTCTTCAGCAGCTCCGAGACAGCTGCAGTGGCTTTAAAGGGTCATTTCACCCAAATCTAAAAATCTTTTGTTCCACTTCTTTGGTTTTATTGATCCAGGCTTTCTGTCAGTCAGCTCAGGTCAAGTGTGAGGTAACACTTTTGTTTACAGGTCCTAACTGGTCCCATCAGCTTTTCCATTTCGACTGTGGTGTAGAACCCTCACAAGTCACAAATAATACTGCATCTTCAATTCTGAGAGCCTAAAAAAACCAAGGGGAATAATTAAGGGGAGAAAGATGGTTGCTGCATGCTAATTGCTGTGTTGGTTTGTTAGATTTAAGGTGTTAATGTCAATGTTTGAAAAAAATAAAAATAAAAAAGACTGGGTTTGGGGGAAATAATTTTGTTGACTTCTATGAATTTAACCAATTAGCAACACATTTTTCAGGGTTACTCATAAGACCAACCAAATAGTGAGTGCGAATAAGAGGTCTGACAGTTATGTGAAAAATAAACTACATCCTTCAATTCAAAGGTTTTATATATCAGGACGTAAAATAATCTTGTCCTTGCCAGGCGTCGAAACTAGGTAGAAAATATACATAGAGATTAACAACGACCCTTGGAATATGTTACAGCGCAACATTATTCATTCAACAAAAACTAAACCAAAAAGTAGAAGCAGAAGTCCACCCTTACTGCTTCTGTAAGAGCTGAGTGGGTAAGCTGCAGCCAAGTGCTGCTAATCAATTGTACTTGATTAGGTAACCATCAGCAAGTGTGAACATCTCTATAACAGCAGCAATGTTGTCAGTTTGCTGGTCTGGAACATTCGAATATGTGTTAACACAAGGTCACGGAGGAAAGACATCAGCACTGATCTTAGAGAAGCAATTGTTGCTGCGCATCAATCTGGGAAGGCTTATAAGGCCATTTCCAAACTATCTGGTGTCCATCATTTTACAGTGAGAAAGATTATTCACAAGTGAAACAAAATCCAAGACAGTTGGCAATCTTCCCAGAAGTGGACGTCCCAGCAAGTTCAGCCCAAGGTCAGACCGTACAATGCTCAGAGAAACTGCAGAAATCCCAAATGCTACATCTCAGATCTCAGTTAGCATGTTCAATGTTAAAGTTCGTGACAGTACAATTAGAAAAAGGCTGAACAAGTAAGACTTGTTTGGAGGGATTGTCAGAAGAAAGCCTCTTCTCTCTAAAAAAGAACTTTTAGAGCAGCACAGCTTAAATTCCTCCACAATGCTGCAAGTAACTGATCACATGAGACAGAAAACACTACTTCAAGTTAGCGATGCTGAGGGGGGTTTGACAAGCGACTGAAAACAATTTTAGATTTACTTCGATTTTCAAGCACTATGGCTCAATCTTTGATAAACAAAACTGATACACACTGCATTTATCTTCAGAGCCAAAGTACATCGGAGATCTTCTGGTTACGTTACAAACTTTGCAGACATACCAGGTTGTCTGGAACAGGTTTGCTTTTTCTGTCCACAAAGTTAAAACTAAACATGAAGAAGCTGCTTTCAGTTGTTATGCACCACACAAGTGGAATGAACTACCAGAGAACTGTAGGTCTGCATCAACTCTTGCTTCCTTTAAATCAAACCATAAAACTTTCCTGTTCACCAATGCATTTAATTAAATGATTTAATTGAATGACTTTGATTAAAAAACATTCACTGCACTGTAGCACTCTCCCGCTTTAAATTATGTTTCAATGCTTTTATGTTCTATGTAAAGCACTTCTAATCACCTAGTTCTTGAAGTGTGCGATATAAATAAATCTACCTTGACCTTAATTATGAATTCATCTCAGGCCTTTTTTCCTGCTTCTGTTGCAGACCTTGCATCAACAGGGAAAGGTATCCATTTCTAACATTTAGAAGCACAAAAGTCATACCATCACACGATTAAAAAAAACTATCTCTCCTGCCTCGTCCGTCGCAGTTCATCCATCTCCCTCTCCCTCCTCTGGTTTTCGACTCCTCTGTCTGTCAACATCTAAAACAGAATCTAATGAACTATGTCCTCCATCAATTTATATCATTTGTAACATAATTTCAACACACTGCCTAATTATGAGATAATTGAGAAATCGTCTGCTGTGAAGTGGGTGAAACAGACGCTGCCTTGGCATTACAGCCATCTCTGTTCACCTCCTCACCATCATCTTCCTCTCTTTCTTCCCCCTCACTGTCCCTGTTCCCTGAGTGGCTTCATCCAAGAAGCAAACATAAAAACCAAGTCTAATCAGAGATATAAGCAGAGCCATATGAACCCATTCAAACTTCACTTTGCTTTTACATGCTGCAGCTGGATCACACAAAAGATGCAACTTAAAATAGCCTGCAGCGAAAAACAGTATTTTTAGGTTAAAAAATAATTGTTGTGTTCAAAATGAAAAATCTCTTACGTTCTAGGCAACAGAGGTACGACCTCTACCTGGACAAGTCACTTCAACTCCTTCTGGCAATTTAACCACCAGGCCTCTCCCTCTGCAGCATGCAGTGCTTGCAGATGTTTGCCAGCTCTGCAGCCTCTTGGCCCATGAGGTATCCTTGCCTCAAAGCCTGCTGCTGGCTGTGGCTTTCTTTATGAAGCACAGCCAACTGAGAAAAACCCAGATTTGTCTAGCACTCGTTTTCCTCCTCGGTGTGATAAAGAGGCCTGTTTAATGTTCCAGCCACTCAATTCAACATGCAATTTTGAAGACACTCTGAGTCTTCAATAAAGAAATAAAGTCAACGTTTGGACTTCTGTTATGAACTGTGAATAAAAAGAGTTCCAAATAAATGTCTCCTTTCAAATGGTAAAAAGTAAGTCATACATCATCGTTTATAACTGTATAAATACGATGCTCGAATGCAAATAAAACACACAACATTAAGAAAAAACCTTTACAAAACTTGAAAATACAGTATTAATGATTAAAAGAAATGATTAAAGCTAGACTTGATTTTATTCTTTTCTTACAAAGTGTGATCTCAGCTGGAATAGACAAAAAAAAAAAAAAAACACACCGCCGACCTGGACGAACCGCCTCACCATGAATCCATACATCGCATTGTGAAGTGCTTTGAAGTGAGAACAGCACACGTAAGGAGAAGAATTGGAGATCCCTATAAACTTGCAGACAGATCACACTCTGCAGTTTGCCGTAGGCCAGAGACGAGCTTTGGGGATAAAGACAGGCACCAAATAAGTCCCTGTAGGCCGGTGTTGGCCCAGATGGAGAGAAGGTGGAGGGGAAAAAAGAAAAAGAAGAAAAAAAAACACCCAGTTGCTGTGCAGCATTGGAATGAAGCGACTTAAAACAAAGAAGAAGGGAGAGGAGTACGAAGCCTCTGGGATGAGCTGGAGAAACAAGGACAGAGAGGAGGAGTCCGTGGATGGAATCACTCATTGTGACTTTGCAAAGAGAAAAGAGGGAGAAAGGTGCAATACGTGAGTGTGAAAACTCTTGATAGCGATGGGTAAACACATAACGCTCAAATGATGTTCACACTCGTCTTCGTCTCCCAGGAGTGAGAAGAAGGGTTCAGCCTGAGCCCGAGTGAAACAGTGTGTGCTCCAGAAAACACTGATGAACGCCAGTGAAGGAGAGACAATATAACACAGCATAATTGGTCGGCAGATGTGTTATTATGAGCCAAATTCCTTGTGATGTGAAAATGTATAAAATAGCTATATATCACATTACATGTGAGACCGGAGAGGATCTGAGAAGAGCCAGCCATGATAAGATGGCGCTGATCATGATGGAGGTCATCTTCATCATAACAGATGCAAAAAGACTTCTGAACAAGTTTGTCAGCCATCAACGTGACAGCGTCAACACTTTTAAGCTGAAATAAGAGGATTAGCCACTGTGTTTCAATCAATGAGAGAGAAATAACAGGAAACCTGAATATGCATTGGAGGGTGGATTATGTGTTGACTTCATTAGCTGCACAGCTCCTGCCGATTGGAGGAACCTGGGTTGGGAGGGACATGTTTTTTGTCTGTTTCTAGTTTCACCAGTTTACGACGAAATCCAACGGCAATGGCATCCTTCTGTTCATCTATACGTGTGCAAACACATGTGCAGAGAAGAAGATGAAGATGCAGGCGTGGTTTGGACATTTTTACTCAGCACTCCATCTCTTTTCTCTGCTGTGGAAGGGTTGGTGAATTGACTCATTTCCAGCTGACAAAAGCTACTTTTCCGTGTCAGTGAAAAACACGACTTACTGCCGCGGTTTAAAGGCTTTTGATCTGCAAACAATGCCCAAATGCGATGAGGCAATTTGACTTGTTTCAAGAGTAAATCAATTTGTTTTGAGAATATTCATGAGCAATCATTTCCAGATAATGCCTTACTCCGGAAGGCTTCAAGGTATTGGTGCAAGACACAATTACATTTGCAATGCAAAGCATGGAATTATCTCACCTCAGTGGAAAAGAATAAAATGAAGACTGAATGCTAGACTAAACGCCTAATAAGTAGGGACAATCTGTAGCAGGACTTTCACTTCATAATTATCGCCTCAATCCGACATGAACAGAGAATTTTCCCTCAGCCTGCTTTCCAGGAACTGGTCACACAGTAGCTTTTTCAGAGTTATTCTGGGGTGTATGATCTAAACTCTAGCTTGTGGTGGGACCTGTGTAATTTCTCAGGCCAAAATAGCAGCCTAGTCTATAGAGTCCAGGCCCAGCAGCCTTTAATCAGAGCAGGACTCAAATGCTGCACGAGTGGAGTTTGGCAAGGGAGCGTGAGCGACAGGAAACTCTGCGGCGTGTGCTCTATGTTCAGGGTGTGAGGGCGATCTCAGAGAGGACTCAGCCGGGATCAGGAGACTGCATTTCTTGTAATTACTGAATTATGAGATTTTCCTCTAAAAATTTGAGTGTGTGTCAGCTGCCAGCATGGATTTGGCTAGGGACTCCTGCAGTGAAATGAACTCTGAAAACAGCTTCACTTTGGCCAAAGCTGAGGTTTACAGCCCTTTGATGATGGCTGAGTGGGTGTGTGTTTGTGCATGTGTGCACATGTTGCCTTTCCCTACTTGATTGCAATATGTGTGCTTTTATGTGTCTGTGGTATGTTGCCTCTTAAAAATGTGCTATAAAACATGTGGAGATGGCTGTACATACATCTATATATAAGAACACGTCGACTTGTGTGTAGTTTGTGTTCACATTCAATTATACGCTAAGCGCTTACTTTGTGTGCTCTTACATGACTGCACAGGTATGTGTGTGTGTGTGTGTGTGTAAAGTGAGGACTATATAACACTTGCATAAGAGAATTTTATCCAAGTTTCTTGGTGATCCAAAAGCTCCAAACATGGTTTCTCCCTCGAGGATTTTGGCTGTGTGTTTGTGTGTAAAAGAGACAGAAAGTAAGGAGGAAACTGCATGAAAAATGTTGACCGACTGTGTGGTAGCCAGTTAGTCTTTCCTCATTAAAAACGCTGCAGGTGCATCCTTAAATCCTCAACACACACACATACACGACATGAGCACGCTCCCACACACACACACACACACAGGGCATATGCTAACCTGATTAACACTAACATTAGACTAACATTAGTGCTGCCTCCCTTAGAGAAACACCCCCAGAGCAGCTGCTCTCTCTTTCTCACCTTCTTCCATCTGCACAAAGTAGCATCTCAGCCTCCCACTCACTCACTCTTTCCAATTCATCTTTATAAATCGATCTTACTTTTAATTGGAAAAAGTTGCCAATTAACTGACCAGCATGGAGCAGAGCGGGATGAAGAGAGAAAGAAAAGAGTTTATTTTTATTTTTCATTAACATTTATTTTTTTTGATAGACCATATTTACTCTTTTATATCCTCAGTCTCGTTATGTTTGAGCTTTTTTTAAGCAAAGATGGATAGAATTTATGATAAAAGAATAGAAAATAGAGACATTAGAGAAGAGAATAGAGACAGATTTGCAGAAGTCCATGATCGTCTCTGCAGATCATGGGACGCCGCGTCAGAAAAAAGGCTAAATATTATGCGTGTAATCTAAACTCAGGCAGGTGAAAACTCACACGGCTTTCCAATCAGGCAAGGAAAAACAAATAAGAAAAAAGAAACACTGAAAAATTTTATTATTGCTCGTCATCCACTGGCTGTCCACGATGCTTTGTGCCGAGTCGGTCCACCAATCACAGAATGTTTTCCAGCCGGATTCTGTTGTTCTCATGCTGTGGGATTTACAATTGGAAGGTTCTTTTTTTCCCACCCATATAAGTTTACTGAAGCTTGTGGGGAAAGAAGCCAACAAAACTAATAATCACTATAATACACAAAGAACTTGGCGAAAGAGGCCAAACGACAAAAGAAATTCCAACGTAATTGTTAGGAAAAGCTTCCTCGTTTCTGCTGCCATGAGGAGAACGACACATCATTATCTATTAGCAATAGCAGCTGGGGGCACTTAGAGTAAACAGACTCTTGGAAGAAGCAAAGAAGAAATTCAGGATATTTAAGTGGAGGGCTTGGCCCATGTGATCCTTTTGAAATCAGGCGGCCATTTTGGATGAGTTGGCTTTAGCCCCTTTCACACTGAGGAATAACCCGCGTTTAATCCGCGAATTTAGCGTGTCCGCTGTTGCGTTCACACTGCCGACCCGGGCTGCCGCGTCAACTCGACTCGCCTTTCGACCCGCGTCGGACCCTAGTCTTTTTGCCGAGCCGAGTTTGGTGTGAACGCAATCGACGCGGGTCGGACGTGGGCGTGGCGTGACGTGAGGAGTTTAAAAGACAGAATGGACAGCTGATTCAGAACAACAGCGACAGGTGAGGACAAGTTTTACTCTGTTTTAGCCTACATCAAGTTCGAGACATTTTTGAAGATGGCCAACTGGGGAGACAAGGAGGTCCGCGAGCTCCTCAGCCTCCGAGCAGAGGACGTTATTTACCGCCACATTTCGGGGACTATAGTGCTCTTGTATTCTCCGCATATGTTCTTCGGCGGCATCCCACGTTGTAACCATCCACACCCCGTAAAATAACATCTCCATGAACTGCATATACAATTGCAAAAACGAGTCCTCAAGGTGTATTTAACCCTTCCTCCGACGCATGGCTTGTGCCTACGTCATTGTACACACCCAGCATTTTATGTGTTTCGTGTGACGCTCTGCCACTAGGCAACTTCCCCTGAACTCGGCTTCAGGCGACACGGGTCACCTAATACCATTGCTCGACGCGGGTCGAAGGTGCAATTTGGACCCGCTAAAGGTAGCGGGTCGCAGTGTGAAAGGGGCTAATTTGAGTGAGTTGTATGGCTTTGTTTTTGCTGACTGTTTAGGTGAGTTTGTCTGCTGAATCTGCTAGTGTGTCTTGTCCTGCCTTCACCTCTGGCACCCTCTATATTTTCATTACCGCCTACCCAAACCAGGGTTTGAATCCCATTCCTGCTTATCCTACCTCTTTATTTCTCCCCCTACCCGAACCAGGGTTTGCATCCCCACCCCGCTGTGACTGGTGTGCAGTTGGTGAGAGGCTGAGGTAGCTTGTGGCTGTAAAAGATGGTTGCTGTGGTGTGAGGGGCAGTGTTGGCTGGCATTAGGGGGGTGACTCTGGGACGCCAGTGGTCATTGTTTAGCCTCCTGGAGGTGTTGTGGGCCCAACTAGACAAAACACTGATGAAAGGAGGTTCCCACCTGATGACCCCAATGACATGTTGGCCAGCACTGCTCACTGATCTATATAGGGAGTATAGGGAATTTTTCCACTATTTTTTTCTTTAGCACAAGTTTCTTGTGTTTACCTTGAATGAAGTCATAAAGAGATCCCAAAGAAACCAAACATTTAAGTTTGAATACATTTTGGAATTTATCAGTTGAATGATGGCTGTTCAGTTGTGTGTGGCAGCATTAATAAGGCATGCTCAAGTGAAAGATTCCTATAACTTGGACGGCTTTGGGTCCTTTAGCACGTCAGCTGCACTGCACTGTTAACGTTGCCACTAAATGTATTCATCAGTGCTGACAGTTTCAGCATAAAGTTACAGCAACAGCTTTTAATAGCTTATTTCGACCAGCAGAGCAGCTAACTGACTTTTTATTGAAGTAAACATCTGTAACTATGTTGTTGTGCGTGTAGAACCAATGTTCCAAACTTATAAAAGGGCAATTGCATTCAAATACTTTTGAGAATTATGCCAGATAGAAGCTTTAATTCAGATCACATTTGCTCAAAACTGTCATTTTTAGAGTTATGTTTTATTAATAATCAGATGTTCATGTTGACAATCTTAAATCGTCAAATGTTGTGTGTTTAATAATAATAACTGGCCAAATCCCCGTTAATTTTCTCAATTATCTTTATTTATACTTGCTTGGGCAGGTGGCTGGAAAAGCTGAAAGATGAGTCCTACAGTGAGAATCTGGGACTACTGGAGGGTTTAATAAACATGATTGTGTAAACGATATGTAAATGTGTTTTTGCTGTGCTTATTATATTTATGATAAAACTGTGAGAAAGCGTCTGTGTGTTGGGCGGGTGTGCTGATCTAGGACTTTGATTGACAGCAAAGCCAGCAGGGGCACAATAACCATGTAACTGTGGCTTACAAGCCAAAGACAAACCCAATCTGTTAGAGGTGATACTGAATATTAAAATCCACACAATTTACCATCCATACCAACTTCTGGCAGCAGTTTGTTTTTCCTGCCCGTTGATGCTCATTTGCTTGGCTGTTCAACAAGCTCAGGTGCAGGACCAGATACACGTCCATCTCTGGGAATAAAAAGGAGACGTGACAATGCTAATTTGGATTGTAGTTTAGATCTTGAGGGTAATTTTGTGTGTGTGGTTTTTCTTCTTCCTAAACAGGCTGCTGCATGGCTCGTAGCCAATGTCACCATCAGCCAATGACAGAAAGATGATGTGTACTGCTGTATCCCAAATGAAATGTTTGGACTGGCTCCAAGCCAAAATGTTTGTTCTCAATCTATGCAGAGAGCATAACAGGAGCATGTGAACCGGTTAATGCACAGATAGGAGACGCAGTTATCAAAGCCATCACTTACCAATATATATTTTTACCTTTTATGTTCCGATTCTCCTCAAATGAACCACAGAGCAAATAATTTATGTGGTAATTTCTTTTTTGTGGTAGAAAAGAAAATGTATGCACTAAATGTTGAAATGAATCCTCAGGTGTTAGTGTTAATGCATCACTAATGGAAACTTTGTCCTTTAATCAGTATGCTCAAGGACACTCCAGCAGTGCTTCATTTTAACACCTGAAACGTCACTCTTCAACTCTGCATTGCTTTATTTTTTTTATGTAAATGTCTGCAAAACTCTTTTGGTTCCTCCATTCTATCTTTAAAGCCTTGCTTCAAATCTGCACAGTTCCTGTTTTTCTCTGCTGTCAACACAAACTGCTCCTTATTTCCACACTGGCACCTGCATTCTCTCCCCTGGTTCCTCCTTCCTCTTGCTTGGGTCATGTCCTTATAAAACCGCTGGCAAAAATGATGGAATCACCACACGCATTTCTATTTTTAATCTTTCATTTGAACATTCTGGCTTTGTAAAACACATCTAAAAAGTTTCCATTTTTTTCTCAGATGTATTAGAGAAGAAAATGATACAATCACCTAAAAAACAAATACCCACACAAGTCTGAATATGCAAATGAGCATTCAGTTAAGAGGGAGTGTTTGCAGAGCTTAAACTGTTGCACAGAGCGGACTGACAGGACACATGGCTCCAACAACAGAACTGTCAGCAGAAACAATGGGATGGATTATTAAACCCCTTGAAGAAGGTAATTCTACTCGGTGTGGCAGACAATGTTGGATGTCCCCATTCAGATGTATAAAAGTACAAACAAAATGGGAAGGTTGTAAAAGGTCGACCAAGAACAGAAAACTAAAAGCATTATAGCTTGAAATGAAAAAATGTGCAGAATGAGGGCCGAAACAGGAGTCGATGCATGTCGCCAAACTGCAAGAAACCGTTTGGAGGAAACGGGATTTCCATCCAGAGAAGCCAAACGTAAACCAACACCAACGAGATGACAGTGCGCTAAAGGGAAGCAGTCATGGTCTGTGGATGAACGGGATGGATCATCAGTTTGCACTGAACAAGGAGATGAAGCTGGAACTTTAGTTTGGTGCAGTCCAAAGAAACAGAAAGATGACTGCCTGAAGAAAACAAGCACATTTCCACAGGGGGTTGATGTCAGGTAAAGCACCGGGGGAGATGGCAGCCATTACCTCTGCAGCAAAGGCGCAGGTGGACTCTGAAATTATGGATACGTTTCACATTCCATCAATCAAAAGAAGGTTTTTGGCGATAATTAAGTCATTTTTCAGGATAATAATGCACCTTCCAACAGAGCACAGAGGGTTTCGACCTTCTTGTCAGGAAAGACGCATCAACTCAGTGACATGACCAGCAAACAGCCCAGATTTGAACCCGATTGAAAATGTTTGGTGGAAACTGGGGAGAAAAAGAAAAAAGGTCCATGACAACGCTGTATCCTGCAAAGCTCATCAGTCAGCTCCTTCACTGGAAAGTTGGAAGCTGAGTGATTAACAGAATTGCTTTTCATTTGTGAAGTCCAGAAAATTACAGCTATTTGTTTGTTTGTATTTTAGGCAGAATGTTTAGCTCCTGAATAAAATCGTTTTGTATCATATCTTGTTTTCCAAAAAAAAAAAAAAAAATCCGAATCAACAATCATGGTGATTCAATATTTTTTGCCAGAGGTTGTAATCAGCTTTCTGCTGAGCTACAGCACCTCTGTGGTGGCAGCTTCTCAAACAGTAAGCACACAGCGGGGCCTGCCAGCACATCCATTACACCTCTGCTGTGTGTGTGTGTGTGTGTGTGTGTGTGTGTGTGTGTGTGTGTGTGTGATGAGCGGTGAGACCATGCACTTGTCACAGAAAAGCACTGATGGCCGGTCACTGAGGCACAAGGGGAATCGGTAAGCAGAAAACGTATTGATATAGAGCCTCAGAGGACCTGCAGACACATTGGCATAAGTGTGAACGCCACATCTGGAAAACTGCCACTCATGCTTACTTTCTGACTTTCTCTCCAAAACCGAGGTGATCAGCACATGTTCACTGATGATTAAACGGGCCTTCGTTAGGACAGTGGGCGCAAAACCCATCGGGGGGCTTCCGCCTATGGGCACGACGCACCCTGCTCAGATCCCAGTGCCTGTATGTGTGTGCGTAAGTGTGTGTAGGCCATCTATCACTGTGACAGGCGGGTGCGTGTTTACTTAATGATGTGGGGGTTTATTTATGAAGTGATGGCCAATGTGTGGGAGGGGGGGGAGAAAGAGTGAGAGAGGGGAGAGATTGAGACAGCCTGAGGATGTGACATTAAAATATCATCAAGGTGATGGATGTCCGCACACACAACATTAGAGAAAAGTACAAAAACAGCTGCGCGACGGATGACAAGTCGTATCTGGACTTGTGTGAGTGTGGCACTGCGTGTGTTTTATAATGACTCGGAGTGTGTAGCTGCGTGTGTGGGTTTTCTATGACTTCTGTGTTCATTAAGGTGTCGCATGTGCTGCCACGGTTGTTTACGATTCACGGGGTAATGAGTTGAAGATAAGATGCATGAGTTCACACTGTGTGTGTGTGTGTGTGTGTGTGAATGGTCCAGGTATTGTGTATATTCCGGGGACCTAAATCTGTTGTTCCGAGACAGATAATGGGGCAAAATGTAATTCATGGGTAGAAAAGTTTAAAAGTTAGGTTAGTTATGGTAAAGGTGACAGTCAGTCAAGTCAATGTAATGCCCTGAGGTCACTCCACAAGATGCTCATGTGTGTATGTGCGCCTCACTTTAGCAACTCCTCCTGCTGCAGACATTACTGATGTCCAATAACAGCCACTAGAGGGCAAGCAGATTGGCTCATCTAAAGTTAAATTACAAAATGACACTGGCACCTTTGTGTAAATACTCAAAGAAACAGAGAGTAAAAAAACATCATCAAACGAGTTCAGATCTGGGTGTCAAATACTTTTCTTCAACTAAATCCTTCAATTGTCTTCCAACAGTTGTAGTCTTGATTTTAATCAGCATGTAATTAGAATCGACTCGTTTCACCCAGTTAAATAACATCTCATTTCATCTACACCATTATAACTCACTCTGCTCGAGACGATGCAAATAAATATCTGTGCTTTCTACTCCTTCGCTTTTCGAAATAGGCTTTTTACTTAAATCCCAATGTATTTGAAGGCATTTATTGATAAGTGCAAAATAGAGAAACACACATAGACCTACAAATATTATTTAATAATTGTTATTATACAATAACTAATTAAACTGAAGATAAATTGGACTAAACCTGACTTATGTTTCAGATATTACAAGAAGAGGACCATAAAGATCTTCTGGAAAACTCAGTTTAGACGGATGTCACCACCATATATTTTAGCTGGACAAAAATGCACAAACGTTTACTCAAAATGAAGATTAAAAGAACCGACATTCAGGTAAATGCCAACAATAAGCTACTGGTTGCATATAAGAAACAGTTTGGATTACAATCTCGACCCATGTTGGTTTGATTTGATAGATTTTGACACTGTTCTCAAGTTCTCAAAATCGGGCATAAATCTTTAAAAAAGTCCCAAAGAACCACTGCAGTCATATGCTGAACTGAAATAATATCAGTCACTGCGACAACACCATGGCGTCTCATTTTAAAAGTTCTTTCCAAGTCATCATATAGTTCAAAGAAGTCAATGAACAGAAACTTCTCATGTGCTTCTGAGGCTTAATTGGCCATCAAGACAATACAGAGAGCCTATCATTAGCATATAGAGAAAATAGACGGAGAGCGGGACAGAAAGATTGGCATAATTACAAGGGTGACCTATCCACAGACAGAGAACATGGTGGAGGGGTCAAATTAGAGACAGATAGACAGAAAGAGACAGAGAGAGCGAGGTAAGAGGAAGAAAATGAGGACGGCACATGAAGTCATTTCTGAGGGAAAAGTCAGTGACGCACACACCCACTTCACTGTGGTTCACCACACACACACACCCTCACACAAATCTCCACCTCCACATTATGCAGACAGATGGCCACGAGAAGAATAAACAGAGACATGAATAGATACTGTAGTCACAGACTTTTATTCCTTCCTTGTTTATGTTAGTGCTAACCATACCTTCTATCTCAGGAGAGCATATGTAGACACACACTCAGCTTCTCTTTCAAGCACACAGAAACCACTCAGAGGCAGAATGGTGCTCCTGGCCTCGCGTGGAGAGCTTGGAAAACCTTTTTAACTATTCAAGGTTACGGATACAGTTGAGCATAAAAGCGCAGCGCGGCACTATGGAGGTGGCGGCGGAGGTGACAGCTAAAAGGCTGATCAAACAAGGCCGATGTGAGAGCCTCGCTCAAGTGGTCTGCATTTCCTCTCATACCACACACAGAAAGAAAATAGGAAAATGTGGAGTAATATCCCGGTGAATCAAAAGGTGTGGGCACCAATAACTCCACTCTAACAGCAGCTGAAGAACAGCCCTCAGTGTAGGCACTGTAGCACTCCGTTCCATCTCATTATAGATCAGATTAGACCTAAATGTAAGATTTCTGTGAATTGATATATGATATAACCACAAAGGTGGAGATGAAAGCTAAAGAAATGAACATTGCATTACAATCTTTTCTCCTTTTATGCACCTAATATAATTTTACTCTTTCAGTGTTTCCGTTCACACAGTGAACACATGTGTGTGATTGTGGGTGGGGTGTTTCATTATCGGGCTCTCCAGGAGAGGAACCCGCTGCTGGTTTGTACTGTAGAGACGGCCGTCTTTTTTAAACTGGAAAATAAAAATCAGATCAGAGGCTGCGCCGCGTACCTGCTGCGCTGTAATTGTATCAGAGTTTCGGGTACCGGCTGAGTTGTGGCCAACTGAAAAAGGAACACGGGTTTATGTAACAAAGCGCTGCGGGCCTGAAAGGCAGCAAGTGTTCCGTGTGCCGGCGAGTGCCTAATGAAGACTGATTCACATGGCTTCATTGCTCAATAAACACAAACTGCAATAAGTGAGGAGGTGAGCACAGCAGGAGGCAGGTTGTGTCAACTGATTATATATCGGCAACGTTGTCAGTAAATCCATCCCATATTTCCCAGATGCCGCTGCATCTCTCTTTGCTCAGGTGTATTGCATAATGAAAAATAAATCTAACGCCATTACAAATCACTGTGGGTAGATGCAGAGACTTTGCTTTGGATCAAAGCGTGATTTTCTGCATGTTTGGGCTCGCTATGAAAAATATCCCCGTTCTAAAATGGCTGATAAATGGCTATTGATTTCCAGGCTGAGTATGCTGAGTTTGCGAGTGTACAGAGGTAAATGAAATGATTCCTCAGGCTGGATCAATACAAGTTCAGCGACATTTAGCTGTGCAGCTTGGTTAAGAGAGCCATCGACTGCAGTCTGGGGTTTCAGGGCCACTGTTGCTCTTGCCAAAACAAGAAAGACCAGAAAGGGGGGATGATGTAGCGGTAAACGTGAGACGAATGGAGAAATAAAAAGGCCGCAAGAAGGGAAAGAAAGTTGTGGCGTAGAACTAAAAGAATAGGTGTTTGGAAAGGTCCATACGGTCTGGTAGATCTCTCCATAAACGTAAATGAGGAGCAAACCTCAAAATGTTAACAAGGAAGCAGAAAATAGGCTGAGAAAAGCACAAGGGGAAAAGTCTGGTCTCACAGGAACACCCGAGTGCTCTGGAAACAAGAGCATCAGTTGAACATTTTAATTTGGTTTCAAATGAAGGCTCTGCCGGAGAACATTTGACTGCTTTTGTTTTTCCAAATGAGCGCTCACTGGCTGCCCTCTCTAGTCTACAAGCCCACAGGCAATAAACCTTACCCGGCTTGGGTCGTACTCCAGGGCTCTGCGTCTTGCGGCGTCCAGCTCATCATAACTCGGAGCAGCACGGGCCGGCGGGTATTCCCTGCGAAGTCCCTGGAGCCTCTGATCACTGCAGAGAGACACAGCAGGTGGTTGAAATAATAAAGTTAATGGCATTTGGCAAAAATTTAGGCAAGACACAAAATGAACGGCATTAATGTCAGTTCTGTGGCTGTGGAGATGTTCACCACAGTCACAGAATTAAGAGGTAAAGCAATTAGAAAGGCTCAAGATGCATCATGATTTATCAAATCCAGCGGTATTCTTTGGCTTCACAATGACAACCCTTGACAGCAGGGTAAGACTCAAAAGCAGACAGATAATATCCACAAAGAAGCGCCTCTCAGAAGACATCATTGTGTGAACAGAACTTTCCAGCTAACAGAGAAAACAAAGGTGGAAAAAAACTGAAACTGGAACAGCAGAAAACATTTGATGGATGAGCCTTCAAACTGAAAATTTACACCGACCAATGGACTGTTATCTTTTACTGAATTACAGACAGACAGTTAGATCAACATGTCAACACCAAAATGCTGGAGCTGAACTGGACTTTTTTGAGACCAAGGCGTGAAAATGAAGAATACGCCAGCATAAAAGGGAAAAACGTGCCGGTGAAGAGATAAGAACAGGACAGAATGGGGACAAAATTTAAAGAGAAACATCATCATGCTCACTGGACCCTAATACCAGATAAACTACACACACCTCAGAGTACACAGCTGGGCACACATAAACAAGGGTGCGGATACACACACACACACACACACACACACACACACACACACACACACACACACACACACACACACACACACAGACCCACCAAAGCAAAAGACAAACATTGTGCGCCTGAGTGAGCACAATCCCCAAAGATGTGCGACCAAAGTATGACATAGTGCTGTCTTTTATCTGTGTTTACTGGCTGCTGTTGAAACGGGTATCTAATATTGATAGCGATATGACGTTCGTCTGCTATTTCGCCCCCTCGGGAGATACACACCGCATAGAAATATTCAAACTAAGGAGGAAAAAAGAAAATGGGATACATGGACAAAAAACACACCGTCCATGCTCCCTCTGCATCTGTAGAACACTCATTACACCTTCAGACCAGGATGGCCATTATTCTCCATAAACAGCCTCACAGCCTCTGTGACGCATGCCTTGTACCTCACGCGCTAACAATCTGACCTGCAGGCAGCTATTGACCGAACCCCAGTGAAAAAGGGGAGAGCAGATAGAGAGGTTCATTAGTGCAGTACACAGCCTACATGTTTAAGTCTCTCCTGTGATCCCTTCTTTAATCAGAAGACCTTTCTGTGTGTGTGTGTGTGTGTGTGTGTGTGTGACTTCAATCTCAGGGCTACATGATAGAGGGCATTCCTGTGTGCGTACTGTACAATCAATCCTTGTAACTTTGCTATGTGGGACACACTGTGACAATGTGTTTTATGACACCCCCAATTTAATGCAGCCCGTCTTCTATTCATCTCATTGGGGACAGACGGCTGAGTCACTCAAACTTCTGTGCCAGTTTGCCAAGTGTTCTGCGCAACACAGCACAAACGTCTGTGCGTGCACCCCTCGCTTCAGAGTACCAGTTGGCACAAAACTTAATCCCGATTTTTCAGCCATGTGGGAACAACTTTCCAAAAGTTTCTGTGTTGCAGTGAAATGCCAGCAGAGATGCTTTTGTTTTACAAAGATTGATATCTGTGGTGGCAGTAGGCGGAATATTGTTCTAATTGTTGCTTCCTGAGACTGGTTTAATGGCTGGTGTCAACACACAGCTAATCAATAGTAATCCCTGTTACCTCCTCCAGTGCTGCATTCTGCTAACAACCACGCTGTAAGAAGGTTCCCATTTAATCTTTTGTATTATTTATTAATCGACTTACTTCTTCCTGTTTTTTTTATTACTCATTCTTACCCCCCACCCACTCACACAAATAGTCAGACACATCCTTTGAGAACAGATGCAAACTTTTTTTCCCCCTTTTCTAACGACACAACCTCTTCTAGCGATCCCATTAGCCAATCCCCGGGCTCGTAATTAGGCCTGCCATTTTGATTGAGCGTGCGTGTCGCTCTCCAAATGAAACAACACCGTAATTATCTCATTATGCCCCGGCCTCCATCACTGACAATGCCAAATATTATCATATTAACGGCTGAAGACGGAGGCTGATTCTAGATAAAACATTAGTGGGGGGCGGAATGAGGTGGGCTTGAGGTTTGTAAAGTAGCATTTTGACGGGTTGAAAATCCAGCAGGCTGCTTTCCAAACACTGACAGAGGGATAAATGAGTGTGTGTGAATGTGGGCGTCCTATGTGTGTTAAAGTAGAGGCAGGTAGGCTACCCTGTTGTCATCAGCTGCTAATAAATGCTGCTGTCTGCCAGCCCGAGGCCAGATGTGTAAACAAAACTGTTGTACGCTTTAGTGATCTACAACAATTTTAATTGACTCGTGTGATTCGAGACAGTTAATGACAAGAGAACTGAGTTTGAGCTGCAGGTGTCAGCTGAAAAACAGGGCTGCCAGATCTGTTATATAAAAAGAAATCAATTATAATTTAGTTGTAAAAGATAAAGAAATCTCTCAAAATAAAAGAATGTATGAGGGAACAGCACTCCATAATCATCCTCTTCACAAAAACATTTCACTTTTAGTGCTTGACAAGAAAATACGATTGACTACATCAAAGCAATTTATCCTTTTAGTGATATTTTGCTACATTAACTCAACCACATAATTTGACATCACTTAAGTATCAAATAATTTTCATCAAATATCTTATTTCATCCATATTTCACAATGCCTCAATGTGCGGTTGATCTAAGAGTGTGTTGAGAGATGTTCGGGAGATGGAGATGGAAGGTGGAGAGGGAGATGATGAGACAGAAGAGCAAGAAAAGAAAAGGGAACAGAAGACAGAATGGGAGCAAAAGCAACGTAAAGAGCAAGATGGAAACTTGGACAGGAGTAAAAGACAGAACAGGGGAGCTGGAATGAGAACAAAACTGCTGCTTATATGAAAGTGAGGCAGAGAAAATGTGTGAGAACAAACAACTATCCTGCAGTGTCAGCCAGTGTGAGGGCAGACTAATTAGGAAGTGTGCACTGCCGCCGGCTGGTTTGGTGACTTGTTCTTGCTGTGGCCGGCTGATTATAGCAGAACACACTGGGGGAGAAGCTCAGGCTGACATTCGTCTTTGCTTGTATGATGGAAGTAAGTACACATCAAAAAGCTCGGTCAGTGTTTAGTTTCCTGGTGCAATATTGGGAATTGACTCAGAGAGAAAATCAGTGAAGCACCAAAGTGAGAGTGACAGGGAAATGGGGATTTTATTGATGACTTCCAATCCTGACTGCTACGAGTTCATTTTGAATCACACTGAAACCTGTTGTTTTTGAAAGGATAAAGGTAATTGCTTTCTTAGAGGTCTACCTTAAACTCATAATGCAAAGTGAATGTGGTATTTTCATAAAGGGGTTTTGTAAGAAATTTAAGGACTCAAAACATTAAAAATAATGTTCATAAGTGAAGCAGCAGATGCCGTAGTAATGCGACAATGTAAAGTTTGGATATGATAACTCAAAATTTTGTTTTCTTGAATAATTGAGTAAGATAGAAGATGAGCAGATATCGATAGGCAGCGGGTGAGCCTGAATTAATAGAATCCTTGGACAACAAGCAACACTTTGCAGCCCTTTTTCTAGGTTTACATGAAGCTTGTGACATAGTGAATCCTACAATGTTAAACGTTATTTAGACCTATTCGTGTAGGACTGTCTAAGGGCTCAATGCTGGGACCACTGACATTCATCAGTGGTCCCAGCACTTATGAAACATATATTCATTATACACTCACAGGCCACTTTATTAGGTACACCTGCATAGGCGGCAGGTGAGCCCGACATTTGGCAAGGCACCGAAATTTTTTTTTGTTTGTTTTTTTTAAACCAAAAATGGTGTAAAAATGAGTTATTTAGCATAATAATTAGCAAAATTCCCAGCATAACTTTTGGGAAGGCACAGCCTACCCTAGCCTTCATTACCCGCCGCCCATGCAGATATCCAAAGTGCATGAAGTTAAAGATGACACTTCAACACCATCTTTAATGGATTTCAGAAACAAATCCTGCATAATGATAAAGTTAAATCAGAACTTTTTTATAGTTATATTTGGACAAAAATGGGAGTACAATTCCATGAAAAGAACATCTATCCAACTGTTAAGCACGGTGGTGGACTGGCCATGGTTTGGGCCCGTTTTTTAACCAACAAGACAAATATCACTGCACTGTCAGAGGGAATCATGACTCTATTTACCATCAGTAAATTTAGGAAGCAAACGTCTCACCATCTACAAAGAGCCGAAGGATGGAAAGAGGATGGAAAAAATAATGATCGAGATAATGAGATACATCCCATAGATGCCCCATACTAAACATCTGTGTATAGGGCTCAAGAGATCGGTGCAACAGGAATCCCTCCAAAATATGACTGAACTAGACACCTTTTGCAATAATGATGGGTGAATATCCCTCAAACATAAACTGGATGGCTTAGCTGTCAACAAATGATATTATCAAGCACTCACCATGAAGGGTGCTTAAAGCTTTACAATGGGACCCTTTCATTTGCTATTTTGTGTCATGTGGGTAGATGCATCATGTCATCTGTGTCATGTATCATCTTTAAATGAATCAACTAAATCAAGTTCATTCACCTTCGTCGAAGAGTGCCATAATGTTTTCAGGGCAGGTCAAGCTCCAAAAACATTAGGTCACTCTCAAACTCTCAGAATTTGTTGCTTTATGGATAAACTGATCGCAGCTCAGCCCATGTACATTTAATAGCTATCAATCCCTGCTTCTGACACATTACTTATCATGTATCTGTTTTCAGTTGTAGGACACTAGCCTTCAGTAAAATTCTGTTTCCTCTGTGTAACAGACAACAGACCAAATAAAGGCTGGAAGCTGCTTAAAAACAGAAAAACATTTGATTTGCTTTGACAGAGTGCCAATAAAAAGCACTTTAAAGGCACAAAAGACGAGCACAGCTTAATGTACAGTCTACATTAATGACGTGCCTCAAGCAGATGCTGTCTGACAGCTACATCCATGGCAGAAAACAAGATGTAACTCAAAAAGTTTCAGCATCTGTCGCAATAGGAATTCTCTTCACATTAAAGCATAAGTGATGCTCCTTTGTGCTGCTTCTGTCTACAGGGGAGCAAAATGTGTCTTATGAGTCGCACCAAAATGGAGAAAATCAGAGGGAAACAGAGTCCATTCAGTAGGTGTAAAATGACCGAACAAATCCAGATCAAATAGATTGTGCAGCATCCTCCTGGAAGAATTCAATAATTAGTCAAGCCTGTCTGGAGTGATTTAAGATTTCACTTTGCTGCAGTGTCAGATAAACTTAGACGCATGTAATCCTAATGGCATTACAGGAGCCATGGCAAAATTCCGACAACACCCTCACAGAAGTGTCATTTACTTGGCGTACAAGCTCACCTTTGTCTCCCTTTTTTTTAGTACAGTGCTGCATTTTACAACACACCTCTCACAAGTCTTCACATCTCTGCTCTTTGGCCTCTTATTTTCTCACTCCTCTTTCATCTCATCTCCCCGTTTCTTGCTCGAGCTACAAAGACTGCCTTCTGGCTAATAAAATTTGACAAGCATAGCTAACCTTTTTTCTCCACAGGTCAGCTTCTTGCATAGATCTAATCAAATGTGACGCTCATCACCGCACACACCTGCCATTGAAGGTCTAATGAAAATGTCCGACAGTAAATTAGGATGACAGTGCTGGAAGTCCACTGTCGAAGGCCTTGACGGCGAGGGAGGGAGGGAGGGAGGCTTGCATGTTTCAGTCGGCAAAACTATGCAAACACAGACAAACAACGCAGAGGCACACCTTCAAAAATATTTGGACAAAGACATACTGTACCAGCTTCAGTATTTCAAAAGCACACACGCCATCTCCCACATGTATAATGAGCACATTTCGTTACAGCATCATTAAAAATGTATAATGTAAGAGATAAAAGAAACAGACATGTCGTTCTCTTGGAAACAATAAAAATCTTGCATGCCACATCTATAAAGAGCTACTTTGTGGACCATAGAATAAAAATCAGGCCCGTTTGCACTTCAACTTATTGAATTACAGTACACACAAACAGAAGGATGTACACCTGTACTTTTTGTGCGATAGTTTAAAACTCACCAGACCACACACAGCATTGTTGCTAGGCTTCCTCATTGAAATATTTAATGTGGGTGGCACCTTGTGGGTCTATTTCTGACCACGCGTGTTTAACTGTCTGTCTGAGCCTCATGGTTAGCTCATGTGTTTTAACAGATGTACTCACTTTGTGAATGAGCGCCCCTGTGCAATATGCAGGTGGTAAAAGGTGAATTAAAAATAGAGTACATCAATGAGGTCACTCAGCCAGCTCGGGTATCTAATGCTCTACTAGGGTAGCTTTAAATAGCTTAATGTTATTGTTCTCATACCGTACAGTGTTGCAGTATTTTTCCTGCTCTTGGTCAGCTCGCCCAGCTAACAGGGGACAACACTGAGTACATATGGTATCCCTTGCTCCAAATCCCCCAAGAGCAATTGGCTTAACTCAGCTACTGGGAAAATCCTCCAATTCAACAGGAAATGTTGTAACCAGAGTCAGACACGGATCAAGGAGTCTTGCAGGAGTCGCTGTGTTACACTTTTTAAACTTTCACAGCAGAAACTTCCCCAAATTCAGTCAGGAGCAACTCCTTAACTGTAAGGCGAGTCCTTCCTTCCTTCCTTAGAACCGGACCAGAGTAAGGTTTAAGAAACTCCTGGACAAGTTGACATTTTTACCCCAGCCTAATTAAAACTGTAAATGACAATTCAGTTAAATAACCACTGAATGAGGCTGGTATTTGTGTATAAAAGTGTCTGCTTAATCAAAGTAATGTGATAAACACACACAGGGAAGTTGTGCGTTTCATCTTTGTGTCGCTGCAGCTTCACAATGATCATGCCTACTCTGAGGGGATACTATCTGCAGGGAAACTGTACTGCATGATGTCATGGCACAGTACATTTAATTGAAAGTAGTAATCGGTGCGATCTTAAGTGAACGTGTCGGCTTGGAAACCTGGCTTCACAAATACAGGTGGGTCCAGGGAGGCTCCCAGATGAGCCTCAGTTAGCACTCAGGTCTGTATCAGACTAACATAGTGTTTATGTAAAAATGTATGGCTAATTTCACACCAAAATCTTGGAATTTAGTAGCTCTATAATCACCTAAAACACAAACCATAACAGTCACTCCAGCTTGTCGATAACAACATTAGAGTTTTCTTACACAGCCCGACACAATCGGGATAACGATACAATACTGAAGAGAAGACAATGCAACAATAAATGATTGCATCTGATGATTAAACTGTTGGGTTCTAACAACACACACACACACACACATAAGGATATTTATTTTTTTATGGAATCGCAGCAAATGTAGCATTCAGCAGTTAACCTCAAGTAGAGATAACGAGGTGGCGTCTCATTAGACCACACCAGATGATGTTTTGGCATCTGACAGCAGACTAATTCCTCCCTTTGACCCTAGTCTTTCATCCAACTGCCCCAAAAGCCTCGCTTTAAGGGCCAGATGACCACTACTCCATGATCCCCAACAGAAAAGGGACATTTTGCTGCTGTAAAATTGAGGGGTTAGGGCCAAGTGGAGGAATCTGGAATGGGCCTCTGAGGTGTGAAATGACGCAGATCCCCTCTAGATGATCATATCTTGGTCGAGGTCCTTTTGTGAGCATGTTAGTTCATCATTTATCCTAATACATAAACAACTATGCTGTTTTACTCTTCTTCGGCCCTGTAATATTACCCTTGCTTGACATAATGGGAGGCGTCTGGAGGGGTTTGTCAGCTTTAAAAGCATGGTTACGAGTTCTCAGGTATAGCTGTGCATGCACAGGGTTCAGACTGAGGTTTGATTTCATGACAGTGCTGTTCTCCCTCATGACTGTAAGGAAAGCCAAAGAAAAAAAAAAAACAAACATCCAAATTCTCTAGTGATGCTTTAAATTTGGAATATTTTGTGCAAGTCACATAAAATCCCTGAAACTAAACAGAAAAACTGCCATACTGTCACGGGGCACACTAGATTTTTGTCAACCCGATCTTATAATTATCTCTTACATTGTAAAGCACTTAAAAACTCTGCATACAAATGGGTTGTACCTTTTTTGGCAACCACAATTTAGTTTAATTACCATGAACATGTGCAGTATGACTGTCCACTAATGACATTATTAGACATCTATGCATCTTTGCTCGTCTCTGGAGACACCCTTACATGCAGAGTTAACAAGCCTGCGAGGGCTTGTCATCCATCATGCCGATGTAGACGATCTTAAACACATTATGAGTAAAATAGGGCGGATAGAATGGACAGGTGAAACGCCATGAGTGCGAGAGATGCTGAAACAGAGACAAAGTGAGGGAGAAATGGGGGACAGGGAGAAAACAGGCTGGTAATGAAGTACCCACCACTAGTGGATGAGAGCTAAAGTGGTCTGTCAGGCTGTTAGACTGTGGCTAATTATCCCTCCTCCTCTTTGTCTGCATCCACTCCTCTGTCACTTCTCCTCTCTCGAATTTCCTTTGCCTTACATGTTTTTTTTTGTCTATATTTTGGCTTTGTCTCTTTCTTCTTTCTCTCCACTCTTCTCCTGCGTTCTCTTGTCTCTCTCTCCCGCCGTCTGTCGCTTCTCTCCATTCCCATCTGTCTCCTTTCCGTGCCCAACCTCTCTCAGTCTTTCTCTGAATCCTCTATTTCTGGATGAGATTGGGTGTCTGGGGCTTAGTGTTTGATTTGCAAGTCAATAGTAATTTCTGTCAGAGTTTAAGTTGAGCAAAGTTTTAATGTGGCCTGTATTATTTCACAAAGGAAGTGATAAATTTGCATTAGAATCCTCTCTAGATTTTCTAATTTTTTTTCCTCCCTCCAACACAAAAGCTGAGTTAAGGTTTCAAAAACTTCAGCAGTAATAATATATAATATGGCTGGGGAATGACAACACTGAGAAGCAGTAAATTTCAGCAAGCATGAAGCTTTTGTTGGACTTAAAAATGAAGCTTTTTTTTTCTAATTCAAATACATTTTATTACTAAACCACTTTAAACCACTCAAACCTCCATCATTCTTCTTTTGCACCGAGCTACGAGTCTATTCAAGTTGTGTTAAGGATTTCTTTTTGAAAGCTACATGTAAAAACTCAACTCTAACCAGCTTTTTGTAGGCAAATGTAATGTTTCGACTGGACAACACGGTTACCTGACCAGATTGTCCACAAACAAGAAAAATGATTCCTTTTCACTGTGAACAGCCAAAAAATGGGGTTGATTTAAAAGACATAAGGATGGCACATCTCTTTAAAATTTCATGCAAGATCACTTCAAAGAACTCGTTTCCTAAATGTATCACACTTGTTTAGATATTCATTTGCAAACTTTGGACGCTGATTTTCGCAGTGAGGATGAAGAGAAGGTTTTCCTCTGATGGCTTGTCCCTGAAGGTCTTTTGCAGTTAAACACGGGTTTTGATTTGGCTTTCTGGAAGTCCTTTAAACAATGCTCTTGTATGTTTTGTTTGTTTCCCAGACCACAACTCAAACTGCGCCGGTCCCGTTTCAGTGCAGCCTCATAATTACGTGGAAAAATGACGGCACAGCCACTTAAAAAGCTATGTCATCTTCTCACAGCTTCATCTTTGCCTTGTGGACGTAAATCATCTTAATTTTCAGAGTGTGCTGCAGCTGCTCAGATGAGCCTATGGCTGCTGTTGTTGGGATGAGTTTTTAGGAGTCAGAATATAGAAAAAGACAGACAAAGCAAGCTCATCAGGTGCCTTTAAAAAAAATCTTTACTCTAAATAAAAATGATATCATCATCTTATTTAAAATAAATAGTTTTTCAGAGATCAGCTCATGTAGTGCCCAAACCTTTGCATGTCACTGTAGACCATTCATCACATGGCATCCAGGAATCCCTACAATGGTCTGAAGGTCTTCCAGTCACATTAATTTAGTATTTGTATCCGTATCAAGAGGTGCCCACAGTGATTGCATGATTTAGTACCAAGCATGAACATTAAAGTTCCAGCTGGTGGTTGGGGGCTGCGGTGGCTTAAAATTCAAAGAACATTAAACTGAAGAGGGGGCTGAGTGGAGGCAACCTTGTGCTTTCAGAGATGTGCACTCCTGCACCTGTACCCTGTATGTATCTTTGTGTGTGAGTGTGTCAGCAGGGTGTGTGTGGGTGGGTCAGAGAATGAGACAGGGAGAAGGGGAGGGGGGTGTATTCTAGTTGCAGAGCGTGGTCTCAATGCACCGACTGAGCTCCTGAGTAAAAAAATTCAAAAAGAGGGAAAAACACACACTTTTGTCCACATTTTGTGCGTGGCACTAAAATAGCCCTAAACCTTTTCTGCATGTCACCATGCACTGATTCATGCCAACCAGTTCTTGCTCTGAATATTATGGAAAACTTTCATGACAACCCAGAAATGATTTTATTTTTAAGATTTGCATAAATCATGCATTCTATTACTGTGGATGTGTGTATGTGCATACGCAGTCCGAGTTTGTTACCACAATACGAGCGTGCCCTCATGTTTTATGCATCCTCCAGCTTGGCAGACCATAAATGTAGATATGTGGTAATACTTTCTCACTCATGCCAGTCATGCCACAGCAGGTGACCTTGTGTGTACGCTACACACACACACAACTGTTGTGCATCTACTAAGAATCACAGGTGCAAATGCTACACACCCATTAAAAAACACATATGTATGATAACACTTGTGAGCTCCGAAGCAACAGAGGACCAGCAGCTGGGTCCTTGTAATAAGAAAAACTTATAATCTTGCCCATCTGCCCACCCTGTTCCCCATTCTGACCTGTCTGCCTGCGTCTGGTGCTGGTTCTGCAACGTAGGCGCAGGTCTGTGCTTGTTAACTTTGGCGTAGAGCCCTTCGACCTCCTCAGAGGACACCCGAAGCTGGCTGGGCCCCCCGGTTGGCACTACCGGGGAGGGCGTGCGACTGACGAAGGACTGCGGTGAGGGTGGCTGGCGGAAATTGCTGATGCGGGCGTAGTTGGGATCGCTGTCGTCGTCTTCCACATCAGGAAGAGAGGCCAGGTCAGGGGTGGCGTGGCCAGAGCGCACCTCGGTGTAACGTGGCTCTCTGCTGTCGGAGAGAAGGGGAGGAGACAGTCACACATGTGGGCGGTGCAAATAGCACAGGCATTCCTACTAACAGTTGCTCTGAACATTCAAGTGAGGAGTTGTTTTGGAAAACCAGGTGGGTGTGTGTCGCTGCATCATGATGATTCACAACCTGTCAGGTAAGGTGTCAATCAGAGCGCTTCGCTGCTGTGAAAATGCTTTTCTACCATTCAGTGAATTTTCTGCCTCAGTCAGTGTTGCAAACTCCTCTGACACTTTAAACTGTGAAAAACCGACACAGACTCTCTCTTACCCGTCTCTGTTGTCAGGGATCCTGTCCAGCTCCTCCTCACTCAGGGCTTCCAGCTTGTTTTTGGACGATTTTGCTGCATCTTTGCTCTTGTCATCTTTCTTCTTACCAAACCTGGACGAGACACACAAATACAAACAAGAAAGTGAATTTCAAATGACCAAAATGATGAGCAAAGTGGTGTTTAGTTTTCTGAAACATCGCCGTGTCTTCCCAAGTATCTTCTTATACCTAATGTTTGTGTTTTGGGAAATGTTTTCTAAATGTGTTTTCTGGTCGTACATTTCTGAAATGTTTAAATAATTTCTGTTTTTAAGAGTCGCGCGTTCTGAAATGTCTTTTCGGAGCGGTTAGTATTTTTCCTTAAAAAGGGTGTGTTCTGTTGACATCATTAGTTCTTTCACTTTCCTTTGTTGTGTTTTGCATAACAGCAATGAACAAGCCAACAAAGCCCCCGTGTGAGCTTCTTTATGCAACTTCATGCTCATCCTTATGATCTCAAAGCCTCAGGCAGATAACAACACAATCTGCTCAAAGTACTTATATTTATAAAGGTCAGGTGCTTTAATGGAGACTTTTTTTTTAATGAAACAAACATCACACGGGCGACAGAACTTGCATGATTTGATGAAAGAGGCTCTCTAACTGGTACAACATACAAACAACACACATTCTCCACCTTGCATCAGCTTTCCAAATGTTGACAGACACATGCACACATCCCCACTGTGAGACAAACTCTTCCCAAGTATTGTGTGTTCATTAGCCCCTCTGCCTGGAAAAAGACTGCTTAATGATAGATACGGTTATAATGTCACAGCATGCACCGACAGTCCTCAGTACGAGTGTATGAGTGTGTGTGTGGGGGACATGAAAAAAGGGAACAGTTGTCTGACAGCATATGGAGCATGAATATTTGAACATTTTCTTCAGTGAAATAGCTGTTACACCACAGTGTGTTATGCTTTCCTGATCAATGTTACCATTACGACCGTCGTCATCATCATTATCGTTTGGAGCCGCTTATTCTCTCTTTTTGCAGTCGAAATATTCTCGTCACCTCTTCTCAAGTTCTAATGAAACTCTGCTTCACATTTTTAAGAAATTACGTGAGCCTTTGCTGCTGAAAATATCCCATTCTTCCATCCTTCCTTCACATCGCCTCCTCCGTCCCAGCTTCCAACCCACTTCTCTTTTCTTCTCGCCCTCTTCGTTCCTCGGAGCTCCTGCTGAGCCAATCTAATGTCTGTGTTTATCTCATTAACAGCGAGGCACTTCTCATTACTGCTACAGGCAGATACGTGGCTTGAATGGCAACCCGCTGGCCTGGACAAGTGGAAACCTGGACAGGGATGCCACATTGGCCTGGCACCATCCTGCAAACCAATTAGTGTTGTTTTTAACTCATCTACTTGCTCCATCTCTACCTGTGTGTGGCCATTGTTGCCAACGACAGGTCAGACGTGCCCATTGATTATGTTTTCCTGAAAAGAAGGCAAAGAGGGGTAGACAATCAAATTATCCTCTTTTGATTAAGCATTTAGGAGTCTTTTGAGCTCCAAGCAAGCATTTCTTTCTATGGGATGCAGTTATCATCCTTCAGGTCACCACACACCCCATCTGTATGATAGATTATATATATCAATACACCCACAAAAATCCGTTTCCTTCACCACTGGTGCGGAATCAGGATTTATCTCTGTCCTATTTTCCACCCGATTCATATATCATTCTTTCATTTAGTGAGAAAATCACTGCTTTTGTCAACCTTAAACATCTTGTCTACTTCCTCAGCCTCCCATAGAGCTCCCATTATGTTGTTAATGATAAATCAGCTCTCGCTGAAGGAAACTAGCAGAATTCTATGCTTAGTTATGGCAAAGTGTAAAGCTCACTAACAAATAAAGTCATATTTTGGGATCTGTGGGTCCTTTCATACTGCTGTTCATACTGCACTTAGATTCATCCTGCCTTCACAGGCATATATTAACTATCCGTCTAATGAAATGCTTTTGCAGACTTTAGTGTCCCTGCCGCAGAGCAGCGTGGAAATGCATAAAAATGTAGAAGCAAAGCACCCTGCAGGCAAATTAATAGGAAACTTTAAAGAAACGCCACTGACCTATACAACTATAAGCACTGAACTACTGCAGCAGCGACTTCAGCAACAAAGTATAGACATGCTGAAGTTATTTAGTATTGGAGTCCAGCTGAATAAGGAGAAATAAATAAAGGTTGTAAGTCACGAAGAGAGCTGATTACTTTGCAAGGTAGCAAATGGAGTTTGGACCAATCAGCATCTATGAAGGAAAGTCTAATTCCACCTTTATCTTCAATATTCCTACTAGAACTCTAGTGACCTCATTGAGTCTCTGTATTTATTAATCAGCCTGAAAACGTGCAAGTACCTGTGGGTGTGGGGCCTTTATAGAAGCACACCCAGATCACTATAGTTACATCATCAGTGCAGATAAGAAGAGGCACAGTACCTCTAACCATGACTGGTAAACTGGGATTGAAATGTAAAATCTGTGGAGTGCCCCTTTAAGCAAAAGTGGGACCTTTTACATTTCCCCTTGGATCTTTGAGGTGTTTAGGGAGGTTTCAAACAGTACAATCCTCATCTTATTTTAATTTTTCTCACAGCGATATCGCTGGTGCTAAGCCCTTGTTGCTTTAATGTTTTTCCACCTCACTTCCTTAAAATCATGCCACAGAAACAGTGTGGGCGCTGCTGCAGCATCTTTTCCTCCTGCAGATTTTTTTTCCCCTCTTTTTTCTTGGAACTATTTTGATTTAAGCACTCCCACATCATGCTGTCGCCAAAAGCAGACTACCAATTACCTCAGTGAAAACCGTATAGAAATCAGTAATGTTGGAAAAGACATATCAGCATTATTCACCTCCTACGCAACAATAGACATAATTATAGAACGTAAAAATACGGGATATGATTGACCAATATTCCCCAGGATAATCTGGCTGAGTTTCCTGGTAGATTCACCCCGCCTCCACACACACATGGCGCCTTAATCAACATTCTGAGGGGGCAGAGGTCCACAGTTGGACCCATCATTATATCTGCATTAATTAGGAAAGACTCTTTTTCTCACTGTATTGTTTAAGAGGAGATGGAAAGGGAAAAAAGAGGGGGGATGACAGAATATGGGTGGGACGCCCAATTAGAGACATATACCTGCCATGAGAGGCGGTTATCCCCCACTCTCCCATTACCTTATCCCTTATTCATCACCAAAGGCTCACATATTTTCCCACTGCTGTGAGCAGAGTTTGTTAAACGCGTCGCACTGCCTTTATTTCCTCTTTCTAAGTTCACTTTTTTTATTATAAATTATTATTATTTTCACACAATTCTTTGTTTAGCTTATTAACTCCATCTTTTCTTTGGACCCGTTTCACTCCGTCACTCAGAAATCTGACACTTAATATCCTGTTGAGTGCCAGACTGCGTGCACCAACACCCACAAAAGATACAAAAAACAAGAACACAAGAAACTATGAGGAAAAAACGCACAAACACAGGCAAGCAGCGATACCTACTCAACAAGACAGCAATATGGATCAACCCCTGCAACACACATTGTAACTCTGTAGGGAACTGCAAACAGTCTCATGGAATAGGACATCTCATTAACTTAGCATTATCTACCTACACAACCACTCTATCAAACTCTCATTAGAGGGAAGTAGGGGTCCGGGTGAGTGAGGCTGCTCTGGTGTCCCATTTAATACACTCCCCACTGTCACAGGAGCTACTGGGAACCATTATTAGCGCGCCGCTGTCATCATTAGTCTGCTGCTCCAACCGTCGCCCCGACGTCACCTCAGCAGGCCGAGAGGGAGACGGCGCTGATCTGTTCATGCACATGGGAGCCTTTTGCCGATATATGTGCTGCTATATCCTAAGTTTGTTGCCATTTTCAAAGCTTGCGTTTAGATCTAATCTATAAAGGTTGTTAAAATAACCACACTTTTAACACACAATTCTGAATTTTCCTCAGTGATATCGCTTTAAGGAAAAGTGTCTTTAACGCTTTTTCTACCAAATTTCCTGTGACACTTCAGCCATCATAGATGAATGCACTCCCCAAAATCAACACTGATTTGTGCATAAGCAAACAGCTGCACGAGAAACTCACTGCAAAGCCAGCTTCAGTGAGACTAGATAATAACTACAGCTACTGTCACTCTCATTACTGTAGGATTAAACGCGCACAGTTAACCGCGCTCTAATGAGGCTCTATGTGCAACTGAGATCACACTGAGCCAAGTGTGGTGATGTCACCAACCTGACCTGCACAATTAGCCCTCTGGGAAGGAGAGGAAGGGCCAAAGGGAGCAGAGGAGCTTAAACTATCAAACTAGACAAACTATTAAATGTCATTTTCTTAACAACAGTTGAGCTACAAACTGAATATCAGCTCATCTATGGAGACTAAAATAGCACCGCGACTATCTTATAAATCTTCTCCTCACTTCTGTTCGCAGTAATGGGGGTTCTTTGTTCACTGCACCAGTGAGAACAGCTCTGAAGGTGTGCAGCTGTGTGCAGTCTTAATAAGATTTCCTATCTGGTGCAACAGAGTCAGTGTGTTGTTGGTTATCGCCAGCATAACGAAGGATGTGAGAATGAGGTCTGGTGGTGCTGGGAGTGTATTTGTGTGTATGTGAGTGTGTGGGTGGGTGTGTGAAGGAGGTATTTTTTCAGTTGGAGGACAAGGAATTAAATAACTCGCGTGTACGTATGCAATATTTGTGCGAGCTCACGCGCTTGCAGACTTTTCTGAACATTCCTGAACACCTTGCCATGCAGTGACTGGGGAAAAGCACAAGCGCGTACGCAGGCAAGCTAACACTCCATTCAGCCTGTGACACATGATGGCAAGGCATCATGGGATGGTTTAACATCTTGTCTACCACTAAATAAGCCGTTGAAATTGAAGAAAAGAGGCAGGGAAGAGGGGAAGAGTAAATCCGAAAATAAGGAGAGAAGAAAAACTGCTGCCATCATGATAACCTTTATTAGGTTTCTTCCTGCAAACACATCTTAAGGTGTGCAACAGTTCGGGGTCGTCGTCATCGTCACATTCATCATTTAAAAATATCCGCACATTCTCTACTGGGGACGGGTCAGGGCTGCAGGAAGGTCAGTCCTGTATCCGCATCCGAATGTGGTTTTGCATTGTCTTGTTGAAAAATGCATGGAAGTCCCTGGAAATTATGTGGTCTTGAAGGCAGCACATGTTGCTCCAAAATCTCTCTGAACTTTTCTACATTAATGCTGCCATTGCGGAAGTGGAAATTAACTTTGCCAAGAACACAGATACAAGCCACCTCAGATGTCCTTGAGCACAGAGAAGTCAACACCCCCTCGGGACAAGGTTAACACAAGGTGTCATTTTTTTTTATTTAAGTGGCATTTGTGACTGAAACTCTGTTCTGAAGTGCTTGAAAAAGTTTTCCAACAGCAATCCCTAGCAAATGGGTTTTTTTCAGCTGTTGATGAATGACCTTTCTTGATGCGGTGCCGTTTGAGGGATTATAGATCAGGGTGTTCAGGTGAGGCTCTGTTTGCACCAAAATTCTTCCAGATTGCTTAAATCAGATATCGATACCAATTTTGTGCAAAATCATGATTAAAATCCCCTGTTCAACAGAGCATTATCATCAATTTGGTTATCTCATCACTAAATCCAAATTGCCTCTGTCTTAGAGACCTGGATGAATATTAATAAATCAAATTAAGTTGATAAGACAAAAGATTAATTATATGAAATATCTTGGGTTCATATCAGCAATCAAATAAAAGCCAAATTAAATGTAATAATCACTGCATTCCTACTTTTTCCAATTTAGGGTTGTAATTATAAACTTATTAATGAAAAAAGAATGAAGGGGAAAACAAAATTAAAAAAAAACAAGCATAATAACAAAAGAGAACATTTTGATTTGAACGTCTCTTCCCATCTTTGATTTAAAGATAAAACTCAAATGGCCCCAAGACATCAAGCTGAGGACTCAAAGCTACAATCTGGCTCATATGTATCACAACTTTGGAAATGTTAACAAATCAAACCAAGGGCAGCCTTAAGGTTTACCAGTAATATCTCCTCATACATTTTAAATCACATTGTGAGCCACTGATAAAAGATGAAAACTTCAGAAATGCTGCTTCAAGAAAAAAAAAGTCATCCCTGCATCTTTTTACCAGATAATCAACCCGCCTGTTGCTTATATGTTTACGTTGATCCAAATAGGATATTCTGAAGATACTCCAGTTTTAGCAAAAGAAGATCTACCATCCAACCGATATATTTCCAATCCTCTATCTGCATACAAACTACAGAAACAAGCATGTGAGCTATGACATGTACAATGCAGCTTACTGCCTACATGTTGGTAAAAACATCAAGATTGGTAGGATGCTCCATTCAGTCTGCGTGTGGTGTTACTATCAAGTAAGACTATGAAGATGTTTTAAAAATGAAAGCATGAGAAGGTAAAAAATAATGCAAGATTGAGCTAAAACTCGAGATGTTTCCCATCAAATGTTATTTAACTGTTGTTATGTGAAAGGAAGAGGCCACAGATGGCTCAGAGCAAATGAAAGAACTGGCCAAACATCCTTTGCCTTGGAGAATGAAAGTATAAAGAAGCAGAGTGAATGAAATAAAAAAAGAAAGCAGGAGAAAAGCAGAGAATAGAATGAGTAAGTAAGAAAAAAGGGAATTAAATGAACAAGGCTGAAAGGGTGAGAGCTGGCTAAATAGCCTATGTGCCTCTGAGAACAACTGTAAAAGAGTTTAAAGTAAGAAAGAGAAGAATGAGAGAAAGATAAAAATAGGAAAGAAAAGAAGAGAGATGGATTGGTGAGCCAAAGCTCCTGTGAAAATGCACACTGGCTGGGGAGGAGTAAGGAGCTTAGGAATATATAGAAGGAATGCTGCTACGTTCAGAGGCACAGGGAGAACAGTTAATCAGCCAAGCAGAAATGTTATCGCAGTAATTAGATTGCTCTGTATGTATTTGGAGAAGAGCACACATATATCTCAGTGGAGCTTCCAGTAAAGACAGAAAAGAAGGGGGACAGAGAGGGGGGTGGGGGTGGAAGAGAAACAAATGGAGAAACAGACAGGAAGAGAGACAGAGATTAACACCATAGAGAGTTGTGATGTAACACCATGCCGTCTCCTGCTCTGGCACTGTGCTGCTGCTTCACGGTGAGACTGGTCGGAAAATATTCCAGGCTTCAAATAGACAGAATAACATCCGTGGCAAAAAATAGACGTCAAGCTCCCTTTAAAATTGGAGCGGTTTCCTTGTGATAGTGAAGATCAGGCTACAAGAGGACTGTCACCCCGACAACAAGGTCACAACGGGCCACTGAAAGGTGGCTTTGACTGACAACAACAAGAGACAATTCTCACCTTTCCTTGATCATTTAAAACACTCAGCCGGGCCCTCGACTTGAAACCAACCGGGCAGAATTTCTATCCATTTATCGGAATTTCTGCACAGCAAAACATACCAGCAATTTGGCTTGAATCAGATCATATTAATGGCAGACATGAGCATTGGTGGGATGAAAAAGACAGAAACTGCAGCTTGATCCACCCGATGCTAATCGCAGTTTAAAAAGATTCACTTAGAAGGTATTAATAATGTAGTGATGCAGGGAGGCAGATGCGAGTGGAGGATATATCCTCTGGTTCAGAACTCAATATCTAGATCTTGAACAACACAGTAAAGAAAAGAAAAGAAGAGGAGCATAAAATTAAGAGAGAATGAGAAATTCAACCTAATAATGAGACTTTTGGAGATGAAAATTCTTGCCAATTCACCTTGCCAACGAAGCACTGGTGTACTCAGAAACCCCACCGCAAATACATAATGGTAGAAAGGAGAGGAATCATTTTAAAACGGTCCTTAAATAAAACTAATTTAACGCCTTGAGGAGAGAAGATTGAGGTAGACAGGTATGAACGCACAGCAAGTTGTTCCCAGGGGAACTAGAGGCAGTTATGGAAAGCTCGTCTTAATCACAGCCTTACCAGTCTCTTGAGTACTGATACTCCAGCCAAACAAAAGAAAAAGTGACGAAAGGGAGAGAGGGAAGGAGGGAAATAAGGTGCTAGGGAATGATGGTCTAGGAAAGGACAAAGAGAGCTGAAAGCAGAGACAGAGAGAAAAAGAAAGGGAAGAAGAGGGAGACGGATGCAAGTGGGACGAAAAAGGCCGAAATAAGAGAAAGATGGAGGAGAAGGTGGACCGAAGCAGAGAGGAGGGATATAAGGGAGGATGACTGTGATGAAGTAATCGATGCGACAAGGCAAAGGTTAAGAGAATAAATGGATGTGAAAACTGGAGAGAAAGAAGGAAGCAAATAGTGAGGAAAAATGAGGTAAGAAGAAAGGGCGAAAGGAAGAAAAGGATGGAGAGAAGACACAAACAGAGGAGAGGTCTGAATTGTGAGAGTGCTGCGCCGACCAGGGGCCGTCAGGTGAAATAGGGCCTCCCTTTAATTGTTTGCATTCTGATATGTGGCATATTCTAAAAATGCCACATAAAAGCTGTCGCTCCCTGCAATTTGTCTCATGTTTCCTCTTCCCTCCCAGCTTTTGTCGGGGGAGCCGTTAATATTTAACGAGACCACTGGGCAATATGCCTCATGTCTCGCTCTGCCTTTGTGGAAGGTGTTGTGTATGTGCTGGATCTATGTCTGGACAGTAAATATAGTCCAAACAAACTGGAAGTGACTTCTCTACTGTCTGCTCTTTACATCAGTGGTTTCAGCAGTTGCCTCTGCTCTGTGAACATAGAGTTGCTAAGAGCAAATGGGAGTCATATAAAAGACAGGCACATTTAGACGAACCTTAAAGCCTGGAAGTCGTTTGTGAAAGAATTTACCAAACTAAGACTAAGCTTTCTATTTAAAGGATCAGTTCACACAAAATAAAAGCAAATGCTAACTTTATCACTCAAATATTTTTGATGTAAGCAGATAATCTTGGTGTTATGTTCGTGATTGAAGTTCTTTGGATTTCTGAAGATCATCATGTACACAAAGACATATTAAGCGCACTACAATCATGTGGGTATACGGCCGCCTTGTGCACATCCTCTGTGCTAAAATCCCCAGCAGAGCCTCACGGAAACATAAAACAGCCTCCATTCAAAATGTATCATGCTCCATCATTGTTTGCTGCAAAATTAGGTTCACTCATAGGTTCATCATTTGGGCGTCTCCTAGAATAGATATACAAGCTTCAATGTCACTCAAAAGGGTCTGAGCCGTTCCGATTAGTCAGCTAATTGTTTGAAAATGGCTGAATACAAGACGGCTTTTGAATCGTGTTTGAGTCGTGCCAAACTGGTAACCAGGGAGACATGATAGGGATATTTTTCATGGTGATGTCACAAACAACAAAAGGCAGAATTTCAGGCGCCTAACGAGCAGAACTCCCTTTGGTGTAGACTTTGAGCTTTGAGTCTTGCAGAGTTTTTTTTTTTTTACCTCTACAAAAAGCTACAGCATGCAAAGTCTGAGAAGAAGGCTCGGTCACCATGGCTCCAGATAGCCACTGGCAGACGAGGAAAGGTTAGACTCCTGGCTCCTCTGGCCAGGCCACACATCCTCGTACAAGGCACAGTTAATCGTCTATGTCTGGACAGCAAAGGTCACACTGTGTGTGCATGTGTGTGTGTGTTTGTGTGGGGGGGTGGGGGGGTTACTGTGAGATACATGAGGGGTCAAAGAAAGACTCAAGTAGAGAGGGATGCGTGCGTGTGTTCTTGCATGTGTCTGTCATTAGCGGACATTAAGTGACAGAGGAAGTCCATCCATCACAAATGGCATGAAGATGACTGGATAGGACACAATTGCTATCGGAAGCGTAATCATTTCCTGGCGCCCTGTGCCATGAGTGAACGTGTGTCCGAGGGTAGGTAGAATCATATGCTAATAGGTCATGACTGTTTCCTGTGGCCATATGAATGCCTTTAATTGGCCGGTGAGTGATGAGCAGTTGGCCCTGAAATGCCGCAGAGCCGTCTGGCCAATACAAATGTGTCTGCACTTCAAACGGTCCATCCCTCAGGGTCAATTCAAATGTCATAACTCGATAGGAACTGATGGATCATGAAACTGATCAACAGAAATGGAGGCCTTGACTCACAGTCTCAATTAGTAATTAGAGTATGGGCAATGATTCAGAGTGCACAAATGAGGAGGATTGTTTTCCGCTGCTGGATGAGTCAGATGTGACTATCAGAAATAAAAATGAACTGCTGTATGGCATTTGAGAAAATGACATTAACTCGAGCAACAAAAAATGAGGAAATTACAGAGTGATTAGCACTCTGAAGTTCGCTTCTTACTCTGAATAAAATCAGTAATGAACGGTTTGAGAATGAGCTGATAAAAAATTGACCTTAATCATTTGGGTGATTGAAGAAAAGGCCATATAATCAAGGAGTAAAACGCCTTATGGCGTCCAGAGGGAGAAGGTAAACAAGTTGTTAGCAGGCTATGAACAAAGTAATTAATTCTTCAACTGCTCCAGTGGAGCTACTTCATGGTCAAACTGCTGAGTCCCTGCCTCAATCCTCCCCTCCTCACCGAATACCAGAGCCGTAAATCGGAGGGAGCAGCTCTGAGTCAAGCAGTCTGGTTGAAGGCCGGTGGATGGGGTATGAAAGACAAGAAACATAAAAGCCTTTCGTGTGAGACGAGAAGGAGGAATTTCAAGGGGAAGGCAGGAGCGGTGAGGAGAATTAAAGTGACGAAAAAAAGCCAAAGAGGGAAGGGCAGGGACAGAATGGCAGAGCCTCTGTGCCCCCTTTATCAGCTGATATATATGCATGAGGATTTCCTCATCTCCACTGTCAATGCCGGGTCGCTCTGATATTTGATTGACAGCTCACATCAACCCCAATAAACCTGCACATCATTTCAGGAAAGCAGCTCATTGCAGTGAATGGAGGGGAGAAATGGAGGAAAAAAGCTAATTTGTTTTCCAGTGGCTGCTGACAGTGATATCGCCTGCGTCTGTTTGCCTCGACGGCAAAGTTGTAAATTAGACTTGTGCCTCAATAGTGAGTACAGGAAGCTGCTTTGGCTGTGTGAAAGCTCATTTCCAGCTAAGGTGAAAAAATAAATAAAAATACTTGGCAGCTTTTCATATGTAGGGCGTCAGGAGTCTTGCGGGGAGCAAATTGCACACAAATCTGAATTATGAAAAGAAAGCGGAAATAGCTGTCATTTTATTCCCCTGTGAAGGCTGATTCACTGGTTATTGTTAACACTATTTCAACATGATGGTACATCTCGGGGGCTGAATGGAAAACTTAAAAATAATAATAGCACATAGCTTTGAGACCCATGATTCCTTTGAACAACTGGGACAGTAAAAAACATGTGTACAAATGTACAAACATAAAGAAAGCGACAAGGTAAACATTCTTTAGGAAGATGCCGTTAAGGCAGCTCTGATTAGTAAGCCGTAGCCGTGTGTTTTGTCAAGTGTCGCAACGAAAGTATCTTGTGGTTTCGCATACATTATTCAGGCTAAAGAGATGAATAGTAATGTGATAAAACACAAGAGATGGGCTTCTCCTGTGGGCCAAATAAATGACCTTATGCATATTTTACAAAAGAGAGCACTAACATCAGTAACTATCCTCTCGAAAATTCCGCTTCACATCAGCACAGCTAAGAGCCCTTAAATGCCAAATGAAATGTCAGATCAAAGAAATCCACCTGCAGTGTATTAACCAATGGTGGGATTAGGTAATGCACCTCCAATTTACCCCATCGCAGCTTAGAGTCACTGCTAAGACGCCCACACAAACATGTCAGAGGGATTTTTGTATGCCTTCCAACACAGATGACAACCAGGGCCCGTTCCCTCCTTGGTGCCCAGCCTTTCCTTTCCTCGTGCTGCTGATCTTACCCGTTTATCATAATCTGTGACAGTGTATGTGTTTGAATTTATAGAAAGTAAGAAATGAGGTATGCTGCAGTATCACAAGCAGCATCAGCCATGATGCCACACTGTAGATGAAGAAAAAAAAGCATCAACAAAACCTAAATCCAAGCCATAACGAGGGAAAAAAACACTTCCTGTCCTTGTTTAACTGGGAAGAGGTCTTTGAGACACGTACTAACAAACGTAAAACTAGAAAATCATGCGTGAATTCATGCAGGACATGAAAGCATTTTATCCCTAATGTTGCTTGGTTAAATCACGAGCTTATTACAGGAGAGAATGAGAGATGAAGCGGGAAAGGAACAGTTCAGATGGAACGCTCACTGAAGAGATAAAATAAGGTGAAAAAGGATGAGAAGGACAGCCATGATGAAAGCTGAACAGAAAGGAAAAGCAGGCATTTCAGGATATTAAGAGAGGGGGGATCATCATGAAGCTAAAACGGGAAGAGCAAGGGCTCAAGATAAGGGAGTAAGAAGGAGGAGGAGGAGCACACAATAACAGCAGTAATCCATCAGAAATCATCCAGCAGTGGGACCCTCTGGTTTGACATCAAGACTTTAGTTCTGCAGAGTTCAGCCCACCAGTGACAACCTCTCAACCCCACACATTCTGCTGCTCTGCGATAGGATAGGAGCGGAACGGATGGTGCTAATTGGCTTGCTTTCCTGTCGGATTCCTCCAGCTCTGCAAACAGAGAGCGGGGGGGGGGGGGGGGTTGTATGATGTTGTATTTGGATTTGTAAACAGCAGATCAGGACGTTGCCTTTCATGTCCCATAAACTGGTTAAGGGTGTTGCTGTGCTGCCGCAGTGGGACGCCCGCTAATAGCGACAGCTCTACATTGATCCTCGCCGAGAGAGTGAGTGATGAGATGCGGGACGGACGGGATGTGTCAGTGCCCAGCAGAGCTGGTGGAGCGGTTCAGCAATGACACACCCAGTGATCGCAGACACTCACTCAAGCAGAGGGAGTCGCATGCATCTGTAAGCTGAGCACAGTGAGAAAAAAACCAAAACACACAGCTTCACCGTTCAGTGCATGTCGAATGTCACTCATTTGATGACACAATCAAAGAATGTTATTCACAAGCTATAGCCTTCAAATCCTGACCTCTTGATAAAGTCATGTTCTAAAAAAGAAACTTAATCCTTACAAAAACACAAGAGACTGTGAGCTCAAGTATAAGCTGTCCACACGAGAATTAATGTCACGATTAACATGCTGTGGATGAGGAAAACATCACTTTGTGGTATGAAGCAGAGGGAACTCTGGCGTTTACTTTGAACATAAAATCATGTTGGCAAAGACTTTACTTCATCCCAAACATGTAATGTAAATACCCATCTGAAACTCCTGACCAGGTCAGCCTGACTTCAAGAGAAAACACAAGAGCAGCCCGAGTTCCAGTGTTCGTCTTCGTACGGTCTGTCAGCAGCACGGCCCCTGAGGCGACGTTCGAGGCAAAGACTTCTCCACTGTCTGCTGCATACAGACAAGACAGGCTGAGGAAGGTCTGAGGGGCGCTGCCATTTGTCTTGACTTATTTAGCAATCAGGGAGAGAGGATGGGAATGAGACTTTGAGAGCTTGCTGATGGAAAAAAAGGAGTAGTCGCATCTGATGCCATCTCACTGCAGAGCAGCCTGGACATGTTCAGAGCAGACTGAAATGTGCCATTTCATTTTAAGCTGGAGCAAGTTGTTGGCAAAAAGCAACACAGTGTTTAATTTCAGTCTTATTTTCCACACTTTATTTCATTATACAGAAACCAGCATTCCTCCAAATGAACTTTTAATCACAGTTTGTATGACAAAACACCCACACTACCTCCAAGAGTCATCTGAATTATGACCAAAATGGCCAAAAAGTCACCACCTAGATTTAAGCAAGTGTGTAAGAGACCGCCATCCATCGGAGAAGTACTGCAGTTTTCGGCTGGCAATGAGATGCTTTAACCTGAACAGATGCGGTGAGCAGCTTCTTATTCCTGAAAAAGACATGTCTGACATGTACTGTTTCCGAAGGGGCAAGTTATTGGTCTGCATCAAGCAAACAAAGCTAAGAAGATTCCAGTAACAACTAAAACAGGGTTAAGAACTGTCCAATTCTTAAAACTGGAGGGATAACGGTGAACATCATCAATAAGCATGAGATGTGGTTGGAAGAAAATCTTAAATGATCTTGATCAGTGATCACATCAGCATTTCCACACCCATAAGGGAATGAGAACTCAAGATATTGGGGCTAAACAGCGATGTAGCTTTAAGAAAACCACTAATCGGTGAGGCTAATGTAAAAAACAGGGCTTCACTTTGCAAGGGAGCATAAAGACGGGCCAGTCCTTAGGTGGAGTGCACATCAGGGTAAGAATAGTGGTGGATCAAGTGCTCCACCCATTGTGTTTGGTGCCTGATGTTCAGCCTGTGGGGGAAGTATTGTGATTTGGGGTTGCCTCAGGTGGTCTCAGCTATGAGCTGAAAATATGACGTCACCTGACTACCTGAATATACAAAATGACGGTGAAATTTAGTCATGAAATGGTTTTTCATTCGATAGATTTTTTAAATTTCTGATGGTGTAGACATATTCCAAGATGCCAATGCCAGGATTCAACGGGCTCAGACTAGGAAAGAGAGTTTTAGGGAGCACGACACAGCGTATTTCTTTACCTGAAACTGGAAAGTAAAAAGAATTTTTTCAAATCAAACCATTGCAGAGCTTCGAAATGTTGCTCACACGAGAATCTGGGAGAAGAAAAACAAATATTCCTGCAACAAATATGGGATTTCCAGAGGTCACCATATACCCAGCTGTTGGAACTCAACTGGCTCTTCAAATAGTGGAGCCGATAAACTAAATATTTGCAGCCACTGAAATGACAGGGCTGACTTCCAACATTCGCCGTGCTGGCTGTTATTGCACACACTTTCACTGCTGCGGTAAATTGAGGTCATATGTTTATAATTTGCCCTTTTCCTAATGCTGCCATTGGAGTAAAATAACATTTGAGAGCGGCAATCAGATTGAACAGAGCAATGCTCCAGCTAATTAAGTCATATTTCAAGTTCAATAACAATCAGGTTGGCCAGATAAAGGCCAGGCGGAGAGAGGCCAGTGTGTGGTGCAACAATCTGGAAGCTTTTACAGCCCTCAGTCCATTGTTGACTTAGAGACAAAGTCAGTGTATGAGCGGGGGGGCTGGATTTGAATGTTTCTGGCTACTGTAGAAAACTGAACAGACAATTTGTGTATTTGGGGCCGCGGTGCTGCAGGTTTCAGATGTTTCCCTGCTTCAGCACACCTGATTCAGATCAATGCATCAGGGGAAGCAGGGGAACATCTGAAACCTGCAGGACAACAGCCCTCGAGGACCGACTTTGGACATCCCTGGACTACAAAGAAGGCTGTTGGCGCATTCATATCTACGTAAATAGTTGTGCCACTTAATATACTGACGTCTGAATCATTCAAGCATGAAAAAGACACCTAACTAAAGGGATGAGCCAGTGTTGTGTTTACAAATAACAGGGAAAAAAGCAGGAAAATGATCACATAAAGACATTCCGTTGTACTTTTCCTGGACTGGACAGCAGCAGAGAAGCTGTGCCATCTGATTCAAGGCTTTGATCACATGTCTTTCACTTTTGTTAAAATATATAACATTGGAAGAAAATGACCAAGACAAGCAGACTCTGGGAGGGGTAGGTGTGAAGAGTATCAGTGAAAGGAACAGTTCAAAAAAGATCCAAACTCATAAATACAAAAAAGAGAAATTAGGGGGGGAAAAATAGCGCTTTTGCAGCATGGACACAGAGATTTCCTTCAAAACTCATAAACACACTATTTGTAGCACAGCTGGCAGTGTCACCTTCTACATATTTGCCTGTTTGTGTTGGAGAGAAACAGCAGAAGGTTGATGTTTCTAATAAATTGAACTATTTTAGACACAACAAGCCAGAGTATTAGGCAATTCCAGATCTTCGCAAACTGGATTTTTAGCTCCCCTGAAATCCAGCTCCTCCTTTGCTTCTCTGGGTGTGTGTCCTTCATGCTGCCCTTCCCATCCCTGCCCTCCTCTCGCTGCTGCCTTTCCAGCCTCAGCATGTGAACATCTCTTCCATTACTGCCCTTGACACTGTGGCCGATTGGATTCTTATCAGCCATCTGTAGTCCGACGCTCAGCCTGCGCTATCTCTCGTCACAGCCTAATTGAATCTCAAATGTTGGAAGTGTGGTGATACACTGACCACACCGTGTCACTGCCAATAGATAAGGATTGCTGCTGCAGGATTGGACCACCACAAATCACGATGGGGACATGTTGATAAAGGAGTGACAAGCGGTTTGGGTTGGAACTGTGTCTGTGGGACTTTGCTTAGATTGAGAAATAATGGATCCTCTCCATTACCGAGAAGCTCGTGTTCATATCCAATCATTCAATGTCCCATAATCCTCCTGCGCTCAGTGGAGTCATTTTCGAAGTTAACCGGAGGACAGTAGGACAGGGTGCTGTTCATTTCCATTGACATATACATTTGCAGAAGGGATGATATTTTTGTTTCACCTTAAACCAGCTTAGCCAGTTTCAATTTAAAAAGTCGGTAAAAAGGTCAAACCACACAAGTTCTTCTGTAAAAAAAATAATAAATCTGTTCATTTTGGGAGTAGGGATCTGTACCTTTATTTAAACAGCATCATAATGGAGAAACCAAAAACTGCAAAATGCAGCTTAATGTTGAAAAAATAACTTTTTTTTTTAATGATGTCCTACCTTAAGAGGCCAAATCCTTTCTTTTTGGTCTTCTTCTCCAGGTCCTCAACAGAGTCATCCGTTTTCTTCTTCCCCTTGGTCTTCTTGTCCTTCTTCTTTGCTTTGGTTTTCTTCTTCTTCTTCTTCTTTCCATCGTCTTCATCCAGTTCCTGGCGAGAAGAAGTGCTGGCGGGTGTTTCGTGGCCAGAGCTTTGGTCTGACATGTCATCGTCTGCAGGTAGGAGGTAAACAGGTCACATTGGTAGATATGGAGGTGTGAAGGAAGGCGCACATACACATCTTTTCACAAGTGTAACTGCATATGTGTATGTCAAGTTTGATTTAAAGTATTAAAATGACAGATTATGGGGGGGTTGTCTACAATTTATGCTAAAATCAAACGGTCCAAATCATTTCCAGTCTCACATGGAAATCTTCCACATGTATGTGTGGTTACAAGGTGGAGCATTAAAAATATGCTGCTGTAAGATATAAAGTTGTTCTTTCTAAATTGCTGAGTGGAGAAAATCATGCAGCATTTCATTAAGGTACTTAAACTAAGCACTGTCTCTTGGCAGGCCTCTGGCTCTTTTTGAGTGCCAGTGTGTTATAAAGCCTCAGGGATGTGCATCAGCAGCGGGCTCTCTAATTTAAAATGGATACAGTGTCTACAAAAGTATCCTATATTACAGCAGCAGCAACAACATTGTTGGTGTAGCAGCTCACGACTTTCTTTCAGACCTGAATCTCAATATCGCCATTATTAAAACGCATCTGAGCAGGCTCACCATCTTCAGAAGGCCCGTCATAGGATTTGTCGATGGCGTGGCGGAAACTCTGGTTGCATCCTCGCCCCCGGACCATGTGCGGCCGTGGGCGATGGAAGGGCACCTGAGCTTTGATGTGACTCTGCCTGGCCTCTGAAACAGCGGTCAGGAGGCTCTCCAAGGAGCTGGACTTGGAGAGGCCCAGGGTTGGACCCAGCGCTCCTCCAGCTGAGGGCTCTGTGAGATAATGGAAACAAGAGGAAGGAACAGTGAGTGAGGAGGTGAAAGATCTGGCATTGGATGCACTTTTCCTTCAGATAATTTTAAGAAAGAAGAGAGTTGTGGAGGTTTCACTCCATTTGCATGTTACAGACCTAAATTGATTGGTTAACGTGGGCCGAGCTTCACTACCTGTGTCATTCATAAGGGATTGTCGTAACTTGAGGCACCCCCTAAATACTGCTTCCTCTTCAAAAGGAAGGACAATACTGCTTCTGATACAGCTTTTACAGCACATGATGGTGCCCACCATCACCCTCATTCAAAGTTCAGCTTGTTTTTTTCCAGATATTCTGCACATAAAATTAAATAAAAGGAGAAGGAAGAAGAGAGAGGGGACAACAAGAAGCCTGGCTGATGGATGAGGGAGGGAGTAATTCTCCAAATTAGATATGCAGCCACTGCTAAAATGAGACGGAATAATCTTATTGAGATCATTGGCTTTTAGCAAAACTTAGCCCACTGCTTACAAAACATTAAAATTATACACATCTCCTGGAGTTATATTTCCTTATTCAATCAAAGGGCATCTGCATTAAACTCTCTAGAAAATAATGCTCTCTATAATCCAATTAAGGAGAAGTTTGGTTTCTATAAGAACCGAAGAAGTTGGGAGAACAAATTTCAGATGAGTGGAGGAGAAAGCAAAGAGGGGTTCTGACTTTAATAATTCATGCCGTTTATGTTTAATGTTGTCACCGTGTCTACTGGCAGCATTAACTCAAAGGTGCAGGTGTAATTAATCTCCGGCAAATTGCTGAGCCCCACATCCTTTAAAAATGACATTTTGTTCACAACTGTCGTCAAGCTCAAATACTCATATTGCATTATTTAAAGTCAAGCCCTCGACACATCTTCAAACTTTAAAATTTGATTTTCTCATTTCACAGTAACACCTCTTTTCTACAGAAGGATCCCAGTGAAGTGCAACAAAACTGTAGCTCTGAATTTAGGGCAATCCCTTCTTCCCTTTATTCGTCTTGTTTTGCCATGTAAAGTCTGGTCTTTACGCGGTAGGTGTATGTTTGTTGTACTGTGCTCAGAATCTATATTTCTTTGATCTTGCTCATGTGCACTGAATATAATGGAATCAAAATTTCTACAAACATAAATTAATGTTGCGAGATGAGGCCATTAACGCCGATATCAAAGCAGGGTTTGATATCAAAGAAAATATTAACCTAAAGATAAATCACATGGAGTCTGGTTCAATGCTCCATGGGATCAACTAATATCCATCTAAACTTATACAATGTAAAAATAGATTGAAATATAAAGTGATTCCCAAGCCTCAACTCTGCTGTGTAAAAGTGCTGCACAGAAGTGGGAGCACATGTTACACATCACTGGTGTTTCTTGTGATGTGATTAATACAAAGATTAATACAAAACACCACCTAGGATACAAACATTGCATCATCTAACCTATAAACCCGTTGAGCATATAAATATTTTCACATGGTTATTTAGAAATATAGCGAACCTTCTTAACCTACCTGAAACACAATGTCACGTCCACAGGCTACAATAAGCAATGAGAGTCAGCTGCAAGAAAGTGCTCGTCATTCTGCTGCCGTGCATACACTGAACCAGCAGGAAGAGAGCTCGCTGAGAACTGATGCATCAAACAGAACATTCAATTCTTCCATTTTTCCATGTGCTTTACACGGGAAAAGCCCTGCGTACAGCAGTGAGTCATTTGTGCGCAGAAATGTGTAAGAAGTTTAAACTGCGTTCTGGATATTTTCTTTAAGTTTCTGAGATTGGAATCTAGCACAATTGACAGCGAAACCAAAGCTACACTTCAAGACGTAGTGGAGACATGCAGTCTTCCTGACAGCGATGAGTCTGGGGAGAGGAATATCAGACAAAGACAGCAAGAGTTCTGTGGACCGCATGGAGCCATCTTTAGAGAGCCTCAGGACATATGTTTAAAGAAAAGCTGTAAAACATTCCATTTTTGTGCTGTTGTTTTGAAAGGCACAGTCCGATTGTGTCATCTGCAAGCATCTGTGGACATATTTAGTGCTTTCAAACATGTTTTATTCAGTTCTCGTAACGCTGGTGTGTGGGAAAAAGTTTGGCTTATAAAAACACACCAAAATTTCGCGTTCCCTTCATATGGTAGTTTGGATACGCCGCGGGTGTTCTCGGAAAATGTTTCACCGTATTGGGAAGGGGTTAAGAATATTGCTCTATAAAGGCCTTGATGTTTCTTCAGGCTTTGAAATAGCCTGACGTATCAGCTTAGACACGCTTTCCAGTTTGTGGTTACAACAACGACAAGGTTAAAACCCAAAAATATGAAGCCACGAAGATGGACTATGAGAGAAGGGACGCAGAGGAGAGAGCATGGAAAACAGGTTTGACAGAAATGCTCTGGTCCTACAGGAGAAAGAGAGGGAAAAGAATGAATGAGGTGGAGTGGTAAATAGACAGGTGAGCAATAGCAGTATGGAAACTGATGCATAAGCAAGAGAGAGGGGGAATAAATGAACTGCCATTGAACTCTGCTTGGGTTTGGCCTCCAACTGGAGGGAGATGGAAAGGGGAGAGAAAAGACAGGAACACAGTGAAGGCCACAGCTGATTCAGCAGAGGATTGGAGAACAGGGGGGAGGAGGCACCAGGACAACACGGAGGAAACAGAGCTGTAGGAAGGAGGGAAAAAATAGACAAAGGAGAAAAGAGAGTAAATGTCATGAAGAATAATCTGCTGCCAGAAAGGCTTCAGACATACCGGCTCTGGGAGGAACTGAAGGACAGGCGGGCAAAAAGGTTTAAGAAGAAACTCCTTCAACACCCAGAAACAACCAACTCATCTCAGCTTATAGTTTCTCCCTCTGAAACTTTTCTATAGGAATGACTTTCAGCGCACTCACTGCTAAAGACTTACTTTTCATATCATTTCAGAGGCTTCAAATGTGTGGTGTGTAGGAAAATAAGGGAAGTGAAACTGAAGCAGTGATAAGAGTCAAAAGAGGAGGAAAAGTAAGCAGAGCGTTGCTGCCTTTTAAGTCCCAAATTGACTTTCTGAGAGGAAGTGGGATTTATGGGGAATAAGGGGTTATAAATAGAGAGGGGGGAGCGCTCAGGAATAAAACGCTCAATTTGAGAGACAGGATTTGTGTCACAAATGTAATTATGGCTGTCCAGCTCACAGCCTGATAGAATTAAGCTCCTTGCCAGTGCACTGCAGCACTATACAGAGAAACTGTGTGGGTCTCAGCTCATGGGCACTTGTGCATTTATTATAAAATGAGGGAATTTTGTTCCAAGTGAGAAAAATTTGTCATGATACGGCCTGTATGATATGATAGTGGTGTGCGTCCTTGACCGCCTTAGATGAAAAAGGAGAAGAAATATGAGCGCAATTTACTTTTGCCGGAGCGTGTTTTGTGTGCTGTGAGAGCACTCATTCCATGCATGTCAGGCGGTTGAGGCTGGAGGTAAATGAATAATGAGGGTTTAATAGGATGGATGAGTGGGGGAGAGGTGGCTATCAACGCCAGCTCGATCCAATGGAGGGTGAAATCAGCGTTTATCACATATCTCTGCCCGCTGTGCCAGCAGATGCTCTCGCAGATCCGTTCGCATCACGACCGCCTGACTGCCACCGATTCAAGCTGGTGCACATATTTGACAAACAACCTAACAGCCGAAAAGGCCAAGATGATGGGCAATGCCCTTCACAGCTGTAACACCCCTCAATCCGAGATGGAGCTAGAACATCACGACTTCACTTTGTTACGGTGCTTTGATCTCACACTGTGAGCACGGAGAAGGCTTCAGGTGCATTTCAGAACATTTTCAAGAAAGAAAGAAAAAGAAAACATCGTAGAAGAAGACAAATACAAAAACTTGAATTCTGCTTTTTATATCAAAGTTCCAGGAGTTCATTTAAGTTTTGTCCACAAAATCCAAAGTCACTCACTGGAGTGAAAGAAATTTATGCTTCAAACTTTACCATCAAAAACAACATGGGTCCCATCTTAATGGTTGTTGCACAAAGTGGAAGCTTCATCAACTAAACTACTACAAAACATTGCAGAACATTTGACTTGTATTACTATTTGTAATATGATCAACATGTGTTCTATCATGCCTTGCTGACATATTTTCACTGTTGGATTTGTGTCTTTAAAGCGGAGCTTGTGGCTCATTGGTGTCATCTTCAGCAGAACTAGTGAAAGAAAAAGTCTGATTCCTCGGCTAATTTTCTCAGCTGAAAGTACAGTTTCTCATAGGACCTCAGGTCCACAACACAAATATAATTTGAGCCACATCTGGCTTTTGAGTGCAAAGTGAAATCTGCACTTAGTTCAGCTTCAAATGCAGTGGTCGGAGGTCTTTATTGGCTCCGTCTTCGATCACCATTAGTGGGAGCACATGCTAATTTCCAATAACGGTGCTGCACGTGTGGATACAAGAATGGACACAGCTGCTTTTTTCTTTTCAGAAACACAGCTGGCTGCTCACCCTCAATCCTGCTGTGTGGGGCTGACATCTGCATTCTGAGGGTGTGCTTATCTAAAATTGTGGCCCAACACAACCTGCGAGTTATGATCCAGAGCCATCTCTTCATGTTGTATTTTTTAATTGCATGTTCTCTGGGAGGTAGTCATTGTTGCTGGATGTAACTCTAGTCCTGTGTATGTGGGAAAGGCTATAATCAGCCTGTTTTTAGGCAAAAAAAGCCTAAAACAATCATTTCAGTGGTTATGTTTACAATAAAACACAAATTATTCAACTCAGGATTAGTATGTGACGTCTTAGGAATGTAGAGAAAGAGCTTCGGTGTGGGAAAAACGCTGCTGAAAGCAAAGAACCTGCCAATTATCGCAGTAAAACGGTACATGTGGTCTACACTGAACACATAAAAGTATCCATACATCAACATTTACCGAAGTTCCCCCCTGCCTGCACAGTAGCACACGTGTGCACGTGAACCCCTGCCAACTCACACACATCAACGATGTTGATGCTGGTGCATCTCGTTTTACCTGGAACGGAGCCTCTGGATGTCATTTTGCCATGTGGGACTGAAAGGACGAGCACTACTCTGCGATGCTGCTTTGTTGTGGAATATACATAAGCAAATATACATTAACATATATTTGTGCATTTTCTGTAAATAATGATATAAAACTGCTGAGCACTCTCGCCCAGTCAAGCATTAAAATATTGACTCATTTTGACTCAGCAGGCAAACACACTTAACTGCACATGTTGACCTATTCATATTAAAGCTGACATTTTTGTTCTAGTACAGTCGAAACAAAGGGGAGAAGAAAAACAAACAAAAAAAAAAAAAAACACACACATACACACTGGCAAACATCCCTGGAACAATTCTGAACTCCCTCCCCCACCAAGTCTCAGCAGGATCTTAACACTTACCCATCAACAGGACTACAATGTGCTCCACAGCACACAGCTTTGTAGCAGACTGGCAAAAAGGTTGCCACGGTTACAGGGAAGTGCCCCCTCCATTAAGACTGCTAGAGGTGGCATTGGTGACGAGGTCTGAGAGTGCGTTAGAGATGGTTGACATTGAGTTACCAAGGAGACACTTAAGCCAGTGACTAGGAGCTTGCTGCTTCTGGCGATGTTTTTTTAAATTAGGTACTGAAAGTGCACGCGCACACAAATCACAACAAAGCTTAAAGAAAGACACATGTAAGACACACACAATTTTCAATCTTAGAACTAATCTCAGGATCAGCCAATAAAACCTGAAGTCGTTGTTCTGGAAACCAGTAAAACAGGCCCCGACCTGCACTCTGCTGTAAAAACGCAGCGCATACAAACACACATAAACTCGACACACCTGTAAAAGTAAGCCTGATCTCAGCATCGCCCCGCTCAACAAAAGGTTACTGAATAAAGCATTAAATACAGAGTTGGAATGGATTGAAAGGTTTCCTCTGGTGCCGCACTCTTTCAATAATTACATTACAATAGATTTGAACAATCCCAGCTCAATAAATGTGAAGTCTGAAGAACTTAAACCCAGTAGTAAACAAAGAACAGATCACATTTTCATTGCTTCTGTGGATTAAATGCACTTAATATGGAGCTTTAAAGCTTTTATTTGAGCATATCTGTGATTACACGTGGCATCCGGCATGAGGCTTTCATCACACAAAGAATGTGGGTGATTTTTTTTCCACTTAGACTAAAAACAAACCCCAAAGTCAACAATGTGTTAGGTACTCAGTCCAAAGCTCATCAGTTCCTAGTGAAGAATGGGCCAAAAATACGTTAGGACCGTTTTCAAACTTTGATTATCCATTTATTTATTTCCTTTGGACTGAGTGACAGTAAGAAAAATACAAAAGATCACCTGCCATATCCTCTAAATGTTGCAACAGAGCATCTGTTGTCTAATCATCTGACAAACCTGACTTCAAATTACATTACTTTATACAGCTGTACAGCAAGTAAAAGCAAATCGAATTCACGTTATGGCCAATCAAAACTCTATTCCACTTAAAGACCAGTTCAATCATTAAGCATCCCCCCCGTCACTGTCTGGATGCACTCAGCTATATCAGAAGCGGAGGAAGAGGCTGAATTGAGGCGTTGCTTTGGCAGTAATTGTGTTTAGCTGTTTAGATCTAGGAGAGAAAGGAGACATATGGGCTATATGTATTTAGCCTCGACCTAGATGAATCGCTTTAATAACAGGAGGGGACTTAAAAGGCCATTTCATAATTACTGCCTACCTCTACTGGATTACAGCTCCACAGTGGGGGGGGGGGTGGCAGAGTATGGATGAAGGCTGAGGAGAAGTGTGGGGAGTGGGACAAGTGCCATTTGTAAAGGCGTGGCTGATAAAAAATGCTTGTGCAAGGGAGAACTGTAGGGTCCTTACACACACACATAAACACATACCTGTGAAGATCTTTAGTGGCCAATAAGCCATCCACAAAGACTTGATGCATTAGGATGTCTTGAAGCTTCCTAAATGAGGGTTCTTTTAAGGACCTGGCATTGCAGCGACTCATGAAAAAGCCTACTTTAAGGATGCGACCCAGTCGCAACAAGACAATTAGAGGAGATGCAAAAAGCACGACACTTAAACACAACCAACGAGAGAGGGAACACTGGGAACACCCTGATGCTCCACCAGTTAATGGTCAGCTGCATATAAAAGCTTCAGCAATTCAAGCACCGTTTCCTTTACTGCATAGTTCACACCCGGTTGCCAAGAGATCTAACATGTTGATAACGTAAATGCAGCATCACTGATAAGAGTCTGTTTAGCAGCTATCAAATAAAGGAAAAGATTCCAACTCATCCTCATTCCCAACATGCCCTTCAAATGTCACCTTCCGATGCACGGCTGCATATTGCCAGCTCTTCTACAGCAGTTAAAGGCACCAAAACCAGCAAGAAGTTTCGTTCGAAAATGCTCAATTATCAACAACAAGCGTGGCTTGTGTGAGAAAGTCCGAGTGGAGGTGGGGGATACTCACCCGTGTCCTAAACATGAGACTCATGTTAACACCAGCCTTAACATTCACTTTGGTCTTTATTTTGACTTACTCTGCTTAATTTTTACTTTGTTCAGCATTAAAAGTACCTGGATATGGTTAGGAAAATATCATGGTCTGGCATTAAAACAAAAAGAAAATACTTTTTAATAAATAAAGCTTTGCTGGCATTTCCAGCATTGCCAAGAACAACAACATACCAAGAAAATTGGTACCACATTCAGTGGTCCGCCGAGTTAGGAGTGAGAATGGGTTGAAAATACATTAATATAGAGACTAAATAGGAAACACATCATAGACAAATATCAGGTGTCTCTATATCTGAGGTTTATAATCATAAACTTAAGAAAGAAAATGGGATGTTTTTAACCATTAAGTCGTTCGTAAAAACACTTTGCAGACCATGACGTCAGTATTTCAGAACTTCATCACATGCTGTCCAGAATGGGCTGAATAGGGATGTAGAACCTTTCCTAACAAAGTCCCAGCTTTGGGAACCTGAACTAAACCAAACAGAAAACGAGCACATAACAAAAACAAGTCTCATACAGGACTAACAAGTGACTTAACCTGCGGTCTCAAAGGTTATCAAACCACAGACCCTCCAACTTCCAAATGAGGACTTTGCTGCCAGCTGATGAGGCACACGTTGCTGTTAAAGCTGATGTGTTACAGCACTGACACCAAAGGACAATCTGTGCACATCTCAGAGGATCAGAACCACAGATATGGTGTGTACATATTTGCGGGTTGCAGAGACATTAAACGTTGACTGTTTACCCTGCTGGGCACACAAAGATAATAAATGAACTTGAACTTAACGACACAACGGATACAAAGAAGTCAGACGAAGGAATAAGGGAGACCTTAAGTAATGTAAGTTGCAAATGACTGCAAGAGTCACAGCAACAGAGAGTATGAAAACAAAGCAGAGGCTTTTAGCGCTGATTGATTTTTAAAGTCTTATTGTGCAGAAGGACAAATGGTCACACAGGGCCGTGGGACTGGTGGCATTGCTGCAGGGTCAGCCCATTTGCTCATGAAGCACTAAACATCCAAAGAACTACAGTCTTCAAATGATCATTAGAAAGTGCTGACATGTAAAGCATGAAACTTAAAAGATTTAGAAAAACAGCCAGTATGCATGAGGCTGAGATGCTGCTCTGTGTGTGAGAGAGAGAGTGGGTGTTTCTGCTGGATGAGCTCCCAGGTGTGTTGTAAGAGTGCAGCCTGCTGCCAGGGGAGATGTTAAGACTCTGAGGGGGAGAACTGGAGGGATGAATGAAGGGATATCTGTTCATTACTCTTCTGGCTGTCTGCAGGGTGTTCGCGTGCACGTTCGGGCGCACACATACACACACACACACGTATTCATTCTCACAAAAACGCACAGCAAAAAGCTGGGCTGGGGCTGAGTAGGTAGAGGAAACTCCAAGACTGGAGCGTGTTCACCATAATCACATAAGGCTGGAACAGACACAGCTGCGGCTGAGCGGCAGAAAGGGAAAGAGTTACTAAAAAAGGATCAGCCTGAGAGAAAGAGGACCAAAGCGAGAATAAAGAGGGAATTGGATGAAGGGCAGAGAGAAGAATGGAAAAGGAAAAAGAAAGATGACGTTTTGGGATCTAGAATGGGGATGAGCTTGGTGACAAAGAGCAAGAGACAGAGAATAATGAAGAGAGACGCCACTGGGAAGAAGTGAGAAATGACAAATGGTGGCGAAGATAAAAGCAACAAAAAAAACCCATAAAACTCAAAGCTCTAGTTGAAATGGAACATCACAGGACTGAAGATTCAAAACAGAAGAAGAAAAAGGATGGGACAGCTTGAATAAGTGACAGAGAGAAAGATGGAGCGAGAAGAAAGTCGGGGAGAGTTAGAGGAGTGAAGCGAACCTCGGAGCAGCTTCAGCCAGAGAGGAAAAGGGTTTTAGCCAGATTAAAGAAGCCAGGCAGGCCTCTTAAGACCATCCGCCTAATGAAATATGTCAAAGCCCATAAAGAAACACTGAGGCTATTTAAGAAGGCGGGTAGCGGTGCTCGTGTGGGGTGGGGTATGGCGCAGGAAGCTGGGCAAATACGCTGCATCAGCAAAAATGAAACGCACGCAAAAGCCCTGTCAATACGCATTAGCCAAGACGTCAACGGGAGAGGAGATGAAAAAAGAAAAATGCGAGAAGAAAGAAATGCTGCAGTGAAGAAATGGATCACTTTATTTATCATGGGCCAGGTTTATAGGCGCTTACAAATACTGGAATTATCATAGCAGAATAGGACAGGGGTGGGGTGGGGTGGGAGTCAGGGACAGGAAAAGGAGGGTAGAGCTGCAGCCACTTGTGGGAATGCTGAGTGTGGGGGATTTGAGGTCAGAAACAGTGTTTAGGCCATTTGTATTCCACTGGCAACAGGCTTAGTTGGCAGTTGCAGGTGGATTTAAGAGATCAGTGTAGGTGTGTGTGTGTGTGTGTGTGTGTGTGTGTGAGAGATAGATAGAAACAGAGGCAGAAGGGAAGCCAGACCAGCTTACACCCAGAATTACAATGCTGGTGGGTGTCCTAAAGGTGAAATATTGCCATTTCCCTGCTGAACTCACAAATTTAAATCACAATGTCTACAAAGACTGTCAGATGAGCATGCAAACTCAAATTCATACAGTAGTTGTCCAGATCTGAGAGGCGAGGCTGCAGCAGTTACATCTGAGTCAGTGGAAATTCACTGCGGTCCTCTGCAGTCGCAGCATAAATCTCTCCTGGAACACGAGTTTATAAGTCTCAATAAGCCCAGGTGGCAAGTCACACCCTGACTGAAAGCATCACTTGAAAAAAATATTATATTGAGAATAAAATACCAGCAAAACCTTATCCTCAGTTTGAAATCCATCACCTCACTGACAATATCAAGATAAAAGTAAAACTACTTGATACATATTCAGTTTTTCTCACCGTTTGTTGCTGTTTCTCAATGCTACATTGGCCAGAGATCATGTCGCCCAATTTTTTTCTACATGGTATTGTAATGTCTGTCTTTGAATTAATAAGTATGAGAACCTGTTGCAGTCAGAAACATATAGTACTGTGCAAAGTCTCGAGCCTTATGTCCTTACATTTTGCTTCCAAGGAGCCAGGCTTTCTTGTAATATTTAAAAGTGGTCTAGAGCAATAGTTCTCCAGGCTTTCCAAAGGTCTTTCAAAGTTTTCTTGCTGCTTTTTCACTCACTTTCAGTCCAGTCCATGTGACCGAACATTTTCAAAGGACTATGGACCTGAGAGATGCATCTGGACCTTTTATTGATCCATCTTCTGTTTATAATAAAAGGACAAGCCTCATCAGAAATGGTGTCTATGGAAGGGTGGCTGTCAGGAAGCCATTTTTAAGGAAGGGAAACAGGGAGAAAAGGCTGAGCTATGCCAAATGACACAAGAAGTGGGCTGAAAATCAGTGGCAACAGGTCTGATGGAGGGATGAATCCTCCCCAGAGCCCGGAGCTCAACATTATTGAAGCAGTGTGGGATCATGTTGACAGAGAACGGAACAAAAGGCAGCCCACATCCAAAGAAGAGCTTTGGGATGAAGCTTAGAAAGAAAGCTTGTCTAAGAGGGTTCAGACTCTGTTAAAGAATAAAGGTGGTCATGCTGGCATTCAAGCTTGTTATAATTGTAAAAACTCTGTTTTTGTCCTATAGACTGTATTTAAATTTATGTTTTCACATGTTTCAATAAACTGCAACACTTTATTCCCATATTCCAGGGAATGAATATGTAAATAAATGAGGGGTGGCTCAGGTTTTTGTACAGTACAGCAGACTGACAATTCTTCCTTGAAATCATCACTGTGCAATGCGAGCAAAAACCGCAACATCTTTGTTCTTTTTCACCTTTAAACAGACATTTCTCAAATAAAACAAGGCAGAACAGAGTGGGAAGAAATAACTGAAGCTGAGGCAATTGTCATTTAATACAGCCACTGTCAACTGGGTGAGGATTGAACGCTGTGGGCTTGCTGACCTGTGCAGCTATAAAGCAGCGAGAGCTCACACACTAAGTGCTTCACAACTCAACTTTGTCAGCTGGGCAGTGGAGGGAGGGGGAGCCACAACAGGGAAATAAAAAATAAAGTAATGCTAGGTAAAAAGGTGGGAAAAAAAAAAAAAACAGAATGAGAATCTTCAGACACAGTTGATTTGTTGAAATGAGATAAACAAGATGAAATGTGGTACAATGGTGACTCGAGGAAATTAAAAGGAACATTTTCTTGAAGTTTATGCATTTTCATTATGATTTTATTAAACACTCACCGTCCCTGTGCCCGACCAGTGATCCCACGTTGCTCTCATCAGCAACTAGGAGACAGAAAGGAGCCACAAACACACAATAAATAACCAGTATTATACAAGCAATATACGCTGAAACACAATGCAGTATACAGGTCATTCCAGCGCTTTGTGCCACTTCATAAGTGGCTTTACTTGTACATAATGGTGCTGGCATATGCTGGAAATGAATCCCTGCATAACACAGCACAGGACAAGCGACAACACAGACAGAGAGGAAATGAAAAAGAGAAAGTATAAGAAAAGCAGGAGAAAGATTGTGATTGTGCAAGAAAATGAGAAAAGATAAATATGAGACAATGAGACAAATAATAAAAGGACAAAAGAAAACAAGCAAAAACTCACACCACCTAATCTAACTAGGACCGCGGCGGCCAGCGGCTGCCACCACAGGCGGTGCACCATAGGATACAATAATGAGTTTTCATTAGGCTGCCATTTCTCTTAAATAATCCTTTTCATTTTTTATGAGGTCAATTTTCCCAGCAGACAGATGAGGGGCGAGGCAGAGAGAAAATGATGATAGGGGAGAATATTAGAAAGACGGAAAAGGAGAGTGAACTAAGCAGTGGGGAGATGCGGTGTGACTGCTTCTGTTGGAAAAACAGAAGGAGAGAAAAACCTCAACGATGACAGCAAAGCGCAAATCCAAAAAAAGTTGATTCATAAAACCCTGCAGCGACTCATCTGTAGCAAGACAATGAAAGAGAAATACCTTCCTTGTGCTTATGCGTCGTCTGAAGGGATAAAAATAAAATACTTTCAAAGTTTAGGAGGGGAAAAAAAAAATTCAGGCCATATATCCCTGGGAGAACATTTAAAAGAAAAATTCCTTTTCTGCGGAGGAAAGATATCATTTTGCATGGCCATCAGCCGAGTTGGTCTGTCCTGCTCCAGCTAAAATGTAAAAATCCTTCTTTTAACCTCCAGTCAGAAACCTTATAGTGTTACATACAGTTATTCTGAGTGGAGTACCTGATAATAACTACACAATGTCAGTGTAGTTATGCAGTCTTGCAGAGGCATAGTATTTCTGTGTATAACCGGTGTTAACAGTTATTTGGAAGAGCTTAAAAGAAGTGAATAAAGCAGAAAAAGAAACAAAAAAAGGCAAAAAGTGAAGGGCAGAGACTGGCATGGAAAGTAAGGAAGCATCAAAGACTGCACGGGTGGGAGAGAAAGGGACACACAGGGAAATAAATAAACGAAGGATTCAGGGTGAGAAGCCGATTTACCCTTTATTACCATCAGTATGGGTATGGCTTCTCGTCCCAGTTTGCACTGTTATGCATACAGACTTCTGCATCATCATTAAAAAGGCCAATTCGACTAAAGACGGAACTCTGTACAGGACCCCCACTGCACCCAGATGTGTGGAAAATGTCTTCCTTTCCTCTGCTCTGTAAGGACAACTTTTATAGATTTTGGTGAAGAGACACTCAGCTAAAACTTGGACAAAAGACGAAGACGATTTTGAAAATGTAATGAGTCACTGAGCACAAAAGCACTTAGAATTCAAAGAGTTGTTTACAGACTACAAAGTTCTGAAAGGTCTGAGGGGGCACTTTAAGCATCTAAAAGGAGATCCATGTAGACCATTTTCCATCCAACATTATAGCTTTTCAGACTGATCCATTAGTGAGAAAAACTAATGGTTTACATTAGTTTTCTTATATTTTACCTTGTTGAATTGAGAGCCAAACTCTCCTCTTGTAGCACTTGTGGACATTTGTGAAACAGTGGCTGATACACTGGATCATATCCAAACCACTTGGGTGAACCTCTCAGAAAATTCAGAGTTTTGAGCTGAGAATCAGTGACTCCAGCATTCATCTTGTCAAGGGCAGCCGAAGGATTTCTGTGCTTGAGTGAAAGCCCTGAGTCAACAGACTGTTTGCACAGGCATCTGGGGTCAATGAAAGCTGCTCACCTTCGTCAAGTGGTGTTTAATAACAGCTAACCTGCTCTGCGGTGCAAATAAAGCTCAGATACATTTGAGCCTTAAGACTGACCTACGGGAACCTCTCCGGAGGAGAAAAACGCATTTGTCTCTTTAAATAAAACACGTCCAGAGAGGGTCAGTGTCTGAGGCCTTGTATGTGTTCAGAGCTACAGCCATTCTTACACAATCACAGATACACACACACACACACACAACAAAGATCAGCTAACCATCTTATTTCAGCTCTGAGTACTTTGGAGAGGGAAGGGATGAATAGAACCAGAGTGATAACACTGGAGAAGAAAAAAAAACAGATTGAAATGGTGGAAGGGCCGAGACGGAGATGGAAGCCATCGAGGGGCGACAGATAGTGGTGGGTATTGGAGTGGGTCCTCAGTGGGATAGAGCTGAGAGTGTGCGTTTGTGTGTGTGTGACCGCGTGTGCAGACCACCCGTGTCCATAATGAAAGCCAATCAGCTTGGGTGGCAGAGGCGCGTGCTGCAGGAAGAAAGCCAATCCACTGAACCTAATGAACCGGGATTGGAAATCAGAGAGAGGCAGAGAAGAAAGAGGTGGATAGAAGGGAGCGACAGCAATGAACTCATCTGCCGGGAAACAAAGTGTTGAAAGGAGAGAGGAGATGAACAAAGATGAAGGGAACGCTGAAAAACTGAAATAAGAGCAGGGATGGGGGATGAGGGAAAAAAAAAACGGAGCACTGATATTATCAAAGAAAAAAAAAAAAAAAAACAGATAACAAGAAGTCTGAAGAGAAGTTCCAAAAAGAGAAAAGTGAGACGCAAAGAGGGATGAAGAGATCTGAGAGATGGAGAGAAAAAAAAAAAAAAAAAGGGAAGGAAGGTCAGCTGGGGTTAAAATGAGGAAATCAGCCCGTTCATTCTCACCTTTCACACACACACACACACACACACACACACACACACACACACACAGCAGGCCACGGGACTGCAAACCTCATGCGCTTCATTCACTCACAAAAACAGAGGACACACACACACGCACACGGCAGATAGTGTGTTGTCCCGGTTTGTCGGAAAGCCCCTGGACTTATGAGTTCAGGAGGTCAAACCCCTCCCTAGGCTGGGGATAATAGGAGATGGCTACATATCACAGCAAAGAAATGTACTGATAAGAAGCATGTGATCACTGCCGAGGCTGCGTGTGTGTTTGTAGAGTGGGTTCATGATTAGACTGGCAGTTCAGGCTGGTTTGTGATGGCCGACACAACAACATGATTTGGATTTTTCTGCCGCAGAACGCGCACACACTGCTGAGAAGTGATGAGGAGATCTGTGTGTGATCGTGAGCTTACCCAGGTCCATGCTCTTGGACGCTCTGCTGCGAGGCATGTTGTCCTCATCGTCGGCATGATGGCCGTTTGTGGACACATTTGCGGGCATATGCGCCAACTCCCTGCGAAACAGAAAAAAGTTATTTACAGACCATTTGTTGGTTAGATCACGCACACAAGTAAGAGCAAACAGAATCTCACACAAAGAACAGATCATTTAATTCCCCCCCGATCCAGATGGTATGATTCAGTAAAACAATAGCATGTACTGTCTCCATTCAGTTTACAGGAAAGCAAGTTTACTGATGCCAGATTCTGACTCTGGCATCAATGAGATACTGCACACATACACACCCACACACACACACACACTTTTTAAAACAGTTACCTGGTAGTTTCTTCAGTGGAATAAAGATCCAAGACTAAATTCATAATATTTTCCAAGACATGAAGCTGTGTCCCATTTCCACAATGTAACACTTATTAACTCTAAACTAGTTTAGTCTGGGTTACCACGACAACAGAGTTATGTAAACAAAGTCTGCAAGGACGACTTTCCACAACACAATGCAAAAAGGACAAACTGTTAGTTTTGGCTAACAGATCAACTTTTTGCTAAAGTACAAAGACCTCATGGGTTTCATGAGTTCATTAGAGATGCGCCCCCCCCCCCCCGATTTTAGACAGATTTTAGACGATTTTGATTTTCTCTCTGAGAACTATATTCAACCAACATCAAATATTTTTGGTAATTTTTGTTTTATTTGAACACAGTCACAAATATTGACCATAAATACCTTTCACATTTTCTCTAAAATGCCACTTTGCTAAAAACAACGTGCTCCAAGTTCCCGAACGGAAGCATTTGTTCCAAATCTAACAGACAAGGAATTAGATACTGAACGAATGGTGCATCCCAAAAGATTTTACCCCTAAACAAAGGTTGGTCTGATGATGAAGTATGATACAATGTTAAAAACCTTTAAAGCCATCTCCAAATATTCCTGACAAACATTCTTCTTTAAAACATCCGACATCTGAGTTGACAAACTGAACCTAATAAACCCTGCAGGAAATTTGTGTCTCAACTCAAAGGCGTTTCTCTTGTCAATGGGACATTCAGCAGGAGTAATAAAGCTTTTTCAAAGCCCTCAGACTCTAACAGACTTCACTTAAATGTGATACAACAATCATTAGTTAAGCACTGCAATTAACCCACATAGTCTAAATAATGCCTTTGCATCCTGTAACATTTAGTGAAATAACTGTTCTTTATCTCATAACACTGAACGCCAAATTAAGGCGCTCATTACAATGCAATAAATCCAGTCCTGTGTGTAGTTTAATGGGGTGTTGATGATGCAGAGGTCTGTGCATTATGTTTGTGTTTTGGAGGAGGGAAGGTACCTGCGGTGCGGGGGAGTAAAAGGCAATTCTCTATTCATTTCCTCCACAGCGCCGGGGGACGGTGGCGGGGGGAAACCTTGCTCGTCATCATCGTTGCTGTAGTGACCGTAGCTTCCGTTGGTGGTGGCAGCAGGAGCTGAGGAGGGAAAAAAAAAAAACAGCCCAGAAATTGAGAAACAAAGACTTTGCTCAAAGCTCTCGTTTTGAGCGATGTGTAAAACGTGTAAAAGTGCCGACTTTATTGTTCATTTTAACACCTTTTTTTGGTTTGCTTTCAGCTTTTCCCCTTGATTGAACGGTCAACAACATCAAAAATAAAGCTACCCATTTTAAAACCTGAAAGCAGTTAATTAAGACCCATAAAAACTATCATTCAGAAATATATGCACACATCAGACAACGAAAAACCGCTCTTTGACTGAAGATCAATACTGTCAATAAAGATCTTAGCAAAGAGAAAAGCACGTCAAAGGGAAATGCATCCTGCCCGTGTGCAATGTACATTAAAGTAAACCAATTCACACACAAAATAATCAGCTCCACAAATGATTCTAACGTCCTTTCAACTCTTCATACACTCTGTAAAATGTGTGGAAGAGAGCTGACAGAGCCTCTAGTGAGAAAAGTGTTTCCAACTCCCTGCATCCCAGGGGTGAGGGAGGGGGAGACAAGAGAGGGAGCTCAAGAATGAATTCAAAACAGTTTGTCAGTCTTTTTCTTTCTTTTCTTAACACCACAGCACACATGCTGCACAATACCCTGAATGCAAATCTGCCCCACTTTGGAGCCGTTTCATCAGCGTAATGATTCCAAGGTCAGATCTTTTGCACATGAAAAGCAAGCATTAGAAAAACATAGTTAATGACTTCCCTTCCTCCTGCTATGAATATGTAGGGGTGAGACGGAAAAGACATACAAAGACGGAGCGAGGGGAAAAAAAAAATGGGACAATTTTGTAATGCAATCCCATCAAATACAAAGGGTGGCTGCTCCAGTGACCTGTGTCATGCACACACACACACACACATATATATAAAATATACAAACAGACACAGACATACTGTGTGTACACATCCAGCTGCAGATAACAGGAGAACACAAACACTCCAAGCCTAATGTTGACTATCTGCCAGTTCAAATGGACAAACAGCGGCGTGTTGTCGCGTGTGCGCAGCTGTGTGCTCACCATCTCCAGAGTCGCTGTATGCATAACTGTTGGTCGTCACTGGAGTGTGACTTGGGCCATTCGCGGTGAACTCAAGATTAGGAGTTCCAGTAGGTCTCTGGTATGCATCATGGCCCCGAGGCTCCTGTCAACAAAGACGAGAGGGCTTCATATGCAAGAAAATGTGCCAAACTCCACTCATAATTGTGTCATATGAAAAATGGATGATGCAGCCTCATACAGCAGAAGATTAAAGTTATTTCTTTTATTACCCAGAAGGATTGGACTAGTGTCTTTACTCCATAGAAGACGCCGTTTATGTATTGCAGAGGCACCAAATATCAGCAGAATTTAAAAGTGAGGTCTGTATAATCGCTCTTTCAGAGAGTCTGATTTCTGTTTCAAGTGGTGCAAATTTAGAGTGAAAACTAAATATTTCATTTGGGCCGTTTAGTCTTTTTCACATTATAAACAAAGTCATGCAAGTTAAGAGATGTTAACCTCGATCATGGACACACAAACGGGGAAAATTATTATTATTAAACTATTTCTTGTCACAGTTTATCTCCTGCAAAGCGACAAATGCTAGTTAAGCTTTCAAATTCAGACCATGACTCTCAAATCTTTCCTTTCATGTGACAAAGAAAATGACAAACAGGCAAACACAAAAACAGGCCTGTTTTCACATCTAATTTTGTTCTGTATAATCGCCTCTTGCAAATGAATATCAATGATTAAACAAATATTGGAAAACACAGCAGGAGAGCTTGGAAAAGAACATGAAAGGATCTGACTCGCAGGAAAAGAAGAGAATGATCACACAATAGTCAAGCTGATGATGACTGAGGAGGATATTTGTCACCCATCCTTTCCCAGGCTTGTACATTAGAGCCACACGAAGAAACAATAGGAGTAAAAAACAATCGGTGAAGGGAGTCCTTTTTTCCAAAATTAAAAAATAAAGTCAAATTGTTGAGTCAGACTGACGAGAACAAAAATGGAAACAAAAGTTATAAGTTAAAAAATACTGAATTTTTAAGTTGAAACATCAAAACGAAACGCAACCTTACAAGTTTAAAGGTGAATCATCGGGATTAAATCCAACCAGCTTTACTGCGTAAAAGAATTGTACTTCAGGACAGGTTTTAGTATTTTTAAGACGTGAAACACAATAAGGTTTCAGGTAGATGCACTTTTAAGGAGATTGTGCCGGAAATTCAACAAACTTTGAAAAAGTAGCCATAATCCTCTGAAGTAGCCGATCGTGGACAAACACAAAAAGGCTGATCAAGCTGTTTGATCATAGCGGTGTGGAGCTCGAGCGTGTGGGTGGTGTCTGAGACGTACCACAACCACGATCCCAGCGTGCCATCGTGTATGGATTATTAAGATGAGCTGCAGCCTTACAGCGCTGTCATTGAGGGTCGTATTGATGGTTTTCAGTTGTTGTGTTGTGTGGGTGGCAGCTAACAGTTGTACTAGTCGATTAACACACTTTCACATGATGTGAATCTGCACACACGGGCAGCCTCCAATATTGATTTGATGAACCAGAGATTATATTCAACATGAATTTAAAAAAAACAACCAAATAAACTCCTCTACTTTTTGTCCTCAATGACCCCCCCAATGCCCCTTCGTCAACTTGAGTGTGACCATGCCAACATATCAATCAACATTTGGCAGTGTTTTTGCCTTTGATATTTGACAGCAAGCAGTATGCTGTTGTTGCCATGCTGCAAAATAAATCTGGGCCAGATCACTGCTTCCCTAATAGCAATGACCCAACAGCTAAAGAGCCTGTGTGTGTGTGTGTGTGTGTGTGTATGTATATATATACATATATATATATATATATATATATATATATGTATATATGCACATATACACACATACAACAATTTAGTCATTGTTTTTGCTGCTCTTTTAAAAATTCGTACAATGTGTAACTGCAAAATACATATCCAAAAATATACATGTATGTATGTATTCCACCTGAGAACTCCTTAGAGCACTGACAGGCATATTATCAAACAGCCATGCAGCACTACAAAGGACCCCCCACCCCACAAATGGAGATAGGGACTAGCGGCACTAATGGGAATCAGTACAAGAAGATGAAAGAAGCTTTCTCTGGTCAAAGAGATGGGAGCTACAGCTGTCTCACACACACAAACACATCTATACACACTTATTTGAGCGCAGCAAAAAAAAACAAAAAAAAACAGCAATAATAAAAGGTGTTCCAGTATTTTCCTCATATCAAAGCAGTGGGTGGGGGCGTTTCCACAATGTCACACAGTCCCTGGGGTATCATTAGTAGCTACCATACGTCTTAATATACCACCATATGACTCTGCTGTCAATCACAGAGAGCTCATATATGTGCAGAATGATTTTACACACATTCTTCTGACAGGGCTTCTGCATGCGTCAGTGACATAAATCCCGTTGTAACCCCCATCCCTCCATCTATTCCTCCATCTTTCCATCCACCCCCCAGCCGGAGGCTTTTGAAGCATTGTGGCAGACAGGCAGTCAGATATCTTAATCCCACAACAATAAATAAATGTGGACCAGGAGAAGGGGGGGGGGGGGGGGGGGGGGGTCCATCCATGCAGCTGGTCTTAACCTACAGCTGCATACAATACACTTCTTTCTGGGAGATTTCCTTCCTCAGACTACGGTGTCAGCCACTTATCCTTCTGCTCAGAATGAAGGGCAAGATGGAGAAAAATATTATTTATTTGTCTAAAATTTCAACTCGTGTGTGCATCAGTCTCCCGTTTATCCTTTTACTTAGACCTATAAATACTAGGTTACTGTCATTTCTATGCAAAATAAAGCAATACCTGATATCAGGATGCATTTTTATTAAAGATGGAAGCAGCAAGAGCGATAATAATAATAAAACGGTGACGGGACACCAGATAGTTTGTGGAAATGTTACCAAAACTACTTCATAAGCTTATTTCTCTGATGTGAGAAGAATGTCACATCAATGATATGGATTTATCATTTGCCTAAATCGACATGATATTGCAGCCTCCTGGTGCATCTGTACAGAAGGTTAGTCAGTAAATCACAACACAAACTAGTCCGTTAGTTAAAGCTCTTTTTTAAAAACACCACAGTCCAACCTAAATTAGCAAGTAAAGAGAATATAGGGATGTGTCGAAAAATAAATGAAAAAAATAAGGATTTAAGGCCCCCCAACTTAAAGCTCCTTCCAAACAGGAATGCAGAGAGGTTCAGGTTATTTCGCATGAGTGTGTTTTATCTCATGGTCCAAGAGTGTCCCCCTAACTGGTTGTTTAAAGATGAGAGGGACTATGTAGATATTTGCTGAACTTTGAACTGCGTTCGAGAGCATTTATCCACAGGCTTGAATGACTAACAAAGACGCAAACACACACAGTGGGAGTGAGGCATAGATGAGATGTAAAATGCCACAATGGGGCAGGTCAACTGCAGTCAACCCTGGGACCCTCCCATTTTACCTCTCACTTCCACACATTATTACTAAGCATCTGCTTTATCTGCCGTGACACACTCTTTTCAAGCTTTTGAAATAATCATTCAGGGTTCAACGCAGAGTTCAGCAGAGAGATGGAACCAAAAGGTGACCATTTCTTTTTTGATGCACGATATCTTCCCGCTCAGTTGGTCCGTGCAGGAGCTCAACTACATCTTTAGCAAAAGTTAATTTAGCAGAATAAAACTATTCGTGTAAACTTTTTAGAAGAGCATGCTGAAACATAAAAGATTAACAGGTAAAAAACCTATTTTTGTAGTTAGTCGACAGTTTTCATCAGATATTCTTGAAGAACGCTCCCCATTCTATCAACTGGCAACATGTCAAGTGTGTTCATATAGAAGTTTGGATTTGCTGGAGTTTTCTGGTGGAAATTTTATATAATTTTATTATGTTAGAGTCAAAGTCAAAGTAAAGAGGACTAAAGACAAGGTAGAAAAGAAAAGAGACACCCAAGCCAGAATAGACGGAATGGAAAACCAAAAATCATTTAATAAACAGAGAGTACAAATAAAGGAGAAGGAAGCAGCTGGAATGCAGACAGACAGGCATGCGGGAGACTTTAGATTAGCTTTATTTAGAGAAGAAACAAGCAGGTGCAACAGGAAAACAAGAGCATATTCCTTTAAAAAAATAATAATAACTGAAATTGAGCAGGAAATGTCATTTTGAAACTTCACAAAAAAAATAGACAAAGCAGGAAAAAACAGTAGATTTAGCCCTCATGGTCTTTAGACGCCAACGTGGTTCGACTGAGCAGGGAGTGAAAAATTCAGCACTGCAGCAAGTTATTTTTTTAATCTTGTCGGTGGTGTTGGCACTGGGAAAGCTTTCAGACAGATTAATACTGTACGCTTCCACATGATCAATCACTAAATATTTACTGTAGGTCATTTCATTTAAGCCAATATTTCACCATTAACATCACAGAAACCCTTATACAAATTTAAACAAATAAAAATGATGCAACTCGTCTCAAATCTGGGTTTGGCTGATCGCAACTTAAAAAAAACGCGCCTTCAACCTTTACTATTCAGTCACACACGCACTCCATATCAGAGCCCATCTGAGAGCCGATGGTGTTGCCCTGTCAGGGCCCGGTCGTGTGCATAGTTGTGCGAGTGTGCGTCGGCGTATCCGTGTGCGTTTCTGTTGGCATGACTGCGAGCAGGAATCCTGCTGTGTGCAGGCGCGTCTCCGTACATCTGCCCTGCCATCGCTCGGATGTTTGCTGTGTAACTGCCGCTCTGACAACCGTCTCGTCTGTGGACGTCGTCCAGCGTGCGGCTGCGTGCGTGCCTGGCATTGCGTCTGTGCGTGTCTACGTAAAACTGCGCGTTGCTCTGACTGTCGGCCACAGAATGACCGTGTGTGTTAGCGAGTCTGACGTGACCCTGCATGTCACCGAACGCATGGCTGCGAGTGTGTCCCTGTGTGCATCTATATTCAGACCTTTGTTTGTTTAAGTTACTTTCAGCGGCCGTGTTCAAGCTGCTCAGTGTCTGACTGTTTGACACCAACCCAAACTTGTACCTTGTACATGCCCTTTGTACAGCCTTTTGTGGATTCCTCCCTTCATTATCGCTACATTTTCTCTGTGTAAAGTCACTTGTGCAGCCGCTGCCTCTGTCGGTTTGGTTAGACCCATACGTGTATCTGGTGTGCGTCTCCCCAGGCCTTTGTGTGTAACGCTGCCTGTGGCTGTGACACAGCGGCTCAGACGCTCGCCTCCTCAGCATGGGGAGGAGGGAGGGGGAGCGGCGAGGCAGAGCTGGCTGCAGTCGGTGGCAGGCGTCACCCAGTCGTACCTGATTGCTGGACTCTGTTTGAATGCTGTGTTGATGCATGGAGGAGAAATTAGTTCCTGTGCTTGGTCCAGAGTTGGCATTACCTCCCTGGGAAAAAAAAAGAAGTCAAATAAAGAATGTGTCACTTTGACTAGTGTATAGCGTTTAAATTATTTCCATCCTTTGCAAAAGCCATTACCGCGTTAATTAACAGTCACACTCCTTATCTGAGAGCTCCTGATTAAAAAAAAACTGAACTGTTACCTGCTTCTCCTTGTTTGGTTGTCAATTTAAAAACTATTAAATTACTTTTTATCCATGCAGGCTTAACACCCAAACAAATCACCCATCATGACTGTCACGGTCACAAAGGAAGACTTTCCCTCATTTTCTTTATCCAAACATGCTCATATTAAGAAAAGCAGCGACGGCGTTAGCTGCAATCAGTGAGCAGAAGGCTTTCTGAAAAGTGGAAGAGGTTCGGTTTGTCAGAGAAAAAGAGCACCATTAATTCAAATGGGTTTTGTGGAAAGATCGGGCTTTATTTCAGACTGCCAACTGATATGTAGGGCAGCTGCTTAATGTATAAGCAGAGGAGAGAGGGGTTTATTTTTCTTTTTTTTTGGCAGGGCTCAAATGATCATAACATGAGAGAAAAACAATTCTGATGCAAAACATAAACATGGCTGATTTTGCTGCCAAAAGTGAGGTAGTTACATCGCACGGCTGTGCAGAGGATTTCGCAATAAATGTGCAGTCCTCAATGTTTCATGCAATCAACTTCATCCCACCAAACTAAAGATTTTAAGATGTTGCTCCACATCCACCAAAGCGTTTAAAGGGAGGAAATGACTGGGAGGCAGCTCGTGAATCAGAAAAAAATATGAAAACACTTAAATGTTCCTGAATTGACTGACATTAACATTGAATTTGACATGTTTTTATTATTACAAATGTAAAAACACAATTCTGTCTTACTTGAGGCTATATTGCACGATATGAACACAGCAGCCTGGTAATAACGATCTATTCTTGTAGTCCAATTTGATTTATGTAGAATTCTAAGTAGAACCAGGTGCTTATGCAAGCTCCCCTCTGCCCTTTTCACCACTACAGACTCCAAAGAATTAAAAAATTAAGCCTGAGCTTTCCCAAGCCCTAGAAATGTCATTCTTTCCCACTAATGATGCTTTTCTCTTTCTTCCTCTGATCCAGATGAGCTGAAACTAACTTATGAATTAAGAAACACGTAAAAGCAACTTTATAGTGACAGAAATTTTATCCTTGAAAACTTTTCAACTAGATAAGCGCTTTTCAAACTTGAGATGTGTTGTGTTTTTGACGACTTCATCAGTGTGTTAAAGGCATTCGGTCATTCACACGTTGGTCAATTTAGCATTTTTGGTCTTCTAGGTGTCATTTGAACATGCCAGTGCAGTGTTATAACTGAGATAAATCACTCAAGTCCTCATACAGACACAACCCATCATATCCCCATAACTACTCATATCAGCATGCTGAGTGGGCAGCGCTTGCATAACGTAGCTGCAATGAATGAAAGTAGCCAAAATATTACTTTTCTCCATGTTAATGCACGATCTTTTACTTCAGGCGAGGACACAATCTTTGTCATGTGAGTTTGAGATTAGAAGCAGCACCACCACACAACACTCTGTCAACCCTTTTAGAGTTACAGCTTTCTTATAACAACATGTTGTGATGCCAAAAAACACTAACAAGCACGCTGTATTGTGGTAAAACGGCGGCGGATGGGAAGCAGTCGAAAATACTATGTAATCAGACAGAGAGCAGAAGCTGGAGCTCAATTGTTTTCATAACTCGTCACGGAAGCTGATAAAAACGACTCTGTGCCACAGATAATCAATGCTGGAAAGTTTGGACAGAGGCGCTACTTCCACAAAGCAACGTGTCGGATTATTCTGAATAGAAGCGAATTCAACCAACCACATGCCAGTCAATGAATGCGACGGCAGCAGGTTGGACAGGTGTAATACGTGTGGTTTTTGTTATTCAGTTGCCATCGCAAAATGTCCTAAAAAAAGCACCACGGTGCTCGATCACACGTCACACCGACACATTCAGTTGCTTTCAGGTCAACGGAAAGCAGCTAAAGTGATACCTGCTGTAACTGTCTAGGAGCTCGGAGGACTACAAGCTGGATGGTGCCTCTGGCATTTCCCTCAGACGACATGGACCTCCTCAGCGTCTCCATGGCAGAGTGGTTGGACCGTCCGATCAGCGACTCGCCGTTCACAGCTATCAGTTGGTCGTTTACGCTCAAACGGCCATCCTGTTGGGAAGAAATAAGCAGGAATTACTCTTAGTCATCATAATAAGGTCCCTGCATAAATCAGAAAGAGGAGAACATTTTTTTTCCCCCCCATGTCATAAGAAGATTAATCTTTATTTTATCTAAACTAGAATGATATAAATGCAGCTTTCTTTATTCCATTTATGCTAAAGTCTGAAAAATATTAATCTCTCGGGTACAGAAGATGCAAAGTGTTATTGTTACATGAGCCAAAAAAAATAAAAAAAAACAAGACTGGACACTTAGAGAGTTTTAAAAGTAGAAAGGACAAGGAAGTGAGATAAGCTAAGGGGAGTGAAATTGGTATTAGTGAGAGAGAAGAAAATGAAAAAAGGGAGAAGGCAAGAAAAATGTGGAGTTAGCAATCTACTGAGAGGGGGGGGCCATGATAAATACATAGAGCAGCTAATGGAATAGCCTCTGTGGGCACTAAATCACTTCTAAGTGTTTTAAATAGCAGCCTCTTGTAGAGAGGCAACGTAGAATATTGCCCTGGAGGGATGGAGCAAGAGAAGTAGAGGAGGAGGAGGAGGAGATCTGATGAGGGAAGCCACGAGGAAGGCAAAGTGAAAAAAAGAATGATAATGATAGAGAGACTTTCAGACCAACTAAAGTTCCTGTTGGAATGTGTGTGGAGTCATGAGCATCCCATTACGGTCAGCACTGCCCTCTGACCCCAGCTCATTAACAAGGCACCGCCTGGGCTGACCTCAAATCCATACTGGGATGGCACCAAGAGCACACACACACCACACACACACATGAGCATGCTGGTGCCGGCATCAAATCCAAGGAGGTCATCAAAAATTGAAGTCCACGGAAAAAAAGTCAGCAGGCGTCTGATTCTCCCCATCAATGTCTTCATTCTCGCTACATGTCATTTTAATTTGTTTTCTGAGCATGCTCTTTGAAATGATCGCATGACAGGATCAGGGATGAAGTCAAAAAGCATTTTTTTTTCAATATAATTGAGGCCTCGGGCCCAACAGCCCCAAAATCTCTTTAATGGAAATAGGTTAGATCTCTCCACGACTCTTCCTCATCCCCTCCCTGTTATTGCCTTCTTTGTGATTGTGTGTTTCAGTCAGACTCAGGAGACACCCCTGTTCCCTCCTTTTGTGGCACCCTGGCTTTGCAAAATCTCATCAGGCCCCTTAGCAGGTTTTATTTAGCATGCATCAACTCTATGGAAGTGACACATGCACCCATATGTATTGTATTTCTCCTGAGTTTCCAATTTTCTTTTTCTTTTTCCCCCCCATCTTATTCCACCCCTTTCCTTTCTCCATCTCTTTGCTGTTAGATACTGCTCATGTCTCCTGTTCCCTCTTACTTGCGTTCACCCGCTGTTTTCTTTCTGCATGCTTCCTCCCCTCGCTTGCTGCCGTCTGTCTCTCTTCCTTCGTGTCTTTCTTCCTCTTATGTGGTATCTTGTCCCTGAGACCTGTTTTGCAGCCAGCGAGAGATCTTACTAGGCCATTCTGTCTGAGCGCTATCCGCTTCAGCAGCTGTCGGAAACCTACTTCTGAAGGCACTTCTGGGAGCTGCTGTCTGGCCTTCCTGATCCCAGACCAGCCATTTATCTACAACGGCACACTCATCTCTGCAGCTCCTTGTGGTGCAGAGCAGATCTGGAAGCGGCAGCGAGGGGCAGAAGAAGTTCTGACGTGTGAAGGGGGGCCAGATATCGAGGCCAAGCAGTAGAATCTCCAAAGTGCTGAAACGGGGTGTTTTTTTTCCCCCTGATGCACTCACAACTTGAAGTGAGTACTGAGTGATATAGATAAGAAGGCTGCAGTGCTTATGTGACAAGGCCACTTGGGGTCAATGGGTGTCAAAGATCAAGGGAAGCAAAAAGGGAGGGGTTCCAGTCTTGGAGAAAGACAGGAAATGAGGCAGAGGAGATGCGAGGAAATGACAGAAAAACAAGTAAGATAGAAGGGGAATGAGTAAACACAAATTAAACTAGGTAGGGAATAAAAGGAAAAGGTGTCATGAAGCTTGAAATAAGTCTGTTGCAGAGAAACTGCTGTTGGTTTAAAACATTTCTGATGAGTTCATGATAGAAAATGAATCATAAAAAGCTGAATGAACCACATAATTAGGTCCTCAAAACGTTCTGCAGCGTGTCGATTTTGTAAGATCCGATCGATGGGAGCAGAGCTTTAAACACCAGTTGAGTTCTGTGATGGTAAAAACCCAATGTGTGACAGAAAAAAAAAATATATATTTTCTCATCATTTGTGCAAATGTGTTTTGGATTTGTCATGTGCACTTTGAATAAAGCCACTCTTGTACAGTGTTGTGCATGAAAATGATAAAAATACTAAATTTTCGGTGAATTTTGAACTTAACAAGGCTGTTTTTAACTGAACAATGAAGTAAGCGCAGCTCTCTCGCGTGGCATTGTACAACATTCTTGTTGACATTGAACATGTCATGATGAAATGTGCCGGCACACACGCCACAGGTTTGTGCTCCAGAGGCAGCCAGGGACCTTGCACTGATTTCTACACCAGCCACAGGCTTAAATACCATACGTACAACCACTTAGGACGGCTAAAGACACGTGTACAGTAGTTGGAGACATGGAGAACCACTTTGGACAGCAGAAATCCAGAGGAGAGAACCTGTAATGGAAGCTGAACTTTTGTTTTGGCCGTTGACGCAGACAGCTGCACCGCACACCAGCTGTGCCCCCACCTGTGTGGTGCACATTGACGGGTTCCCACACCAGATTTTTTCACATGGATAATGAGTTTATTTCTTAGTTGCTTTTAGGCATCCTATGCGTTACTGCTGGTTGTTTTTAAAGTTTTTTTTCTTCACTCCACCTGGTGGCCAATATGCCGTCATCGGTGTGTGAAAATGATCACGGAAAGTAAGCTGTCCACTAAAACAGTTTGATTTTGAGCATCTTGATGGTTGAAAAGACAGACAAAGGCACAGATGTGCTTTCATCTGCTCAGGCGGCTGTGTGCAGTTCCTGCACTACATAGAACTCCATAACTCCATGTTTCCTATAAGGAGGACGATTCAGGGGCGGTCATTGGGGGGAAAAAAAGAAAAAAAAAGTGAGAAATAAACGTAAACTAGTTCATTTTGGGACGGTGAACTTTGTTCAAAATTTCAAATGATGAAGTATGAAAGTGAATTTGTTTTAGTAGTAACGTGCTCTTGAATTTGACTTGGGGCACATAATAATGATTTAGGAATTCTCTTATAATCTCAAGTATTCTACAGTAATGTCAAAAGATTTTTAACCATCCCTCATTCCTTTATATATTGCCAATAAACAGGAAATATGGGCAATGATTTAATGAAATGAAGGCCTAACCTAAAGAGAAATAAAGTATATAAGCAAAAACAGAGATTGTACAATTCTAGCGGATTCGAAAGTCAATATTTGGCATGAGCACCTTTATTGTCCAACACAGCCTGAACCCTCTTAGAGAAGCTTTCTGTCATCTCTTTAAGTAGTCTTCAGGAATAGTTCTCCAGGCTTCTTGAAGGACATCCCAAAACTCTTCTTTGGATGTCAGCTGCCTTGTTTTCCCCCCATTCTCTGATCCCACACTGCTTCAGTAATGTTGAGCTCCGGGCTCTGGGGAGGATTCATCCCTCCATCAGACCTGTTGCCACTGATTTTCAGTCCTCTTCTTGTGTCATTTGGCACAGCTCAGCCTTTTCTCCCCGTTTCCCTTCCATGGAGACCATTTCTGATGATGCTTGGGCCAACAGTAGATGGATCAACTGAAGTTCCAGATGCATCTCTCAGGTCCTGTGTCAGGTCTTTGTTGGATTTCTTTCCCATCTCTCAAGGACAACACTTTTTGGATACGGTTTGTCTGCTGTAGATAATCTTTTACGCTTTTCACTTCTTCGTCTGTCCTCCACTTTTTCCTCAAAAATATTTTCAGAAAACACTGCCCACCATGCAAAGATATGCCAAGTTTTCGCCAATCGTTCTTTGGGAATCAGCTTGTTGGTGCAAAAATACTATTTCATGTCTGTCAAACTGTGTTATCTTTGGTATTTTTTATCGATACAACATAAAAGATGGGGGAAGAAAATCATATTTCCTTGCGACAGGCGGTCAATAACAAAATGCCAAAAGATTCTTTGCTAAGTTGTCTGTTATGAGTAGACAACACTGGTTCATCCCTGGAGTTAGGTGCTTTTTTTATGCTTGAATGATTCATCGGTCAGTTTTAAGTGGCTTAACATATTAAGAAAAAACATTCTTCTGAATATAGTCGGGTAAAAAAGCCTGAATGAAATGAGTAAAAAGCAGCCAACGTCCAAAGAAAAACTTTGAAAGACCTTCAGAAAGCTCGGAGAACTATTGCTTGAGACCATTTTAAAAGATCCTAAGAAGCCTGTTTCTCTGCTTTTTACTATTTTCAACGCTTTTACAAGAAACACATCTGACCTAAAACAGTTGAAAACGTCAAGTTCTCTGGATGGTCAGGGTTGTGTTTTGATGCATGACTGACTGCTTTGTTAATTCCATAAGAATTCCTTAGCAGAGGCACTGTCACCCCTAAAGATGACTTTGATTGGTTTAAAGTAGCACACAGAAGCCAGAGAGGCGATTCTCGTGCATCCAGAACATTCATCATCGTTGACACAACGCTGAAATAAAATTATTCAAATTGAGAAGAAATATTAGACCTTCACTCCTTTTTTGTAGCTTTGAGCATCATTCCTATTGTTTGTGATAACACTGTGCATTGAGATTTCAGAACACAGTAACATTGCTCAACATATTAACATGCCACAGGCCTTAATATAGGACCTTAGAAAAACTATTGTGAGCTGCAGTGACTCAGAGCAAAAGAAACATGCAGCTTGAACTTCCCTTTATCTCGAATAAAACTGGACTTGGACTCAATTATTATTTCTGTCTTTTTGGGAGTCTTTTTCAGAAGATGATGAAGATGAAGAAGAGCCTTATTCAGTGAAGAAAAAGCTAAAATTTTTCTCTCTACGAAAAAAACAAAAAAAACACACATTAGTTTATAGGAGGCCAGTCCAAAGTCCAAAGCTTGGGTACGCTGGTAAGGTGTATTCAATGTATAGTTTTAATTTGGTAATGTATATATTTTCTAATTAGATCATCTTTTTTAACTGAAGGCCCACAGAAATGGCTGCTGAAGGATCCTGTTGCACCCAGTGCAAACAACACACATAGACTCTACCTTGTTAGCAGCCCCTCCGTGGATGATGGACTTGATAAAAATTCCCAGGTCCTCTCCAGTCTCTCTGGACTTGTTCCCCTTCAGACTGACCCCAAGGCCGGCTGAGCCGGTTTCGTTCAGCGGGATCTCATACATCAGCTGCTCCCTGCCGTCCTCCAGCATCTGACTACTTGTGTCCTCACCTTTCTGAAAAAGAAAAAAAAAAAAAGGATGGAGACTGAAATGTTATGCAAACAAGCCACAAATCTGGAGACTAAAAGCCTGTTAATGCATAACCTAATGCCGACTTAACATCCCATCTGCTGCGCATGATAGCTGATGAGTGATGTGGGAGCACCATATATTACTGATAAGGTGTGTGCCTACACTGAATTGATAATACTCAACACCAAAAGCCAGAATAAAAGAAAGGAGAAGAGAGTAGGATTAAATAGTCAGATGGAAGGTGGCTGCAGGGAGGAAAAAAGAAGAAAGAAGTGTACAGGAAAGAGAGATGGAGGTGCAGCGAGAAAAAGAAGAAAGCTACTGTAGAGAGGTTATTCCATTTGGAGATGAAAGGCGCCGACGGAAAGTGAGTCATTTCTAAAGGAAACATAATAACCTTTTCATACCTACTCCTGGAGCGCAGTGGGGGATGAAGGGGGAGGAAAAAAAGAGAGGCGGAGGGGAGGATGGTGGAGCATTTAAAAGTGGAGGAGCATTTAAAAGTAATAACCTGTCCCTGAGGTACGTATAACCACTTCTTCTCTCATTCATGCACACAAACACACACTCTCTCTACATTTCATCCTAAACTCTCAATCTTTCCTGTACATCTCTCCCATCTCCATCTTTGTCTCTGCTTCCTACAGGCCTCTCTCGACATCTTTCACCCACCCACCACACTCATCGTCTGATACTTGATGGGAAGAAAAGGACCATAGTGGCAGCGCTGCTCTGAAAATTAGATGGGGGGGGAGGGGGAAGGAAAAGGAAAAGGCAACAAGAGAGAAAAGTAAAAATGTCAATCATTGAAGGACGGCAGGGAAAAAATGGCAGCTTTAGTCAGCCAAAGAACAAAGGCCTGTGGAGTGGAGGCGCTTTCACATCTACCTATTTTCTGAGGGAACTAAACTTTCGTGCGTTTATGCATGTACACATCTTTTTAAATTCTGCTCGTCTTGCTCTGATAGAGCCAGAAAGTATCCATATGGAGGTCGTGACATACCATAAAGATAACAGCCGCTCGTACTCCACTCTGACTTATGACAAAAGGAATATGGATCCATTAAAAGCACCCGTAACACTTGTCGTGGCTTTAAAGATCTGAGTACCTACACAGTAAGATTGCCAGCGTCTTGCATCAGGCGCACTGAATCAGAAATTCCCGTTCCTCTCTCATCATGGCACAACGCTGAAGGATGAGAGAGTCAAACACGTCCTCCAGCGTCATTCTGTAAAAACTCACAACTGCAGGAGCTCACTCGCCAGCTTGCTATGATCCTCCAGCCCCAAAAATGTAGTCTCCCTTCTGTCAGCTCTACTCTGAGCTGCTTTGTCTTAATTAAAACAACAGGCTGTTGAAGCCTTCAGGCCGAGAGAGATCCTCGGCTCCAAAGCGTGAGTCATAGCTCTCAAGTGAGAAAAAGGTAATGGAGCGAAAGTAAATCCTGAAGAGCTTTGACACGCCGATCCAACACACTACATTTAGTCAGTGCTTTCACTTTTATACAAAACAGATGACATTCGGATGCTTATTAAATGTAGGCTGACAGACTGTGTGAAGTAACTGAAGTTTGGCAGGGCTACGAAAAAAAGGCACTTCGATATTGTTCCAGAAATATTTAGATCCTCCACCATTGAGTCTTGACAATGAGGAAAAGCAACAAAAAAAAGATGTTATGGTTTCAAATAGTGTATAGAGCAAAAAAAAAAAAGACACAGAGTTCAAATCTAAGGGGTGTAAAAAGTAAACGGTTATCCTGTGAATATGATTCGCAAATTAATTCAAGGATTAAACTATTACTAACCGCTTGTTTTCTTTCATTCCAAGTGTGTTTGTAGAAGATGTTCACGCTTTTTGCGTCACACTTTTAACAAACTCCTGCCTGTGTAAACCTACTGAACAAAGCACAGAACAGATTTTCTACCATACGAACAAGATCAAACGTACAACTTAAGTAACAAAGAAAGTGTATAGAGTTACAATCAAATACAAAGAAACGCTGCCAAAATAGATTGAATTATTTAGCATTTTTGCTACCATACATGCAGCAGCCAAATGTTGGCTTTACTGACATCTTTCAGGTGGTGTTCTCATTCATTTCTACGATTAGATGATAACAAGATCAATCTGGCAAAATCCGTCCCTCAAAAACAGAATCTATTTTCTACTTTGGTATAATTACAGGTTTTCAGTCAATGCTTGTTTTTATCAACAAGGCATTTCAGGGTGCTGTTATCCAAAACCAGAGGTATTAAAAAGGCAATCTGCTTCATCCTGCTTGAGAGACACTTGAGGACTCAGATAGCAACCTGGGAGGTTTTAAATACCTCTGTGATCGAGCTGCAGTGACTGAAGGAGGCCAGATCAGAGTGCTGCATGCTTTCAAGGCATTGGAAGAAACAAAGATGTTGAGAAGTTATTCAAAAATGTGTTTATTTACTTCATTTTATTGCTGATTTGCATCTATTTACACAACCAATTGAATCTCAGTGGTGGTCCAAACACAGACACACTCTCCCACTCAGCCGTATCCCCACTAATGCCCTTTCCTTGGGGGCAGATTGCATCCTCGGAGTGGCTGGGACCCCTCAGCGCCACTCTGCGACCCCTCCTCCCTCCACTGTTAGCCCTCAGCGATGGCTCTTTAACAAGCTTTTAGCCAGGAGAGAGACCACCCTCTTCAACACCCAAATGAGGAGACAAAAGGAGCTTTTTCTTACCCCGGGGTGGGCGGCGAGGAGGGGGTGATACACAGCGATTACACACAGAGCCTTTTGTTGCTGAGGATTTCTAAATGGGGGTTTCAAAGCAGGGGGGATTAGCGGTGAGAGCGACATTCAATTAAGATGAGATCTCACTGTGCTGCACGGCGACGATGGAGCAGCCAATTAATCGCCTTAATGTCTGCCTCTTTGCAGCTTTACACCTTTACCTCACAATGACAAGAAAGGAAAATCAAAAGATTGATTGAGGGCCGATTCTGGTGGAAAAGGGGACATACTGAAGAAGCGCCAGCTTAAAGACCGACACAATGACAAAAAAATGAAGGGACGGATATACCATCAGTTGACGGTTGGATGGAAGAGGCAACAGCAACACAGGAAAGTTGTTTTCTGCCCGACAACCCCTTTTCCTGTGAGCTGGCCTAGGGTTGCTGGCAATAACAGGTCAGCCATGTGCAGATTGACCCTACCATCCTGTCCCACACTTTCACTCAGACAAAAGCCCATATATCGTGCCCTCAACAAAACTCAACAGAAAAATAAAAAACTTCAAAAGTATTCATCCAACCCCCCCCCCCCCCACCCCCCACCCCACACTCCTGAAACAATGAGGGCACTGAGCAGACGAGATGCAGAAACGCTGACAGGAGTGAAATCTTGATTGAAAGTTATCACTTTTTAATTACTTAGGGAGTGTGGGTGAGTGCAGGAGATGGAGTAGAAAACCACTGTCTGTTTGCATCCTCATTATGAGGCCAATTCAAAGGCTTTATTGTTATTCTTTTGTCTGAGAGAGGCCGGTGTGCCTCCGAGCAAAGCCAAACACTTTCACAGAACCACGCGCTCCTCATGACACATCAATACCTTGTCCAATGAAACTAATCAATCAGCAGCTCAGCTTGTTCCTCTAAAAGTCTACTTTACTTGTACAAGGGATATAAAAAAAGCAGTCTCTGAGTGCTGCGGTGAGAAAATGAATCTTGTACGTTGGCAGCAGAGTGGCGCAGTGGGTGTAAAAACTAGCCGTTTAGTCGGATGACTAACAGTTGAACTTGCTGTACAAAAAGTGCCTGCGCTGTTAAAGTGTTGCTCGGCAAAACGCTGAACCCTGATCAGCTTCAGGGCAGCTGCTCTATAGCTGAGCTGGCCTCTGACATCCAATCTAGCAGCAGCAGAGCTCTGGAGATGGATATATCAGGCTGAAATATTCACATAAAAACTTCACAGACTGCAATGAAATTTTCTATTTCAAACATTCCTGAGAGGATACATGTGACCGTCTATGGTCACCCCTGATGCAACAACTTTTGTTTTGTTTGAAATATCTTGGCAGCTGCTCAGTAGACTGCGGCTAAATTGCGGGAGAGACATTAAGGCCTGTTTGCAAAATAAAATAGCACGTCTTTGGCAATAATCCTGTAGCATGAGCTTTACGTTCGATTGTCATCAGCTTTTGTCCGTCGTAATGGCTGAGTATTAACCACAGCTCATGAGAGATGTGAAAAGAAAGAAATATCAGGGAGTAAATTTATCTGTAGTCTTTCTGAACTACACTTATATAAAAGAACACATCAACACTTAGACGATGAGTTATATAGAAGCAAAGAGTTAATTGTTGTCCTTCCATCACAAGTCTGCTGCTCAAAGAATTTAAACGAGAACAAAATTCAAACTTTTCCCAAATGGCTTTTGATTCTAAGAACAAATTTAAAGAAATGATTCTGATGTCCAGCTAAGCATCCCCACAAACAAACACTAGTGACAACAAATACATGATGCGTGCCTGCAGAAAATAATTATAAGAATAATAATCAGGGCTTGATTGATACTATAGCTTACGCTGCAGATCAATTATCTTTAGCAGCGACAGTGAAGTTAGTCAAGGAAAACATATTGTTGTGATAGAGCCATTAATCTCAACAGCTACTCAATTTCAAACTGCTGTAATAAACTGATTAGCATCAGAATATTACATAAACAAATACAGACGCATCTGTGGATACATAAAGGTCGTTCCTAGAAGGCGCATCAACACTTGTGTGTCAGACATGCGCAGTGCACACAGGCATGTAGAGGGACACCTACATAAAACAATCTCCTTTAGATGGAAGAGGCAGATGACCTCACTGACTTAAGTGTATCTTAATTACATCTTCTGTTCCTCCTTGTACCGAGGTGCTCCTATAGAACTCTACAAAAAGTTTTCGTAACTGGGGAAAGCTATTAAAACCTGCCAAAGATGAAAGCAAAGAGGGACAGAAAGAAAGAGATGCTTGCTTCAGAGCGGTAAGCAGATTGTGGAAAGGTGTAAATGTCGTTTTATTTGGCCGGGAAGCAGTCAGCTGCATGCATTTTTTCTGCTGGGTTGTGGGTGCTGCAGACACACAGACAGGAACTTTGCTGTGTGTGTGCTTATTTGTCATAATTTGGACTGCTTTTAATAATGAGCTTTCCGCATCCTCTGCTTTTGGTAAATTCAGCGACACAGAATCTCTGGAGTGCCTGTGCGTGGTGTTGTGTGGTGCTTGTGTGTGCGTCCGTGTGTGCTTAGGGCGACATCAAAACATCTTTGAGGTAGAGGACTGGGCTGAAGATAAGGGCCAGATCACATGGGGCACCAGCAACTTCAACAACCCCGACAGAGACAGGAGCGAAGGCTCTCCGTCTTTCTACTGCACCTCCCATACCTCCCCCCCAACTCTTTAAGTCTCTCACTTATGCGCAAATACAAGCAAGTGTTAGATGGAGGCTGAAGAGGCTCTTCAAAGTGCACTTGTTATGCCAAGACTGCTGGGTCATTAATGAGGGCAAACTATTTTCGGAAGCAGTAACTTAGCCGTTTAAAGATTTGTGGCGTTTTCATGTGTTTGTGTGTGATGGAGGGCACTTGTGTTCAAGTTTTCCATCAAGAACTAGGACTTTGTGCATGTGTGTACAGCCACTCGAGGTGTGAATATGTATCAGTCACTACAAAGCCCTACACGTCTCTCTCTCTCTCTCAGCACTTTGAAGTAATCAGAGTAACCACAGAGGACAGAAGGGTGAGAACAGAAGTGCACACGGGAAATCATCATTTACAGCGTCAGTGATTTTCAGGAGGCCACCTGGCTGTGTGTATGTGCGCTTTAAAGTGTGTGTTTATTGATTAAATGTCCCCTGTGAGGAAAGGTCAAAGTGTGTGAGTTTCACAGCCCTGACGCCGGCTTCTGACCCCGTCAGCCGCTGCAGGTAAACGGTCGCTTAACAGCCCCGGCGTGCCGACGAGCGGGACACACTCGCATGCTTCCTGTGAGGCCGCTGTGCCTTGCGTGCGTGACTTCCTCTGGCATCACTGTGTCAACAAACCAGAGAGGGACAGGAAGGCCGCAGCGTGCCCCGATTGTTTTTGTGTGTTGGTCTAAGTGTGGTACTAAAGGGCATCGACGTAAAGGGGTTCAATCCTTTGTGAAAAAGGAAAAAAAATGCAAAGGAAATGTTTTAAAAAAACAAACACGGATGAAGAAGAGGCACAAAAAGAGGACGCTGGACGACAAATGATCAGCAAAAGACACAGAGTTGACTCAAAAGAGTAAAGGGACACCATGTGAAGGTGCAGCAGGCTGTGTTGTTGCGTGTTGGAACACTCTTACCAGCTCCCGCGGCGGGAAGAAGTCCTCCTGCCGTGCCACCACCACACACACGCCCTCTCCCTGCTTGGTGCTGCGCAGCATGGCCACGAGTTCCTCCTGGCTACGGCCTGTCATGTCTACTCCGTTCACCTACACACAGAAAAAGAAGATGCGCACACAGGAGTAGATTAAAGTGGAGTGTATTATCCACTGGCAGCGCTTTGTACCACACATCTCGAATGAACCTCGAAGAGGATCAGATGCAGCTGCTTCTGTGTAGGCGTCAGTTTCCCCTAAACTTCTATCCTCATCTACACAGAAAGTTTATTCCCATTTCTCTTTTTTACAGCTAATTTTCTCAGATATTTCTGCTTCAACTTCTGTTTTTTTTGTTTTAACAAGGTATACATCTTTGATAGAAAGTAGCTCCACAAAGAACTGTTCAACAACGTCGCTCGAAAATCTTTTTGGTTTTCATTTGAAAGTTGTCATGGTGACCTGGGATTGAAGGATGTTGACCATGTGGCTTTAAGTGCCTCTGGTCTGTCTCTGGACCTCTATTGATCTCCAGTGTGTCAGAGGAGACGCCAAAATTAAGCCTGGAGTGAGAAAACACTTGAAACATGAGGAAAAAACCAATTTGAGACAGGAGTAAGATGTCCTCCTTTAATTTTGCTCAATCCCCAGATGCTGACGGGATGCTTTAGATCATTTTATTTGATCTCATAGATAAAACATAAAGCAAAGCCAAAATTTGTTGCATGACTTACGTTCAGAGTAGACTAAACATGAAACAATGTGTCTGTCCAAAGGTTTTTATTAGTTTCCAACTCTTCAGTGATCATTCTGTGTCTTATGTTGGTTGTTGTGAAATTCTTTTGGGTTTTTTTATGTCTTGTTACAGTTGCTTTATGTATCAGTAGTTTCTTAGAGTGTCTTAGTCAATTTGTGTTTCACTGTGGAAACGATTCAAGTCTTTCTGGTTGTTTTACATTATTGTAGGTTCTTTCGATTCAGTGGATGTTTGGACTGTTTGTGTTGTTTTGCATCGCTTTGGGAAAATGAGTAAAATTCCACCAAAAAACAATTGTTTCTATCAACTGTCTCTTTCTCAAAATCTTACAAACATAGGCAATTCAATGTGATCTCCCTTTGATAACTAATTCAACAGCTAAAATAATATTTCTGCACACAGCCCTCCTGCAATGGTTTGGAGTCCCCTTGGGGAGGCCTCCCTCACACTCTGAAAACAAACCTCTGCTCTACAGCATTTAAAGTGAGCAAACTTTCACTGTTCTTGCCTTCATATTAACATCTATAAAAGCTCTTGCTTCGTCTAAAAAGTACTCCTGAGGTGGAACTGCATGGAGGCGATTTCTCGAGGAAAAGCAGTGACTCATTTTAGCCTGCAGGGAGGGCACAGAGCTCCACGTCTCATCAGTAAATTTGGCTTTTTTGGCAACATTTGCGACTGTTTGTTTTCTACCTTGTAGGAGATCACTTGGCTGAGGTCGGTCTTACCTCCAGGATGCGATCTCCAGGTTGCAGGCGTCCGTCCTCCACTGCGGCACCGCGCTGCAGGATATTTTTCACCAAAATTGGCCCTGGTCCATGGACAGTAGAGTCCCTGGTTACCACAGTGAAGCCCAGACCTTGTGTACCTGGGGGAACAAGGCAACCTGCGTCACAGTGTGCATTAGGGAAATTTATGCCCCTTGAAAATGAGACTTAATTATGAATTTGAAGACTTTTTAATTTAATTTTTCCTCTTCTCCCTGTTGTGTCAATTTGCTTCTTTCTTCCTTCTTAGACGCTCCCCGCATACTTTTCCCCTCTTAGTTCCTCTTTTGTCCTCCTAAACCCAGTTTGCGGTTTTAGCATCATCCTCCACATTAACTACTATTTAAGTGCCTGTTTCCCTATGGGGGTTAGTTGCCTGGCTCAGCCTCAGAGCCACCGGGAAAAGGCTTCTCTCCTACCGGATTAGACAGACTCTGCCTTTAATTTCACGTGTGAGCAGGCTGAACAGTGGCTGACGAAGGGAGGTAGAGGGAGAAGATGGAAAGGAGGAAAAGAGAAGGAGAGACGCTGAAAGACATTATTCCTTTTTCTGGCTTTCGTCCCTGGGGATGCGATGTGATTCCATAAAGATTTTCCTTATACTTGTGAGCCTATCCTGACTTGCTATGTGCATTAGTTTACAAATGTGTGTGTGATTTAAAGGCCACACACGCACACACATATAAACTGTCAGCCCCAGAGCCTCCACCCTCTCCCTTTTTCACGGCCCCACAAGCCCCAAGCCATGAGTGAAATGTGCCATGCTCTGTGTGAGATTGTGTGTGTGTGTGTGTGTGCAGGGAAAGCAAAGCCGGCGTAGCATACTAAAGGCGGTGAACGATGCTATCTGGTCTCCAAGCTAAGCCTCTGCCTGCCCTACATTAGCGCACCTCAACCTCGCCGCCTGTCAATCACAGAGAAAGAGCCTGTTGCCGAGGGAGAGGGTGTTAGAAACCCAATAATATCCTTTGCTCTGATCTTGCATCAAGTGAAAGGGATAGAAGGAAGACAGGGGAGGGAGAAAACAACAAACAAAAGAAGGATGGAGGGAAAAGGAGAAGAAATGGGAGGAATGAAAAGGAGCCAACAATGAAGCAGTGGTGAAAAGGGCTTTCAGCCGAAGATGGTGAGTGCGGAGCTCAATTTCTTCAATCCTTTCATCAGTGTGTCTTGCCTTGCCTTATACCTGTAGTGAGCATGTGTGTGTGGGTGTCTGTATGCATGTCACCCAATTACAGTCATCCTTTCAATGGCCCACGACGCTACAGGTTGCTAGAATAGAGTCTATTCACAGGCATAAGAATCTATTCCCCTGCTATCGACACATCAGCACTCCACCACTGAAGGATAAGAGATAAGGTGGCAGCAAGGCCAGACTGATTCCGTTTGGGTTCAAATCGAAATGCATAACAGCCGCTTTTGTATGGATATCCAGGAATCCAAAAAAAAAAGACATCATCAGGATGAAAAGTTTCTTTCTATACAGAGAAAACTATCCACAGTGGGCCAAAGTTTTGAAATGTGCATTTGAATGAATGTCTGAAAATAGGACTAAATCTAAACAGCTATTATGTATGAAAAAGTCAATTTATTAGAAGAAGGCATAGACGTCTTTCAAAGGAAACTGAAATTGCAACAATCTCTGTTACTCTGTTACACCTCTTCTTTTAAGAACAAGAGAAAAAATGCAACGCGGCGTCTGTTCTACATTTAAAAGAGCACTCCAGTGATGAAATATGTCCTTTCACAAATACAGGCTTCAATCATAGACAGCTCGAGATGTAAAGGATGGACACAGCCTGCTGATCTGAGAAGATGAAGCTGATGGAGAAGTGCCCCTACGGATGTTGTAAAAAGCAGTCTGATTGTATAGATTACAAAAGAAAAGAAAAATGACCCCCGCTCAGCTTAAGTGAACACATTCCTGATTAATCATCTTAGGGATTAATATTGAGATTTATTTCACACAGCATTATGTTTCTTTAGTAAATTGTGTTTGACAAAGCGACCCTCAGGCCATGTACAGTATCCCCAGCTCTCAGCCACATCTAGTTGGTGTTGTTTTGTTTAATTTAAATAACCATTGGGTTAGCATTGTCCCACTTTGCATATATCTAATATTTTGTTATGAGTGAATGAAATACTGCATGAGAAATCAGTTGAGCATTTACCTTTTTTAAGGTCAATCTTTATCCTTTTGCCACCCTTCCTGCTTGTCAGGTTGGACAGGCCAGGCAGAGGAGGACTCTTACTGGTCCGTGGGCTCTGGCTGTGGGTTCTGGGTGTTGGGGAGGAGCTTGCTGCCCGAGCTGGAGGTGTAGCAGAAACTCTTTCCAAGGAGCCTGGCCCAGACAGAGGCTGAACCTGCGGTGGCTCTGGGGTCTTGGCACGCCTTGCTTCTGCTCTGGCGTTCAGTTTGAAGTCTAGTTTGGGCTCTGGCTGGAGGTCAGTGAGAGCACGGGCCACCATCGGACTCCTTGTTTTCGGAGGGGAGTCTTTGCCGTCGCCGGTGAAAAGCTGACCAATCAAGCTCTTCTCATAGCGTGGCTTGTTGGCTGAGGGGAGGACCTCAAGACAAACAGTGGATGACATCATGGCTTGTCGGAATACCTCCTGAGACCTGGGGGGGTATAATTGAATGGTTAAGTAGGTAAAATTAGCATTTCTACCTATACGTTCTACCATCTGCAAGAAGACATGAATAATATATGTTGACCATCCTGACTCCTCAGCCAGTTCTGCTTTGTGTGACTATACGAGCATTAAAGAAACCACAGAGCTCGAGCACAACACAGATGGAGAACACACAGAGTTGGAAAGCAAAGAATGAGGAAGGTGACTGAGGCTTGTGTGCCACTAATGGAGCTGTATTTCAGTTTGGATCAAGAACTGAGCGACTCCTCCAGCTGGTGTGGGACACTGTGGTCCCTATCAGATGGAAAAACCTTGCAGCAGGCTCCCACTGCAGCTTTAATAGACTACTATCAGCAAAACAGACATCACAGTGGGGCGCATGCAGTTAAATAGAACTATTCAGCTCCAGCTCAGGGAGGAGGATGGAGAAAACGGAAAGAATAGGGACAGGAGTTGGCAGTGTGTATTTTGAAAAGAGGATGAAATTAGGAACAGATAATAAAAAAAAAAATGGAGATGTGGTGAGATAGGATAGGGCAGAGAATGTGAGAGAATTTCTTGTTTGATAGGAAGCAAACTGAGTGACAGGTGGGGTGTCTTTACAATAATTGTAATGGTGACAGGATAAGCAGGAATATCCACACGAGCACGCACACACGCACTCAAGACGTTATATTTCTGAGCTTTTGCTTCAGCTCCTAATCACATCCCCAACTAACTGTATACACCCTCATTTCCTGGGTTATGTCAGGATAAGAATCTTATCTGAATTATATTTTTCATTACCATCCATCTATAAACTCCCAGCGGTTATAACTGCCACTGTCACTTCTGTGCTTACTAACCTAAAGGTTTTTCCCCATTGAGGCAGCACTGTTAGTTTTAAAATAAAAAAGTAGATTTCATGCTCAAAATTATCCCATTTCTCTTTTCTCAGGCCAAAGAAAAGCTACCTAAACTCTCTCCTAAATCTTTGGGTTTTATCAATCAAAATCTAGCCCTTTGCTGAAAACTCCAAAAATAGGGAATTCAAAAGGATTCAGCGCATTCAATATCCAGGGGCGCCTCTCACATTTATTTTCAGGCCTAAATCTAAAAAACCTGAACAGACGAGGCACATGGGAAAGCATAGTCGTGCACAGCTGACTTTGTTCAGATGGCACAGCGGGCTTTATACACTTTACATTTGTGTTCAAGTGACTGTTTGCTCATTATATTCAAGACTTAAAGTGATCAACATATTGGAACTCTCTGTGGGTAGTCTGGTGCCACCACATGGTATATATCTTTAATCACTCTGAATCCCTGCCAGAGTTTTTCCCATGCATGTCCCTCCCCTCTTCTGCCTCCTGTAGTTTTGATTGAGTTTTGGAGGAAGCATTTATAAATCTGGGTGTACATCGCCTGCGGTGAGGTGTTTTCTCTTTGCGGATGGCATCATGATCACAAACGGCTAAGCCTGTGTGTTCAACGTTGCAGCAAATTCATATTTGATTTGACTTTTGCCAATAAATACATATTCTTTAAAGTCATCTGTCGGTGATCTTCCTTCCATTTAGATGTGATTAAATCCTATTAAAAGAAATCACTTTCAAAGCATCCACAGTTTTTACCTTTTGCTCAAGAAAAACAAAAAAAGAAGAATAAACACTGGACTTGGAGAATTGTTTCACACCTACTACTTAACCCCACTTGTCTCAGATTAGATTTATCAACGCTTTTCTGTGACTTTGTGTTCTGTGTTGACAGCTTGCAGACATGCACCGAAACATCCACACCACAAGCTGCTTACTGTGCGAAGGTTTTGTCCTGGAGTGGCGTGTCGTTGATGTGGACGATACATTCATCCTCCCTGAAGAGATTCTCCTTCTTGGAACGACTGTTTTCCTCGATGCCTTTAATTTGGAGGCCCAGAGTTCTGGCAATATGAATTCAGAGGTAAACATGCAGATGACTGAATTCCAAGACCAAGGTTTTTCTTTAGCAGTGCCATCTGCCTATCTTTATATAGGTCATAACACGAGTCATTCTGTATGTTTGCTTACCGTCCACTGAGAGAGGAGCAGTAGGGGACCACGTGGATACCCAGGGCGCCCCGGTCCCCTGGGAACTCAACTTTCCTCGTCAGACCACTGTCAAGAAAATACACAGGATATCATAACGTAAATAGTATGACAGAAACAATCCAAAAAACACAACCGCACGATCACTCTCAACCGATCTATGTGCAAACTCCTCAAATCCATTAGCATTTCCCCCCAGGCTACATAGATAGGGATACAAATGAGTTTACAGGTAGTCCTGCCAAACACAATACGTGGGTGTGTGTTTGGGTGCGTGTGCGCGCGACTGGGACTCAGGTGGCTACTTCACCTTATCTAGCTGCTTCTCGACTAGCCAATCTAGCCAGTGGACAAAAGAAAAGCGCAGGAGATAAAAGGGAGACAGACAGAAGAGCAGATCGAGATGAAACGGAATGAGCTTCTCTAATAATCTCTGCCGAGTCCTGAACTGGTGCTTTTAGCAGCAGAGAAACAAGGACAATACCCCAAAAGATAAACAGACGGAAGGCTGCATTGGATATTAGTTGGAGATTGGGAAAAGCACTACGGGACACAGTGGACCATTTCTGTCTGTAAGTCTAATAAAACAAGTTAATTCATCGATCCTTCCTGTCAACAATTAAGCATCTTACAATAACATGTGTACAGCCGATTGAAAGTCAGACTCATTATATGAAGCTGCTCTAAATGATAATCTGACATTTGCAGTATTTTACTATAGTCTTCAAAATCATATCTTGAATATATTATACAAAGAAATTAGTTAAATTTGATTGAGTCAAATCAAATCTACTTGATCATTTTTGCCTCCTCTGTGTACAGCCATACAGCTTTGTCCCAGTGATAAAAAAAAAAAGCTTCTTTTTCCAACAAATGAGCCAAAATTTAGCTAAATATCAGAGGCAAGCACATTATTGGCCTAGTAGGATGATGTCAGAATACCGACTGAAAGGTAGAACTGTATTAGTGGCAAGTTTAAATGATGATTCCGTGTCCTGGTACTTGATAATGCGGGCAAGAAACTGTGGAGCCTGTGGGTTAGTCACAGGAAGTAAAAACCATGACTTGAAGTATCAGTGATGCTCCCTAACTATGTGCCGAAAATCCCTCCAAAAAGAAACTCTCATACAAAAAGAGCCAACTTCATTCATGAACCCTAATTAATTCAAGTCACAGCAATGTCATTAGGTGAATAATAGCCTTTAATAAAGCTACACTGACTGGTTGAGTGTTCACTGTTATAATTCATGACTGTTATTTTGTCCTCATTCACAGATGGAGCAGGCAAAAACCATTTCTAAAGCTGTTTGATAGCTGGTTTTAATGACTTTTCCACTTACTGTAATTAAGGCTTGTTCTTCAGTTAATTAGACGAACAAACACTCAAGGGATCCTGCTGCCTATTTTTTCCTATAAGTAAATATTGTTTTTCTGCCTAATTGTTTTCCAGTTTGAATGCTTTTCACATGAAATGTTAGCCTTGAGTTGAATGTGTACAGTACAAAGCACCTAGTCTGTTAACCAGCACAGTCCTGAAGCTCTGTGTGCTCCATCCCGCTTCCCATATTAGGACGGTTAAAGCTCCAACTTCAGAGAATGACATCAATCATAAAACCATTTTCTCGGCTTCACTGCAGCTCCAATGCAAACAGTTAGCTGTAGCAAGTGATGATGTCAGCCACCTATGTGCTTTAACACTTTTTGGCAAGACACTAAAGGCTCAATTGATCCTAAAATGTATAATTATCATTTTAAACTAGAAATAAATGAGGGATCAGACTGAATTTTGTGACTTTAAACATCTGAATGAAGGAATACTACTGAAAAATAGTAAGAAAAGGTTTAAACTTGTCAAAAGATTAGTTTTATAAATCACTATTTGGAGGCTCAGATTTATATGTCTCAGGGACCTAATGAGAAGGTCAACACTCGCAAATAAACTAGGAGTTTGTTTTGTGTTTAACACAGGAACTATAAGAGTCACCAATAAAAGCAGTGGTCACAGAGTGAGTTAACACGGCCTATTCTTGACGATGTGGGTCCAGTGAAGAGCAGAAAGAGAGTTTTTCTCATTCTTTAATCATTGGAGGATGACAAAAAATGGTCGAAAAAGAGCAATCACAAACAGAGGCCTGGAGCGTGACGGTATTCTCCCCTAAAGTTTTCTGCAGAGATGTTACAAAGCTGCAAGGCAAACAAAAGGAAGCCGCATGTGGCAGTTAAAAAAAAAGTCCAAGAACAAAAACACTGTGGTTCAAGGTTTATGTGTTTTGCACACGTTCACAAGCCCAAGGACTAGCTGGGATCATTATAACACACTGCTCTGTCACTGTCGCGCTGCTCTCGTTAACCTCTGCCAGGGTCACACACATACTGTACACACACATCCACAGGCACACGCATCCAATTTGCATTCTTATTGGTACATCTATTGCATGCTCACAAACACCATCAGTCACATTTCTCTAAATTGAAAATTCAGATACACACATGCATCACATTTACATCTATTAGAGAACATAGTTACATTTAAATTACACATGTGCAAAGCCCGTGAATAGCACATGCACAAACTCACACTAACAGTCTGAATTTACTTTAGTGATGATAAACAATCAAGGCAGAATAGGAGGCACGCACATGACACAACACACAGGTACACAGCTACTCCTGAATGATGGAAACGCATTCGCACATTGCGAGTGATAAAAACAAACACGCATGCAGCTTCAGCCCATTTACATTCGCATAAAAAACAAACTCTGGCACAAACAAGCTCATCAGAGGGAACTGTGGCTTGTTAGCGCTGCACGCTAATATGCAGAATAGCTCCGCTCACCCATTTTAGCATCCCACTGACACAAACACAAACAAACACAGTTATTCCTCTGGGATGGGGGGGGGGTTGTGAGACGAGGGACAGTGGGGTGGATGAAAAGAGCAACGAAGAGTGAGACAGATGGAGCTCCCACTCCTGGTTGACTTCCTCTACATCAACGCAGGAGGAGCGCCTGACAAACTCGAGGCCGGGACCCCGGAAAATGTGCCCTCACTCGCTTACTGGGGTTTCTTCAACTGCCAACCATCTGTTACCATGGCAAACTATGTGTAAGAGCCATGCCGCCATTGTATCACAGTGCTGTCGAGACACCACTGTACTGTAAAACTCCCCATCTCCCCAAAAATCCCCCATCTGTCACTTCAGCCAACTCCTTTTCCGAGCACCTGTGATTTCCTCCGGCGTTATTTTTAAAATAACTATTTTTCAATCAGGAAATCACTCGGCTGCGGAGGATGTGCGCAAAACGGTCTGCACTCACGGGCTTCCCGGAAGAGACAGGTGAAGGGCTGTGGTGGAGGGATACAATGTTGTCATGGTTACTGAGTGACTGACAGCATAGGGAAAGATGTAGGCAGAGTTCTGCGTGTGATGTGGTGAAAAATAAAGGTCAAGGTTGCCATAGTGACACATATGTTCGTGCCCACATACTGTACAATTGTACTAATGTGCACAGAAATGCCCAAACATTCTTAACAGATGAATCTAGCAAGTAAACGGGGACAGTGATGCTGCTGAAGCATCCAGGGTCTACTTAAAACTGCTGATACACAGCTAAATTTAAAAGAGAAAATCTGTATTTTCAATAAATTGATTTTTGTTTGATCCTCTAAACTCCCTGTGAAGGGAAATTGATCAAACTAAAGTGTATGCAAATGTCACTGGGATCACAAGTTCCATCTTAAGAAGGACTCCTGAAATCTGTAAGAGACTCTCCGTTTTACAATGTTTTAGTCTTTGATTTTCTCAAAAATAACAAGCTATGGCCGACATGCATAAAAGTGGTGAAGGAATTAACCTCATATAGAGACTATTCTACCAATAACAACAAGTGACACGTCGACACACACATACAAAGACTGTCACACTTACTCATGAGTGTTTAATCCAGTCAGATTGTCAGGCTGTCAAACAAAGACTGTATTGCTAATCCTCGTCTCCATCACTGCGTCGTATGCAGCTATACGATGATCTGTCGGCTGGCATAAACCTGCTCACACACACTTACCTGAAGTTAACCTGGCTCATTTTGGCTGAGGGGCTGCTTGTGTGCAGTCTGTCCAAGGCTCCTTTCAGAACATTGTTGAGTTCCTTTAAAAAAGGAGAGAAAAAAGAAACACAAACAGATCAGCCGAGTCAACATGTTGATAAAAGCTGCGGTGACATTAATAGTTTCCAACCTTTACACACACTCACACCAAACAAGCAGTAGCTTGCAGCTAACACGAGGAGGCCCGTCGCCAATTAGAAAAACAATCCAATGCCGCCGTCAATCACCTTTGCAGATACTGATGAGAATGACCGCTGAGCAGCGAGACCCTGCAACTCCTCGCTGTCCCTCTTCCACTCTATACACTGCATATCCATCAATCTACCTCACCCTCACTCCCTCCCTCCATCCATCCATTCATCCCTGCCCCGTGTTAGGCAGGGCTCTATTTTTAAGTCAACAAAATCAACAACCGCGGGGCAAACGAATGAAAAGGAGGACGGAGAGAGAAACGTGGAAAGAGGGGAAGACGGCAATGGCGTCAAACTGTTGCGAGACGCTCAAACACAAGCGAGGGGTGGGACGGAGAAACTGCCCCAAATCACTAAAGACAAGAAGGGTGCAATTAGGTCCTTCTGCCTTGTCACTTTCATTGTGTCACCAGTACTAATGACTAACAAGCTCCCGCCCACCAGCCAACTCTTTAGCAACCCCCCACCACGCCCAACCCCTCAGCGAACCCTCTCTGCCAAACAATAACTGTCATGATTTGGAACTCACACACACATGCATAAGTTAACTGTAAAATATTACCACCACATATAGTCTCTAGTGCTGAAAAAAATACAAATAAGACATATTTATGAACACACAAGCATTCGCTGAGAGCACAAATAGTGACCCACTTTTCTGGGCAGTGTGAGATTACCCCACAATAGAGTGCATATGTGTGTGTGTGTGTGTGTGTGTGGGGGGGGGGGGGGGGGGGGGGGGGGGGGGGGGGCAGGGGGACAGAGAGACGAGCTGAAGGCTCTATTGTCGCTGTGCATCTTCCTCCAACGCCATGAGCAACAGCACATGAAAGTGACTTCTGCCCCTGCGGCTCAGACAGAATAAGGCAGTGACACCAAGACTTGGGGAACACCCAAAAAACACAGGAACCGTGCCGTGAAACTGTACGGCAGCAAAGCACATATGATGCACTGTAAGATACCCGCTCGTCTACAAAGTGAATGTATCATGTACGAGACGACGTGTAAGCATGTGCAGACACACACTCATAGAAAACCATAAACCTGTCTGAAATGAATGCTTTAACATCACGGGATTACGCCTTAATGCCCTGCATGAGTCTGATCTCCAACGTGCGTAAACAGCAGCTTCAATCCTCAGAATCCATGCCGTGCTCAGCCAATCAGCTCACCTCTCTTACTGCTTTCCCCTAAAAAAAAAAAAACATTAAAGAAACACTAGTACAGTCTCAGCCACTCAAAGTATGACGGAAAAGTGAAACTTGGATGGTGAGATCCTGCCATGTGCAGCTTTCAACACACAAACCTTAAAACTTTTTCATTACCGTCTGATTTGATTTACTATTATCGGTGATAACATCGATTCGGTACAACTCATATTCCTACAATGTTTGACTGATTGTAGTTATATGTTTTACAACTGAAAACACGAATGAGGATGACAAATAACACGTCTGCTCTGTTTCTGAGTTCTACACAGCCATCCCTGTTTTTGAGTGTTGGACATGTACAAGTGACACGGAGGCGAGTCGACATGTGAGATGAGATGTTTGCCACGTTGTGAGCATGTGTGAAATTTTGTCGTCAGACAGGTGAGTAATGAGGTGTGTGTTTCTTTGTGTATTTCCTGAGTGCGACAGTCATCTGCCAGTCACACCGGGGCTCCCAGACCCCCCATCATATACATCACATCAACTGGCTGTCATGCTCACACGCTTTCACGTATGTTAGAAAACACAGTCGCACACAAATGCCCGGCAATCCTCGAGGGACACACAGTCGTACATAACTTCCAGGTGCTAGCATTAGGAGAACATAGAAGAGAATTCGGTTTAGCTGGACGGGGTTATAGCTCGACACTTCACAGCTCAGGAAAGCCTCAGGACTGCACACAGTATAGCACACTCAGGTCAAACTTTCTGCAGTGTTATTACACCTGAAAGTATTAAAAAAAAAAAAACAGCTACAATGTGGGAGGAAAAAAATCAAAAAGTTGAGTGGGAAGAGGCGAGAGGAGCAAGAGAGAGGCATTCAGCATCTCCTGCAGTACGCTGGTAAAGTTAAAGGCTTATTTATTGGGCTCTAATGTGGCAGCAAGTCCAAGTCCATGAAAAGAGCAACTGTGTGTTTAGCACTCTTCAGCCCTTTGCCAGTTCCGTTAGCTCCTCTGCAAGGACGACTATGTGCTGAAAGAAGAGAGCCAACCTTGGCCTTCACTACGGAGGCAGTGGAATCAATTAAAGGGGCAGGACGCATATTCATCACTGTATCAGCCTGAAGTACACTTTATCTGGCTTTCAATACCTCCTTCAAGATGAAATGGATAAAAGTGTGCGTGTATGTAATTTGTAAGTGTGCGTTTATTTGTGCGAGCGTGGAGACGGGGAGTTGGGGTTTGCCGACGACTGGCGCGGTGGAGGAGCGATGAAGTGATAGTGTATTGATCTAGGTAGTCCATCAGGTCCACGACTCAATAAGCCCATGAGCTGTGACGGCCTCTAAGCCTCTCAAGCATACACGCTCGCACAAGTACACACAAACTTAGACTCTTTGTTCTCATATTTAGATCACACAGTCTGCTTCCCAAATTTTGATCGCACTGTACAGAGGACAGTTTACTTTTTGCGGTGAACAAACAATTACTTTAAAAATTGATTGTCGATGTTTAGGTTTCTAATCTCGCGAAAGATTAAAAAAGGTTCACGGGTGGATGAGCAGGCGTTAAGGTTTTCGGTTCCTTGCTCAAAAGTACAAATAAAAACCTTGTATTTTCAGAGGGTCAGTAATAGAAAACAAAACTTTTTTCTGATATTATCCAGTTCAGTTGGATTAGGAAGGTAAACTTCTTCCAACAGGCAGCACAGAAACACGATACCTTAAGGATGACATGCTAAGGTACACAGTGATGAGTCAAATGTGACTAATGATGCTTACCTATGTGTACTAAAACCATTCCTGCAGTTAAAAATTGATGACAAGGGTCAACTCCCCGTTGTATCCCTTCTTTTGTAAAGTGGCTTGCAGGGATGTAATGACTTGCTGATATGCTGATGTTTACCAGAACTGTTTCTACCCAGTTATCTTTGACATTAATGGTTTCATTGATCTATCAAAGCAGCTTAACTCTGTCATTCAGACAGTGGTCACTTTTATGAGGATGTTCCTCAAGGCTTTATTCAGAAACATGCACCACAATGATGAAAACAACCTCAGCACTAGTCTGATAGATGCATTCTCACAGGATTGGTGTTATGCATGAATTGTTCTAAAATGCCAAACTGAAATTTGCTTATTTGGGCTAATGTTAAGTTTTATTTTCAAACCAGTTGCCTTGGTATTTACAAAAGAAAAATGGAGAGAGGTCTTGGGGAATTACTCCTTTATATTTGCAAGTATTGGCTATGTTTATTCAAGGTTATGCGCTCAGTCGTGTGAGTGAACAGACACTTCAGAAACGATTCACGCCAGGCATTTCCATCCCCCCAATGTGAATAAACTCAGAAAAACCAGCCCAAATAAGCAGGAAAACTTTGAAAAAGGCTTGTGCAAACTTCCACATTTTTACACTGGTAACAGCTCTCAGGAGTTAAGATTGTGATTTATTTATTTATTTTTAAATACAATATCTCTACTGACAGATTTTGTCTATGTTTAACAAGGCTACCGGGGCCTGAAGTTGCTGCTCATTTATCAGGCAGAGACGGTGATTTCGTAAACAGTTGTAAGGATAACTCAAATCATATATAATGAGCCTGTTCCCTCTGATCCGGCTGCACTGTTTGAAGTACATGAAGTCCCAGTGTTTTTTGGACAGGCAATATGGACTCTGTCATTGTGTTTACTTGCCGCCCGCTGATGCCTGTGTTCTGCTTAGTCACCGCTGAGCTGAGCACAGCGGGAGCAAACAACAGGACTCCTTCTCTTCACTCCCTCCCTCTACCCGAGCTTCTCTCACAGCCTTTCTAAGTGTGACCTCGTACTGCCTCCATCCTGCCCCTCACACATGTACAATCACCCACGGAGGGACAAGAAAAGGCAGCAAACAAAAGCCTCCTTAATGGCGGCCTGTTTCAAAAAGAAGGAGAGCACTTGAAAGCCCGACCCTTTTAAAGTGCAGCCTGGAGCTCAGAGCTGGACCACAAGAGGAACACTCACTGGCCTCCCTGTTTGTTTTGTGGAAATGGAACACAAAGATGGAACTGGAAATGTACTATGTCCACCTCTCTTATCATTTATTTTCTTTTTGCTCCCCATGAGCAACTACTTTGAACCGAAGAGGTTGAAAGTCAATGGAAAATTAACATTTTTTTTTTTTCCTTCTCACTGCGATACTCACTGGTTCAGGAGACCCATCACTTGGGTCAACAGGTGGAGGTGTGGGTTTCGTCTCATGGGGTGGTGCCAACGCAGAGTCACTGCTGCTTCTCACCATCAGGGGAGTATCTAAGATGAGAAAGACCAGAGTTAGAGCTAAAAGCTGTGAGGGGATGCCAGTCAATCTATTTTTTTCGTCTTCTATATTCCTCACTGTTGATAAAAATAGATTAAATCCAAAACCCACAGAGAACGATGGGAATGGGTGGAGACAGAGGAGCAAAGGCATTAAAAGACAATGGAAAACAGTGTTGCCTTTTGTCTTTTGGCAACTTTCACATGAAGCAGTTGACCAGGTTTTTTTTTTTTTGTTTTGTTTTTTTTAAATGAGCATCAGGAAAGCTGGAGGTTGAGACAGACCCTGAGGCGCTCTGTGCGCTCAGGAAGAATCAGACAAAAACAATGAAAATACAAAGAAATCAGGGCATCTTTTGGTACCTGACAATTAAATTTGGGAAAATGGTAAGTTATTTGATGGAGAAAAAAAAAAAAAAGAAAAAAAAAAAAAAAAAAAAATCAATCTGTGTGGTAGGGAGAAAAGTAAACACTGCAGTAAACACGGCATCCCATTTTCTAACATTTATTTAAGGATGGCTCCACCCTGGGAGAAAGACCAGCGACTCCCCCATTATTCAGCTACACGCCCAACCACAAAACTTCCCACAGTGTACACCAACATATGACCAGCTGCTACCTCCACGCCCCCCAAACGTACACATTCACATGTGCACCCTCACCACAGTCCGTCCCCACAACCAACCAGTGCTGGGAAAGGCAGAGCGAACATGTGCAGGTCTGAAGCCACAATAAAACCATTCAAAAGAATCTAATTTGAGCCTCTGCGCCTCGCTTTTAATGTGCACCCCAAAGGGAGAAGGAGGGGTGTTTCCAAATTCAGTGGAACAGAGGAGAAAATAAAGATGGGCGAGAGAAAAAAAGGCAAAGTGTGGGATAAACAAAAAGCTAAGAAAAGAGCCAAGAGATAGTGACAGAGGGAAAGGAGGGTAAAACCCAGAAAATTGAGACACAGAAAGAGAAAGCAAACAAAATTCTCGTCTTTTCCTGTAATCAATCTCTCTTTGGAGGGTCAGCGACAGGGTCCTGGTCTGACGTGGTCAGAATAAAGAGAGCAGAGGCAGAAAACAAGTGGGCGAGGAGGAACTAGCAGGGGTCCCTGTGTGTGCGCGCGTGTGTGGTTTGTGATTAAAGACAGATGAAAAACGATCATACCAAACCTTCCTGACACACATACAAATAGCCTCTCTGCCTCAAACAAACTAAACCCTGTGTTCAGCCAATTCAGCTTTGGGTTCAGGTTTGTCTCGTCATTTTGACCATCTGTCATAAACTTTCAGGTATTCTCTGGTAGCCAATCCCACCTTCCATGTGTCACACACGCTTTCTACATCTTCTTATAGAGTCAGTATCAGACCATATAGTGCTGAGTCACTGTCATTTATGGGCATAAACTTAAATCAATACAACTAAGCCAATGCAAATTGGTCTCAAAATATAGTTTGCTTATAATCAGGACACACGCTTCCTCGAGTTGTTGCTCTCATAGTCCAAAGGGCTTCTTTTAGGAAACAAACAACATGTAGCCCAATTTGATTTAGAAATATAGGAATTGTGCAGAAATGTTAGACAGAAGCTCCATAGAAAACTGCATGATTTGCAATAATGACACAGCCTTTGATTCAACATAGAAACAAACTGCATCTCTCTGAGCTGGCATCAAAAGGCATCAGAGAACTCAAATATCAGATGCTGATCTTTATTTTTCTCTTCTATTATCTGATAAATTTGGCGCGCATCTAAACTAGGTCAAGCCACTTGCAGACACTTGTCATCGTTATTAAGAAAGCTCCTCGGTGAAGTTGCTGACTGAACAAAGTGAATTTTAGAATTTCATATGCAAAAACACATTTTGATAGAAGTTGATGCTGCCTCAGATATAAACCTGTCTGAGCAAGATAAAAAACATATTTCATCCGCAGACACAGCGTGAGTGTGCGGGCTGCTGTGGTGTCTCAGGATGTTTTCAAAACTCCAAGTCTGAAACATTGTTTAGATTTTTGTCAAACCTTTCACATCTGATCCGGTTTAGCTTTTCGTTTCACACTGAAATTGTCGTCATATACATTCAGACAATCCAAACAATCTGAACCACGGCTCACCTATCGATTGCGATCGTTTGCTTTTTTGGTTGGTTTAGCAATTGGCAAGTCGCTCCGGATCAATCTGAAAGGTCCAAAAGCTCTGACTGACCGATTAGGCTCGAAAGCAGTCCAACTTAGAGCTGGAATTAACACGGATGCTGTCTGGGCAAATAATGTAAGTTCAAACGGATTACATCGCTGCTAAAAGAGTCATTTAAATATTATTTTCAAACTTTATGGGTAGATTCTTCCACCTTTTTAATCATTTCAGGCAAACGTTGTAATAGAGAGACGACCTCATTCACACAGACCAGTGAAAGCACTCGCGTGCTCTTGGGAAGTGTCTTAAGTTTAGAAAAGCCTTGTATGAAAAGAAGTGAAACCTAATTAAGGTTTTTGGCTCTCCCTGCTGTGTCCACCTTTCTGGTGGAATCATGCGCAGTAAATGCAGATGTACACAGATGCACAGGAACACACACACACACACACATAATCTGACAGTAAAACTTTTGTCTGGTTTTAAAAAAGTATACCAGAACTCTATTACACATGCAAACTGGTTCGGAGCCAGATGATTGGGGTCAGGTTGAGAAATATTTCCACTCTATGGGAAAAAAAAGTTAACACAATAATAACCTGTAAATCAGTCAAACTGCAAGGACAATAATAACATTAAGTGCCAAAATCGCTCTACAGCTACAAGGACAGCTGGGCTCGCTGCACATTTAACTGCTGACTCCAGTTAGATGTTTCAGATACTGAATGAGGAACAGATTTCCAAAGTGGCTGTAATGGCTTTTCTAAATGAGCTCAACAAATAGGCGACATCGTTGAGAAAGCTCAGTCGTGACCCACCCACGAACGCAGTTGTTCCTCACTGCAATGTCAATGACACGACTTTGTGAAGTGACTGAGGCTGCTCCATGGTCACAGTCAGGGTCCATTACCCAGCGGTCAGCCCCATAAATCCTCCTCCATTTATCCACGGAGTCAAATCTGCCTCAATCAATCCTCCCACCACTTAAATAGTTCTGAGAGCGCCAGTCCAGCCATGTGAAGGAACCTGAGAGTCACGAGCATTGACCTCTGACCTGTGCTGACCCCAGGCGGGTCAAGCAGGGCCACGGAGAGCCGGGGACATTGATTAGAGTGACATGTGACTCTCTCAGGTCAGCAACCATTTGAATGACCATAAACAGGATTACCTCGCAGGAATTCTTTATCAAGAGTGGCTGAGCTTGAAGAAAAAGGGGCTCAGTGTTGCACAGTGGAGTATACAGAGTACTAACAAGCCAGAATAGTAATGGCATGTTTCCACATAAACCAAAATAAACTGAAACATCTGGATCTAGTGACCTGAGGCCTGTTCTGCCAGAGAAATGAGCTGTTCTCACAAACAGATGGCAAATCAAACATCATATTCCACAACTCGGCTCCAGATCGTCCAAGCGTGGATCATAAGAGTTTTGACAAGTGAAATGTGTAAACGTCAACGAAAAGCAAACGATATCTGCTGCAGCTTGTGGTAAACAATCAATGCCGCCATCTTAATAAGTCTGATATGGAGGATTCGGTGACATTTAAAGGCAAAGTTGCAGACTGCAAGCAACTAATTAGCACCTTTTTCATACTCCTCTTAAAAGCCACTGTTTCCACTGTAGCTCAGCAGAGACAAACCAGGAAAACACGGCGAACCGCAAAGAATAGGACCCGCTTCTGTTAACGCAAGACATACAGTAGTTTCTCTCCAACTATTAAAAACAAAAAAATGGAAGTAATTCGTCAGCCCGCTGATGACTCTTGGATGACAATGGGTGTGTTTTAGGATTCAAGTTATCCTGCTTATTTCATTTAGATCGAATTATTAGCTTGATGACTATAATATGGTCATGGATGAAATACTTAAATGTTAAAATCAGTTTCCATAACAGATGGAAGTTTAGTTCAAATCGCTGAGTAAAAAGTGCCATTCGGCAAAATTCTGCGGAGTTTGTGGAGAAATATGTGATCTGAAAGTCAATCTGAAAGCAAAATCAGGGCAGCAACTCAGCAAATCGAGCAATGCAAATAGAATTTGTATGAATTTTGCTGATGTGAATACTTTGTTCTTGTGAGGCCTTTTCTGGATGTTGTGTCAGGATCTTTTTCTTTATCAAGTAGAGAGTCCTGCAATCATCCAGCACTTCATCCACTTTAACTTTAAATCTCCCTCTAAACATTCAGGTTTGACAGTTTGACCGAGCTGTGAACCCATGACACAAAATAATCTGCAAGCAGAGCCCACCCATGAAATTCATCTCAGCACCAACAAACAGCGACAGATCGAAGCACATCCTTGTTATGTTCTTCCCCTTATTTTTCCATCGAAATCTGTGCAACTGCAGACATGACGAGGCTTTGTAAACTTTGCTGCTTTTGTTGTTTATCTGCCTCAGACTCTCCATCTGCAGCTCTTTGCTTAACTAGGCTGCTTATGCAGTTCTGGAAACACACTGGTTTATTTCAAGCATTTCCTCTTGTTTTTCGGTAATGTGAAAGTTGTACAATGCTGCAGCATTAGCTCACCCCCGGGGCGGGATGAAAACAAGAAAGCATCATGTTTCTGGCTGATTGTGTGCAACTTTGTGTGTCGTGTGTGTACACGAGTCGGTGTACATTACTTTGTTTATACCACAGTTTGCATGTGAAAGCAGGCATATCATGCATGTTACATTTCTTACAAGACAGTGTTTTGCTCGTGTGCACACTTCTATTTGTGAGTGTGTGCCAGTGTGTTTCTACGTTACAGGCCGGGGGGGGGGGGTCCTGTTTTTCTCTCAATCGATTGAGCGGGCCCGCTCAGGCTGCTCATGGGATGATGCGATAAGGACTCTCTTCCTCGAAGTGTGTGCGTGTAAGTGTTGCAGCAGATCAATGCGGGTCTAATCGTCCCACTGGGGCAAGTGTGAAGTCCAATCACCCTGTTCAAACACCTGATCCAAACCCGACACACAAACACTCCGATGCCTGGCTGATTGCTGAATTACCTCTTTTCCTGTCCACCACCACTCAGAGCGATTACATGCACTCTTTAACCGGATTATTTTGAATAACACGATTAAGGTAATAGTGTGATTAAGCATTCACATGGTGTGCAGTAACCTAAATTCTCACTCACCCTAGTTTGCATGATTTGTTGATGAATGGCTGAAGGTCTGGACAGATGTTTTGAAGCCTTACTGACACATATTATCCCTGAGCTATAAGCCTTTTAGCACAAGATATCTGAGATAAATGACAGAGGTTAGTGTTGGATTCTGCAGAATAGAATCATGTGGATGAGACACGATAAGCCTGAGAGTTGTTCTTATTCAGAGCTGAGGTGGAGGCATGTGATCACTGCAGTTCACCTGTGTGTTAGCCAGATCATGCAAAAAGACAGATTTATTAAAACCTTTTCCCCAACCTAAATTTCTTTAGTCTTTTCTAAATATACACATCTAAAAAGGAATAAAGGAATAAATATCTAAAGCAACAAGGAGTGTCCCATTCGAGCGGTTCGAAATATTCATCAACTGTGGTTCATATTTTGCTTGCATGAAGCCTAACTTTCTTGTAATATTTTAAAGTGGTCTTGAGCAACAGTTCTCCAGGTTTTCTGAAGGTCTTTCAAAGTTTTTGTTTGGACATTGGTTGTTGTTTTTTTGTAGTTTTTGGTCCAGTTTTCATAGCCGACCATTTTCAGAGGAAAGAGTTCTTTGTTCAAGTCAGCCAACACTGATATTCTGTGTCAGCATTGGTGACTCTGTGTCCTCCTCTGCTCATCTCTCATGTGGGGTACCCCAAGACTCAGTTTTAGGCCCTCTTCTCTTCTCTCTTTACCTGCTACCACTTGGTTCCATTCTAAGAAGGCATGGTATCTCCTTCCACTGTTATGCGGATGACAGCTAGATTTATGTCCCCCTTAAAAAGAAAGACGCTTATTCTGTGAAACCCCTACTGAGGTGTCTGGAAAACATAAAGGCCTGGATGAGTATAAACTTTTTAAATTTTAATGAGAAAAAAAACAGAGGTGATGGTTCTTGGTGGCACTACTGGGGCCCCCTTTGTAGATCTGGGCTCCTTGGCCCAGTTCATTAACCCAACTGTCACTAACCTTGGGGTGAAAGTGGATACTGATCTCAAGCTCGACTGTCAGATAAATTCGGTCGTTAAATCGAGTTTCTTCCACTTGAGGCAGCTTGCCAAAATAAAACCTATTCTTTCAAAGCAATACTTTGAAACAGTAATCCAGCCTAGTGGTCACAAAGGCGTGGATTATTGTAAAGCACTTCATGTGGGGGTTAGTGGGTCCTCCATCGCCCGTCTTCAGAAGGTGCAAAATGCTGCCGCACGTCTTTTAACTGGCACACGTAAATACGAGCATATTTCCCCCATTTTAGCCTTACTTCACTGGCTGCCCATACATTTTAGGATCAGTTTTAAAATTATTTTTATTTACTTTTAAATCCCTAAATGGTCTTGCCCCATCCTACCTCTCCGAGCTGCTACAGCCACCCCCCGCTCTCTCAGGTCAGCTGATCCGCTGCTCCTGAGTGTACCAAAAACAAAGTGCAAGCTCAGAGGTGACCGTGCCTTTGCTGTGGCAACTGTGGAACGATCTGCCTCTCCACCATCTTAAAACGCCTCTTCTCCTTGGCTTTCGACACGATGTGAGATGTTGAATGTATCATTATTTTGATTTATTTCTATTTATTTTAGTATTATTATTGTTTTAAATTATATAGCTATTTTATGTCTTTTAATCCATTCTTGTATTTTATTCTTTTAATATTCGTTTTTATTTTTCTGTACAGCACTTTAGTCAACTGAGGTTGTTTTAAAGTGCTTTATAAATAAAATTGGATTGGAACACTGAACTAAGAATCATTTCAGCATAAAAAAAAACACTTGACTTAAGGGATGAAACAGTGATGTGTTTATGAGCAAAGAACTAATTTTAGCAGCCTGTCACAAAGATTATTTGTTTGAATTTAATTAGTTGTATCTCTGAAAAAAAACAAAAAAAAACAAAGTTAACACAATTTTACTGAGGAAAAAAAAAAAAAGTATTTTTACACCAAAAAAGGTATTCATAAAGACCTGAGTGGGAAAGTTGGCATATTTCAGCATGGCGTGCAGTGTGTCCTTAAATAATTTCAAGAACCTGGACAAGTGGAGGACAAAAGAAGAACTGTCAGGCTGAGAAAACTATTTACAGCAGAGGGACAGTTAGATGCCCTGAAGAAATAACAAAAGAATCCTGCAAAGACCTGAGAGATGCATCTGGACCTTCAGTTGATCCATCTGTTGGCCCAAGCTTCATCAGAAATGGTCTCAGATATTCATAAAGAAGGGAAACGGGCCAGAAAAGGCTGATGCCAAATGAATCCTCCCCAGAGCCCAGACCTCAACATTATTGCAGTGTGGGATCATCTTGGCAGAGAACGGAACAAAAGGCAGCTGACATCCAAAGAAGAGCTTTGGGATGTCCTTCAGGAAGCCTGGAGAACTATTCCTGAAGACTACTTAAAGAAAGGACAGAAAGCTTGTCTGAGAGGGTTCAGGCTATGATGAACAACAAAGGTGGTAGAATCAAATACTGACTTTTGAGCTTGTTGGAATACTAAAAACACAGTTTTTGCCTTATATATACACACTGTATTTCCTTTTAAGATTGCACATTATTTTAAGAAACAGTTATCCCAGTTTCCTGTTTTCTGGACCGTCTGTGAATAAATGAGGGTTGACTTAAGACACAGCACTGTACCTCTACCATGCCTTCATTTATAAAAAAAGATCTAGATATAGACAAACAAAAAAGATTCATCACTTCTACAACTTGCTCCCATTTCTGGTCAGATTTTCAGAGATGTTCTGCACTGGGTGAGGGAATAAAGGGTTAATCCGTACATAAAGAGAACTTTAATAACCTGCAGAAAATGTGACCAACTCAAGTAAAAAAAAAAAAAAGTAAATAAATGAAATCCTGTGAATTAAACATTCTGTACTAGGTCTGTCTACATTTTCAGAAACCACAATGATGCTGCTGCATCTGATTCACATGGAGGATGCAACACCCGGTTAATAAATCAACTTGCTGTAGCAAAAAGATGAGCAAACACACATACATACACACACACACACACACACACACACACACACACACACCACACTGCATAGTTCATTGGTTTGGGTGGGAATTTGGTTTAAGTTGAATCTGGATTCTTTTGTCATCGTGTCTCTGTGCGTGTGTGTGTGTGTGTGTGTGTGTGTGTGTGTGTGTGTGTGTGTGTGTGTGTGTGTGTGCCTACGCATGCATGTCTGAATGACAGAAGCTGCCTTTACTGCATCGGTCTGTGTCCATATGAGGGGCGTCACAGGGTCACATCATAACTAAGTTAGTCAAGCTTCAACAGGGCTCGAGAGGAGGTTGGGGGTGGAAGCAGGAAGAGTTCCCACTGGGTTAAACACAGGGTGGAACAGGCGTGTGCGAGTGTGTAGGAGGGGGGGACTGGAATTAGTCCATTCATGCTTGGCTGGACCTTGGGCATGCTAACAGGCTACAGTGCTAATCTAGTTAGAGGTGGAAGCCACACAGAGACAGGGGAAGCAGAGTCGGGTGTTAAGTGGGGGGTAGAGAAGGTTTCCTGGGAGTTGGTGGGGTCAAGGTCTACAGCTGTGGGTATGGAGCTGGACGGCAGGTGGCTGGAGCTGAATAGCAGAGTAGGCAAGCGATGGCTGGATGGCGAGGAGGCAGACGATGGGACATGGGGTGAAAGTGGGCCCGGGGAGAGGGATGGCCAAGGGCAGTTGTGCGTGTACGCGGGGTGTCACACTGCTCCTCTACGGTCAACAGATGGAGAGAGGAGAATGGAAGGGGCTGAGGGGTGACTCAGTGATCAGACAGCATCTTATTAAATCCCATCCAGGCTCATTTCATCTTTTATCTCGCTCTTTATCTTTCATTTGGGCTCTATTGAAATACTAATCAGTCCAAGGCCCATGAAAGAGATGTAGAGAGAGAAAGAAAAATACTGCTTTAGATTACTTGCAGTAAATGTATCTACAGCTAGAACAGACTGCAGCCCAGACAGAGCACATATTTCCCCAGAGGCTCCCTGAGGCCTCTGACTGAACACTCCAGTTATGACATTCTCCTCTATGAATGCACTGTGACCCTGTAACTCATTTACTTTATTTTCTGACTCAAAGAAAGAAAAAGAAAATGCACGGCACGTTTTACAGCTTTTTAATACCAAGCACACTTCACACACTCGCCACTCTAAACAGGTGAGTATGTATGAAATGGATCTGACAGAGTGCGGAACAATCAAGTCACCGAACTTCTTACAACTTTGGAGAGATTGCTGCTTTTGCAGTTATCCCTGTAAGAGCAGGACCGAAGAGAGGGAAAAGTCACATTTGACTCACTCATTCAAGGTTGCATTTATAAATGAAAAAAATGTGCATGAATATGGTAACAATTAAATAGAGACGATAATTCAGATCAATGGAGCAAGCTTTGTTTTTTGTGGCCTTATTCTCGGACTGTGTCCAGAGATTTCTGAAACCAGGTTTTATAATCAATACGCACAAGACTTTTCTCTCAGCTGTGTGAGAAACTATCCCAATCGAATGATATTTTACAGACACGACTGTGTTAAAGAATCAATGCAGCTGGGTTGAGAACACCGGCACAACATTCAGCAAGGATAAACTCACATTAAAAATGGTCTTAAAGTGCAGATTCTCAGCTTTAATGCGAGGGTATTCACACCCAAACTGGTGGAGGGGTTTAGGAGTTGCATCTCTTTGATGTGTAGGACCCTCCTTGTTGCAGCTGGTAAATGCCGTTTCAGTGATAAATTTTTAATATTCCAGGTAAAAGATCAAGCAATGTTCCCAAACGTGGCAACTTTAAGCTAGAAAAAAAAACAAAAAAAAAAAAAAAAAAAAAAAAACATCTATCTGAGAAGAAGAAATGGGAGAGGCCAGATCATTTTGGAGCAATATGTGTAAAAATGAGTTTGTGACATCAGCAAAAGGCTCGGCTGCAAGTCAAAAAGTGGAGGATGATTACAGGAGCTTTTCAATGTTCATGATAAACCCCTTCACAACATCCAGCCAACACTCTCCATGGAGTATGCTACATAGAGAATAGAGAGGCGAGCTCTCAGACAGCTTTCTCTTCAAAGAATTTTCAATCTGTGCCAGAATGAGAAGACAAAAATGTGGAGGAGGTTTGGAACCGTTCATGATCGAGTGCAGAGATGGACAGAGACTGGCGGCATAAGTCTGATGACTTCCAGGGGCACAGACAGAAGTGTAGAGTGACGTACTGTTTGCTCAGAATGACACCTGGCCAATGTCATGCAAAGAAAATCTATCCAATCATCCAAAAGCAGCAAAGTTGATCGGACAGCAAACTCACAGAATAGATGCACAATGATCCTAAACATACCATGAAAGCAACTCATAGAGATGTGATATTCTGCAGCAGCTAAGTCAATCACCTTATCTCAATTCGACTGAATGGACGTGTCTCAGGCTGGTTTACTCACACAGATTTGGAATAAGACAGACAGAAGACAGTACTATCACTGAAAAATGTCCCCTACCAAAAGATAAAGCAGGACATTAAAGAGTTAAAGGTAGGGTAGGAGATCCTGGATTTTGAGTCCAGCGAAGCTGCATTTTGAAAATACACAGGTAAAAAGTCCCAACCCTTTTCTTCACTTTCCCCCCGAAGGCACGCCTCTAGAGTACATGAACGCGCACGAGCACGAAGGTGCACGAGCGCTGTTCTGACAGCAAGCATCGATCGTTGCCGTATTTAGTAAGTTAGTTTATGCTAACTATACGTTTAATAATGCTAGGTGCTAGCCAAGCTGGCTCTAGTTTAGCTTCCTGCCAAGCTTCTGGACGTGTAATTCGTTCACGGAGCAGGGTACGCGCACAGGGGGAAGGAGGGGGAGGGAGGAGCAGATTGCAGTTTGATAGACGGCATCAGAATCCAATCATTGTGAACGGTCTGTTCACAATGATTGGATACTGTTTTTCCTAGATTGTACGTTCTAGAGGCCACTAAAACTTTTCATATTTGTGTCAAAACCTTTAATTAATTGGTTGCAATGGGGGTGTGAAGAGTATTTCAAGCAATATGTAAAAAAATGTTCCAGAAAAAGATCCCCTACCCCGCCTTTAATGGTGCACAAAGGAAAGACAGGAACAATAAAAACTCAACAAAGACAAAATCACAGAATTACACAGGCCTATTCTGGTCATCAGGATGCTCAGTCGAGTATCTTAAAAGACTGAACCCTTCCGAAACGTGATAGCATAGCCAGATATAAGATGGCTCTCTGTCAAATGTGTAAGTGGGCCAATGCCAATTACATTTTAGTGAAACTCTCGTCAATCCTCAACACTCAACATACAGATAAGTGAACTGTGTCATGAAGCTGGTTCTCCGTCTCAGCGACGTGTGAAAACAAGAGCAAACCGCGTAAGGAGCGCTGAGTGAGGACGCTGCGTCAACACTGGATCCGTTTTCACACGCAGCTGAGTAACGGCATAAATTCTCTCTTTTCACAGTATGTTCAGCTCACATCTGCTCCATAAATGTTGTCTGACTCATACACTTTCATACAAACACACCACGACACCATCACATGTTCAAAAAGTGAAAGTGTTGATTGAGCCTGGCTTTAGTTTATGAGATTTTTCTGTGACCCTCCCTTACGAACATCTGTTTTGATCCACACATCAGAGGGCTTTGTATGAGGTCAAATGTGGATTTTACAATCTAATCGAAAATGCATTTTCGTGAGATGAGGTCGACGTGCAGCAGATTTTACATACTGGCTTTGAGGATGGCCTCGTTGACTTCGATCTCTCCTCTGGCTGGATCCTCGTACTCCAGGTGGGGATAGTAGTGCATGGATTCTGGACTTTCAGCCGCACTGGAGAAGCCGTTAGACATGGTATCTCTGGGACTGTCTGCCTCCCGACGCTGGTCCTTGTGAAACAAAGACATGGCGTCTCTGGGACTGTCTGTCCCCCGACGCTGGTCCTCGTGAAACAAAGACATGGCATCTCTGGTATCTCTGGGACTGTCTGTCCCCCGACGCTGGTCCTCGTGAAACAAAGACATGGCATCTCTGGTATCTCTGGGACTGTCTGTCCCCCGACGCTGGTCCTCATGAAACACAGCCATCAGCTGAAAGAGATACACAAAGTCAAAACTGTGCTCTAAAAGTATCAAACATGAGGTGTACACAATCAGAAATGAACAAGCTGTCCTCAAGGTAAATTCTGGTGTTTAGACAAGCTGGAAACACACAGTTGGGTTAAATCGTATCGCCACTGTGCCATGACCACAGTAAGGCTCTCGTGTCATTTATCTTGCCAACATTGAGGATAAACCTCCTTCATTCTGCCAAGTGTGCAGATGTGACAGTGTGTGAGGAGCAGGATTTACAGACGAGCAGATGAGCATTTAGGAACTTTTTTTCTTTGATAACAAAGTAGAAAATCCGAGCAGCGATCCTGCTGATGGCCGGTTCAGAGGAATTAACGCATGCCGAGGTGTGCATGTATGAAATTAGCAGTCAAATGAGATCTGACAAGAGAATGAGAAGCTGTCAAACACAATGACACGCCTGCCACAATGAGACGGTGGGAAGAGATGGGGCAGCCAAATGAACAGGGGATGGAGGGCAGCAGAATGACAAACAATCCTAATTGAGACAGGGACACGATGGCAGATTGAGGAGAGGGGAATGAGCGCGTTTGTGTGTGTTGACTGCGGGCCACGCCATTGCGGGTGCGAGGTTTGATAAATGGGCGCGTGGCGGCGTGACGCTCTCATTAGACAATGCTAGCGACGGAAATGACCACTTAATGAAAAGCAATAACCGCAGTGGAAGGAGGGATGGAAATAAAACAACAGATGAGTAGAAAACGTCAATTAACAACGACGGAACGAGGTAGCTGTGCGAGTGCGTTTGTGCGAGTGTAAACAATAAGCACGGGGGCGGCGGCGAGATATGCATCATCCATCACGTTGTGACACCAACTCTCACCTAAACTTTTCATGATTCAATATCCTCATGACACCTGGCCAATGCCATGAAAAGGAGATCCATCAACTTTATTCATGTGTATATATATGCATGAGCATCAGAGAGCGTGCGAGAGGAAAGATGAGGAACTGAAGGGCTGGCAGATGAAAAGAAGAGAGAAAAGAAAAGACAGAATGCCAGCAAACAAATCTGATTGCGGCAGCTGATGGATGCTTCTCGCGCTCTCTTTCTCTCCTCTTTATCTGCTTTCCTTTTTCTCCCCTTATCTCTTTCCTTCCCGAGCCTCAGTCTCCTTCGCCAAACTCGCTGACAGCATCAATCAAAGAAGTACTCTCGGAGCATAACGTGATGTGCGTGCACCAAGGCGAGCGCGCACAAAGACACAGCTACGAGTTACCCTCAAAAACAATTTAGTTGTTTTGAACAACTTATTTCAATGTGTGGAGGGGAGATGATGACTTGCTTTTCCGGAGTATATTCTTTTTATGGCTGGCACCGACAGGGAGTGATGCTGATGAGGGCCGCCCTGCTGCTTCCACTCGTCGCTCAATCAAACACGGAATATTAACAAAATGAATCAATGTTTCAATTGGATGTTAACATTTGGGGGTTTTGTATTGGAGCCATGTTGAAGGCTTTCCATTGATCACACACACTCTGGAAGCCATTAAAACACACAGTGCACCCTGAGTGTTTCCATTATGCAGGGAAGCCAAACAGACTCCAACAGAAGGAGCTCGACTTCTGAGATGGACAATATGACACCACAGCCTAATCTTCTTGGTGATGTTGTCACTGCATAAGGGATTTTTCCACTGACGCTTATTGTTGAGAGAAAAATCAGGGCTCCTGGATGCTGACTCCATCGCAATAAACATCAACTTCCCTTATGAAACACTGCGTCAATAAATCAATAAATTCATTAGCTAAAATAGGTCCTTACAATCAGAGTGCAAGCAGCATTCTTGTATAAAAATTCATGATAAATGGATTTTAGACTTCATACACACATATTCATCACTCTCAAGCTCCACCCATTTGACCAAATATGGTCACTTCTGGCTTAAAAACAAAACAAAACAAAGACTGCAAAAGCCAAATGGAGAACTTAACGCATGTATATACGGTGTATAGGTTAACTTTTGCAAAAAGTGAGGTTTTTAACCCAAATCCCTGCATTTTCTTCACCCGAGTGATCATTTTGGTGATGAAACATAACAGTGTGACAATAATATCCCCGCGCGGGCTGCAAACTCCAGCCTCCTAAAGTGGACGTTGTCTGGCTAATTAATCTTTACCCTGCACACTGCTCAGGGAGATAAGTAGCGTACATGTTGAAAATCAACATGTAGCATCAAGCACTCCTGATCAGGTGTCAGACTGTTGGGAGGGAGAATGTTGTTGGTGCTGCCAGAAGTCAAACTGGAGTCAGAGAGTGTGTCAGCAGGTTAAAACGCGGATGGATACATCCATTCTATAAACTGAACAGACAGCAAGAGTTTACATCCAAAGCAGTCAGTTTAGTTGTTGTTTTGACATGTTTAAAGGATCGACCCCCCCCCCTCACAGGCCTTACTCTCACTTAAAGGGATAGTTCGCCTCTTTTGACCTGAAGTTGTATGACATTCCATATTAGCAATATCATTTATTAAATTCGACTTACCCCCTGCTGAGCCCTGTGAGCAGAGTTCCAGCCTCGTTTTGGCGTTGACGAAGGTAGTCCGGCTAGTTGGCTGGGGTTTAAAAAATAAAGCGTCTTGCTTCTCAAAACAATATGCGTTCAAAAGAGTAATACATTTTTGCATCACAAAATCGTTCATCCAGAAAAAGTCAGACCTCACAATCGCTTGGCGCTATTTTTGCCTCTTCATATCAATGCGTTCAGCCACCTGCCGATAGCTGCACCTGTTACGGTGTTTGCTGCTCGGAAGCAGGGGACTGCTCGGTCTGCACTTCGGTCTGCACAGTTTACACAGCCCGTAGTGATACGAAGGGAGAGAGAAATAGCGCCAAGCGATTGTGAGGTCTGACTTTTCTGGAGGGACGATTTTGTGATGCAAATGTACTACTCTTTTCGACGCATATTGTTTTGAGAAGCAAGACGCTTTATTTTTCTAGCCCCAGCAAACTAGCCGGACTACCTTCGTCAACGCCAAAACGAGGCTGGAACTCGGCTCACAGGACGCAGCGGGGGGTAAGTCAATGTTCATAAATGATATTGCTAATATGGGATGTCACACAGCTTCATGTCAAAAGAGGTGAACTATTCCTTTAACCCCTGCATTTTTTGGGTTTATTTTCTTGCAGGTTAAGAGATGGGTTCCACCAGCTCAGTAAAGGTAAAAGCACATTTGTTTTAGTTACGCAAAGCCACAGTCAAGCCATGACAGTGCTTCAATCATATCTTTCCAGACCATGTTCAAACCTCAGCCAGCCTTTTCATACAAAACAGAACGTTCATTTTGTAAAAATAACTCTGGGAAAAGCTTCGTTTTCAAAAGCACACAGCTGCTTGAAATTGAGTCCTTTAAATACATCCCCAACACGTTCCCTTAGAGGACCCTCTGCCCCTGTGTGAAGAGAAACGCCTTGCTTGGTTCACAGTGTGTTTACTCAACACACAGTTTTTCTTAGTCTTTCCCCGACTGCGATTAGCATTCCAAGAAACAAATTGCCTTATTTTCCCCACCGCGTCCACGGGGGGATATTGATATGGACCTGGGGAGGCTGCATGTCAACTGCTGCTGAATAATGTGACCCCTTTGTCTCATTTCCATAACACCCTCACAAACACAAACTGATACCGCATGGCAAATACAAAAAGCTAAATCCTGCCCTTGTGCTGTCATGTTATGATCTTCTTGCAGCCATGACACGGTGTGCATCTCCAACGCGACCACACTCGCTGGGAGGACTGTGTGTGTTGCACAGCCAAGGCGATTACCCTGACATACATGAAAGCCAAATTCAGTTCCAGGTGTGAAGCATAAACATAGATAAGCATTCTGTCGGTGTATTCTTGTCCATGCACACGGCCTCGAGGTGAATAATTATGGGATTTGAAAATATATCTGGAGTACAGCAAAAAGGGGATTAATTCTCAGATTTAACGAGGAGTAAGCCCACACCGACATCTGATCCATGTTACATTAACAGACTGTTATGTTAGTTTATTCTTACTTTATTGTACCCCTTCAAATCATATAGCCCTTTTTCTCTGTGAGAGGAGATTTAAATAACCAAGAATGCAACAAGCCTGCAGAAGAAGGAATGACTGGGCAGTATCTAAAGGATTGTGATCCCACACGGGCTGTCATGACGCTTGTACGAGGAGATGTTGAGACTTTTCATCAAACCACCCAGTGAACTTTCACACTCAGTAATCACGTCCTCTTCTGCAACTGAGATTTTTCTGCACCGATGTGTCTTGAGGAAATTGGAATAGATATGAAACTACACTACATGATGAATTCAATTAGTAGCTTTTCAGTTTTAAAAAGTTTCAGAAGGTCTTTAAGGACGTCTCTGACTTTCTTTTAGTATGAAGGCGAAGTGCACACGAACACAGATAGTCGGTGGTGTTCTCTCAAATATCGCCAGCAAAATGCAATCTGAAGACAAGTGTCTCTGTCGCTCAAAATGCTTTAGAGCACTTACAGAACTGATCCCAAAGACTTTCTGATGTTCCACAATTCTCTTAACTGGAGTCTTTTTTTTATCCATGTACCAAAAGTGAGGTTCAAAAAAGAAAAAAAAAGATCAATAATAAGGTTATAAATGATAAAAAGGCATCTAAAATCTGCAGGACAAAAACAGACAAATGTCCATCATCTAAACTAGTTTTAAAACTGTTAGAATCATTACATTGTTTTACTGTCACACAATTAAATTACAGGAGAAACACTACGGCTGTTTCTCTCCGAGCTGAATCAAAGGTCAGTCGTCTGGTACCACCAGCAAACATCACAGTACATACTGTTAATCTTTTAATTCACTTCGCAATTTGGCGATTCTGCTGTCACAAAGAAAATAAATGATTCCCCCTGTGATACTTTTGATGGTTTAGCTCTGAAAAAAAAAAAATCAATCATATAACCACAAATTTCTGAAATAATCATGACCGTGCCTGCAGAATAGTCTTCAGTTGCCTGTTTGACGACAGAAATGTCGTATTCCACTTTGGTTATCACAAACTGATTCAGTCAGATCGAGTTTATGCTTATTTCCTCACTGTGCCTCTTCTTTAGCTGTGGACAAGGCATAACAGCCAAGTGTAATTTTTGTTTACATGGCCAAAAAGCAAACAGTCTGTGTTTTTTATTCCATCTCTGTACTTAGATTCAACTGCAATAAAGCACCCGTCTTTAATTGAGTCGTATGAATTAATTGCATGTTTATACAATAACAGTAACATCAGATAAACAGAGGAAGACAATAAAACTGTTCATCGCAATTATGTGTATCAACACGAGCGGCTTAAGGGCTGCTGTACCGCGGTCGCCGAGCTTGACTTGTGACCCTCCTCTTGGGGCAGGCTAAAGCAAACAGGGGTTTTATTTACAGGGATCAATAAAGCTGCAGATCATTATGCCGACTATCACCGACTCTTCATTTTCACAAGCTGCACGGATCACAACAATTATTGCAAAATTTATTAACAGCCAGGATATGAAAAATATCCTGTTGCTGTAAAGAGTAGATTAAGTTTACATGCTGCAACTCACAGATGGACCAGACGACTATAACGCTTTTAATTACTGATGCACTTGCAAAGAATAAATTATTCAAACGCAGCCGGTCCTGTGTGGAACACACAAGAGAGGACAGATGCATTGCAGTGTACGAGAAAACTAGGGCTGTGCACACATTATATAAAGCCTTTTTTCTTTTTCTCCCCATTCGGAAAAAGATGCAATCCAAAATAAAACAAAAACACACAACCGCTTTATGTATATGTGGCCACAGTCTAAGACACACACACACACGGTTACTGAGGAGGAACAGTGCCACCTTGTCTTTGCCAAAGGCTACTGCATGCTGGTACCACTCCAGCCTCTAAACTTTACATAAGCATCACCAACACACACACACACACACACACACACACACACACACACACACACAACCTCACAAACAAACATACACACTTCTTTATTCCATCCACTGGTACTAATCAACCCATTTTTCTTCTCCTCTCTCATTGCTGTCTAGCACTGCTGCGTGTGTTTCTGCCTCAGTGTGTGTGTGTGTGTGTGTGTGTGTGTGTGTGTGTGGCACCAGTCTATTGAGATGCTTTTGTGCTGTTGTCATTTATCTTACGACTGCCCTCCTCTCCTCCGTTTTCCGCCTCACACTATTCTTCATTCTTTCTTTGAACGAGAGATGCATAATTCAGAAGGGGAGCGCAGCATCCTGACAGTAGTATGGTAACCCAATCATCTCCCTCACACACACAAGACTTCTGACTTACACACAAGCACACTTTCTTTACAAAACAACAGGGTTGTGAAGACAGTTTTTTTTTTGTTTGTTTTTAAAGCATTACAAAATGAACCACAGAGAGAAACCGTCCTAATCCTCAGTGTCTAGACTAGACTGCGGAGCATGAAAGCCGCACTTCCTGACAATCTGACGTGGTGTATTTATTTGTGATCATACAATCGCTGTCATCACGGTCAACTGATGGGGTTTCTATTTGAGCACTGTTCCGTCTCTTAACTGCATCTGGTGTCGTCTTCTTGTTCTCCAAATTTCAGGCGGCAGCGGTGTGAAAGCTCCTGAAAGCTCCTGAAAGCCGAGCGTTTGCCACAACAGCAGTTTCCCCTCTGTGTACGAATTAGATGCTGTTCAACAGAGAGCAGCACAGGATGTGGAGAGAATGTAATTCTCCACGCCTGCAAAGTGTGATGAATATTGACAGTGCGTATGCACAGAGGGGCGAGGTGTCTGACCCAGACTGAGAAGAAATTTGGCTGGTGATATCTGTGACATCGCGTTAGAAACGCCAATGAATAAGAAACAAGGCATAGACGGTTATTTGCACTTCTGGAAATCGACTATCAGGTAATTGTAATTAGTGACAGCATTTAGTGTGAAGAGCAGTGATTCAGTTGCAGTTGCTAGCTGAATTATAAAGCACACATACAACCGTCAGCCACAACACTATAGCCAGTGACAGGTAAAGGAAATAACATTAATTATCCCATTACAATTAAAATCTGTCAGGGGGTGGGACATTTCAGGCAGAGAGAGAACACTTAGTCGATGTGCCCGAAGTGGGAAATTGTCATATTGTTGGGATAAGACTAAGTTTAAAAGTAGACAACCTAATGAAAGCATCTCAAAACAACCTGAAGTTAACAGACTAAACAGGCTATGGTGGAGATTCAATGTGGAACTGCTGACACAGAAGGGACCAATGAGACATCGTCAAACTTCAAGTCCCGCCCCTAAAATTAATTTTCAGGGGGAAACCATCACCCCCATTCCTGTGGTGGAGTGGGTCGTGGAAAAAGAAGCTGGTTCCTTCAAGAGGTTCTGCAGACGATGTAATCTCACCACCATACTGCAAGTATGACTGGAGCTGGTTTTAATGTTGTAGTTGATGGTAGTTCAAGTAAAGAAATAACACGGAGCTATTATCTTCAGTTTTAAAATAAGAAAAGAAGCGCTGATGCATTCTGAGGATTGGCAGGGTTCATATTTGAGATAATCAAAGCTGATACAATTTGAAAGGCAACCAAAATATCTCTGTAGTCTGTGTTCATCAACATGGCTGGAGATCATTTCAGTAGATGCATGCAATTTCTGATTTAAATTCAGAAAACAGTCTTATTCTTGGCATAATTCAATTTGCACAAGTTTTCCAAAAAACTAGGATAAAAGAAACAAGTTCAAATATGTTTATGCTCTCCAAGCCTGCAGTGAATTATCTATCGTTGGCCTTAAACGTTTTAAATTCAAACACAATTAGTTTAAACATGATGAGACCTGCCTCAAAAAATGACCAGTGTACATGTTTAAATGATAGAACTTATAGAATAAATAGCACACAAACCCGACTGACTGATTGACTGTAAAGTCAGCTTTTTTCCATTAAAAGGCTCATCCCTCAATCCTTTTTTCACTGTCTGAATTATAGGTTTTCCCACTTAAATTGCACCAAATCTCACAGTGATGTATCAACTCTGTATTCAACACAAGGAAGTACATTAAACCACACAAAATACACCAAAAAACTGAATCCATGTGACAGAGCACATAATGTACACGCTCAACCCGAACAAACACAGAGCAGAGCACGGGGGCCATGAGTGGAATGTTTGGCCTGTGTAATTTAAACAAGTAGAAAATTGGTTGTATTACCGGGGAGAACAGGGCTAATCCTGCTTCTATTCCAGTCTGAATCTATACAGCTCACGCACCAGATGTGGGGATTACCTCTCAGAAACCCACACACCTGGCTCTGGGCCTGCTCGCTCTCACACACACACACACACACACACACACACACACACACACACACACACACACACACACACACACACGGAAAAGATTGCAGACAAAGTAGAGAAGAAGAGGTGCAACTACAAAGACACAAAGGCAGCTGAAGAAACACACAGACTTCCACTCCCAAACTGAAGCACACAAGCGAATTCATAATCAAAATTGCCAGCCTATGTTGAGGGACTGCTTAGAAATAATGAATCGTATACAGAAGCATTGCTCGTGGAAACCCGACCGTTTCTTTCCGTCTTCGTGTTTAAAGAGGTGTCTGGTACTTTCACACTGAACATTATATCCTCTTTGATGTTTCCGACAAACTGATCGAAAACATAACAATCCACCAAAATAACTCCCTCGCTCAGTCGGTGCAGCAGTCTAAAGCATCTGCCTTCATCCAAATCCAACGCATGACCATGACCCAGTTCCCACACTAGTTTGGAAATATAAAATGAGCAAACTGGTGCACCAGGAAAACCGAGCCGAACCATTTACGTTAAAAGGTTGGGTTGATGAAGGGCTTTCCGTGGAGAAAAGCAGGAACACGGCCAGGAGCAAAAAGAAGCCAAAGGAAACATTTCAGCTCTGGAACATTCTAATTTACTGCCTACTTTGATGAGATGGTCAATCATATCATAAACCTGTGCTGAATTAATGTAAAGAAGAGTTCATTTTGCAATTCAGTACAAAGTAAGAAAGCAGGCATTTTCAATCAGCTGCTTTTTCTTTAAGATGCCTGTCAGAGAATATTGATTTCCACTACATATCACACACAAACACCAGGCCAGTTGTTAGGCTTCGGGATATTTCGCTCTCATAACATGCATTCTTTCGCACTAGTGCAAAGAAATTTCAGTGTTTATTTAGCAACATCCAGTCGGTTGATGCAAATTAACATATTCAATTTGATTCGACTCGACTTTCAAGCCAAGTGCACTACGAAAGTAAAAAGTTTTATCTGATCAAATCATTTCTGGGTTTGCACTTTGTCCATCTTAGAGTGCGTTTAATGGCCTGAGAGAAAGCTCTGCTGTGAAATGCACAACAAAACCATCCATTCATTTAGCTCATACATGATTTCATGATTTAGCCATCATGCCGCTGCGGTGGTGTGCTGTTCTCTGAATGATCCCGTCACATGAGGATGTCCTTTGTCTGAGAAATCAAAGCAACTCGTGATGAGTTATATCCTCAGTTACTTACTGTTCACATGTGTCAGACACCGAAGACAACCTTTCACTCTCAACTCGACAGGACACAACTGCTTGGATGAGCGCACACACACACACACACACACACACACACACTTAGTTGAAATATTAAACAAGCTCCAGCTGGCTTCATGACGTTTTAGCTCAGTTAAGAAGTGTTGCGTCTCTTATTACTGTATAAAATGTCTGGATATGCGTTTGTGTCTATTTAGGACAACTTTTCATTTTTCAGTGCACCTAAAACACCAACATAAATACCCCCAGTAAAATCAGAAAGGAGTGACGTTCTTATGAGACAACAGAGCTCAACTTAGAGACAGGCAAAGCAAGAGCGAGTCTCAGGTAAGTTTGTTCATCTTGTACCACTTTTATGAAATATGGAGAGTTTTCACTTCAGTATAGAGCCCAAACATATAAACATCACAGTCCTGGTGTTGTGCTGAATATCGTGTTCGGTAGTTCTGAGTATATCTATTCTAAGTTGCACGTTGTTCAGACATGGAAGGATCAGAGTTGGGGAGAAAGCCTTAGATTTCAGATCGCAGCACGAGGGACACGAACATATTGAACGACGACAATGTGTCCGACTTAGCGACAGTTATTACAGCAGCACAACAAGTTTAACGAGACTTTACACTCAATCTGAGTGGAGAGCAACAAGTGGAACAATAAAGGCACGAGAGTTTCTTTCAGCGTTGCCAACTGTGTCCAGCAGAACGTAGCTAAAGTCTGCAAAAAAAAGTTGGAAAAAAGGATGAAGTCATGCGCCGATTAGCATATTCATGTTGTTATTTCGTTGCGTTTGCATGCTCAGCAATCCTGCTGCTTCTCACTTCTCAGCTAAATCTGGCAGGAACTTTGCCAAGTTGGCAACACTGAATGATTTTCAGTTCGCAGAACTGATAAGAAGAAATGTACATATTCAAATTGTGACTCAGACACATGACAGAGACTGTTACTTTTTGTTAAAATTACATATCAATAGCCTCTTTACAGCGCTGTGCTTGAAATAAAAGTCTGTTTTTGGCAACATATCCACAAATAAAGATTTGAAAGGTTAGGAAGAAAAAAAGAATATTTTAAAAACTGCTTATTGTTCAGACTAACGTTCTCGTAGGAACTGTAAATGGTTGAGTTCTCTCCGTTTCGGTACGTCTAAGCACTCACATCGGCCATAGTGATGGAGCACGTGTGGGCCAACTGAAAGCAGACACCCCCAATAAACGCACATCCACACAAAGCGAGACACCAGCTGAAGTATTGCGGAGCCGGCTATGCACAGTGACAGGCCACATTATTATTTATGCACACTCATAAAGGGAGAGGGTAAACTCTTCATAAATCACACGTCCCCGAAAGGCTGCGAGAGAGATGAAGGGAGGGAGGGAGCAGGAGGTAATGGGAAGGAGGGGAGCAAGACAGCGAGGGATGTGGGTGACAAGGAAAGCTCCAGGCCTCGTATTTCTCAGGTCAGCAACACAAATATCAAACCAGCTCGTTCATCATTCCCGCAGTGCAAACACATCAGTGTTGGTTTCACAAATCTCGAGCCACATCTGTGGACATGACACACACTCACACCTTTGTCCACAAACGCATACAGGAACAAGTAGTCGCTCCGCATATTGGAAGTCGTGACCTCTTTCACACAACAAGATTCCCACAAATGCACACAAACACTGAAAGGAAAATAACATATGTTTCAAATCTCCTCCCCAAAAGTCACAACCCGAGAGTAATAATCAGCTTTCTTTTCCCTGTGGCCATCGTACGGCCAGCTGCTCCCCCAGCCTCCCCTCCTCATCCTCCCTCCTTCCTTTCTTCCTCTCGGGATCTGACAGAGAAATGGAAGGAGTGATTAACTCAGAGCTGTGAGGCTGGCGCCCTCTCACCTGTGGCTCTCTCCTCCACAGGCTGCTTCTCCCTCCTCCTCCTCCTCCTCCTCCTCCTCCCCTTTCCATCTGCCTTCCCTCGATATTAGACCTTCATACAACATGTCATCCTATTCTTTCTGCCTTTCACTCTCCTCCTTATGTAGACAGAGCTTTGAATAGACATGGTATAACCATAAACTATAAATAATGTGCTGGCTATCCAATCAGATCACGACGCAAACGTGTGATTTTTCTCATTCGGCTGTATTTTACAGCTCAGATTACTTCTTTAGAGATCAACATTCTGGTTTCCAGCCGAGCCTGCTGGCATAGATATATATGAACCATTTATTGTTGACATTTGGTACTTGCGGTCGCCATGGAGATCCAGCATCACTCCTGAAGGTGTTTCGAGGAGAGAGAAAAAAAAAAAAAAAGCGCTTCCACCTTCAGTTTTCTTCTTTTACACCCATCCAACACGTGTGTTCTCTCCAACAGGCCTTATTAGATAGTTATTGACTCAACATTAAAGCCTGGAGGGGAAAAGTGAGATTTGTGCGGCATTATACTGCAAGCCCCACAGCACACCAGACGACAGTCCCATCCATCCACATATAGATCTAAGCAGACTGAAAAAGCCCACTACATGGTTCCCCCTCTCATCAGAATTAAACCGTCACAAGACTTTTAGTCAGACCGCTGAAAGAATAAGATGATTCATCCAGAAAAAAAAAAAAAGATAAACAATTCCTTTTCCTTATCATTTGTTCCTTTTCCTTTTGGCCACTGACACTAACTGCTGCACTTGGATAAAAAGGACGTTGAAAATGCCGAACTGCAACAAATTCTCCAACATCAGCTTCCTGCTTTGCTGTTGAGGAGATTTCTATCACTTTACAGGGAATAACTGGCGTTTTTAGACAACCAAAACAAGCTATCCGAGATGAATGCAAAAATTTAAAATATTAAAATCTGTCCAAGTCAAATCTGAGTTCACCACCTTAGAGCATGTCTTCCTGCCTGAGAAAACTTCATCTACACACCACACTGGCAAACAAAATTCTGCCTCGAGACTAAAATCTTTAGAAAATGTTTTAAGAGCACAGAGAAGGACATAAAGATGTTAAATGATGATGATTTGACTCGGGGCTACTGGACTAATGACTCCAATCAGATGTCATTGGGCAGACTAACTACCATCTTTATTTAGAAAATAAATACATTTCAATAACCAGCTCTTTAGCCTTGCAGGGATACTGTGAGGGGCGGGAAAGAGTTTTGTCAGCCTTCATGTGGCTAACAACCATATTCGACGTGGGGTCCTCAGAGGCATCGGGCTTCATTCCAGTCGGTCCCTGTACAACTGAAGTGAGAGCTGGGTTCACATTGACGGCAGTAAGTCACTCATTTCCGGTTTGTGCTGGACTCTGCAGGGGCCGCCTTTTGTCAGAAATTCTTTTCAAAATCTTTATAGATAGAACAGGTGAGTCCCTGCCTCGAGTGAAGGAGTGTATGTGTTTTGTTCAAGAGTGACAGTAGAAATGAGTGGGACACAGACATGTTGCTTGGGGAAGTGTCTGCAGTGATGCAGATGTTTCACTGATCTGTCGGGGTGAAGCGAGAGCCGAGTTCTGAGGCAAAGCAGTTGATTTACCAGTTAATCTACATCCCATCCTTCACCTATAGTCATGCGCTGTGGGAAGTGACCAAAAGAGTGAAACAGCAAACACAAGCAGCAGAAATTAGCTTCATCCAAAGGATGTCTGGGCTCGACCTCAGAGATAGGGGGAGAGGCTCAGAGTAGAATCGCCGTCTGCACGTCAAAAAATGGCCGATGGTGGTTTGGGCATCTGGTCAGGATGGCTTTCCGACACCTCCCAGTTGAGGGGTCTTGGACATGTCCCTCCAGGAGGAGGCCTTGAGGCAAACCCAGGACCAGCTGGAGAGACCATCTTTCAGCTGGCCTGGAAACAACTAGGTATTCCTCAAAATGAAGGAGATGGCTGGAAAAAGGAAGGCCTGGGGATCTCTGGTTAGACTCTTGCCCCAGCGACCCATTGGAGGATATATAGTAGAAAATGGTGCAATGGAAAATGATAATAAGGACATTTTAAAATATCAAACGATCCTAAAATAAATAGATATTTGTTGGTAATATTCTAACTTGATGGTTTCGACAGCTTACTAACTGTTGAAAAATTGAGTCTTACAAACGGGTCTTTTAAGTACTTTATTTTCACTTATTAGAAGTGTCATGAATAATTTTGTCTTCTATGAGTAGACTGCAAATTCCCCCCCCAGAATGCAAACTCTTCATATAGAAACAATCCCATTTCCTTTCCATATGTCCCTTCTCGTGTCAGATGTAGGTGCACTACTAATTCAAGAGGCCTATTCCGCCGTCACTGTCCAGAGAACTCATTCATTATCCCAATCAGCTGGGTTATGAGGTTGAGAGGCAGGGAAATTGAATGATAACAACAACAGATCGTGTGTGTTTTGTGACCTAAAGTGTGTTTTTGTGTCCAATACAATGGACACAGATGTGGTTAAGCTCTGTCATTTCAATAGGAATCATTAAATATTTAACCTAAATGAATAGAATTTGCAAGTGTTTATCCTCTGGTTGCTGTGAAATTACACGCTGCAACACACACACACACACACACACACACACACACTCCCACACATGCGCCAGGGAGTGTGACTTTCTGCTGATATGAGTTATTAGCAGTTGGACTGAGCAGAGTCTCAGCGAGCAGAGGGAAACGCACACACTCCCCCCCCACACACACACACATACATATATAAATGGTTCTCTGGGGCAATGCCATGTAGGATAACAGATGGCGTGAGGCTGGTGAGGTCAGAGAGCAGATTTGCTGTAAACAATTTGATCTATAATAGATCATTAGCTCGATGTGATTAGCTTCTCTGCCAAAATCACAGCTAACTGGCGAAGCTAAAACTGACAGCAAACATAAGCTGCAGCCTCTGAACAATATTACTGCAACTGAGCTCAACTGGGTCACAGGTAAATGGCTGCTGCGCTGGACGGCACACATTACCTTGAACAGATCATGACACAAAGCGCCTCTTCCACAGCCTACTCCTTCCACATTGCTTACATGCATGTGATATTTGGAAAGTGAGCCCAACGTGAGGCCGCCCCCTCAGGTTCCTCCTGCCAGACCACAGCAGGCGCAGGAAGGTCAGGTCACTGTCTGACCGTCTCGCTCCATTAGAGGCTAATGGGTGGTGTGATTGGGACACAGAGGGCAACACAGAATGTCAGTGTTTTACAGAGGGAGAGGCACCACAGAGCAAGATCTGAGGATGCGATGGACTAACATAGCTTCGATGGGTCATAGAAATTTATGCAGAGAAAATTGAAAATAGCCTTATCCTGACTGAATCCCGGTCTTTTGCTTCACTGAACTGACAAATCACTTTGGAGAGGTTCCATTATTCAAAGTCAAAAAGGTAGAGCAATGGATCATGTAAAGAAATTAAAATTCAAAAGTGCAACTTTGTGAGAAAAAAAAAAAAACAACATGCAGATGGGAAAAGCAAGAATTATTTCTCCTTAAGCCTTTATTGAGCTCTCGACCTAATTACAATCAAACCGGGTTTGGGGAAAGAGCGTGTGAGAGTGTGTGGAGGGGGGTTTTGTTAATTGAATATAATCAGAAGAAGAGCTGTTGTGGTGCACAGATGGAAGGGCTGCATCAAGGTCGAGGCTGATAAGATATGATCAAATCAGCTAAAGTGACCAAATCCCGTCGGGCAAAGCGCTCCAATCTGATCTGATCTGCAGGAAACTGTCTGTCACAGATATAATCCAACTCTAATGTGTTGTTTGTTTACTGGATATATGCAGCATTTAACCTACCGCCAAAGCTTACAAAAACAATATGGAACCACAACATTTTATCTGTATTCTGCTCCCTCTCTAGCCCCCATAAAAGTTTTTTTTTTTTTAAAAACATGCACTATGGAAGCTTAATGACTGCCGACAGGTGAGTTCTCAGGTGAGTCACTCAGTTCATCAGGGCAGAATACACCCAAGACCTCTCACTGAACCTCAAAGTGCGAGTCAGACGTTGTGTTGCTCACTCCAACTTAACATGTAAAGATATATGGATCATGATTAAAATTGTGGAGCGGGTATATATTCTGATTGGGCTGGCATTCGTGTCACACTTTTTTTTTTTTTTTTATATATATATATATATATATATAAAATCAGCACACTTGAACCTCAAGCTCCCGTTCATCACTGGCCATTCACGCAGCGTGCAGCAATACGGGACTATTCAGATGCCAGTCAAACGCAGCCGTGAATGAGGGGAAAGGAGGTGAGAGAGCGAGATGTTGTAGAACGTCAAAGGCTAATCAGCACATCTGCGCCTCGCAATCACGTCCCATTCACTAAACTTTTCTTCCAGCAGGTTAGCACGGCTTAAGTGATGTTTTATTGCAGTCTGTCAGGGGGGCTGACATCTGACATGCAATTTATAACTATGAGGCAAATCTCCTGGCATAATTTGCAACATACATTTCTTTTTTTTTAAACATTCATTTTATTGTGAGTTTTGAGATCAGAAGCTAGAGATTGGTCTTAAGTGACTATGCAAGTTGGTTTTCATCTAAATTATTGTAGATTCAGGCCCAGAATGTGTTAAACAACAGTTAGTGTACTTCAAAAAGACTCAAATCGTTTGAAGGTTCTCACACTTCCCAGTGTTGCTTTATACATTAGATCCAAACTGGCCTGTATCATCTCATTGAAAGTTAATCGTGGGATATTATGTTGTAATGCTTTTCTTTTTTAACAAAAACAAATATTTCCCGGATCAAACATTGCAGTAAAACAACAAATAGAAAAGATAAGGTGCACTGTGGCACAAAAGATGGGTTAGAAGAAGTCCGCAAGCCAGTGAATGTAAAAAACACAGTATTCCAAATATTTAGGCTCTTTTTGGCTCCCTCATGAGAAAACTTTCCATAGAAATACAATTCTTTGGTAATATAATCCTTTAAATTTTCATTTAAAAAAAATAAATCAACCCCAGTTTTAATGCTGATCCTGTTCTGCATTTTAATGCTAATAGCGACTGAACGTATTTGCATTCAGTAATAGTATTTTTCATTAGTCTGGTGCTATCCCTGTGCTCAATGTAGATTGACAACAAAAACACAAGAGAATTACAGAGGGAAAAGAAGCAGGCGTGCCATCAAGACTCAGATTAAAGAATAATCCCCATAAACACCTGTTAAATGCTAACGTAAAAAAATGAATAAAAAAATAAATAAAAAAAAAGATAAAATGGCACATTTATTCTCCTAAACTTTCAAAACTGTCCTTTAATTTGTTTCAGAAGACCCACTGTAACAGCAAATCTCTTCACTTTTCCACCATTATATATATGTATATATATATTTTTTATGAATAATTATGATTACAATGAATTGAATTCCAATTGGCTTGAATTGGACTTTATTACCTAAGTGCCTTGAGATGACATTTGTTGTATTTGGCGCTATATAAATAAAAATGAATTGAATTGAATTGAATATGCATCCATCAAACTTACATGGTGTTATTGTGGGGTTATCTTTTTCTATAAAGTAAATCATAAGCACTCTTGACCGCAGACCTACTTGAAAGATCATGCGACCAAGTAATTTTCCATCATGGCACCGTTCTGTTGCACGCAGGCAGAGGAGACGGATGATGAAAGATGGTCTCGTAATCAAACGGCTGACATTTCAGAGGAAGGTGAGCTGGGATGTGCACCTTTACATTTACAATCCGGCAAACAGACAGAGCCACTGGGGTTTTGGGGGTGTCTTTTAGACGCAGTGATTAAATGGGCCAATTAAAGAGAGAGAGATGGAGGAGATCTCTTTTCTCCATTAGATTTCCCATGAAATTAGATTTTTTTTTTATATTATTTGAATGCATGACATGGAGGGTTAAGGTTTTTTTTTTTTAAATGCTTTTCTCTTGAAGAAAAAAAAAGTGTGTTGATTAATGCGTATGTGTGTACGTGGAACGAGGAGTGACAGTCCACTTATGGGGAGATGTTATGCTCCCTGAGTTTAATCTCTTTTCTGGAGGAAATCGGCGTAACAAGAGAGGACGCTCACACATGTAGAACATTCAAATTTGAACTGCAGGACTGTGAAGGAGAAGAATGATGAGAGAGATGGCTTTCTAATCAAGCAGCATCTTTACAGGGTTTCACTTGTGTCGCATGTTCACCAGACAGCAAATCTCAACAAAACACAGCCAACAGCAGCAATCCTGCATGTGTTTTATTACAGAGCGAAAGGCTTGAGCCACCCCTCACTTCCTTATACCGGTAATCTGCTTCCAAGGAGCCAGAGTTTCTTGTGATCTTTTAAAGAGGTCTTGAGCAATAGTTCTTCAGGCTTTCTGAAGGTCTTTCAAAGTTTTTCTTTGGATATTGGCTGCTTTTTTTCCTTTTGCTTTTTTTTCTTTCACTCAGTCCATGATTAACACCGACCTGTGAATCATTCATGCTAAAAGGAGAAACCTAACTGAAGGGATGAATCAGCGTTGCATCTACACAAAACAGACTTGGTCAGGAGCAAATTATAAATTCAAACATTAGGCACTTTGTTATTAGTGTTAAATTATTAGTGTTATTGCATTATGTTTGGGGATACTGTGACGGCTGGCTTTGGCACCTCGTCTTCAAAGCTTAGTTCAACCGTCAGAAATCTGGGAGTAACCTTTGACCTTTGACAGTCATCTGCGGTTGGACAAACAAATTAACAATGTCGTCAGGACTAGTTTTTTTCAGTTGCGTCTCCTGGCCAAAGTTAAAATGTTTTTAAGTCGTCATGACCTTGAGAAAGCCATCCATTCCCTAATAAGTCCAAGGTCAGACTATTGCAATGCGCTTTATGTTGGCGTCTCCCAGTCTTCTCTCAGTCGCCTTGAACTTGTGCAGAACGCTGCTGCCCGTCTTTTAACCAACACCAACAGACGTCTGCACATCACTCCTGTTCTTAACTCCCTCCATTGGATTCCTATCCTTTATAGAATTGGTTTTAAACTTTTAATGTTTGTTTTTAAAGCTCTTAACAGCCTCGCCCCATCATATTTATCTGAGCTTTTAACAGTCCGCAATCCTGGTAGAGTTCTGAGGTCAACAGATCAGTTTCTGCTGGAAGTGCCCAGGTCAGAATACAAACACTGGGGTGACCGAGCCTTTTCCGTCGCTGCCCCCAGGCTCTGGAATAAGCTCCCCGTCCAGCTGCGTCTTATTTCTGACCTGGGCCTCTTCAAATCTAGGCTAAAAACCTACTTATTTAGGATTGCTTTTAATACCCAGTAGTATGATGGCACTTTTATCTTATTTTATCTTGATCGATTTTGTTATATTTTATTGCTTTCACTGTTCTTTTATTGTTTTTACTTATTCTTCTCTTTATTTATTACCTGCTGTAAAGCACTTTGGTACACCGTAAGGATTGTCTGTAAAGAGCTGTATAAATAAAGTACATTTACATTTACATTAGCAGCCTATCACAAAGACACAAAAATTGTTCCCGTTTCCAACTGGACAAGTGGAAGTAAAAAGTGGGGGCAGGCCTAAAAAACAGCAGATGAACAGTGTAAGAAATGACACAAGAACATTCTTCAGGAGGGGAGACGGCGAGAAAAGCCTGAGGTTTCCCAAATGACACACAAAAACTGGACTAAAAATCAGAGGTGCCAGGTCTTAACTTGATCTAAATCTCTAATTCAAAGTTCAGATCGTCATCAGTCTGTCTACAACCTTCTGTAAAACACTATCGTTATTTATTTTTCCAATTCTTGCGGTTGATGTAATTGTGTTTATGATCACAGAAATGTAACTTCAGATTGTGATCCACCTTGCATTACCACTTGAAATACATCTGGCTGGCAATGGCCTCATTTTTCTGCATAAAAGAAGTGTTCCACACTCAGGCTCCATTTCCAATAAACTCCTCACGTCTTCCTCGTGATCACCAGTGCACTGATCTGCTATAATCATTTTTCAGCATGGCAATGATTCCAATACTGTATTTCCATCTAAGCTGATAAATGTTTCAATCAATCACTGCACCCATTTCCAGAATTTCCTGGCAACATATAAAGAGAAAAGGCTTTAGCACAGTACTGTAAACATAAAAAGGAAGACTCCATATCTGAACCCTGTATAGCCTCCAGAAGCCAAAGAGAACTATGGACTCTTCAGTGGAGTATTATACCCCAAATCCAACAAAATTTCCAAAAAAATGGATCAAAGGGGTAGCATGTTGGCAGTGGACAGTTTGCCTGAAAGCTTTTCTGTACCATGGGGATATATGAGAATAATGGCTGCAACAAATGAAAGACCCAAAAGAACTGTGAATAACAAGAGGGAGGAGACGAAGACATTAGGGGAAAGGTCCAGCTCGGTGCAGGGGAACAACGAAGCAAAATATGGACATTATTAACACTTATTCTTGCTGTACCTAAAAACATTTGCACTGTACTGTATTGGTGGCTAATTAACCCAAGGGTATTAGGGTCTAGTAACTGCAAGGGCCACAGCATATCAATATAATTTGTATGTAAATCAAACCATTCACTGCCGTGCACAGTATGGAACAATGTGTTCTCCTTCTCATCTGCCCAGCTTTTGTATTCAATGACAGAAAAAATTCACTGGAAACTCTACTCAGGAAATGTTTACAGGTAAAGCTGGTAGAAATATCTCCTTTTGGCAGAATCATCACCCGACGAATTGAAATACTACATGCAAAAAATAAAAATATCATGTAAGAAGTCACATCTTCCCCGCTCTTCGACATTAACAAAATAGCGGAGTGACGGCGTCAACCAATAAAACTCAAACTGCCAATTGAGACCCACGGGCCACACGAGCGCACATAACACACCCACAGTTTAGCATCAAAGATGAGGTGAGTATAATAGACTCAAGCACGACCTGGAGTGGTCTCTTTGTACTGTGCTCCTTTGTGTGTACCGTGTATGTGCGGTCACACCAAAACCGACAACCCTTGGTCTTCTCCACATTCATCAGATTGATATTAATATTCATGAGGAGGTTGGTGGCCTGCGTCTCAAGATGGGGGGGCTAACGAACAGTGTGAGAGCACGTTGGTGTGTATGCGAGTGCGCTCGTGTCACAGATGCAGGGGGGCAGAGCAGTAATCAAATCACAGCCAACCCCTCATCTCCGCCCTCATCAACCACCAGTGGCGCTCCTTCCGTACACATCAACATGCCACGCTACACGCCTGCCTGTGGTTCGGCACAGACGGCAGGGACAGCTTATATTAGTGTGTGAGCGAGAGTCCAAGTGTATGTGTGTGTGTGTGTGTGTGTGGTGAATAATAGTCAGGGGCTGGCCCACATAAAGAGGTCTGGACTCGTGGCTAAGCTAACCACTAGACGTACAAATAGCTCACCATTATCTCTCATTAGCATCCGCAGCTAACAGAGGGCCCATGCTGTGCCGTGAGGACCCTCACAATAGGACCACTTCTGTATGATTGATGGTGAAACAGCGTCAGCCACAATAACATAACAAAAAAAACAAAACAAAAAAAAAACACTAAAGATAGAATCTGCCGGCTGAGGCGAGGTAATAAAAATGTAGACAAACAAAAGGAAGTCAGACTAATCAAGAATGCCAGGCGCAGCTCGTTAATCTACGAGAGCCAATGCTGTTTGGAAGCCCGGAGATAAGTCGAACGGCTGGCACGTTGTGAAGATCACGCACTCATCCTATTCTGCCTGCTATCTTTTCATCAGCAGCAAAAACAAAAGGACAGAATGAGAAGCGTGATGAAAGGGGGAAGGGCGCTCTGAGAGTTGGGTGAAAGCTGCAAGAGTAAAAAAAAAAAAAAACAATGATAAAACTAAAAAGGTAAATAGGACAGTTCCTGCACTGTGCAAGTTCTAGTGACGCATTTGTTCAGCAGAGCCTGTAATCACTAAATGAAAAGCCCCACAGCAAGAAAAGGAGAGCCGACATCAGGTTAACCTAGCAGCGAGAGAATATGATCAAATGCCAGAGCCAGATTTGACTTTGACACTTCATCATCACTCTGAGACGAGGCAGGTTTAGGCTGGGAAAAAAAAAAAAAAAAAGTGTCATTAAAATCTACGAATCACACTCGTATGCACCAATAAGGTGCAGATCTCATGATTAGAACTCCATCATCCCAGAAAATGAAGCCTCTGTTCTCTGCGATTGCAAATACAGTTATTTCTCAACTGAAGATTCACACCGAGTTTACACATCTATAATTCAGTTCTGTCCTCTTTCTCACAGAGTATTTTGCCAATCGAGCAGTCCCACATGCATACAATGCCAGGTGGGAGCGCACACACACACACACACACACACACACACACACACACACACGCACACACACACAAACACACACAACTGATCATGCAGCTTAAAACACCAGTTATTACTGTGGCACAGGATCTGCTGAATATTCCATTTCCATTTCATTTGGCCTTCCTGCTGACTAAGTGTTGGTACTTCATCATTCGTCTGGACGCCGGCTTATGAATATGGATTCTGGGCAGTTTATTAGCACATCTTAGGAATGCATTATGGCAAATTAGCAAGGGGAATGAAATTTGCTTTTCACTGAAATTCAGGCCACTGTGCATGTGGAAAAATTCAAAGTATATTTGAAAAACATCCATCTACACATAACCTGTTTTCTAAATCTGAAGTTGTTCCCTTTCTGAAAGACTTAATGGTGTGGCACCGTCACAAAAAGGATTTATTTTGCTAACTGAAGAACCAGAGGGAAGGCAGTCTGGAAATCAGAAAGGGGACCTTCATTCCAGGTATGCAGTCCAAACTCGTCACATTTTGCATTAAGCTGGCTTCCAGCTCCTGAGCAACATTTACATGGAAACCGCTGTGTGAATTAACGAATATCTTGCTTAATGGACAAGCTGTCATTCTGTCAGAATGGAGATGTTCGGAGCGAGTCCAAACAAATCATCTGCAAGACTCTGAGCATTGCTGAGAATGACAGATTCTCTGCAGCCATTTCCTGTCCCTCACACACAGAGAGGCTCGAGAACAATCAGGAACAGCTCAATATTGTTGTGCTGAGCTGTCCAACCGTGACAAACGGCCGTCTGTCAAATGTTTCCAGTTTTCATAATACTAATAAAAAAACATGTATATGAATAACAAAGCTAACTTTCACTGTGCTTGGCTTTAGACGGGAAAACATTCCTCCCTTCCTCACCTTGTCTCTGTCCTCCACCAGATCAGTCAGCAGGTCGTCCATGTCCAGAATGCCTCCCTCAGTGTACTCCAGGTGGTGAATCCTCACTGAATGCTCCCCATGCTGGATACAGACACAAAGTGAGTGTTCATTATGAATTCACACTGACTGAAAAGCCAACACCCCTTACAGATTTACATTTTATAGTTAATAATTAAACTAACGATTCCTGTATAAGAGAGTTCAGTACACTTAAATAGCTGAAAAGGACACTTGCAAACTCCGCCAACGCCACATTTTGATATGCAAATGTAAATGTACTTTATTTATACAGCCCTTTACAGACAATCCTTACGGTGTACCAAAGTGCTTTACAGCAGGTAATAAATAAAGAGAAGAATAAGTAAAAACAATAAAAGAACAGTGAAAGCAATAAAATATAACAAAATCGAATAAGATAAAAGTGTCATCATACCACTGGGTATTAAAAGCAATCCTAAATAAGTAGGTTTTTAGCCTAGATTTGAAGAGGGCCAGGTCAGAAATAAGACGCAGCTGGACGGGGAGCTTATTCCAGAGCCTGGGGGCAGCGACGGAAAAGGCTCGGTCACCCCAGGGTTTGTATTCTGACCTGGGCACTTCCAGCAGAAACTGATCTGTTGACCTCAGAGCTCTACCAGGATTGCGGACTGTTAAAAGCTCAGATAAATGATGGGGCGAGGCCCTTAAGAGCTTTAAAAACAAACATTAAAAGTTTAAAATCAATTCTATAAAAGGACAGGAAGCCAATGGAGGGAGTTAAGAACAGGAGTGATGTGCACACGTCTGTTGGTGTTGGTTAAAAGACGGGCAGCAGCGTTCTGCACAAGTTGAAGGCGACTGAGAGAAGACTGGGAGACGCCGACATAAAGTGATATAAACTCTGCAAACAAAGATCTGCATGAGTTTAGCAACCGTTTCAAATATCGTGAGAAATAACTTGGCTTAAATAAGTCGCTCTATAGCTTCAACAGCAGATATATGACAACATTCAGTCCACCGGACGGGTCGGGCACAGAGGGAATAGATGACCTAGATTTCGCTGAACAACACAGTGACAGCGAGTTGGGCGAGGACAGGAAACTTTTTCAGTTTTTTTGCTGATCTATGGGAAGTGGTGGGCAAATTCCTGGTCACTTTTACCACCACCATCAAGAGGTCAGAGGGAACACACCCCGCTCGACAGGAACTACACGGAGCCCTGTACCCCATTCACAGACAAAGACATCAACTTCTGACCGAGCCACAATCTGTCTGCCGTTTACACAACAAAATAAACAGAGAAGCAAATTAACAATGCCATCTTCCCCTTTTTGTGACCCAGAGGATACACGTACAGTCCGTTGTGGAGCTGCTTGGTGGAGCCAAGAGTGAGGCTGATGAGAAATTTGGACAAATTATAAATACAAAATAAACCACATGTAATTCCAGCTCTCTGGATGGGTTAAATGTTGTCTTTTTGAGAAAACATTTGTGGCTCGATTCCTGTTATTTTTGTCTAGTAGAAACAAGTTGTAGGAAGAGAAAATAAATGTTTGACAGCCTTGTTGTTCTTAACAATATGTGCGTGAGAAAATGGCACACACAAATAAATAGAACAATACAATAAGACTACATTAGCAGCTAAATTACTGGCTTTGGGCTATTAGTCTCGGAGGTTGGAACGACTGGCTGAGACCCGTGAGCGGCTTCGGCTGTATGACTGGGCCGTCTTCTGTTTTGGCTTCTTTTTGCTCGGCTGCGTCCGAATGCAAAGTACAGGGCACAAAAAGAGGGTGTCTTCCTTTCACAATTGGCCAAGTCCATTCTCTTAAAATGGGCAGGAGAGCCTGGGATTTCAATCACGGGAATAAAGCCAGAGCCACCCTTTCTTCAGAAGAGGCAATTATACCAAAGACAGACCAGTGAGAGAAAACAAGTGGAGGGTCCATCTACGTCAAGCACACAAATACCCTGAAGCTTTCACACAATGCGATGATACTGTTTGCCATGCAAACAGACATCCAATGCAGTGATGCAGAGCTCATAGCTCAGAGTCACAGCACTGTGCCACCATACAAATTTGAGAGACAAAGGAAATGAGGATGGGCCCTCATCATAAGTAGGTCATTCTTGTTGAAAATTTGTTCAGGTTTTAAGATGGTTTTTGGACATTTTTAGACAAAATTCTTGCGAAGGAACTGTCCACCTACAGAAGTTGCAGTACTTTACAAAATGAAGATGACAATCTGGTTCAGTTCACTGCTGCAGATACTTGCAGTGCAGCACTGTTTGACACTAAAACATCACAGAAAACTTTTTATCATTTCCGCTCTTTCTATGATTTACTAACTTTCTAACACATTTTTTAATCATTAAGAAAAAAGCATTCTTGCTAATCAACTTTTTAACTGTTGGACGGACCCCTCTCTCTGGGCTCTGCTTAATTCTCATCTGATAGACGAGGAAACCCCCTTTAAACTCAACTTTTTAAGCTTTCAAATCCAATTTGGTCTGACTGTTGCAACTGTTATAGCTTCTGCATTCATCAACTCCTGTTTTAACCTTATAATATTAAGCCTTTTTAAGTGTCCACATCCATCCATCCATCATCTTCCGCTGCTCCGGGGATCGGGTCGTGGGGGCAGCAGTTTTAGCAGTGAAACCCAGATGTCCCTGTCCCCAGCCACTTCATCCAGCTCTTCTGGGGGGACCCCGAGGCGTTCCCAGGCCAGCCGAGAGACATAGTCTCTCCAACGTGTCCTGGGTCTTCCCCGGGGCCTCCTCCCAGTGGGACGGGCCCGGAACACCTCACCAGGGAGGCGTCCAGGAGGCATCCTAACCAGATGCCCGAGCCACCTCATCTGACTCTCGATGCGGAGGAGCAGCGGTTCTACTCCGAGCCCCTCCCGGATGACCGAGCTTCTCACCCTATCTCTAAGGGAGAGCCCAGACACCCTGCGGAGGAAACTCATTTCGGCTGCTTGTATTCGCGATCTCATTCTTTCGGTCGCTACCCACAGCTCGTGACCATAGGTGAGGGTAGGAACATAGATTGACCGGTAAATCGAGAGCTTCGCCTTCTGGCTCAGCTCCTTCTTCACCACGACGGGCCGGTGCAGAGCCCGCATCACTGCAGACGCCGCACCGATCCGTCTGTCAATCTCCTGCTCCATTCATCCCTCACTCGTGAACAAGACCCCGAGATACTTGAACTCCTCCACTTGGGGAAGGATCTCATTCCCGACCCGGTGAGAGCATTCCACCCTTTTCCGGCCGAGGACCAAGTGTCCACATACAATGTACAAATACCCACAGTGCATTGAAACAAGTGGAAGATTCACTGTGAGATTGTAAAGTTGTAAAAACAGAAACACTTCAACAACAAAAACAAAGGAGCAGATGTTTTTGCAAAGATGTCAATGCATTGCATTTACACCTCACCAGAAAAGCCAGTCCAACCCGACAGCCTCCCTGCATTCTTCTGCTTCTCACGACTCTGTTTACGCGCAGGGAGAGTTTGTGCATGTGACTGCAACAGCAAAGAAAGGAAAGGCGGGGTAACTGCTTCTGCTGGGATGATGATGACACACCTTAATGAAATTGGAGGCATGAGGGTGATTTTCAGGGAGAGGGATTGATTGATCACTGCCACGGGACCGCTGGACTAAAGCACAAGAATACCAAAGTGCTAATTAACATCACCTCTGCAGCAGAGTGTATGCACACCTGGTATACTATAGGCCCTGAGAGATGAATGAACCTTCAGAGGGAAAATAATCTGTAAAGAGGAAAGACGACAAAGAAAAGAAGATCTTCTGTAAGACCCTGACTTTCAGTCCCAGGTAATACCTTCACTCTTCCCATGAAGTAAATAACAGAAGCAGCTGGGAGTAAGTCAACAGCAGAGCAGAATTACCGTGACAGTTAGAAGAGTAAATTCCCTGCAAATTACACTGCTAAGTCCCCCATCATTTAAAGTGATATCTCTCCCTCCTCGCCCTCCCCCACACACTGGTGAGCAAACACGCCACCACTCGAGAGTGGTGAAGCGGTGGGGCGATTAGTGAAGCTGAATTCAGTGGGGCTGGTGCGGCGGCGTTGGGGTGGAGGGGAGGGGGGGCGCTTTTTCACACTCTGATCCTCAGAAGAATGTGTCATTACGAAGCTGTGTGAGCACGGTGTGGGCTTAGACTGTGATTAAAAAAAATGTTTTAATGAACATGTCGACGAGGAGCCGTCTTTAAGTCGGATCAAATGGTGCGAGTAAAAGGAAAGAGAGATGAAAAGGCTTTTCTCTTTGGTGGAGGAGGACACACGGAAATGGAGAATTTAGTAGTTGCCTAAACTATAATAGGTTTAATAAGCTCAATTAATTATAAAAACACTGGAATTATATCAATGAATAGAGACTGTGTATCCATTTAATACATAAAAACTATATATAAATAAGTCTATCTATAGAGTAAAGTCATGGGAAACACTTTATTTTAGGCATTTTTTTTTTACAAGGATCCATTAAATCTTTTAGGAAGAGCATTAACAAAAATGTTAATACGTCATTAACCAATAACAAGGTTCGCTAAAGCTTGTGTTTCCTTCAAATTCAACAATTATTCTTATTATTTTTGTGCATATGCTGCTTTCAAAGGCTCACTGTGAAGAGATACCAAGTGCAAACTTCTGCAAAGTAGCGCTCACTGATATAAGGAAGAGTGGCAGATAGATTAAAAATATATATGACCTGTGACTAACAACCTACAAGGAATCGCATCTGATTTTTAATATCACATGCCCCCAGCCATCTGCCCTGCAACAGTATTGAGGCCCTTGGGCTTATTTCCAAAACACAACTTCAGCAGTTTTATTAACACATCTCCATGAACACTTTTGACATGCAGAGAAGGGGGCGAAAAACCAAAGTCACAAACATGCAGAGGAAGGGAAACAGCGGATCGGAACAGTTGCATTAAAATTTAAAAATGTCTTTTTCCATATTGCTGCGAGTTGCAACGCACACGCCAGCCCACAATGGACAATTTGCCTCCCTCCTGCATGCATAGGAAGGAGGGCAAAGTGCTTTCAGCTTGTTTAGTGAGCTGTCGGGGCAGAGTCGGTATACGGTCTCTAATCTGAACTGAGTCTGTACAGACAGACCATGAGGAAGGTAGAGACGGCTACAGTACAGACTGTTTCCTCTGAGGATTCACAACACAGAGAGTCTCCATCCTACCAGGCTAAAGAGCCATTCCAATACAGTGATTAAACCAAAGAGAGGTCAGTCGGCTTCGATTAAGACGCCTCACTCCTGCAACTTAGGACTTTCTTTACAGTTTACAGGAGAAGCTATCAAGCTACAATAGTATCTGGTTCAAGTGTCTCTAATATGAAAAACAGCTGCTCTTGACAAGCATATCTTTGGGTTTTGAACTGTCACTAAAGCAAACAAGATATTTCAGATGGCCTTTGGGGGTACTATTGAGCAAACTCACTATGTTTTTTTTAAATATTTGATCAAAACCAACTGTTTGTTGCAGCCTTAGAGGAAACAGAAAATCCTTTTCTGCAATGTGTTGCCACATTCCTCTACTTTCTTCATTTAAAGCAGCAACAGCAGTACTTCTATACATTTTATCATAATCCACATCACGTGTCCTTCCATATCTTACAAATGACATTCTATAATAAGCAGCCATTTTCTCCATGCAGTAAGTTACAGGTCTCTTTTGGTAACAGTGGAGATGAAAGCAGCTGAACAAAAACAGTTGCAATTTCATTTAAATAAACTACCAATTAGGAAGGTCTACGGGCTATTATTGCGATGCAGAGTGAAACTGAGCAGAAACCAGTTCATCCTGCACATAAACACACACACACACACACACACACACACACACACACACACACACACACACACACACACACACACTCGGTGATTAAACCCGGGTTTTTGACACCGTCCCTGCTGACAGCAGAGAGGCCGGCAAGTGGAGAAATGTGCAGTTAATGTGGGTGCTAAGTGGATTCTGCTGGCAGGAGCAGCCAGCTCATCTGGTCAAATCTAGTCGGCCCTCTCTGGCAGCTACAAAGTTGGACTGTCCGCATGATGATCTGCCTCTATTAAGAGGTGGCCACACACTGCTGAGTCAGTGTCGAGCATCAGCTCCTAATTAACATGCTTTGTGAAAAGCAATCAAGGCCCGGGTGTATTCCAATCACACAGTCACATTTAGCCTCCTACAGCTTGTGTAGCGCAGCGTGTCACACTGAGAATCAACAGGGACCGCTGCCGGGCAGAGTGGGCATGGCTGCGGCTATCGGTGAAGCAAATACTTGACAGCTCAGGGGATCGCTGCATGAGAAGAGTCTCCCTGTGTGTGCGTCTGTGGGCATCAAGGTGTTTGTGTGCTCCTCTCCACTGAGGGGAAGCGATCCATCGAGCCATCCAGGCACCAAATCACTCTCCATCCATGCCTCCGTGGCTTCTCTTACCCCCAAAAGGCAGCTTCTTGCCTCACCCCGAGGGAGGATGTGTGGGCAGGCTGAAAGGAGGGGACCAGCCAACCGATAAGACCGGGGCCTGTCACCAATCCTAATCCCCAATCACTCACAGGACAAAGCCTCCTGTCCAGCACGCACTTCCCCGAATGTGGCCACATTGAAGACATCAAACGGTAAACTTCCACCTGCCCGCGGAGATACCAGAGCTTAAACAGAGCGCCATTGTACAGGTAGACAGCCAAGGCTGCAGCCAGCACTGCTCACTTCCTCAAAGAGACACACATGAGCACGCTATCATGCAAGGACAGCATGCACATAAGCTGCTGATTAATAAAAAGGTCAGCACAGCAGAATGATTAATGTTCGGCTGATTGTGACATTGGAGAGCAGAAAGCAGAGGGTGTGTACGTGAACATGTTTGGAAAGTGTCAATGAGAAAAATCACAGGAAAACAGCTCCACGCTGGAAGTGACCATCTCCATGTGGCACGCACGGCAGCTCATCCTGCAAAAAATGGAAAAAAGGTTTCACAACCCTCCCACAAGTGGTGGGCGTAGAAGATTATGACTCATCTTAAAGGAAAACAATGTTAAGAGGGTTTAGGAGGACCTAGCAGATTTTCCTCCACTATATCCAAACTGAATAGCTGTTAATCGTGATGGTTTTGTTTGCCTATTTAGTCATCTCCCTCCTCTGCCAATGGAAGAGCTGAGACAGCTGTATGGGTTCACTGTTTGTTTGTAAGCAAGACAATAAAAAAAAAAACATGTTGAACATTTTTCAACCCACAGAGCGTGATGTCACTCAAAACTCATTACATACTTTAACTCTGAAACTTTCTTTCAAATCTGGGACCCATTTCAAGTTGAATTATCCAATAAAATTCATAACAGACTCGCTGCAGTAATCTGCTTTATGATTCAGCAGAAGAAACGCTACAAACTAACCTGGCAAATGCCCCGTTGATATACCAGTTATAAAATTTTATGATGTTTACGACTAGAATGGAGAAGACTTTCAGGAACGGCAGACCTGGGCACAAAAAAAAAAACAAAAACAAAATGGATGCATCTGAGAGGCAGTGAGTAGTTGTTTTTTTTGCATTCTACATTCAATAAGTAATCATCAAGGTTCTTTATTAACGGTGCAAAAAGCAGCTGCCTGTCTGGAAGTGAGGCAGTGAAGCTGGAGTGCAGCTGGAGCGCAATATACACAGACTGCATGTTATAATATTAGAATTTGTTCAGGCTTGATTAATGGAAAAAGTGACTCATGCCTTGAGGGAAATAATCTTCACCTGACACCAACAAAGTCATGTTGGTACTTAAGCGTAACTGAGGTTGAGAGAAGTTAAGAATAAACATATCTGTGGTGAGACAGATTCAATGGTATGATCGAGGAGGGACAATGAAAGAATCCATTGAATTTCAAGGCAAAACAAAAATACTTTTCTTACAGCAAAATAAAGCATTGGTCTTACATAATCAATGTGCTCCCTTTGAATTATCTTATTTTTTTGTAGAGAGTTGAGCATTTTTTTTCCCCCACTTTACCTTGCCAGGTGGAATGAAACCAGGTGGTGGGGTGGAGCATTTTTGTTTTGGGGTATCTTTTGTATCCATTTGCGTATAGTTTTACATGTTTAGGTTAACTCTCACGCAGATAGTTATGGTTACTTTGCTATATTCAATAAAGGCTAGACTAAAGACTGTTTATTCCATGATGATCTGCAGTGTTTGGTTTCAGCCTCTTGTGAAAATAACTGTTCTTAAACGTCTTGTAAATCCTAAACTATTCTCTGCATTCTGCACCACAAATAATACAACAGACCCATCAAATGCAACACAATTACAAAGGCTCAGCTTCCCACAAGTAAATTATGGGTTAATTCTACAGTACAATACAAGGTGTTTTCAGCAAGAGAGGACGGGATTTTTTTTCCATTTTCTTATCAAACTAAAAATAAATTAAATGACAAGGACAGGTTGTTGGGGAAAAGAGAGACAAAAAAAAAATTATATAAACAACTTATCTCTACAGAGTTACCATGGTGATTTAAGCTAGCAGCTAGCGTTAGCTCTGATAGGGATATCATAACCACTGACGTAGGTGTGTCACGTGACCCACACAACTCAGCCGAGGTATGGGAGCTGTCATTTACAAAATGAGAAGAGTGAGCTTTAAAACTATTTCCAAATGTGTATTAGGTAATTAAAAGAAGTATTGTTACGTTGTGTGTTTTTTTTTTTTAAAGAGTGCTTACCTGCTCCAAAACCTTGTGGTACCTTCGCGTGGCTTGTTCGACTAAATCCCGGACCGTCCACCCACCTTTGCAGGGCACCACCACTGCGGTGTCCCCGAAAGTTACTGTAACTTTCATCGTAGTTCAACCTCCAAATGTTCCTCAACAGAGAGAAAGTTAAGAAATTAGTCCAAGTTTGAGAAGTGTGCGGAGCCGCAGCTGCTCCCTTGTTTGAGGCGAAGGCACCTGTCTGTCGAAACTGGAGCAACAGGTGTCTCTGGTCGAGATGAAATCGCGGTGAACTTTTACTCCTCCGACGTCAAAGAGTTAAAATGACGTATCCGGCCGCAGGAGACATCTTATTTTCAACCGAGCCGTCATGAAAGCTTGCAGAAAGCAGCAAATACAGCCACAGAAAGAGTTGAGCTGCCCGCTGATACACCCAAACAAAACAAAGTGAGACAGGAACCCGGAAGAAATCACAGCGACTCTGGCGCTCCAGGAAAGGAACATTTCCACACCTGCATGATAATAAATCATTTTATGTGACTCGTTTTTTATTGTATATGACACAGCTGTACAGAGGGGGAACTTGCAATTGCATGTGTTACATGTAACGTTGAAAGTCGACGATATAGAGTGATAATTATCATAAATGATTATCCAAATAAACGCTTTTTATTTATTTGTTGTCACTACCTGCATATGCCTCTGTCTCCTCTTAAGCTATACTGTGGTTTGAAATAACCAGACCAGACCAGATTTTTCATGAAGAGTTTTTTTATTTAGTGAATAAGCACAAAGTAACAATTACTGATAAAGAGGCACGTCGTGAAACCTTTCAGTCGCGCAGTTTGCGCTTAAAACGCCATAATCAGCTGCAAACCACCGACAGATTTTGAGACATTTGGTGCTGCTATACTTCCAATCTTTCTAGAGCTTCCATCTAATATCAAAACTTCCTTGAAATTCAGAGGGTAAAGATTCAACCTGCGTTCTAAAAAAGCGGACACATTAAAGCAAAACCGTTTATCCCTACAGCAGGTCCACTTAAAGGCTTTATGAAGTTTGAAAAGGGAATAAATCATTCACTGATGGGCCATAACATTATCACCACTGACAGGTGAAGTGAAACACATTGATTGCCTCCATCCAATGGCACCCAGCAGAGGTGGGATATATTAAGAAGAAAGTAAACATTTAGTCTTTTATGTAAAGAATAACAGGCGGGCATAAGAATTTGAGTGGCTTGATGGCTAAACAGCTGGGTTATTGGATATATCTACTACAGCAGCTTTTGTGGGATGCGTCTGCAGTGCAGTAAACTGGCAACAAGGTGGCCAAGGCTCATTGATGTATATGGGGAGTGAAAGCTGACCCGTGTTGTCCATTCCCATGGAATGGCTACTGTAGCGGAAATTACTGGAAAGAGTAATGCTGGCTCCAGTAGAAAAAACAGTCAGGGTGACCTGTCTCTTCTTCCTAAAGTGCACAATGGGAACATTTGAACTGGACAACAAAGCAACAGGAAAAGGAGGTCTGGACTGGCAAATCGTGTTTCTTTGACATCATTTTGGATGGAGGGGTCTGTGTGCATCACTTACCTGAGGAGGACATGGCAGCCGCAGTGGCCTCTTTCAGAAGGTTTGAGAAACACAACAGCAAAGTTAAGATGCTGCTTTGACCTCCAAATTCACCAGATCTCAGTCCAGTTAAGCATCTGTAGAATGTACTGGAAAAACTAGTCCAATTCATGGAGGCCGGACCTCGCACCTTACAAAGTCAAAGTCAAATTTATCTGTATAGCACATTTCGTGTACAAAACAATTCAAAGTGCTTTACATAAAATAAAATAAAAGCATTGCAGCGGGGAGTGGAAGAAGCATCAGAAATACATAAAAGAATATAAAAAGAAAGAAAGAAAATAATTAAAATGATTAAAAACAAGCAACAGTCTAGATAAGTTAAAAGATATCATGCAGATTTCATGCATAGACACATGAGAAAAGAAATGTTTTTAACCTGGATTTAAAAATGTCTCCATTTGGTGAAAGTTTAATCTCCACTGGCAGTTTGTTCCACTTGTTTGCAGCATAACAGCTAAATGCTGCTTCTCCGTGTTCAGTCTGGACTCTGGACTGGACCAGCTGGCCTGAGTCCTTACAGGACTGAGAGGATCTACTACTGAGGGCTTGGTTGCCAGATATAACACAGCACACCTGCAGAGGCCTGGTGGAGGCCATGCTTTGATGCATAGGGAATATTTTGACAAACAAAACAAAAGGGGATTTGCTTAATAATTTTTGGGTGGTTATAATGTTGCGACTGATTGGTGTATGCTGTGGCCTTTACACTGACTGGATCTTGAACCCCCAAGAAAGATTTTGGAAAGTTTTTTGGAATGATGGTGTTTGATCCCTCCGGAGGAGCTCCCTTCTCTTCTTTCACTGCTCTGAGGGACTTTTTAATGAAAACATACACCGAGCACGTACAGCATGAATCTGCCATGTAATATAACTCTACTTTTTTTTCTCTAGTTTTTGTTTTCATGGTCATAAAGGTAATATTTCAGTGTTATGCCCATTACTGAGGTCACAGTTGGACGTACTTTTCCTAAAAGACAGATTTTGTTGTGTTTAAAGTAGTATTTTCTTCACACGGACCAAGAAGTAAGCAGCCCACGTGTTTTTAAAGAGAATGTGTTTGCTCAACTCACACCGTACTTTAATCCCAGCAGCTCGTCGCTCTTCACACTCATAACAAATACTAATTGCCTTACCATTATTCTCTGTCATTTTATGCTATTAGGTGTGTTGTGAAATTGCCTTTATGGATATAAACAGCCACTGAAACGCTCCCGCGCCTGAATTTCTCCCGTTGTTTGGTTTTTCTCTCTGGGATTTCCTCTCTATCAAATCACAGAGCACACCACGACGGATGGAGTCATAATTGGGACGAGCAATTATTTCCACCGCCACTGCAATTCACCTGAAATGCATGGAACGGGACAATGAAAGGGGATGGCGGCCTCTTCCGCCTCTTGTTTCGTCTCAAACAAGGTGAGTGGCTGAGAGGGAACTGGAGAACTAAACAACAGAAAGTAAATGGGAAAAGAGAAAGAAAGAGATGATCTCTAATTACTAAATCCGACAATGCCTGCGTCCTTGTCCGTGATCCCTGAGCTCTGATTTTCCTGACGGAACATAATTATCGCACAGGCCTGGTTTAGCGCTGTTTTCAGAGCCCCTGAGAGTGCACGAGGCTGGTAATGTGCCCCCGGTTGCTGACTCATCACTGTTGCCAGCACTTGGAAACACACACGTTCCACTGCCTACCGCACTCCTAGTTAATCAGCAGCTGGATGTGTGTATTTACACACTGTACTCCTAAAAGCTGAGAGTGAAAGGTGGAGAAATTAGATATAGAACTGTTTGTTTTTAGTATAAAAAGCTGCCTGTCCTGTTCTTTAAAGCCTGATGTGTTGAGAGACTGACACCCTACATCACACTGACACATGCGAGGTCTTGTCAAAGGAGCCGATGGTGCATTTTTGACATCACTTTGTCTGTCCTGCACTCAACAGCTTTAAGTGGTAATTACAGATTTTAGGTTGAAAGATTGGAGGACCCAGAAATCACTCAAAGTGGCTCCAGAATGATCCCTTCTCTGCGTTAGATCTGTGCTCATTTGCAAACTTTTTGCACTTCACCGAACAGAGTTTGTACATATTTAATTGATTTCCGCAGCAAAAAGAACCCCTGCAGCAAACAGTCATTAAAAATACATCTTCTTTTAAATGTTAATGTTCAGTTACCCTTTTATATCTTGAAGCTAAAAATAGAAAGAAACTTCCTTTTTAATGTTTTGCTGTTTCCCCTGTGTTTCGGAAAAGCTTTGCGTCTGAGCTCAGCTGAATCTTCTTTTTGAGAGTTAAAATGATTAAGTGCCATTATCAAAACTTTCCAAATTAAGCTCGTGATTTTGCACACTGTGAGAAATGACACCCACGCATGCACGTAGAGTCATGTGAAAAAAAGATTTTCCATTTTGAAGTGTGGATCGTGTGTTGTTGTTTATCCGAGATTGTATTTGTCCAAATTTTAAGACCTTTTAGGGCCACGATTTTTTTAATTTTTTATAATTTCCTGATACATAAAACCTTGACTGACTGGATATCATATGCCTGCATAAACACACAGGCCCGTATGTTTCTCAGATTACTGGATTGTATGGAGAAGATTAAGCATTTTCATCATAGCAATTTGAACAAGACGTGTTTGAGGCCTCAACATATCTTCACACTTTCCCGTGTGAAAGAACAGAATGACAAAAAGGTCATAAATGCAGTGCTGTAACAGAAGACACAGGCACAAAATGTGATCTGCTTGAATATGAGTGAAGCAGAAGCTTGCCAGACCACATTGTTGGACTAGTTCAACTGGTCTTACAACAGACTTTGCATATCTTTACTGTTGTTGACTCTGTGATGTCACTTCCTCTATAATTAGAGCGGTATGTTTTAAGCATGCCTCCACCCGGGCAGGTATGAGGCAACAGCAGCACCAAGAGTTTTAAAGACTTTGTTGCTCACATAAGAATCAAAAATGCTTAGTTTTACAGTCATCTTTGAGCAGAAACGCTGTCAGAAGCGAATACTCTAAGTGGTCCATCAAGCGTCTTTTTTTTTCATTTCTTTTTAGTCTTTTCAATATCTCCCTCATTTGGAAGTAAGGCGTGCTAGTCAAAGTGTTGGTCGTCGATAACAGCCCAGCAATGGTTTTTGTTGTGTTCTCCGTCTCTTTGAGTGCAATTTACAGGGCTGGGATGTCTGGGTCGATAGCCATGTTGATTTGCTTTCAGTCTTCAAGCAGTGCCCCTTTTCTAAAGAGCAAAATTGACATGTTCTCAGCGGCAGTGCCACAACCCCTGTGTTTTAGCTCAGTATGAGGCTGGTCAATAGCTGAGACTTGCTTCACTTCCTGTTGCGCTGCTTACAATTACGGACCCTGAATCAGTATCAGGGATTACTCATAAAAAACGCCTCTGGCTCTCAGCGAGCGTGCATAGCGAGTAAGGCAGGAGAGATAGTGTTTGCAATCACAAAACATGACTTTCGTTCAGCATACGGATTTTATTTCAGACAGCGGGCATAATATTCATGCAGCAAAATTGCAATTCTATTGTGTGCAACTGCTGAAAAAAGCTCCAATCAAACAGCTGAAGGCACTCGTGTGAGAATTATGAGAGCTTTCAAAGCTGCCCAAATTGTTGTCTGGAATGATCACAGTTATTCAAAGCAAAATAACCATCATCCGCCATCATGAGATGGCTCAGGGAGATGCATATTATACTGTAGAGCTCAGAGAATCCTTGTTAAGCGCTGCTGGTGGTCCACTTCCTTTTTGGAGTTTGTCTAAAGGTACAGTACAAAGAGAAGTGTGCAGACTGTAAAAGGAAGTTGGAGGCACTGATCCTCTCCGGTCCTGTAAATCAATGTGGTGAACACAAAGTACATACACTTGTGTTACTAACTCAGATATTCACATCATGTACTGTAAGTTAAAAATGTGCAAAATACAAAAATTCCTGAAAAAGGTATTTATCATATCAAGTTGACATTTTTCTACTAAAATTGAACAAAAAAAGTAAATTGTTTGTTTGTTAATTTCATTTGAACCTTTAGCTTAGAAGCACAAGCACAAAGTAAATTATTTTCAGCGTCTTCACAGATCCACTTTATGGTATTTAGACAATATGAACAACTCTAGAATTTCATGCACAACACGTAAAAAAAAAAAAGATTGGAGGAGAGACAAAGAAAATCTGGATGATTCTATAAGAAGATTCATTTGGGCCAGGTAAGGGTGTCAAGATTTCAACTTCTATCATGAATTACAGAGACAGTAAAGTTTCCCAACAATAACTACATGATTGAATAGATGTGAGTCATCGAAAATATACATTTTTGTCTAGTCAGGTTTTAAAAATCACTCTCCAGCTTCAAATACGGTTACTTCTACTTAATCATTTGTACTTCATAATTCCAGGGACGCATCTCCGCTTTTCATTGTGTATCAACAAGTCACTTCTAACTTAAGTCCAGCCTTAGTCCATAAGACTTACTGTATGTTGCATTTGTTTTGTCCATTACGAAGCTAAGAATAACCTATCAATTTAAAAACTTGTTTATTTTGTGGAAAACAGATGAACAAGTAAGATGTTTTGAACATGTGTAGAACACCAGGAGACTGATCTCTTACTGTGAAAGAAAATCTATTGGTCCTTTGTAATTTTGTTAAACCAAGAAGTTGTGTTCTAGTGATCCTTGTGCTAGATTTCACCGAAAATAAGAGCAGTTGCTTGATTCCCAAAAAGTAGCTTAACTCAGATGTAACTTACTGTCAGCACAAGCCGTTCAAAACGTCTTTGTCTGGGTGCCTGCGTGTGTGACGTTCTTGTGAAGGATCAGTTTGGTGATAACTGAATCCTTCTTGGCTGACTCCGTGCATCTTGTAGTGCAAGCAGATGATTAAAGCATTTTGTTAATTATTTGCTTTTGGAGATGCTCCACTGGCACAAAGCCAGAATGAGTTTTACGATCAGCAGCAGCACAGATGATGATGGAGCACGTGCAAAAAGGAAGAAATCAGACCACAGGTGATCAGATATAGGATGTGGATTTGTCGATTACTCCAATCCGTCTTCACATATTTTCACGCCATTTCCGAAGCGGAAACATATTTTCTCACTTTTCTCTGCAAGGAAGCCACAAAGGAGAAGTCATTCCTTCTTTGACTGTTGCATACACCTAATTAGGCTAATTAGATTTTTCTCAGCTGAAGCCTGAGTGTGACAAGACATGACTCTCACCCTCTGCACCACGATCAGTGATGGGTGAGAATGAGACTTTATATTCAGCAGGCAGGTACATATCACACTCTCTCTCACACACACACACACACACACACATACACATCCTAATGGATCAAATTAGCACTCTGGCACATAAACCCTGTTTTCCACTCATTCTTTCACGCGCTCACTTGTTCTCTCTCTCCATTTTCTTCTTATTTTCTTTGCAGTTCCTTCTGTCAGAGACAGCCGCCGGGTAATTAAAATCTACGCTGAGACAAAAGTTGCTTTAATTTAAGTTCATTATACCATGCCAGTCACAGGATTTGCAGGAGATCTTCTTTAGAAATTTGCTGCTTTGAAACCATGGCAACTGCCACATAACCTCATTTTCTGCCAAATCACAGCAAGAAAGACTGCTGAACATTGATTTGGACAATTATGGGGCTATATTTGCAACAAAAGCAAAGCAGGCAGGAGCAATGGCTAGAAAAGGTGAAGTGGGGAGGGGGTCTTAAGTGCTTACAGGGGAAATGAAAGTGAAGGTAGAGGAGAGGGAGCAGCATGGTGAGGCTATATCTAAACAGTTTAATGGCTTTGAAATGGCACCTTGTTCTTTGCATTTTATAAATGTCTCCATAATGTCATTCTTTTTAATCTTACTGTCATCTTTGCCACTTTGCCTCACAAGCCTTTGTGCTATGCTCCATCAATCTTTGTATTTCGAGCAGGCACCAGTACATAAAGGATATTTCCACAAACACTTGTCATGTATTTCAGGCTTTTAAAACCCAGTCTAGCAGTTATCAATCACCTAAACGCTTCAGTGTTGCTCAAAATTCTACATTTCAAAGTTTTTGCAATGAAATGACCATGGCTTGAGGCATGACTCTAGACCCTCTTCCTCGTTCACAGGGATCTTATGAATATGCTTATCTAGCACACTCAAAACTCCACCCACAACAGATAACACTGTCTCAGCTGTGCTCTACAATGCCCACTGGCCAGCACTTCTACTGGGATAATTCAGCCTGACACGTTTGCCTTCTCAGGCAAAAGGGAGCTGAGTTATGCAAGATCACATGCAGCTGGAAGTATCAAAAATTTTATGTGTTGACTTTCCATCACAATATTAGAGTGGTGCAGATGCTTGCCTTTAGCTGCTGCTAGCTCCCCTCTATCTTCTCTACGTTGCTGGCTCTCTCCTTTTATTTCATCTGTTAATCACAGTGAATGCAAAATAGTTGCAAAGCCCCACCCTGCTAGTAGCCACTGATCTTTTATGTGGGACATGTAAGCTGACTGGCTTTGACTTTTGGATTTCTAAGACGGATATGTTTTGGAACACATAAAAAACATCTTATAGACAAGCTAACAACATCAAAAACTTGATTTTTAGCCTCTGAGGTTTATATACAACTAGTTTTTCCAGCAAAGTGATGCTGTATAAACTGTGAATAAAAATTAAATGCAATCATATTAAACTTATGTTAAACTGAAAGTTGAACAAAGATTAAACTGTATTGTTTTTTTTAGTTTTTTTTAAAGCAATACGCAAGATATTCTCATGACGTGTGAAATAGGCACAAAATAAAAATTCCTGCTGGAATTTAGCCCCATATTGTGTCTTCTTTTTTAATCTCAGTTGAACTTCTAATTAAAAACTAATTGAAAAAAGGTTCCAGACTTTAGAGCAGACACTTTCTTCATGGCTACACACCAACAAAATGTAAATAAAAGATATTTACGTCTGTGATTTGTTCAAAATGACCCACTTCCCCCTGGCCAGCGACTTCATTTGCCCGCATCAAGCCTCTGTCAGCGATACCGCTACACGCAAACCACCTGGACTTTATTACAAGCTCGAGAGGTCATCCGATTGGTTGCAGCTCCACAGGTCAAAGGTCAAGAAGTCAGAAAGTTGAGAAAGGCTTTACTGTAATAACACCACCTCATTATGGAGTATCATTACCTTTCAAGCAGGGTCAGGCGTTTGTTTTTGGCTGACCCGGCTTCAAAGGGGCACGACCGCGCTTTGTTGCTGCTCTGTGACCCTGGTCAAATTGTGGGAATTCTGGGTCATGGTGATTATGACCGGGCTCATATAGAGAAGAACACAATGAGGTTAAGTCAGCAAATGAGAGAGAGAGAGGGAAACACATGGAGCTGCTGTGTTGTGGTGGGGCATGAACAAAGGTCCACTGGGTCTCGCTTGTGGGTGCAGGTGTGTGAGGTGGCCGTCATCGCATCCCTTCCAAGCATGTGCCAGCAGTGATGAGAGCACAAATGACAATCCATCAACCAAACACTCAATTAAGTTATGCAAATATACTAATTGCAAATGCATAACAGTGCAGCCTCATCACTTAACCCAGAGTAACCTGTTTAAAGGTTTCAAGCTTACAGTTTGGCTGGCAAGATGGACTCATCTGTGGCACTCAATAGAGGATGAATAGGAGGTGGGTTTTTTGGGAGGCAGCATGGAAAGGGAGGGGCAAAAAGGAAAAGAGAGATCAAAATCGTCCTCCTGCCAATCAAAAAACCTAATTATCATTCTAAATCAGCACGGAGAAGACACAAAGAGTCCCCCTCATACAAAAGGATTGCTGGTCTAGACCAGAACAATTACTACATAATTAGTTCATCAGACAACCCGAAATTGATTCAACTTTGATTTGCATGCAGAACTGGGTCAGAGAACAGCCTGGGTTTAAGCATCCATAAGATGCTCCCGCCACACTGACTGAAATGCAGGTTGCTGGCAGCTGAAAAAAGGGTGCAAGTGTCTGAGAGAGGAGCAGTTTGACAATGGAAAAAGGAATCAGAAAGGAAAAAAATGTCTCACTCCGAGAAGAGTTCAATCGCTCTGTTACACATGTTATTGGAACTTTTGCACTGATTTATACTTTAGGAGAAGACAGGGGATCAGGGAGTTGAGAAATTACTTTTGTGTCCCTCCAACTAACATACTACGGATTGATGATTCTCTTTTTTAACCTAAGTGCCCCCAATTTGAATCTTCCTCCATACTGTAAGTGAAGGTTTTTTGGTGATGGGGCTGTCTCTCCCTTCATTACAAAGACTCGCCGCGGCACATGATTGCGGGACAGAGGTTGTTATTCACTTGACCAGTCTGGACCTGATTCTTTATCGAGGTGCTGCTCAGTGTGGTGAAAGGAGCCCTGATCAATGACGAGCAGAAAGAAAGTGGTCTGCGCTTGTCACAATGAAAGCACCATGCTGGGTTTTCTTTCAAAAATCGAGACTCGATCACTTTCCAGGAGAGAAAAGGCGTCCTGCTTTCTGCAGACGGTGAATGGGCTGTGATTGCCTGCAATACAAAAGGATGGGGGGCACAGGTAATGACTGTGTGGTTTGACAGACACCACCCAGCAGCAGCTACACAGCTAGCTGCTCTACCGTTTCATTTGGGAGAGCGGTTGCTATAGAGACCGTACAATTTTGATTGGCGCCATGCTTTTTGGAGCGAGGTGATTTACATGCAGATTTTGATTCTGGGGGGGAAAAAGTATCATTCAGTGCCAAAGAGTCATCCACAGAGAGCCTTTGTGGAGCAGAGGTGAAGCCCAAATAAACACACTGACTCTGTTTTTGTTTTTGACATACGAGACTATGTTTGATGATTCTGTTGATAACGTCAACATAAGCTCTATTTTTTTGGGCTGTCAGGGATGTATTATGTTCTCACACCATACAGAAAACACAACAAGTTTCTTTGGGGACACACTCTGAGAGTCAAGGCGCATGAATCATCCCAAAAAGGTGCATATGCTTTGTCACTCCAGCTGTACTGTAGTGGGTTATGAGCACTGTAGCTTGAAAATCTGCACTTTTTCTCGTCTGTACCTTTTGAAAAATCCATTTTTCCCCCCCCTAGTGATAAAAATGTCACACCATGTTCTAGTTCTAAACTGCACTTTGTAGGAGGCAGAAAACATACATTTATTTCATCCAGTTTCTATGTCATCTTATAGCTTCATCCTGTTCAGGGTTACGTGGGAGCTGGAGCTATCCCATTTGTCACTGGACAACAGGCAGGAAGCGTCCATTACAAGGTCAACACAGAGACAAACAACCATGCACACTCACAGAATCCCCAGTAAACCGAACATGAAGGTTTGAGGCCTAAAGGAGGGAGCCAGAGTGCAGAAAGATCACAACAGAGGTTTGAAACGGCAGCCTTTTTGTTGTGAGGTGGAAGAGCACACCAGTACACCGCCAAGCAGTCTGTACAACTGATACAGAGAACAAGGAATAACGATGAAGAAACACAATGAATAAAGATTGAATGAAACTGTCAAAATGTTGATTAAAAAAAATAAAATTGTCAAATAGGAAATAACTATGATGACAACAAAAAAAAAAAATACTGTAAAACTGATCTTGCCAGTAAGTTTAATGTTTGGAAAAGGAAAAGATAAGCTAATACGCTTTCCAGTCCCATTGACAAAGACCAATGAATCGCAGGACTCAGATGCAGAGGGTCGCGTAATTCAGACAGGCTTTTATTAAGTAACAAACAAAAGGGACTATGAAAATTACTCCAGAACAAAAAAGGGAAACTAAACTGACTATGACAAGTTACAACAAAAATTCGCTCCAGATGGAGGAAGAAGACGATCTGAAAGAAAAGCTAAACTGAAAATCTCTCCTTAAAAACTGGAGGCTATATTCTAAGGCTAATGGGCTATGAACCAAAAACACTCCAAAAAAGGCTGGAGGCTATAACAATGAGCTACAACAATAGCGGACGATTTCTGTGGCTGTGAGCTATGGAAAAGGCCTGGCATGAACGAAGGGATCGAAACACACTGGCAACAAGACAAAGGGAGACGCAGACTATAAGACACATGAGGGTAAATGGGAAACAGGTGGAAACAATCAGGAAACAGGGAAGACACTCCAACAGGTGACACATGAGGAAGGGCAAGTGAAACGAGAGGAGAGTTACTCTTCAAAACAAAACAGGAAATCACAAGACAAAAATAAAAAAATAAATAAAACCACCTCACCGCTGTGTGACACCCATGATGTACCCTTTAGTTGTCAGTAATGATTTGGTAGTTTTAAAACTAAACAAAGTTTACCTTCATGACTATATCTGCATGTTACAACTCTACCTTTGGGTCCAGAAATGCATGTCTCTTTCTGTCTCTGTGTGTGGGTTAAGTTTGGTCAACAAAAGCCTTTGATCAGGTGAGGAGAAGATAATGGTTATAACATATCCTGTCACTGCTGTTGAAAAGAGTCCATTTTAGGAGATGGGGCTATTAGTCAGATGTATCCCAGAGTAAAATAGTAAATGATGAGGAATTTTGCCACCAACTGATGAAGTATATACATTGTAAGAAATCTAAACAATTCCAAAAGATGAGGAAGACAGAGGATGCACTGAAACACACTGACCTGAGGCCTCAAAGGTTTGAGCACATCGGGTTTCTGAAACTATTCAACAAGCAGGGTGGCTTCAAGTCCTGTATCGAGCCCTGCCTCTTATAAAGTTGAGGCTTCACCTTACTTTGTTTTCTCCAATATCAGGCCCATGTACGCCTATTAATTCAATCATATTCTGTCCGGTATCTTCCTTTCTCACCTCTCTAAATCCAAACTACACTTTCCCAAGCAGCAGTATAAATATGGATGGAGTAAGAGCTGTCAAGGCATGGAAATAAACTCTTGGCCCAGTCTCGAGGCTCGCAGGTCGATCTCTGGGTTAAGTCTGGGTTTACGGATGCTTTAAGTAGACTACACCAAGGTTTCGGATGAAAGAGAGAGCTATTTCTGCCCAGCTCTCCTTTGTAATTAGTGAGGAATCCATACAGTGTAGTTTCTCAACCAAGTCTACAATTCTACAGAGCCATAATTCACTTAATTACTCAGGGACGCCTCTTTGATTCAGTCAATATCAAAAGAAGCTTTTCAGATGGAGGGTAGGGAATGATAGTAATTTTGAAGCAGTTTGGTTCCCATTCGCTGCTGTAAGAAGAGCAATAAAATGATAATAGCTGAAAGGTTGTCAAATATGTCTGTTGTGCCTTTTTCACTCAGTGAAAGAGCGATTTAGAATTGAGAACCAGATGATCCCATCATTCTGTCTGTCTAACTTCTCTCAGCTATTGTGGAGACTTGAAATGAGTGCAATTTGCGTTATATTTATTTAATTCCAAAGGTAAATTTGAAGTGAAATTGTGACAGAGGAGACAGAGATTGGTGCATCCTTACACTTTAGAAATGGTGATATTTTTTTTTACAGAAAAATACTTTTTGAAAAAAGAGAAAACACGATTCTGTTGAAACTCAAGTGTTTAAAACAAAATATTAGGTGAACTTCAGGGATTTGTAAGATGTCTCTACAGGATTCTTGTGGCACGAAAAAGCAGGGGGCCACTTACCTGCTGAAAACCCTCCAAGTATTTTTTTTCACTCCAACCCGAGAAGAAAAATGGCAGGCCTAACTTGAAAGCCTCTCTCTGCAGGACTGAGATTAGAGGACATTCCTCTCTGTTTCCACTCGTGTAGGGAGCGCGTGAATGGTCACTGCGGCCCTGATGTAACACGCAGTCCCCAGCGTCTTTGAAGTGGCTGGATAAGCCGGCCTTGGACGCGGGCAAGTTCAGAAGGGCCCACGGAGGGATTTTAAAACAGAGGAAGACATCCAGCTTTTCCTCAGATCATTTCCAGCCTCATTTCCCACCGTGTCAGCAAACAGGCTGAGACAGCAGGGGAAAAAATCGTGGAAGGTTTGTTGGCGAATGACTCAGACATGTGGTTTTCTTTTTTTCTGGGAGGGCAGCAGACAAAGAGAGACAAATCTCACAATTTCTACATTTCAAGATCTTTTTTTTTTTACTCAGAGAGAATGACAAGTAATTCTTTCTGACCTACCCTGTCACATTTAATCCATCTGTGTCGAAGACACAGATTCGTCTTAAAGCATCTGGTAGATGTTAAAGAGGTGATATCATGCTTTTAGGGTTTTTCTGTTTCTTTGGTAGCTTTTGTGCATGTAAAGGCTTTGCAGAGTTACAAAGATCAGAGTGCACACCAGAAGGAATTATTCTCTCCCACAAATGTCGAAGACACTGCTCTTTAAATGTCTTTTGTAGTCCAGGCTTTTCTTCCTTTTAGCTTAATTCACACGACCAGTTTTAAACCTCTATTTTCTTGTTGGAGACAAATGTTGGATGAATCCAGATTGAAGGCTAATCTGGGATTGTTTTTCCCAACAAGAGTGCAAAAGTGGGATTAAGTGGCATGAGTTTGGGAAAGAATCTATAAGAGAACAATAACAAACATACAAAACAAATATAAATTCACTTGGTGAATTAATATTTCAAGCGTGCAATATTTTGACAAACATGAGGGAAAGAAGCTGGGGAGAGAAACTACCAGTTCTCTCAACTACCAGGTCACAAGGTGAGCATATTGCTCCACGTCTCTGGCTGCACTGCGGCTGCATAGCGTATCCTTCTGCTGATTCTGATTCAACGTGGAATCAGATCCAATTCCTCTTTTTGTGAGTCCTTTTTAGATGAGGAAAGTGTGTCAGGCAGTGGAGGAAAATATAGAACTTTCCATTAACATTACCAATAGGCATGCATGGGCATCCTAAACATAAGAAAAGAAGGAGCTTGACAGCAGGAAACACGAGGCACACAGAGGGAGGGAGGCTGTGCAGAAAAAGCATCAACGTGCTGTTGTATCTTTAGATGGTAATTAGTTGTTGTAGTAGCTCCATCAAGGTTTAAAATATTAGAACTGTAACAATATGACAATTTAATACGTTTTGAGAATACCTGCCTCGTGGTTAGTTCAGCTAAGTGCACTGTGCCACTTTTACCAATGAGCCGACAGAGCAAAATAGATCCTTTGGGAGGGGGCCTTGAGCTAAAGTGAACCATTTCAGACAAATAGTAGCAAAAAGTTTTGCAAAATTTGACCTCCTTTGAACATTAAAGTATATAAACTTTTCGTCAAACCCCCCAAACTTAGTTGAAATCCTGTTAAAGGGCACATTATGGGCTCTTTTATTGACCATGAAGACCTGATTAAGGTTACATTGGGAAAAATCAGGGGATTATCAGGGTCAGTACAAAACATCCTCTGGAGAACATGATTGTCCAAACTTCCTTGCGGTGTTCCTTTTTTCTCCCCATCTAATCATTCTCCTCTCCCAGCAGTAAGATTAGTAATGCCTCTGTCATCACTTATCTCCCTCAGTAGTTACAAAAAGTGCAGATAGTTCAAGAACTACAGGCGCCAAAGCAGTATTCTCACAGATCAGAGGGGAAATCTGGCCTTGACCACCGGGAGCCAAGAAGTCACCGTGAATCCAGCGGCATAACATTTTCCCTGCATCTGGACTCATTTAAAAGCTTTTTTTTCCAAATTGAGTGAAACTGCTTTTCAGTTGCCCCACAAAGTCGGACAAACAGATTCTGTATGTGCGGCGTATCACCCGCAGGTCTGCAAACATTAAAACCTGTGAGACAAACCTCCAAGATGGTCAATTCCTTGCGCCTTGAGCATCACTGTACACACATTTCATTGTAATTCAGCCTGACACATTTGGTATCTTTGGAAACTTCAGGGTCTTGACAAGAATTTCAAATGGAGTTCAGTGGGTTTGAACGAAGCTGGGTTGTGCGCCATATGCTTTCCCTGTGGTGAATCTGTGTGGGCTGAGGAGGTTAAGGTACAGCCAGGCTCGCAGCTCTTTCCAGCTAAAAGCGGAGCAGTAAAATATTGTGTTATTGTTGGGAGGTTTAGGTGCATGAATAATATTTGGCTAAAGGCCTGGTTCGTACAGGAGTCAGGAGAGGAGTTTGCATCTGTAACTAATAATGGGCTGATGCTTCTGATACTTCTTCAGTGTTGTATCAACAAAAACACAGACTATTCTTCAAAGTCCTCAAAGGCAAAAACATCATTCACAAAGATAACTGATAGTTGTCATTTATAAATATGTATGAACTTTATGTTTAGGTTTCCTGCATTAAGGTTTTCTGAAATCCCATGAGAAGAAAGCAAGGTTCAAAATCCTTGCTTCGATTTATTGAGATGTCAGAGTGAAAGGCTATTACAGAGGTGATCTGTTTTTATGATCCCGCACATTAAAAAACATTGTCAGCAGCCTGAAGAAATGAATTATTGTCTTGTTTTTCAGGGGGAAAATGTTTCTATAAATAAGGCATTTAAAAAAAGCAACTACTCAATATGGGAATAAAACTCAAAGGTTTGCCACTTTTCTGGCTCAGAGTGTGGGAATCATTTTTACTGGAAACCGGAATTCAGGGGGAATAACTTTGACTTCGATGTCTCAGGTGGGCTGGAGTCTGTTCCAGCTGACATTGGGCAAAAGGGGGGATACACCCTGGAGGGGTCGCCAGTCCATTGCAGCACTGAAGCTCCTTTCTTTAGATACGTCCAGGCCATTTCACTCAATTAGGAACCTTCCTAAGCCAAAAAAACTACTCTTTTCTTTGGTTTCCTTACTGCTTACTGCTTCCTTTCTTCCTTGTTGCTTTGTGAACCTCTTCTTTTGTGTCAAGTAGGTTTTGCTATAGTTTCTGTCTTATTTTGCTGCTAATTGTCCCTGCGTGTCCCCGTGTGTTTTCCTGTCCTCAGTGGTTTCACCTCTGCTTTGTTATCCAGTTAGTTCTCAGTGTGTTCTTAGTATCTTACTGTATGTTTTGTTAGTCCCTCTGCTAACCTTCCCCATATGGTCCAGCTATGTCACCCGCTGTATTTATTCTCTTAGTCTTAGTTTCTAGTTGAGCTTCAGAGAGTTTTTACTTTGAATCGTCCCATTTCCAACCCTGTTTGTGACCTGCCTGTGTTTTTTTGTGCATTCCTGAAATGTTTGCTTTTTCTCATCAGCTTTAATTAAAGCTTGCTTTTGTTTTTCTCTACCTGGCTCCTGTATTCTGCATTTGGGCCTTCACAAGAGGTCCACGAGTAGCGGAGGGTTGAAGAGATTCTGTGCACTTTGCTTTTTTATGTGATTATTGCAAAAAATGTGGTTTTAGTTCAAAACTATCCGCTTTGTTGGAAACCAAGCATGAAAGGCTTAACCATGCAGATACTGTAACTTTTTTTTTGTTGGTTCAATGTGTAGGTCGGATATCTGAGATTCTCTCCAGACTCCAGGGCATAGGAATGGATTTTAATTAATTCTGCTCACAGCACGGAAATACAGTAGCAACACCAATTTCCTTGGTTTTGATCCCATGGAAATTCACGATACCTTGCAATGTTTATTATGATAACAAAAGAATTTCTTTTAACCCTAACTTAGTGCTTTTTTTAAAACCCAAAGTTACTTTTCCCTAAACGTAATGTTACTCTAACCTTAGTGTTTCATTTATTAACGCTGTAACGGTTGGCACGCACAAATGATACCATATTAGTGACTGAGTCATCAGATAGTAGTCAATAAAAGAAAAGAAAAAACATAATCACTGCATTGTTATCTCTGTTGATCAGATTTTAAACAACAAAAAAATAATATTTGCAGGCAGTAAAAAGCCAGGTCACAGCATTTTGATCATTATTCCTGTGTGAGATACCGATCAATGCAATCTCCTTCGGGCTGGTTTTCAGGCATAAATGACATTTTAAAAACCTCATGCTGTGTGTGGAGCTCTTTGGAATATCAGTCTTGTGCAGTGGTTCAAAAGACTGCCAAAGAACCACGTAGACAAATGTGCGTCTTCAAATAGTTGCTTCTAAAACCATATGAGTGTTACATGAACATATAGCTGACAAACCAGTTCTGAAACACACCGTGCAGAAATGAAACGCTTACACCAAGGAGGAAGCTGGGGCTGTAGGGGAAGTAGTGTACAACGTTTGGTTCCTGTTGCTGCTTTAACTGGCTATACTGCTGTGGTCATCGGGTTGTAAACCCAAAATGTCCTGGACTAGCTGTCCTCAAGTAAAAACCTGCTCCAGGTGAGGTTTTATCCTTCAGTGCTGCTCTGCAGCCATAGCACACACTGACCACCTGCTCCACTGGAGCTTGGACTGTGCTTTTATGCATTTGATACAGCATACCCTCCTCTCCCTGTGCTCCTCTCCACTCACCTGTCAAATTGGCTGTTGGAGAAAAAGATGGCGGAGCCTGAGACACAGACAAAAAAGAGCCCACAGGTTGTGTGTCCATGTCTAAGTGACAGGTGTCCAAAGCTGAGTGTGTGTGTGTGTGTGTGTGTGTGTGTGTGTGTGTGTGTGTGTGTGTGTGTGTGTGGCTGGTCAGGCGACAGATCCTGCTAATCCTGACGGTCCCAGAGGACAAGCAGTGCGACTGGGTAATTGGCCACTGACTGAGCAAGACCACTCTGGAGGCACTGCTTATTGAACCACTGTCACAGAGAAGGAAGGTGGAGGCATAACAAGGCAGGAGAGGAAAGGAAGAGAAGATGGAAAGACAAAGTGAAGACAAAATCAAGAAGAAAGGGGAGGGGTAGGAAAGGGCGAAGAGGAGCGATACAGAGGGAAAAGAAGAAAGAAGGAACAGGAGCGAGTGAGCTGGAAGGAAATAAAGAGATTGGTTGGCAGAGGCAGAGAGAAAGAAAAAAGAACAGAAGTAACGCTGAAGAATTTCTGAGTGACCCTAAAGCCACCATTTCTTCTTCTCTCAGCTGAAATGTGACACTTTTGTGATTACACTGGACCCTCTTTTTTGGGGGGAGTCGGCTTAATCTTAAAAGGATGAACGGGTGAAAGGAGAGTAGGAGAGGAGGTGGAGAAGGGGGGTGGTGGGGGGGTGGGTGTCATGGTAATGGAAGTCTAGGTTAATACTTCCCTCCTCCAGCCGGCCACCTAACAAATTGCCTTGTAAAAGCAGAAGCGATGGATAAATAAAGAATGAAATAAAAAAGTATATCCCCCCAGCAAATTGGCTGTCATTGGATTATCCCCTATAAAGCAGGATTTGTGCGTGCACGGATAGACTTTTGGATATGTGTGTGACCACTGCCTCGCATCACATAGTACGTGTGAGTGTGTGTGTGTGTGTGTGTGTGTGTGAAGAAATGGTTGGTAGTATCAGGCCCAGGCAGAAAGGGTAGAGGAAGAGAAAGGATTGGATGAGCGATCATTGCTTCATCAGCTCCATTAAACACACCAGTGGCCTGTAAATCAGGCTGTCACAGCAACACTCACTCACACACACACACACACACACACACACACACATCCTCAAACACAGAAACACAACGACTTCCAAGAGGCCAAGTAACAGGTAACATTAGCATATAGGTGAACTGACAAATGTCTCCATTTGCTTTTTCATAAAACTATTTATGAAAAAAACTATAAAGAGAGACACGCATGACTAAATTCCTGCTGCAGATTTGATCAAAGGGAGTTTTATGGCAACGTAAATGCCTTTAAGGTAAATAAAACCCTCAGAAATAACTGATCGCTTTTACATTCCTGTTATCTCTATAAGGAAAGTGTAAGGTTATGCAGTATTCATTCTATTGTTTCCATCTGTTTGCTGTTTTGTACTTGCCTTTTGTGCAGCCCTCTCTTCTAATTGGCAGTTTTTAAAGCAATTTTTGCACGAGCCCCACCAGAACCTCTTTCAGGCGGGGAATTAAATCAAGTGAGCAAACCTGGAGGCAGCAATGTTAATTTCCTTACCTTGAACGTGGAAAATTACATAATTTTTTTTCTTTTATTTCCAACATCTCACTTCCGAGACACACTGAATGCAACATGAGAGCCTCTGAGGATAACCAAACCATTGCCAGAATTAGGAGGGGTTATACATAATTTTAGTACTCACAAGGCTTTGTTTTACTTCTGTAAAATAGTAGATATAGATTTAACAATGATATGTTGAAGGGAACAACTGACTACTTCTATCCCAGGAAACCCCCCTGTGTCCCCTTGTGATGTTCACTGATGATTAGGGGCTGCCCTATCCGCTTTGGTCCTTTAGGAAAAGTTGTAGTCTCTCATATTTCATTCGAGATCAGAGCTCACAGTGTTGCTGAGACTCCAGTGCTACGCTCGATTACTTCACCAGTACTGCTGTAAGACTAGCTGCCCTCCAGGTGATCCCAGATTCAGCACACTGCTGGTTCCATGGACTGAATCAGCACCTTTTGTTTTATCTGATCTCCTCGCAAAGTCAAGTCCTGCAAGAGAGCAGAACTGTCTTGTGTAAAGTAAGATGAAACAGAGGCACGAAATGTCAGTGAAAGCCTTAAAAGAAAAGCAAAAGGATCAAAAGAAAGATGTATGCGGAAGGTTGATGAGTGGGCAGAGGAGGAACAACATGTCCGAGCCAAAAACAAAAAAGAAAAAAAAATCAATGCCTGAGAGTCAACAACGCGTGGGTAGTTAATGGCATGATTCAAGCTCATTAGCACAGCATTTGACTTGAGTGTTTGACCTTATGCTCGACCATCCCACTCTCACAGCTTGAAGCCTATGTGGTAGAACTTTTGACAAATAACAAGTAATGCAGGCATTGTTCAGTTGAACAGACTCACCTGTTAAGTATGGCAGTTTGTGATACTTTCAGCCTCAGTAGAGCAAATCAAACTCGACTGAAGAGACTCGAAAGAAAACAGGAAAACAACCCCCATGGTCATTACATTACAGTTATTGAACCAAAATTGAAGCTCACTCATTACTCTGGTTTATTCGCTGTTGCTTCAGGGGCGAATTTCACTTTGTTTTTCTGTAGCTCCTCTCCCGTATTCCTCCGTAAAAAAAAAAAGCAATATTCTGTCAAACAGAGAAATGTCCCAGTCAGATCTCCATCTTTACTTACAGTCATTTAAAATTGAATTAAAATGACTGATAACACCCAATCAATGGTTGTAATTTCAGCAAATGATGCAGCACCATTTCAAACTGTAGTAAAGTATTGATTCAGCTGCAGCCTGCAGTAAGACATTTAGCTTCCATTTGAAACAATCTCTTCTAATTGCCTCAAACTGGTTTAAGGAGAAATTATCCAGAGCTACTGGGTGCAACAAATTACATGTCATTAAAATAAAATATATTAATGTATGCACTCATCATGAGCTCCTGGAGGTTCTGGATAAAGTGCAGTAATGTATGCGCTCATTTTGAATTCCCTGAGGTTCCCCTTGATCACAGCAATCATAAAGATCAGCTTTTGCAGTTGGGCTGCAGTTCTTCTTCGTTCAAGCCCTGCACTTCCACCTCAGTGGGGAAGTGTTCTTATGGAATTCGAAAAAACACCTTCAGGTACTCAGAAATTGGCTTTTTGTATTTAGCTCTGCAGGATAGCACAGTTTAAATTGGAAGCTGTACATTCTGTTTTTATATTCAGGTCTGTGTTTGCAGGATGAAAAGTGTGAACAGTGAGCTCGTAAACTGTTTGTGCATTCACGAACAAGCTTTTGGCAAGCATTCAAATAGCCAGGTTAACTATACACTAGTGTTGTAGCTCTCAGTGTGACAGTGCCAGACTGTTGGTGTGCCGTGACAAACTGAAACATCTCAACTGCTTTTGGATTTATTGCCACAAAATGTGGTATAAATTAATTAGTTCCATTTAAAAGTGTGTTTCTAGACATCTGGTTGTCTCATAAACACACTACACACAACCCCATTTGAGGACGCCACAGTTTTCTGGTTATTCCCACAACATATGACTGCATTATAAGGCAAGATTCACATGTACGCATTATGGGCATCAGCGGTCTCCATTATCATTCATTTTGAATGTGGTGTCTCGTTGCATTGCCTAAATGAATTCTGGGTCTGTCTCTTTGCTTGGCTTTGTTAATGTAGCTTGTGGTGGAAAGTTTAGAATAGTTCAACTTCTAAGTTCAACCAATCAAATTGCTTCATGGATCACGTGTCAGATCTTGACTACTGCGCAAAAGACCTCACAAACGCTTGGCGCTATTTTCTCTCCTCTCGATTGTGAGGTCTGACTTTTTCCTGGAGAACGATTTTGTGATGCAAATGTATTACTCTTTTGAACACATACTATTTTGAGAAGCAAAACGCTTTATTTTTTAAACCCCAGCCAACTAGCTGACTTCCTTGACTACCTTCGTCAACACCAAACGAGGCTGGAACTCGGCTCACAGGACTTCGCAGGGGGTAAGTCAATGTTCATAAACGATATTGCTAATATGGGATGTCATACAGCTTCATGTCAAAAGAGGCGAACTATCCCTTTAAGCCATCCTTCACTTCTTTATTTGTTTCCAGGTAAACAGGAATAGTTGATGCAATTTACTGCAACATGTGCAAATATAAATGGAAACTAAAATATAAGCTAAAAAAACAGAGTTTGTACAATTATAACAAGCTTGAAAGTCAATATTTGGTATGAGTATCTCAATTGTTTATCGCAGTCTGAACCTTCTTAGACAAGCTTTCTTGTCATTTTTCCTAATAGTCCTCAGGAATGGAACTATTGTTCAAGGCCACGAAAGTCTGGCTGCCTGGAAGCAAAAAAAAAAAAAAGATGGGTGGCTCCAGATTTTTGCACAATACTGTCAAATTAATAATGTTTGCTTATTACAGAATATCTGTTGTGCAAGAAAAAAAAAGTTGCATGAATGTTTGCCTTACTTTTTGCAATATTCAGTTTCATGGAGCCGAACTGTAAAGCGAACTGGAAGTCCACCAGCTGTGTAGGTAGCCTTCTTCAATGTTGAAAATTGAACTAAACCAAGCAAAAAATGACTACTTTCAAGTTGAAAGAAATTTGATATTTGTTCTGTTCAATCATCCATGTTTGGATGCAATTAGGAGCACAGGAGCAGTGGTAAATACAGACTCTCAGATAAACTCGATTTAAAAACAATTATGTGCTCAGCTTGTTTAACTTCTAAATGTTACAGCCAATAAAAGCAAATCGTTTGCTTTGAAGACAGATTTGCATCAATGAAAAGTATAATCAATGTGCATGCCAAATCACAGCATACAGCAAGCACACATGAGGGATAATTGCATATCAAGTCTCATAATATCAATATGAAGATAAGTTATAAGCTAAAGAAATGACTTTTTTTCTTTTTTTTACTCCAGTAATGAGTCCTGTCTTGTTTAAAGAATCACATGCCCTTTAGATTGGTTGAGCCGTGCAGATGAGAGAGCTATTGGCTTTTCTCAAAGAAAGTCAGTTGTTCCTGTCTCGCAGCATCAATGTCGCGGCTGCTGCGTCCAAATATCGACGTAGCAGTCTTAAATCATCGGCCTTCCATGTGAATTATGCTTTAGGCTGAATTTTCACTTTGATAAGGAAATCAGAGACACTGTGATGAGCCCAACGATGCTCCTGGCCAGTGTGAGGTAGCTGGTGAGATTTTTTATTTTTTATGACAAGGTTAACAGATGATCAGTAAAGAGTGGCTCCCCGTCACCCTCCCATAGCCTGGCTCCTTCCTTCCTCTCCCCTCAGTATCAATCAATACCTGTTAACAAAAGCTCTGCAGGGCTCCACTCCACTCTCCGCGCTCTTATTCATATTTCAGGATGTTATTAGAGCGCACAGTGAAATGTCAAGATCTTTACAAGGTAAATATCTCTCCGAATGTCACGGGGAGAGTCGAGGGGGTGAAACTACTTTTCTTCCCGGCTCTGTTTTTCTCTGTCAGAACTGTGAGCTGCCGACATTATAGGGCAAGAGTGATTTCTCTGCCAGCGGCTATTTCACAAAGTCGTTTGTTACTGCCGTGTTTTCAATGATCATATTGGCGTGGGTGTTTGCATTTTAATGGCTGGTTGAAAACGAGGAGCCACTCGTTTTTAACACTGAGAACCTTTAAGATAAATACAGTGAATATCAGAGCAGCACCAGGGGAAAAGATTACAGCGGTGTGAAATGTTGTTCATGGATGTTTTTGTACATAGCCACAACTGCCTGAGGCCATCGCAGCAGATACGTTCCAACAATAAGACAAAGCAATGAGGCTGCATCTTTCCCATCTACACTCTGCCATGCACAAGCCTTGCATCCCTGCGGTGAGTAAATCAGGTGGATGACAATCATGTCTGGAGGGCTATAGATCTGATCAAAGGACTGTGGTAAACATGGACAGGATGTGTTCAGGAATAGTTCATAGCAGGTTCTGAGGTTGGGTTAGAGCTCATTTCAAGTTGTGTAAGGTGTGATCAGCTGCACCATGGGCCTGCTGGTCAGAGGAGAAAGGGAATGAGTCTCACAGCTGCAACAGCAGCCTCAGCAAGGACACCCAGGGATCGTGTCTATTTCCGAGCTGCTTGTTTTTCTCTCCTCACTGAACATCTGTGAGATGCCTCCGAAACGACAGCTTCTCGTGGCCGACCGGTGAAGCAGAAAGACGAGGAAGAGAAGGATTTCATTCATGGTCAGCTTTCTGGGATTGTGGGCAAAACGGCTCTCACGGGGTGTTAGGCAGGCGCCTCCACTTTGGTGGTGTAACAATGCCAAAAATGGACAAGAATAATAATCAAAGATTCAAAGAGTGCGGGTGGTGCTTATCTAAAATATCTCTCCTTCCTGTCTTCGTGGTTGGTAACAATGCCGGTGACAGCAGCTCCTGAATGACCCGACTCACTGTTGTCTTTGAAAGGAAAGATGTCTCTGACAGCCTCTTGTCTTCGCCTCACATTTACCTGCTGTTTTTCCCACTGCACCTTCCCGCTTTTTAGACCATCTGGATGATTAAGAGGTACATCTGACAAAGCTGCCTTTCTCTCATTATTTACCACTCAGCTTGTCGACAGCACAGACAAGATCCGTCTGTGAACCTGTCGAACAATCTTAAGCTTTTATCAACCACCCTTTCACAGATGAACGTTTTTAGTTGTTTTTTTTTTTCATTCACAATCACTGTCTTATATTATAACTGCTCACATTTCAATTTAAGCACCTGGTGAGTCAAAGGACGCAATTGTCGCAGATAATTGCAAGAACCTTTCGAGAAGTAGTCAGAATGAAATCTCCCAATTATTCTGTCCATTTAACATTTTACATCAGATCCCAATTTGACCCTCTCCACAGCATTCATTTGCAAGGCTGATGTGTAGAATAAACCGTGTCACTCCGGGTGACGAGCCCTGAGCATGGACAAGAAGGAACCAAACTATAAGAGCGACTTTACCCTTCGTCTTAAGGTTTTTACTTGTGGCTTTTTCAACCTAAGCTGCTGTGTGGATCTAACAGGTGCTGTGCAATGAACTTTTGGTCCCACAGTGCCACCTATTGTTGAAAACAAATTCAACAAATTACAGTAAAATGTGCATAAATGTGGTCACTTTAGTCCAGTATTGTCTTTTTCAAGCTTGAGCTCGCCAAATTAGTTTTGTTTCTCTTTAAAATGTTTGCAGCAGAGAGTTGATTCTTGCTCTGTTTCTTGTTTTATAGCACAAAACAATAAAAAACAAGAATCCCCCTCCTGAATCTTTTCCCTGATTTGCTGTAAAATGGCCGAATGAAGTTATTTAGCCCATTTTGCCCAGAAAACCGTCCAATTTGTCTGTGGGAAAATTTTTCAAATGTTGGCCCGGGTCACCTGAAGGGGGAATTAAACAGAGAAAAGGGGAGCAAAGCAGAGCGAAACTATTAAATCTTTCATCATTTCCAAATCTCTTATAACCTTGTTGCACTAGCAGAACAGAGGTCTAGACATTGTGCAAAAGCAACAGCCATCCATCATGTCTGATTACACTGCTTAGATATAATTGCAAACCCTTAAGGATTGCTCTTCCCTTCCTCATCCCTGCACACATAGACAAATTTCCCATGCACACACATCACACAACAAAGACACAAATACACACCTGCAGGGGAAAGAAAGGGTAGAATATCAGCGCTGGATCTGCAGACAGGCAGCACCTCGATACACATTTCACGGACAATCAAATTAGAGTTGGCGTTCGATACATCACTGACAAATTGTTTATTAAACAAAAGGCTTGAATTGCAGCATAACTGAGAAAGATTCACAAGAGGGAAGGAGAGCTGGGGGCTGCGAGAATTTTATTTGAGCGTGACTTCATGTGCGTGTTATATACCCATGTAAGGAAGGCAGCTTTTGTGTTGCTCTCATTCTCGCAAACACACCATTTATGTCCATTTTTACAAAGGAGGCCTGAGTCACGGTAATCATTGGAGACATTCTGCAGGGACATAAACACTCGAATAAAACAATGTCAGTGAGGTCATGAGTGGAGCTGGGTCCTTACACTATTAACACTGTCAGTGTTTGATTCCCAGTGGGGCCACCCACGGTCTTGTGGCACTTTGGTTAAAAGCATCCACCATATGTTATGTTAATACGCTCATATCATTTGTTCCCTGTCATCTCATGTATTTAAAAGTCAAGAAGCAGCATGTCACACTGAGGAATAATTCATATGTGTTATTTTGCAGCAGGCATTTTTAGGCAAGGGCACAGTTGTAAGTGGAGCTCTGCGAGCAGAAGAATTTAGTGTGTAACAAGATGCTGCACAGCATGCATGTATTTACTGTGCCATTTCTGACAAGGCATTACAATAAAGCAGATGTCAAGCTGCATGAATACATATTAAATAATGGCTCTCACAGGTATCTGTTGCAAGAAAGCTGTTCGAGCTACTTCTCTGTTGTGCATTTACCTCCTTATACGCATCAGAGTCATCAGTGCCTCGGACTGTTAGTACGTTATTTGAAGTATCTTCAATTTTTTGTTATTATATTTTGCTAAAAGTTTCACATAATGAAATAAAAATGACAAAACATATCTGCACATAATTACTTGCACAACTAATTTAAATCAATCCTTCAAACAAAATACAAATCAGGCTTCCCTGCGCTTGATTTCACATGAACAGAAGGAACCTGCGTAAAAAACTGGTTGATTGTTTCCAGTTTCTTTCTCACAAAGGTGAAATGAAATAACAGTTCAAAATGCACAATAACTCCAAAGGTTACAAAGCAATTGTTGAAGATCCTTCCCCTCTTTCGACGCGTTGTAATGTCATCAAAAAGTTTCACACTCATAAAACTGAGAAATGGCTTCCAGCGTGTGGCTGTAAGAAGAAATTAAATTAGAGAAGTTTACAAAAAATTGCTGCACTTGTAGAAACAATAACTTCCAAACTTTTAAAGACTTTTATACTGATCTGAAGCAGTCTGGAGAGCTTGTTTCAATCCATACTGTTTGCTGCAAACTGAACCATGAAGGGCTCCATGGGTGAAGGCCGAGAAATGCGCTTCTATTTAAAAATAAAAAATAAAAAACTTTTGTAGAGAAACCAAGTGTGTTGAAATTGTTACATGAAGAGATCAATATTTATAGAATAGCGTTACCTTTTTCCTTCTTATTGAGTTTTGCACGCTGTTCTCCTTCGTTATATGAAAAGATCAAACCAGAGGAAAGTTCTTTCGGGTTGCTGTGCATCGCTTTGTTTCGAGGCAACAAAGTTAAGCCCATAAGGAAAAGAACAGCTTACCTACAGTAAAACACGGTGGAGGTTGAATCATGCTGTGGGTTCGTCACAGTTGTGGTGGTTGGCACTGTCGCATCACAGCAAGAGAAGAGGGTTCCTGGTTTCTGTGAGGAGTTTGCATGTTCTGCCTGTGCACACGTGGGTCGTTTCCACGCTGCCTCACAACGCCCAAAAATATGTATGTTAGGTTAACTGCTGTTTCTTGCTGCATGCTTATCTCATGTGTCTCTGTGTGGCCCTGTGGTGGACTCGAAGACTCAAACCTTGAATTTCATAAAGCAAGTATAGTTAACAGATCGCTGATGGGCGATGGGTGGACACATGATGGCTGCAGTTTTACAAAAGTGGTTTCACATTTATTAAATATCATAAAGCTCCACCCAGCAAGGTGATTTTTTTTGGTGAAAGAGTGACAATTTGGCAGTGGTGCAGGAGCTGTTTGAGAGGTTTCAATGGATGTCTTGTTTAGTTTTGACACTTGTATTCCTGGGGACTCTACGTCTGCCGGTCGATGTGTTTAGTAAATTAATGTCACTTGAGACTGGACTCCCCCCTTACAGATGAGAGATAGTAATCAGTCTTATTTAAAATACCCCCCAAAAATAATAAATTGTCCACCCCTCATGCAAGTGTCTATCGCTGGTTGTGATAAATCACAGTGCTGGTGGTCCGTAAAGTGTTTACTGTATGGTGACAAGGCCAGTCAGACACATGGCGAGATATGTTAAAGAACAGAGAAGGGAAACAATCTTACAGCTGTAGATGAATGTGAAAACTGTGTTCTGGTGTCAGACTTTGCACACACACTGTAATTATGCACTGTGAGGGACTGATGAGGAAAAAAACATGACTCCCCAGCCCCTGCTCCCCGCTTTGGAGGTCTGGTTGAATAGTCTTTTTTCTTTCTTTTTTTTTTTGCTTAACAGGGTTCCTGAATTAAAACAATGAGCCAGAAGAATCTAGGTAGCAGCCATGAAAAGAGTTGTTCAAAATTCTGTGAAGAGAGGAGCTTCAATGCTTCCTTTGTTTTCTCCTTGAGCACAGCCAACACTGGACCATCCTTTATAAAAGAAAGGAAATAATTCTGTCCCACAATTCATTGTGGCCTTTCAAAGCACTGCTAGAATACATTTCATACAGTCCTACTATAACTGATTTGCACAGATAAGTATCGAGGGTGAGCGTAAGCAGTCTGTGACAACAATATCCGTCTCTTTTGTGACTCCATCCATCCAGGTAATTTTCTATACCCGCTTAATCCAACTCAGGGTCGCGGGGGGGGGGGGGTTGAGTCTATCCCAGCTGCCATTGGGCGAGAGGCAGCGTAAACCTTGGACAGGTTGCCAGTCCATCACAGGGTCACACAGAGACAAACAGCCACGCACACTCACATCCACTCCATGTAACAACATGATATGAGCTCTTTTTGGATAATATTTATTGAGCAGCTATAGTTTTAGTGACGCAGACCCAAGTCACAGCCGAGTCTAAACTGTGGTTGGATTCTCATTGCAGTGCAGTTGCCTTTTACGAAATCTTTACAAGTTTCTCAACGAGGTCTAGGAAAAGAAATTTGGAGAAGATGACAGGAGGTGAATTTTCTAAAATATCTGTTTAGCACCAAAAGCTAGCATTAACAGTTCCACAACCAGGCTATACACTTTTAAACATTGTTTTGAGGCGACCTCACCTCGAACCAAACTCAATCGAGCGGCAGTCATTACATAATCTTGCTGTTCAACTTATTGAATGTGCTGAACTGTTGTTCAGTTCTTCTCTACAAAGTTCTCTTTGCACTACGTGTACCATCTCCTCGTGGTTTTCACTTCACACGACTGAATACTCTTTGCAGTCAGTTTTGACAATGAACCTCTGAGAAATCGGAACGCAGCCATGTTTGATCGAGGAGAACTTTTATACAATAAAGATCCAAATTTTATAGTAGAAAATTGCATCCGTGCAAGAAAATGAAAGAAGATACATTTGATTTGATGATGTGTATGTATGAAATTGTAGTCATAAAAGAGTTGATGCACAACAATAAGCAAAGTAAACAAAGCTTGTTCTGCCAACAAATAGCTAAATATCATCAGATTAGTTCTGCAAAAGCAAAAGAATACAATCAGAAAAGAGGAAAAATGAAGTTTCGCCCCTGAGGGAAACTTTGGAGCCTTTGGTGTAGTTGAACAGTTGAGGCTTAAGGTCAGCTCCTCTCTCTCCTGCTGCTCCATTGTTCCTCTGTTCGAGATGAGGACGTGTGTCAATCAAACTGCACTGAAGACCTTTATAGCGTGACAAGGGCCATTGAGGGGTTATTGCCAAAGACGACGATCCATTCATGAGAAATGTCATGGATGTTGTGATAAAAAAAATATATCAACCTTGTGTGGAGTGTGGGCAGCATGAAGCATTTTTTTGTTAGAGTTAGGAGTGTGTCTGTGTCACTGTGGCTTTTTTGCTAAATGATACATCAGCTGCTATTGTAGTGCTGGGAGATCATTGTTTCACTCGGGTGTGCACGAGCAAAGTGCAGATGGGAGCGAGGCTTTGTGTGGGGGTCCGTAGGTGACACAGTGTGATGCATGTCTTTCATAACAGTCCATTAGCTCCCTGCATGTGCGTCTCCTGTGTTCCTGTATCTGGACGTGCTTGTGCGTGCAGGGGTTAGTGCACGTTCCCGGGTGTGTGAAAACAGAATGAGCGTCCTTGTGCGAAGATGTGTTGGATGTGGCCGCTGATGGGCCGTGAATCAGAGCCCAGCGTGCTGTTATTTCCAATCGCTCCCACCGGGACGAGCAGAGTACCATCCGAGCTGCTGTCTGTTATCCCACACCCTCAAGTTCTCTGACCCCGACCATATTTTTCTTCTTTCCCTCCTTTGTTTTCACTTTGTCTTTCCTTCCCCCACATACTGTGACTCGTAGCTCTTTCTCACTTTCTCTACTTGCTCTCATACTTATTTTCATGAGATGTTGCCTTCTTGATGGATCCCTGCCTCCTAAAAACTGACAACATAACAAGCTCGTTTTCAGTAGTGCCGCAATAACTCATGCCAGTACATGTTGGAAAGCAAAATTTCCCTCAGAAGTATCTCCCTACCCCACGCAAATCTATTCAACACAACACCAGTGCTGACAAAATGCATGAAAATCCACTGATTTTGGACGCTGCTCGCCCTCTACAACAGCAGGCTACAACTAATCCATCTCCCTCTACATGTTTTTAATGAGCCTCCATAACCATAATCCGTATGGTGCAGAGCTGCTCAGGCCCACTCGAGCTGCTTCCATGACTATGTGCTGTCAGCAAAATGTGATGAGGGACACGTGTGTGTTTTTGTGTTTGTGTGTTACTGTCACCGAGCATCTGCGTTGTCAGTGTGCCATTGTGGTTGACAGTTTCCCATCTGGTAGCGGTGGGATACGCGTGTCTCTGAATACTTGTGTGTTTATCATCTAAAAAGAAAGCTCAACTTACGCGCATCAAACCGTCCCTCGTCAAAAAATGAGTTGGGAATATCAGACGCAGAAACTAATCAGACTGGCGACAGTCTGTGTGTGAGGGCCGGTGTAGAGAGGTAAAGGCTGCCAGGCTCTTTTTAGGAACTCCCAAAGGGAACCACATTAGGGCCCTCCTGGGGCCAAATTAGAGGCAGCTAACCAAGTTAGAGAACGGCAGCAGAGGGGGTCTGACTGGCAGGGATGGGTTGATTTCACTCCAGCCCCCTGAACTAAAACAAGCACACACACCTCTCTTTGTTTTGCCGCTGATCAGCAGAAGATAAAAGCCAGTTCCTGACAATAGCAGCCTCTCTGTTGTGGAGTCTACAGGGAGATCCTGACAGAGAGCAAGAGCTATAATGTATTCCTGTAGGTCAGCCGGGATTAGTGCGTCTGCATCAAGGGGAAGAGATTTAAACTCATTTAGCCCTTAAAATAGAAGTTCATTTCCATTAAATCTTGTTCTGTTTTTTGTCCATACATTATGTTCTTACAGGAAAAGTTTCCCAAGGAAGGCTATAAACAGAAAGAGTGTGCACATGCAGATGTGTGCAAAAGTTTGAGCTCCTCGGAGTGAATCGACATAAATGAGACACCGCATCAAAGCGCACATCTACACAGAGATTTATTACGTTTTTATTTCATGAAGACAAAAAAATTTGTCACTCATTTTTGCATTGGCAAAGAGATTAAAGCATCCTCTCATAAATGGAACGCACAGCCAGGATCTGTTCTCCCTCTACCCTGAGTAGGTTGCAAACCAGAGGGGATTTGCTGTAATACAGCTAATGAAACATATCTAAATACTCCGAACATTTACTTTAGTCTTCCTGCATCCTGACTAATAGAAATACAAAACAATCAAACATGAATTAGAACCTTTCCGTTATCATCCCTGCCTCACAGATGAAGACTCGGTTAGTCACGTCAGACCCGTTTCAGACTAACATGCAAATGAATTCTTCTCACAGACGGTGTCTGTGTCAGTTTTTTTTAAATTTCGCCCCAAAGTCTACGAAGTTTGCTGCCTTTCAAGTGGCACTCTGACTTATACCACAGGACATTGTACTTTTCATGTTTGTTCATCGTGTCAGTCCTATTGTGCCCTGTAACGTTATCCTGCATAATCAGTTGGCATTTTGGTGGCTTCTGTAGGTCTCTTTATCAGTGGTGCTATGTCTCACAACTGTACAGGGAGCCCAAGAGCAAATAGTTGCCAGATTCTCTCATAACTCATTAAAGTGCTACCTGTAAGTAATTCATTTCAGAAGTTCAGTCGCTGACAACGAGCTGGCGCCGCATCATTCCATCTTGTAGTTCTATAACGGCAGTCTTGCCAGGCTTCTCGGTATCATTTAGTCGTCTCACACCACAGACTCCACCATCTCGGACTATATGGAACGCAGCAGCACTGCAGTCCTTGATCTCCACTGCAGACTCTGTGAGCTTGACAGAGTGGCACATGAACTACTGTGGTTGAAGTGGATCTCCAGATCACCTGGAGAGCAGGATGAGGACTGGTGTCACCAGGTGCAGTCAAAGGTAGTGGTGGGATAAAAGACTACTTAGAAAGGGAGCTGAATGACAGTAACGTAGCGTTAAAACATTCCAAATCAAATCAAATGTATTTGTATAGCACATTTCATGTACAAAACAATTCAAAGTGCTTTACATAGAATAAAAGCACTGCAGCAGGAAGTGTAAAAAGCATTAAAAATACATCAAAGAATATAAAGAAAAACAAATAAAATAATATAAATTAATTTAAAAACAAGCAACAGTTTAGATACATTAAAAGATATCGTGCAGATTTCATGCATAGACACATGAGAAAAGAAATGTTTTTAACCTGGATTTAAAAATGTCTACATTTGGTGAAAGTTTGATCTCCACTGGCAGTTTGTTCCACTTATTTGCAGCATAACAGCTAAATGCTGCTTCTCCATGTTTAGTCTGGACTCTGGACTGGACCAGCTGACCTGAGTCCTTGGATCTAAGAGCTCTGCTGGGTTTATATTCTCTGAACATATCACAGATGTATTTAAAATAAATTCCAAATAATTAATAATTTATTGATTTCTCTTTCTTTCACATTCATGGCCAAAGCAAAAGGATGCCACTCTGTAATATTTCCAGCTGGGAGGGATTGCTTCCCCAGCAGAGAATCTTCTGCTGAGAAGGCCACAACATATATCAACATATTTCCTGCTTGCAGTTTTTTAAATGTCTAAAGATGTAGAAGACCAGACCCAAACCGTTAAGCAAGTTTAACAGGCAAAAAGGGCTTAAATAAAACTTAAATATGTTGGATATCAATTGTTTTGCTTATGTAAACTCAGTCTACAAGTCCCAGTTCAACTTGGTGGGTTTCGAGTGGATTTTCAGCACTTGAAACAAATGGAAGTGAGCTTTACCAGCAGATTTTGGTTCATTTTTGGGTTCCTGTAAATGACAAAGAACATTATAAATCTGACTTTCGCTCCGTTAAAGTGGCTGTTACCTGGTGAATAATTTCCTGATGGCCATGATATTTGGAATTTCTGCATAATATTCAGCTTTTATAAGAAAAAAAAAGGTGGGGAAGTTTTAAAAAAAGTGGTTGAATCACCAATGGGTTTTTTTTCAGACGTGGACAAATGTATCATTGCAAAGCTTTAAATTTCATTGGAGTTGTTATGCCAGAGATTTTGAGTCTTGAAAGTATACACATCATGTTCACGTCTGCACTGTTTGTTGGCTGGAATGTCAAAGCATTCGTGAATATTTCAGTGCCAGAACAGGCACACTTAGGATATAACCAGCATGTAGTGGGATTTTAGACTTTTTAGCAGAAAACTTTAGTGGAATTACTTTTCTATCAAAACATTTAAACAGACCCTAAAGCACTGCAGTGCTGTCGTTATGAAATACCTCACCATTACCAGATTGATAACAGGTGGAAAAGAAAACAGGATACTTCTGCTCATGTGTGTGTGATTGACGTGCCGACTGACACAGGTTCAACACAGGTCCCCTGTTTCCTGTTACATGCCACACACACACCAGCAGCCAACACACACACACACACACACACATACATATGTATTTGGTGGTGGTGACATTTGCAAAGTCTCACAGTGGATGGTCATAAATCTCAGTTTTACAAGTGACTCCTGCTGAACCCAGCAGACCGCTGACCGCATCGTCTTGACATTCTAGACTATGCTGCAAAAAAATCACCACAGGGTTCAAACTCACTGGGAGCTCTGATTGATTTGCCTCATGAGGGCAGTGAAAGCCGCTTACTGTTAGGGGCAGGCTCGCTTCCGTTTATGAAAGTCTTTGCTCATTACCATCATGACAAGGGGGGGAGATTAGGCAGATTTCAGTGTTTGCCTGAATAACACTTAAAGAATGCAAAACAATTCCCCTCTTTCACCTTTTCCGCACCAGAAAAAAAACACATTTATATAAGTATAACTGCAGGGTTGAGACTGAGCAAAACATGCTGTAAATTTGACCATTGACGTGTGCAGTCAAACAGCCATCTAAATAACCTGCAGTTTTGTTTAGTCAAAAGGAAAAGAGGGAGAGAAAGCTTCAGATTTTGAATTCTCCAGGCTGGAATCCAATCAAGTCATTAAGAGTAGGTGGAGCCAGTGCAAAGTTCCCATATCTTGATTTTGATTGAGAGACAAAGGCTTCAGTGCTCTCTGAAAACACCAAAAACTAAGGTTTTTGTGTGAAAAGTTGTAATGGGGCTCAGAGTGGCTGTTTTCCTAGGGTTTGTGCTTTTCCTCTCAGGGGGAAATCTTTTCTCAGCAGCACAATACACCAATGAGGCTCCCCACCAGATGCCACAAGAGCAAGTGACAACAAGCTCAGAGCTAACGGCACGTCTGCAATTAAATCAATCGGAGCAAAGGCACCTGGTCCGGCCTCCTGTCACCGTCCAGCTCAGGATCTACCATCTCAGGAAACCAGCTGACAAACAAAAAGCACTCCACCCTGTTGAGGAGGAAAAAATGCAGAGCGTGCAGCCAAGAGAGCTGAACTCTGAGCTTCCTGAGCAAAAGGAATCCATCCCAGTACGAGAGATGTTGAAACTGCCGATTCAAGGTCAAGATATGAACTTGTCTGTCAAGAAGGAATCCAAGGTAGCTGAGGAATGCTTTCTTTTTGACTGCTTCACATCCTTTTTTTTTTATCCACACATGTTCTGTGTAAATCAATTAGACTGATGTTCTAGGTGGTTGTGAGGTTTGAGCAGCGGGTGGCTGTGCCAGCAGAAAGCGTGTCGGCTCGCTGTGAAGAAACAAAGGTCACCATAGCGGTCAAACAGGACTTCCAAGGTAAAAGCTGCCCATCAAGTGTTTGAATTGATCACTTGAGTGTTGTTGTTTTTTTTTCTGCAGTGGCACCAGCACAGGTCCATTTCCAATGCCTTCTGCTCTAATGGCTGTAGAAGCCTAAATTGGAACAGTGAGGATGGGACACAATGCTGATTACTGCAAATGGCTCAGACTGTGGACTTGGCAATCAATATTATGTTTCCTCTTATTTCTTCACTCTCAGAAGGAGCATTCAGTTTGCCCGAACGCTGGCTTTACAGCAACGCATTAAGAAATCTTTGTATTTGTCCTGTGGCTGAACCTTAAACTTGCTGTGAGGGTTATTGACTGAAGAAGGAACAGAAATGGCCGGCGGTAATGGGTTTTCTTTAAGTTTTGCCTTGTCCTCCTTGTTCTTAGGAAATGGTCAGTTGATCCGACCAAGTGATTTGACCTTAGGAGGATGCGCGGCAGTCGACACAGTTGACGGCGTCCTGCTGTTTTGGTCAGAGCTACACAACTGTAGCAGCACAGTAATGGTGAGTGGCTCGCTGTCGTCTCAAGCACATCTAATGTTGAACATTTGAAGTTACTGAAGCTGTTTCTTTCTGCAGATGACTGAGGAGTCTCTCATCTACTCATTTCCTCTGATGTACTTTCCAACACCTATTGGCAACACCTCCATTTTAAAGACAAGTCCTACTGAGATGACGGTTCAGTGCCGCTATGAAAGGTAAAGCCTGATTGCTTTTTGCATTCCCTCCCCATAGCTTACTTTGTGGCTAGCTCAAGTTATGAAAGATTTTGAAAAGTATATATTAGCCACTATCAATAACGGATTCAAAGTGTGTTCTATTCTGAATTGCTAAATCCTAATTCTGGTGAACAATGCAGAAACCCTGTTACTTTACATCATGGTCATACTATATTTACCTCTGGCTTCTGTTGTGCTCCTTCTATATTGCAGCAGAAAACTGCACATATCTGGTAAATATTTGAGTGTTGAATTGGGTACTATTTGTCCAAATCCTCCTTGGATATTTCTCTTTAGATGAAGCCTGTTTGCTTTTGAAAAATTTAAGGTGGCTGACATTTATTTTTGAAAAGAGGAAAAAGGCTCATACATTTCTGTCCTTTTGGCACACACATTTCACATTTTTGTCCCCCTTGTAATGATTTAATTTCTGTTTTTAGAATTTGATCAATTAGGGTGCCATATTGAAGTGGCTTACAAGTTAATATTGGATAAACATAAGTTTCAGTCCTTGAATCTACATTTAAGAGACGAGTCATCTGTGGCACTTTCACTCTTTGTGAGTGAAGCAGTGTGTGTCTCTAGTGAAACTCCTGTGCTTCCTGTAATTCTCCTCACAGGAGGCATTACGTGAGCAGTGACACCATTAGGCCCACCTGGAAGACGGCCGCCTACAAAATGCAAGCAGACCAGCGGCTGCACTTCTCCCTGCATCTTATGACGGGTGAGATGATGAACCTGGGGCTTCTATTCTTTTGATTTGCACACAGCAGTCTGGCTAATTTCCCCAATGACAAAAGGCGTGATTGCAATCACTCAGGCTCTTGCACGCAGACTTTATCTTGACTATTAAGGATGCTAAACAGGGACTAGATAAACAGGGGAGAAACTCAAATGGTGATGAGCTGAAATGACATGCCTTCCAGGCTGCAGCTGACCCAACACGGTCACTGGCACAATGAAGTGATCGATATACAGCAGTGTAGTGTAGATTGTTCATCTTAAAGTTGGTCTAACAGAGCCTCCTTCTGATTTACTTACTGTGAAACTGGATGAACTTTAATAGATATTACGAAAGTTTTTTTTAAATTCATTTAGCAGGCGCAGACCATCATTTGTGTTTCTTATCCAGGTTGATGATGCAGATGCATTTGTAATTGATTTATTGCCTTATTTTCCCTTGATGTTACTGCATCTATATCCCATTCTCTGCTGCAGCCCTGACCATCTACCTCCCTGGGGCATTGTTTTAGTTTCATCTAATAAGACTGATGGGCCCCAACATTACTGTTCCACTTACATCTTTTCTTGTGTATTTGATTAGAGGACTGGCAGTGGCAGAGGCCTTCCAATGTCTACTCCCTGAGTGACGTGATACACATGGAGGCATCTGTTCTCCAGGGTCACCATGTTCCTCTGAGGGTCTTTGTTGACAGCTGCATGGCCACTGTGAACCCAGATCCCAGCTCTCAACCTAGATACCCCGTCATTAATAACTATGGGTGAGAAACTATGAATTGGATTTGTAATATACTTGATTATAGCAGAAATATATATATATATATATATATAGATGGATAAACAGCCAGGAGGTTGTATTTTTCTGAGACCTTGTTTCTATGTGTCCTTCGCTGTCATTTTAAGGTGTTTAACTGATTCTAAGCTGACGGCAACCAAGTCTTACTTCACGCAGAGGAACCAGGAGGATAAACTTCATTTCCGGTTCAAAACATTCAAGTTCTACCAAGATGACAAGAATTCAGTGAGTAAAGCTGGTATAAGCTGTGTTTGGTTGGCACATAATCTCTTTTCAAGGCTTCAAGATCCTTCAAGGTAGCCTGTAGAAAACGGAGCGAATAAATGCCCTCTGATGCCCCTTCCACCCGTTCAGAGCTTATTGGCTTGTACTGGAAATATTGGCAGAATCTTTCCAGATATAATATATTCTTGAGATTAAAGTGATTCCTGAAGCTCTCGGTTTTCCCCTTCTTGATGTCCACCAGTTGTTTTCACAACGGGAAGTTTGTTCCCAGTTAGGAGCTCCCAGTTAGCCCAGTTGAGCTTCAAACCACTCGGTGGAAAAGGTTGTTATTCACATTTCTTTTTAGCATATTATCAAAAAATCCTTTTCCATTTAGGTTGTGAATGCATCGCATTCTCCCTGCCCCCCCCCCTTCCTGTCAAGCAACTCTCAAATAAAATAACTTTCAGTTGGACATTTCTTATTTATATGCAGATTTCTGATTTAAAGAAATCAATATTGTTCAAGCTAAAGAAATTAGAATGGATCGTGGCCATAAATATGAGCCAGCATCAACCCATTAAACCTTTTGTGCATCTGTACAATCAGGGTTTTGGGTAAATCTCTTATTAAATTACAATATGATCAGTTTGCCAAACAGAATGTTCTCCCTGATGCAACAAGACACTCGAAATCCATTACAGCCTCTAATGGTAAATGGCAAATTGAGGGCAGTTCAGTAAAATGTGTGAATTAAGCTGGTGTCACAAGCACACTGTTTTGTTTTGTTTTTTTTTTTGTTTGTTAAAACTGATTCTTTTTCTTACTTTTAGTGTATTAATAGATTTAGTCTGTACCATATTATGCACCTGCTCAAAATAAATGTCTAAACATAATTGAACTTCCTGGCAGATCTATATGACATGCCACCTGAAAGCAACGACGGTTGATTTTCCCGTTGACTCGCAACACAAAGCCTGTTCGTTCTTGACCGAAGCCGAAAGGTTGGTGCACGAGTGTTTTAAGTGAGTTTATTTTTTTCCTGCAAAGCTCTGCTCAGCCTTTTTTACAAGACAAATTTTCATTTCTGGACAGATGGGTGGCATCAGGTGGAGACAATAACGTGTGTAGCTGCTGTGAGACCAGATGCAGTGGGCAGAGACCGAGAAGAAGCCTTGCAGCAGATGCTGGTATGGTTTATAGAAGCTGCAATACATGACACTGGCGTGGCTCCTAAGCATATGACATGCATCCAGAGGGGGAACTTTGATACTTTTTACAATGTTTGTTGGTGTAATTAACAAATTATTTCAGAGGAGTTTTAGGTCTGCTTGGTGTTTCTGATGACTGTTTGAAAGTTTTTCTTTTCTGAAAGGTGTTAATTTTGAGAGCCCCAAAGCTAAATGTAATCAGCCCCAATCTAACAGAGGCTCCACCTGTGTTTATATGAGCTTACTTACTTTCATTTGGCATTCATTGTGTTTACGAGGAGGATTGATTTTTATTTTTTAGTTAATCCCTTTTGATTGTTTAACCAATCAGTCGTGTTCTGAAAGGTTGACTCAGCTGCCTAAATCCACTAAAGCTTTTTTTTTTTCTTTCCCCTCCACCACATCATCTCTCTGCAGCTCTGCGGTGGGAGGGGATGGCAGCACTGGGCCCAATCCTGTTGGACAACAGTGTTCAGCACAAGGAGCTGACTGCGATGGCTGAGCTTCCTCTAGAACCAGTTCCTCAGCACCAGGCAGAAGAAGGGACTCAAGCTGGTAGGGGATGCATTTATATTTAGTTCTCGCTTAACTTTCTGCTCGTCTCAGTGTTGCTAATCTTAACTGCTGTAACTAATGCGTTCTTTTAATTTGGATAATAATGTTTGTCTTTTTCTTTTCATGCTCCCTCCTCAGCCTTGTATTCATCGACGGCCTTGCTGTGTGGAGCAGGTGCAGCGCTGGCTGTGGCGTTAGTTTTCATGAGCACTGTCATTTGCAGCAGACTTCGCAAACCCACTGGGCATTCTGTTTGTACCTGATTAAAGACAATAAAACATTTATAACAAACCTTTTCTCTCTCTTCTGAGCAGAGCTAAATGGTTATTTTCCAGGTGGGTCCATGTGGGTA